>NC_054499.1:12625154-13255480 GCF_017639515.1 Carcharodon carcharias | reverse complement strand
CTCAGTATTTACAAGAGGTCCCCGGGGATTGTGTGTCAGTTTTTACAGGGGGAACCCGGGGAGAGTGTGTGTCAGTATTTACAGGGGGGTCCCCGGAGAGAGTGTGTGTCAGTATTTACAGGGGGGTACCCGGGGAGTGTGTGTCAGTATTTACAGGGGGTTCCTGGGGAGTGTGTGTCAGTATTTACAGGGGGGTCCCCAGGGAGTGTGTGTCAGTATTTACAGGGGGTCCCCGGGGATTGTGTGTCAGTATTTACAGGGTGTCCTGGGGAGTGAGTGTCTTTACAGGGGGTCCCGGGGAGTGTGTGTCAGTATTTACAGGGGGGTCCCGGGGAGTGTGTGTCTTTACAGGGGGTCCCGGGGAGTGTGTGTCTTTACAGGGGGTCCCGGGGAGTGTGTGTCTTTACAGGGGCTCCCGGGGAGTGTGTGTCAGTATTTGCAGAGGATCCCAGGGAGTGTGTCAGTATTTACAGGGGGTCCCCGGGGAGTGTGTGTCAGTATTTACAGGGGTCCCTGGGCATTGTGTGTTAGTATTTACAGGGGGCTCCTGGGGAGTTTGTCAGTATATACAGGGGGGTCCCCGGGGAGTGTGTGTCAGTATTTACAGGGGGTTCCTGGGGAGTGTGTGTCAGTATTTACAGGGGGGTCCCCAGGGAGTGTGTGTCAGTATTTACAAGGGGTCCCCGGGGATTGTGTGTCAGTATTTACAGGGTGTCCTGGGGAGTGAGTGTCTTTACAGGGGGTCCCGGGGAGTGTGTGTCAGTAGTTACAGGGGGGTCCCGGGGAGTGTGTGTCTTTACAGGGGGTCCCGGGGAGTGTGTGTCTTTACAGGGGGTCCCGGGGAGTGTGTGTCTTTACAGGGGCTCCCGGGGAGTGTGTGTCAGTATTTGCAGAGGATCCCAGGGAGTGTGTCAGTAGTTACAGGGGGTCCCAGGGGAGTGTGTGTCAGTATTTACAGAGGGTCCCAGCGAGTGATTCTCAGTATTTACAGGAGGTCCCCGGGGAGTGTTTGTCAGTTTTTACAGGGGGATCCCGGGGAGTGTGTGTCAGTATTTACAGGGGGTCCCCGGGGAGAGTGTGTGTCAGTATTTACAGGGGGTCCCCGGGGAGAGTGTGTCAGTATTTACAGGGGGTCCCCGGGGAGTGTGTGTCAGTATTGGCAGGGGTTTCCTGGGGAGTGTGTGTCAGTATTTACAGAGGGTCCCAGCGAATGTTTCTCAGTATTTACAAGAGGTCCCCGGGGATTGTGTGTCAGTTTTTACAGGGGGAACCCGGGGAGAGTGTGTGTCAGTATTTACAGGGGGGTCCCCGGAGAGAGTGTGTGTCAGTATTTACAGGGGGGTCCCCGGGGAGTGTGTGTCAGTATTTACAGGGGGTTCCTGGGGAGTGTGTGTCAGTATTTACAGGGGGGTCCCCAGTGAGTGTGTGTCAGTATTTACAGGGGGTCCCCGGGGATTGTGTGTCAGTATTTACAGGGTGTCCTGGGGAGTGAGTGTCTTTACAGAGGGTCCCGGGGAGTGTGTGTCAGTATTTACAGGGGGGTCCCGGGGAGTGTGTGTCTTTACAGGGGGTCCCGGGGATTGTGTGTCAGTATTTACAGGGTGTCCTGGGGAGTGAGTGTCTTTACAGGGGGTCCCGGGGAGTGTGTGTCAGTATTTACAGGGGGGTCCCGGGGAGTGTGTGTCTTTACAGGGGGTCCCGGGGAGTGTGTGTCTTTACAGGGGGTCCCGGGGAGTGTGTGTCTTTACAGGGGCTCCCGGGGAGTGTGTGTCAGTATTTGCAGAGGATCCCAGGGAGTGTGTCAGTAGTTACAGGGGGTCCCAGGGAGTGTGTGTCAGTATTTACAGGGGGGTCCCGGGCAGTGAGTGTCTTTATAGCGGGTCCCGGGGAGTGTGTGTCTTTACAGGGGGTCCCGGGGAGTGTGTGTCAGTATTTACAGAGGTTCCCAGGGAGTGTGTCAGTATTTACAGGGGATGCCGGGGAGTGTGTGTCAGTATTTAGAGGGGTCCCTGGGGAGTGTGTGTCAGTATTTACAGGGGGTCCCCGGGGAGAGTGTGTGTCAGTATTTACAGGGGGGTCCCCGGGGAGCGTGTGTCAGTATTTACAGGGGGTCGTGGGGAGTGTTTGTCAGTATTTACAGGGGGTCCTGGGGAGTGTGTGTCTTTACAGGGGGTCCCGAGGAGTGTGCGTCAGTATTTACAGGGTGTCCTGGGGAGTGAGTGTCTTTACAGGGGGTCCCGGGGAGTGTGTGTCAGTATTTACAGGGGGGTCCCGGGGAGTGTGTGTCTTTACAGGGGGTCCCGGGGAGTGTGTGTCTTTACAGGGGGTCCCGGGGAGTGTGTGTCTTTACAGGGGCTCCCGGGGAGTGTGTGTCTTTAGAGGGGCTCCCGGGGAGTGTGTGTCAGTATTTACAGAGGATCCCGGGGAGAGTGTGTCAGTATTTACAGGGGGCTCCTGGGCAGTTTGTCAGTATTTACAGCGGGTCCTGGGGAGTGTGTGTCAGTATTTACAGGGGGTTCCTGGGGAGTGTGTGTCAGTATTTACAGGGGTCCCAGGGAGTGTGTGTCAGTATTGACAGGGTGTGGGGTCCGCAGGGAGTGTGTGTCAGTATTTACAGGGGGTCCCCAGGGAGAGTGTGTCAATATTTACAGGGGGCTCCTGGGGAGTGTGTGTCAGTATTTACAGAGTGTCCCGGGGAGTGTGTGTCAGTATTTACAGGGGGTCCCCGGGGAGAGTGTGTCAGTATTTACAGGGGGTCCCCGGGGAGTGTGTGTCAGTATTGGCAGGGGTTTCCCGGGGAGTGTGTGTCAGTATTTACAGAGGGTCCCAGCGAATGTTTCTCAGTATTTACAAGAGGTCCCCGGGGATTGTGTGTCAGTTTTTACAGGGGGAACCCGGGGAGAGTGTGTGTCAGTATTTACAGGGGGGTCCCCGGAGAGAGTGTGTGTCAGTATTTACAGGGGGGTCCCCAGGGAGTGTGTGTCAGTATTTACAGGGGGTTCCTGGGGAGTGTGTGTCAGTATTTACAGGGGGGTCCCCAGGGAGTGTGTGTCAGTATTTACAGGGGGTCCCCGGGGATTGTGTGTCAGTATTTACAGGGTGTCCTGGGGAGTGAGTGTCTTTACAGGGGGTCCCGGGGAGTGTGTGTCAGTATTTACAGGGGGGTCCCGGGGAGTGTGTGTCTTTACAGGGGGTCCCGGGGAGTGTGTGTCTTTACAGGGGGTCCCGGGGAGTGTGTGTCTTTACAGGGGCTCCCGGGGAGTGTGTGTCATTATTTGCAGAGGATCCCAGGGAGTGTGTCAGTAGTTACAGGGGGTCCCAGGGGAGTGTGTGTCAGTATTTACAGAGGGTCCCAGCGAGTGATTCTCAGTATTTACAGGAGGTCCCCGGGGAGTGTTTGTCAGTTTTTACAGGGGGATCCCGGGGAGTGTGTGTCAGTATTTACAGGGGGTCCCCGGGGAGAGTGTGTGTCAGTATTTACAGGGGGTCCCCGGGGAGAGTGTGTCAGTATTTACAGGGGGTCCCCGGGGAGTGTGTGTCAGTATTGGCAGGGGTTTCCCGGGGAGTGTGTGTCAGTATTTACAGAGGGTCCCAGCGAATGTTTCTCAGTATTTACAAGAGGTCCCCGGGGATTGTGTGTCAGTTTTTACAGGGGGAACCCGGGGAGAGTGTGTGTCAGTATTTACAGGGGGGTCCCCGGAGAGAGTGTGTGTCAGTATTTACAGGGGGGTCCCCGGGGAGTGTGTGTCAGTATTTACAGGGGGTTCCTGGGGAGTGTGTGTCAGTATTTACAGGGGGGTCCCCAGGGAGTGTGTGTCAGTATTTACAGGGGGTCCCCGGGGATTGTGTGTCAGTATTTACAGGGTGTCCTGGGGAGTGAGTGTCTTTACAGGGGGTCCCGGGGAGTGTGTGTCAGTATTTACAGGGGGGTCCCGGGGAGTGTGTGTCTTTACAGGGGGTCCCGGGGAGTGTGTGTCTTTACAGGGGGTCCCGGGGAGTGTGTGTCTTTACAGGGGCTCCCGGGGAGTGTGTGTCAGTATTTGCAGAGGATCCCAGGGAGTGTGTCAGTAGTTACAGGGGGTCCCAGGGGAGTGTGTGTCAGTATTTACAGAGGGTCCCAGCGAGTGATTCTCAGTATTTACAGGAGGTCCCCGGGGAGTGTTTGTCAGTTTTTACAGGGGGATCCCGGGGAGTGTGTGTCAGTATTTACAGGGGGTCCCCGGGGAGAGTGTGTGTCAGTATTTACAGGGGGTCCCCGGGGAGAGTGTGTCAGTATTTACAGGGGGTCCCCGGGGAGTGTGTGTCAGTATTGGCAGGGGTTTCCCGGGGAGTGTGTGTCAGTATTTACAGAGGGTCCCAGCGAATGTTTCTCAGTATTTACAAGAGGTCCCCGGGGATTGTGTGTCAGTTTTTACAGGGGGAACCCGGGGAGAGTGTGTGTCAGTATTTACAGGGGGGTCCCCGGAGAGAGTGTGTGTCAGTATTTACAGGGGGGTCCCCGGGGAGTGTGTGTCAGTATTTACAGGGGGTTCCTGGGGAGTGTGTGTCAGTATTTACAGGGGGGTCCCCAGGGAGTGTGTGTCAGTATTTACAGGGGGTCCCCGGGGATTGTGTGTCAGTATTTACAGGGTGTCCTGGGGAGTGAGTGTCTTTACAGGGGGTCCCGGGGAGTGTGTGTCAGTATTTACAGGGGGGTCCCGGGGAGTGTGTGTCTTTACAGGGGGTCCCGGGGAGTGTGTGTCTTTACAGGGGGTCCCGGGGAGTGTGTGTCTTTACAGGGGCTCCCGGGGAGTGTGTGTCAGTATTTGCAGAGGATCCCAGGGAGTGTGTCAGTAGTTACAGGGGGTCCCAGGGAGTGTGTGTCAGTATTTACAGAGGATCCCAGCGAGTGTGTCTCAGTATTTAGAGGAGGTCCCCGGGGAGTGTTTGTCAGTTTTTACAGGGGGATCCCGGGGAGTGTGTGTCAGTATTTACAGGGGGTCCCCGGGGAGAGTGTGTGTCAGTATTTACAGGGGGTCCCCGGGGAGAGTGTGTCAGTATTTACAGGGGGTCCCCGGGGAGTGTGTGTCAGTATTGGCAGGGGTTTCCCGGGGAGTGTGTGTCAGTATTTACAGAGGGTCCCAGCGAATGTTTCTCAGTATTTACAAGAGGTCCCCGGGGATTGTGTGTCAGTTTTTACAGGGGGAACCCGGGGAGAGTGTGTGTCAGTATTTACAGGGGGGTCCCCGGAGAGAGTGTGTGTCAGTATTTACAGGGGGGTCCCCGGGGAGTGTGTGTCAGTATTTACAGGGGGTTCCTGGGGAGTGTGTGTCAGTATTTACAGGGGGGTCCCCAGGGAGTGTGTGTCAGTATTTACAGGGGGTCCCCGGGGATTGTGTGTCAGTATTTAAAGGGTGTCCTGGGGAGTGAGTGTCTTTACAGGGGGTCCCGGGGAGTGTGTGTCAGTATTTACAGGGGGGTCCCGGGGAGTGTGTGTCTTTACAGGGGGTCCCGGGGATTGTGTGTCAGTATTTACAGGGTGTCCTGGGGAGTGAGTGTCTTTACAGGGGGTCCCGGGGAGTGTGTGTCAGTATTTACAGGGGGGTCCCGGGGAGTGTGTGTCTTTACAGGGGGTCCCGGGGAGTGTGTGTCTTTACCGGGGGTCCCGGGGAATGTGTGTCTTTACAGGGGCTCCCGGGGAGTGTGTGTCAGTATTTGCCGAGGATCCCAGGGAGTGTGTCAGTAGTTACAGGGGGTCCCAGGGGAGTGTGTGTCAGTATTTACAGAGGGTCCCAGCGAGTGATTCTCAGTATTTACAGGAGGTCCCCGGGGAGTGTTTGTCAGTTTTTACAGGGGGATCCCCGGGAGTGTGTGTCAGTATTTACAGGGGGTCCCCGGGGAGAGTGTGTGTCAGTATTTACAGGGGGTCCCCGGGGAGAGTGTGTCAGTATTTGCAGGGGGTCCCCGGGGAGTGTGTGTCAGTATTTACAGGGGGTCCCCGGGGAGAGTGTGTGTCAGTATTTACAGGGGGTCCCCGGGGAGAGTGTGTCAGTATTTACAGGGGGTCCCCGGGGAGTGTGTGTCAGTATTGGCAGGGGTTTCCCGGGGAGTGTGTGTCAGTATTTACAGAGGGTCCCAGCGAATGTTTCTCAGTATTTACAAGAGGTCCCCGGGGATTGTGTGTCAGTTTTTACAGGGGGAACCCGGGGAGAGTGTGTGTCAGTATTTACAGGGGGGTCCCCGGAGAGAGTGTGTGTCAGTATTTACAGGGGGGTCCCCGGGGAGTGTGTGTCAGTATTTACAGGGGGTTCCTGGGGAGTGTGTGTCAGTATTTACAGGGGGGTCCCCAGGGAGTGTGTGTCAGTATTTACAGGGGGTCCCCGGGGATTGTGTGTCAGTATTTAAAGGGTGTCCTGGGGAGTGAGTGTCTTTACAGGGGGTCCCGGGGAGTGTGTGTCAGTATTTACAGGGGGGTCCCGGGGAGTGTGTGTCTTTACAGGGGGTCCCGGGGATTGTGTGTCAGTATTTACAGGGTGTCCTGGGGAGTGAGTGTCTTTACAGGGGGTCCCGGGGAGTGTGTGTCAGTATTTACAGGGGGGTCCCGGGGAGTGTGTGTCTTTACAGGGGGTCCCGGGGAGTGTGTGTCTTTACCGGGGGTCCCGGGGAATGTGTGTCTTTACAGGGGCTCCCGGGGAGTGTGTGTCAGTATTTGCCGAGGAGCCCAGGGAGTGTGTCAGTAGTTACAGGGAGTCCCAGGGGAGTGTGTGTCAGTATTTACAGAGGGTCCCAGCGAGTGATTCTCAGTATTTACAGGAGGTCCCCGGGGAGTGTTTGTCAGTTTTTACAGGGGCTCCCGGGGAGTGTGTGTCTTTAGAGGGGCTCCCGGGGAGTGTGTGTCAGTATTTACAGAGGATCCCGGGGAGAGTGTGTCAGTATTTACAGGGGGCTCCTGGGCAGTTTGTCAGTATTTACAGCGGGTCCTGGGGAGTGTGTGTCAGTATTTACAGGGGGTCCCTGGGGAGTGTGTGTCATTATTTACAGGGGTCGCAGGGAGTGTGTGTCAGTATTGACAGGGTGTGGGGTCCGCAGGGAGTGTGTGTCAGTATTTACAGGGGGTCCCCGGGGAGAGTGTGTCAGTATTTACAGGGGGTCCCCGGGGAGTGTGTGTCAGTATTGGCAGGGGTTTCCCAGGGATTGTGTGTCAGTATTTACAGAGGGTCCCAGCGAATGTTTCTCAGTATTTACAAGAGGTCCCCGGGGATTGTGTGTCAGTTTTTACAGGGGGAACCCGGGGAGAGTGTGTGTCAGTATTTACAGGGGGGTCCCCGGAGAGAGTGTGTGTCAGTATTTACAGGGGGGTACCCGGGGAGTGTGTGTCAGTATTTACAGGGGGTTCCTGGGGAGTGTGTGTCAGTATTTACAGGGGGGTCCCCAGGGAGTGTGTGTCAGTATTTACAGGGGGTCCCCGGGGATTGTGTGTCAGTATTTACAGGGTGTCCTGGGGAGTGAGTGTCTTTACAGGGGGTCCCGGGGAGTGTGTGTCAGTATTTACAGGGGGGTCCCGGGGAGTGTGTGTCTTTACAGGGGGTCCCGGGGAGTGTGTGTCTTTACAGGGGGTCCCGGGGAGTGTGTGTCTTTACAGGGGCTCCCGGGGAGTGTGTGTCAGTATTTGCAGAGGATCCCAGGGAGTGTGTCAGTATTTACAGGGGGTCCCCGGGGAGTGTGTGTCAGTATTTACAGGGGTCCCTGGGCATTGTGTGTCAGTATTTACAGGGGGCTCCTGGGGAGTTTGTCAGTATATACAGGGGGTCCTGGGGAGTGTGTGTTAGTATTTACAGGGGGTCCCTGGGGAGTGTGTGTCAGGAGTTACAGGGGGTCCCCGGGGAGTGTGTGTCAGTATTTACAGGGGGTCCTGGGGAGTGTGTGTCTTTACAGGGCGTCCCGCGGAGTGTGTGTCAGTATTTACAGGGGTCCCGGGGAGTGTGTGTCTTTACAGGGGGTCCCAGGGAGTGTGTGTCAGTATTTACAGGGGGGTCCCGGGCAGTGTGTGTCTTTACAGGGGGTCCCGGTGAGTGTGTGTTTTTACAGGGGGTCCCGGGGAGTGTGTGTCAGTATTTACAGGGTGTCCCGGGGAGTGTGTGTCAGTATTTAGAGGGGTCCCTGGGGAGTGTGTGTCAGTATTTACAGGGGGATCCCGGGGAGAGTGTGTCAGTATTTACAGGGGGCTCCTGGGCAGTTTGTCAGTATTTACAGCGTGTCCTGGGGAGTGTGTGTCAGTATTTACAGGGGGTCCCTGGGGAGTGTGTGTCAGTATTTACAGGGGTCCCAGGGAGTGTGTGTCAGTATTGACAGGGTGTGGGGTCCGCAGGGAGTGTGTGTCAGTATTTACAGGGGGTCCCCAGGGAGAGTGTGTCAGTATTTACAGGGGGCTCCTGGGGAGTGTGTGTCAGTATTTACAGAGTGTCCCGGGGAGTGTGTGTCAGTATTTACAGGGGGTCCCCGGGGAGAGTGTGTCAGTATTTACAGGGGGTCCCCGGGGAGTGTGTGTCAGTATTGGCAGGGGTTTCCCGGGGATTGTGTGTCAGTATTTACAGAGGGTCCCAGCGAATGTTTCTCAGTATTTACAAGAGGTCCCCGGGGATTGTGTGTCAGTTTTTACAGGGGGAACCCGGGGAGAGTGTGTGTCAGTATTTACAGGGGGGTCCCCGGAGAGAGTGTGTGTCAGTATTTACAGGGGGGTCCCCGGGCAGTGTGTGTCAGTCTTTACAGGGGGTTCCTGGGGAGTGTGTGTCAGTATTTACAGGGGGGTCCCCAGGGAGTGTGTGTCAGTATTTACAGGGGGTCCCCGGGGATTGTGTGTCAGTATTTACAGGGTGTCCTGGGGAGTGAGTGTCTTTACAAGGAGTCCCGGGGAGTGTGTGTCAGTATTTACAGGGGGGTCCCGGGGAGTGTGTGTCTTTACAGGGGGTCCCGGGGAGTGTGTGTCTTTACAGGGGGTCCCGGGGAGTGTGTGTCTTTACAGGGCCTCCGGGGAGTGTGTGTCAGTATTTACAGAGGATCCCAGGGAGTGTGTCAGTATTTACAGGGGGTCCCAGGGGAGTGTGTGTCAGTATTTACAGAGGGTCCCAGCGAGTGATTCTCAGTATTTACAGGAGGTCCCCGTGGATTGTTTGTCAGTTTTTACAGGGGGATCCCGGGGAGTGTGTGTCAGTATTTACAGGGGGTCCCTGGGGAGAATGTGTGTCAGTATTTACAGGGGGGTCCCCGGGGTGTGTGTGTCAGTATTTACAGGGGGTCTCCGGGGAGTGTGTGTCAGTATTTACAGGGGGTCCTGGGGAGTGTGTGTCTTTACAGGGGGTCCCAAGGAGTGTGTGTCAGTATTTACAGGGGTCCCAGGGAGTGTGTGTCAGTATTTACAGGGGGGTCCCGGGCAGTGAGTGTCTTTACAGCGGGTCCCGGGGAGTGTGTGTCTTTACAGGGGGTCCCGGGGAGTGTGTGTCAGTATTTAGAGGGGTCCCTGGGGAGTGTGTGTCAGTATTTACAGGGGGTCCCCGGGGAGAGTGTGTGTCAGTATTTACAGGGGTTCCCCGGGGAGTGTGTGTCAGTATTTACAGGAGGTCGTGGGGAGTGTTTGTCAGTATTTACAGGGGGTCCTGGGGAGTGTGTGTCTTTACAGGGGGTCCCGAGGAGTGTGCGTCAGTATTTACAGGGTGTCCTGGGGAGTGAGTGTCTTTACAGGGGGTCCCGGGGAGTGTGTGTCAGTATTTACAGGGGGGTCCCGGGGAGTGTGTGTCTTTACAGGGGGTCCCGGGGAGTGTGTGTCTTTACAGGGGGTCCCGGGGAGTGTGTGTCTTTACAGGGGCTCCCGGGGAGTGTGTGTCTTTAGAGGGGCTCCCGGGGAGTGTGTGTCAGTATTTACAGAGGATCCCGGGGAGAGTGTGTCAGTATTTACAGGGGGCTCCTGGGCAGTTTGTCAGTATTTACAGCGGGTCCTGGGGAGTGTGTGTCAGTATTTACAGGGGGTCCCTGGGGAGTGTGTGTCAGTATTTACAGGGGTCCCAGGGAGTGTGTGTCAGTATTGACAGGGTGTGGGGTCCGCAGGGAGTGTGTGTCAGTATTTACAGGGGGTCCCCAGGGAGAGTGTGTCAATATTTACAGGGGGCTCCTGGGGAGTGTGTGTCAGTATTTACAGAGTGTCCCGGGGAGTGTGTGTCAGTATTTACAGGGGGTCCCTGGGGAGAGTGTGTCAGTATTTACAGGGGGTCCCCGGGGAGTGTGTGTCAGTATTGGCAGGGGTTTCCCGGGGAGTGTGTGTCAGTATTTACAGAGGGTCCCAGCGAATGTTTCTCAGTATTTACAAGAGGTCCCCGGGGATTGTGTGTCAGTTTTTACAGGGGGAACCCGGGGAGAGTGTGTGTCAGTATTTACAGGGGGGTCCCTGCAGAGAGTGTGTGTCAGTATTTACAGGGGGTTCCTGGGGAGTGTGTGTCAGTATTTACAGGGGGGTCCCCAGGGAGTGTGTGTCAGTATTTACAAGGGGTCCCCGGGGATTGTGTGTCAGTATTTACAGGGGGTCCTGGGGAGTGAGTGTCTTTACAGGGGGTCCCGGGGAGTGTGTGTCAGTAGTTACAGGGGGGTCCCGGGGAGTGTGTGTCTTTACAGGGGGTCCCGGGGAGTGTGTGTCTTTACAGGGGGTCCCGGGGACTGTGTGTCTTTACAGGGGCTCCCGGGGAGTGTGTGTCAGTATTTGCAGAGGATCCCAGGGAGTGTGTCAGTAGTTACAGGGGGTCCCAGGGGAGTGTGTGTCAGTATTTACAGAGGGTCCCAGCGAGTGATTCTCAGTATTTACAGGAGGTCCCCGGGGAGTGTTTGTCAGTTTTTACAGGGGGATCCCGGGGAGTGTGTGTCAGTATTTACAGGGGGTCCCCGGGGAGAGTGTGTGTCAGTATTTACAGGGGGTCCCCGGGGAGAGTGTGTCAGTATTTACAGGGGGTCCCCGGGGAGTGTGTGTCAGTATTGGCAGGGGTTTCCCGGGGAGTGTGTGTCAGTATTTACAGAGGGTCCCAGCGAATGTTTCTCAGTATTTACAAGAGGTCCCCGGGGATTGTGTGTCAGTTTTTACAGGGGGAACCCGGGGAGAGTGTGTGTCAGTATTTACAGGGGGGTCCCCGGAGAGAGTGTGTGTCAGTATTTACAGGGGGGTCCCCGGGGAGTGTGTGTCAGTATTTACAGGGGGTTCCTGGGGAGTGTGTGTCAGTATTTACAGGGGGGTCCCCAGTGAGTGTGTGTCAGTATTTACAGGGGGTCCCCGGGGATTGTGTGTCAGTATTTACAGGGTGTCCTGGGGAGTGAGTGTCTTTACAGAGGGTCCCGGGGAGTGTGTGTCAGTATTTACAGGGGGATCCCGGGGAGTGTGTGTCTTTACAGGGGGTCCCGGGGATTGTGTGTCAGTATTTACAGGGTGTCCTGGGGAGTGAGTGTCTTTACAGGGGGTCCCGGGGAGTGTGTGTCAGTATTTACAGGGGGGGTCCCGGGGAGTGTGTGTCTTTACAGGGGGTCCCGGGGAGTGTGTGTCTTTACAGGGGGTCCCGGGGAGTGTGTGTCTTTACAGGGGCTCCCGGGGAGTGTGTGTCAGTATTTGCAGAGGATCCCAGGGAGTGTGTCAGTAGTTACAGGGGGTCCCAGGGAGTGTGTGTCAGTATTTACAGGGGTTTCCCGGGCAGTGAGTGTCTTTACAGCGGGTCCCGGGGAGTGTGTGTCTTTACAGGGGGTCCCGGGGAGTGTGTGTCAGTATTTACAGAGGTTCCCAGGGAGTGTGTCAGTATTTACAGGGGATGCCGGGGAGTGTGTGTCAGTATTTAGAGGGGTCCCTGGGGAGTGTGTGTCAGTATTTACAGGGGGGTCCCCGGGGAGAGTGTGTGTCAGTATTTACAGGGGGGTCCCCGGGGAGTGTGTGTCAGTATTTACAGGGGGTCGTGGGGAGTGTTTGTCAGTATTTACAGGGGGTCCTGGGGAGTGTGTGTCTTTACAGGGGGTCCCGAGGAGTGTGCGTCAGTATTTACAGGGTGTCCTGGGGAGTGAGTGTCTTTACAGGGGGTCCCGGGGAGTGTGTGTCAGTATTTACAGGGGGGTCCCGGGGAGTGTGTGTCTTTACAGGGGGTCCCGGGGAGTGTGTGTCTTTACAGGGGGTCCCGGGGAGTGTGTGTCTTTACAGGGGCTCCCGGGGAGTGTGTGTCTTTAGAGGGGCTCCCGGGGAGTGTGTGTCAGTATTTACAGAGGATCCCGGGGAGAGTGTGTCAGTATTTACAGGGGGCTCCTGGGCAGTTTGTCAGTATTTACAGCGGGTCCTGGGGAGTGTGTGTCAGTATTTACAGGGGGTTCCTGGGGAGTGTGTGTCAGTATTTACAGGGGTCCCAGGGAGTGTGTGTCAGTATTGACAGGGTGTGGGGTCCGCAGGGAGTGTGTGTCAGTATTTACAGGGGGTCCCCAGGGAGAGTGTGTCAATATTTACAGGGGGCTCCTGGGGAGTGTGTGTCAGTATTTACAGAGTGTCCCGGGGAGTGTGTGTCAGTATTTACAGGGGGTCCCCGGGGAGAGTGTGTCAGTATTTACAGGGGGTCCCCGGGGAGTGTGTGTCAGTATTGGCAGGGGTTTCCCGGGGAGTGTGTGTCAGTATTTACAGAGGGTCCCATCGAATGTTTCTCAGTATTTACAAGAGGTCCCCGGGGATTGTGTGTCAGTATTTACAGGGGGGTCCCCGGAGAGAGTGTGTGTCAGTATTTACAGAGGGTCCCAGCGAATGTTTCTCAGTATTTACAGGGGGTTCCTGGGGATTGTGTGTCAGTTTTTACAGGGGGAACCCGGGGAGAGTGTGTGTCAGTATTTACAGGGGGGTCCCTGGAGAGAGTGTGTGTCAGTATTTACAGGGGGGTCCCCGGGGAGTGTGTGTCAGTATTTACAGGGGGTTCCTGGGGAGTGTGTGTCAGTATTTACAGGGGGGTCCCCAGGGAGTGTGTGTCAGTATTTACAGGGGGTCCCCGGGGATTGTGTGTCAGTATTTACAGGGTGTCCTGGGGAGTGAGTGTCTTTACAGGGGGTCCCGGGGAATGTGTGTCAGTATTTACAGGGGGGTCCCGGGGAGTGTGTGTCTTTACAGGGGGTCCCGGGGAGTGTGTGTCTTTACAGGGGGTCCCGGGGAGTGTGTGTCTTTACAGGGGCTCCCGGGGAGTGTGTGTCAGTATTTGCAGAGGATCCCAGGGAGTGTGTCAGTAGTTACAGGGGGTCCCAGGGGAGTTTGTGTCAGTATTTACAAAGGGTCCCAGCGAGTGATTCTCAGTATTTACAGGAGGTCCCCGGGGAGTGTTTGTCAGTTTTTACAGGGGGATCCCGGGGAGTGTGTGTCAGTATTTACAGGGGGTCCCCGGGGAGAGTGTGTGTCAGTATTTACAGGGGGTCCCCGGGGAGAGTGTGTCAGTATTTACAGGGGGTCCCCGGGGAGTGTGTGTCAGTATTGGCAGGGGTTTCCCGGGGAGTGTGTGTCAGTATATACAGAGGGTCCCAGCGAATGTTTCTCAGTATTTACAAGAGGTCCCTGGGGATTGTGTGTCAGTTTTTACAGGGGGAACCCGGGGAGAGTGTGTGTCAGTATTTACAGGGGGGTCCCCGGAGAGAGTGTGTGTCAGTATTTACAGGGGGGTCCCCGGGGAGTGTGTGTCAGTATTTACAGGGGGTTCCTGGGGAGTGTGTGTCAGTATTTACAGGGGGGTCCCCAGGGAGTGTGTGTCAGTATTTACAAGGGGTCCCCGGGGATTGTGTGTCAGTATTTACAGGGGGTCCTGGGGAGTGAGTGTCTTTACAGGGGGTCCCGGGGAGTGTGTGTCAGTAGTTACAGGGGGGTCCCGGGGAGTGTGTGTCTTTACAGGGGGTCCCGGGGAGTGTGTGTCTTTACAGGGGGTCCCGGGGAGTGTGTGTCTTTACAGGGGCTCCCGGGGAGTGTGTGTCAGTATTTGCAGAGGATCCCAGGGAGTGTGTCAGTAGTTACAGGGGGTCCCAGGGGAGTGTGTGTCAGTATTTACAGAGGGTCCCAGCGAGTGATTCTCAGTATTTACAGGAGGTCCCCGGGGAGTGTTTGTCAGTTTTTACAGGGGGATCCCGGGGAGTGTGTGTCAGTATTTACAGGGGGTCCCCGGGGAGAGTGTGTGTCAGTATTTACAGGGGGTCCCCGGGGAGAGTGTGTCAGTATTTACAGGGGGTCCCCGGGGAGTGTGTGTCAGTATTGGCAGGGGTTTCCCGGGGAGTGTGTGTCAGTATTTACAGAGGGTCCCAGCGAATGTTTCTCAGTATTTACAAGAGGTCCCCGGGGATTGTGTGTCAGTTTTTACAGGGGGAACCCGGGGAGAGTGTGTGTCAGTATTTACAGGGGGGTCCCCGGAGAGAGTGTGTGTCAGTATTTACAGGGGGGTCCCCGGGGAGTGTGTGTCAGTATTTACAGGGGGTTCCTGGGGAGTGTGTGTCAGTATTTACAGGGGGGTCCCCAGTGAGTGTGTGTCAGTATTTACAGGGGGTCCCCGGGGATTGTGTGTCAGTATTTACAGGGTGTCCTGGGGAGTGAGTGTCTTTACAGAGGGTCCCGGGGAGTGTGTGTCAGTATTTACAGGGGGGTCCCGGGGAGTGTGTGTCTTTACAGGGGGTCCCGGGGATTGTGTGTCAGTATTTACAGGGTGTCCTGGGGAGTGAGTGTCTTTACAGGGGGTCCCGGGGAGTGTGTGTCAGTATTTACAGGGGTTCCCGGGGAGTGTGTGTCTTTACAGGGGGTCCCGGGGAGTGTGTGTCAGTATTTACAGGGGGGTCCCGGGTAGTGTGTGTCTTTACAGGGGCTCCCGGGGAGTGTGTGTCAGTATTTGCAGAGGATCCCAGGGAGTGTGTCAGTAGTTACAGGGGGTCCCAGGGAGTGTGTGTCAGTATTTACAGGGGGGTCCCGGGCAGTGAGTGTCTTTACAGCGGGTCCCGGGGAGTGTGTGTCTTTACAGGGGGTCCCGGGGAGTGTGTGTCAGTATTTACAGAGGTTCCCAGGGAGTGTGTCAGTATTTACAGGGGATGCCGGGGAGTGTGTGTCAGTATTTAGAGGGGTCCCTGGGGAGTGTGTGTCAGTATTTACAGGGGGTCCCCGGGGAGAGTGTGTGTCAGTATTTACAGGGGGGTCCCCGGGGAGTGTGTGTCAGTATTTACAGGGGGTCGTGGGGAGTGTTTGTCAGTATTTACAGGGGGTCCTGGGGAGTGTGTGTCTTTACAGGGGGTCCCGAGGAGTGTGCGTCAGTATTTACAGGGTGTCCTGGGGAGTGAGTGTCTTTACAGGGGGTCCCGGGGAGTGTGTGTCAGTATTTACAGGGGGGTCCCGGGGAGTGTGTGTCTTTACAGGGGGTCCCGGGGAGTGTGTGTCTTTACAGGGGGTCCCGGGGAGTGTGTGTCTTTACAGGGGCTCCCGGGGAGTGTGTGTCTTTAGAGGGGCTCCCGGGGAGTGTGTGTCAGTATTTACAGAGGCTCCCGGGGAGAGTGTGTCAGTATTTACAGGGGGCTCCTGGGCAGTTTGTCAGTATTTACAGCGGGTCCTGGGGAGTGTGTGTCAGTATTTACAGGGGGTTCCTGGGGAGTGTGTGTCAGTATTTACAGGGGTCCCAGGGAGTGTGTGTCAGTATTGACAGGGTGTGGGGTCCGCAGGGAGTGTGTGTCAGTATTTACAGGGGGTCCCCAGGGAGAGTGTGTCAATATTTACAGGGGGCTCCTGGGGAGTGTGTGTCAGTATTTACAGAGTGTCCCAGGGAGTGTGTGTCAGTATTTACAGGGGGTCCCCGGGGAGAGTGTGTCAGTATTTACAGGGGGTCCCCGGGGAGTGTGTGTCAGTATTGGCAGGGGTTTCCCGGGGAGTGTGTGTCAGTATTTACAGAGGGTCCCATCGAATGTTTCTCAGTATTTACAAGAGGTCCCCGGGGATTGTGTGTCAGTATTTACAGGGGGGTCCCCGGAGAGAGTGTGTGTCAGTATTTACAGGGGGGTCCCCAGGGAGTGTGTGTCAGTATTTACAGGGGGTTCCTGGGGAGTGTGTGTCAGTATTTACAGGGGGGTCCCCAGGGAGTGTGTGTCAGTATTTACAGGGGGTCCCCGGGGATTGTGTGTCAGTATTTACAGGGTGTCCTGGGGAGTGAGTGTCTTTACAGGGGGTCCCGGGGAGTGTGTGTCAGTATTTACAGGGGGGTCCCGGGGAGTGTGTGTCTTTACAGGGGGTCCCGGGGAGTGTGTGTCTTTACAGGGGGTCCCGGGGAGTGTGTGTCTTTACAGGGGCTCCCGGGGAGTGTGTGTCATTATTTGCAGAGGATCCCAGGGAGTGTGTCAGTAGTTACAGGGGGTCCCAGGGGAGTGTGTGTCAGTATTTACAGAGGGTCCCAGCGAGTGATTCTCAGTATTTACAGGAGGTCCCCGGGGAGTGTTTGTCAGTTTTTACAGGGGGATCCCGGGGAGTGTGTGTCAGTATTTACAGGGGGTCCCCGGGGAGAGTGTGTGTCAGTATTTACAGGGGGTCCCCGGGGAGAGTGTGTCAGTATTTACAGGGGGTCCCCGGGGAGTGTGTGTCAGTATTGGCAGGGGTTTCCCGGGGAGTGTGTGTCAGTATTTACAGAGGGTCCCAGCGAATGTTTCTCAGTATTTACAAGAGGTCCCCGGGGATTGTGTGTCAGTTTTTACAGGGGGAACCCGGGGAGAGTGTGTGTCAGTATTTACAGGGGGGTCCCCGGAGAGAGTGTGTGTCAGTATTTACAGGGGGGTCCCCGGGGAGTGTGTGTCAGTATTTACAGGGGGTTCCTGGGGAGTGTGTGTCAGTATTTACAGGGGGGTCCCCAGGGAGTGTGTGTCAGTATTTACAGGGGGTCCCCGGGGATTGTGTGTCAGTATTTACAGGGTGTCCTGGGGAGTGAGTGTCTTTACAGGGGGTCCCGGGGAGTGTGTGTCAGTATTTACAGGGGGGTCCCGGGGAGTGTGTGTCTTTACAGGGGGTCCCGGGGAGTGTGTGTCTTTACAGGGTGTCCTGGGGAGTGTGTGTCTTTACAGGGGCTCCCGGGGAGTGTGTGTCAGTATTTGCAGAGGATCCCAGGGAGTGTGTCAGTAGTTACAGGGGGGTCCCAGGGGAGTGTGTGTCAGTATTTACAGAGGGTCCCAGCGAGTGATTCTCAGTATTTACAGGAGGTCCCCGGGGAGTGTTTGTCAGTTTTTACAGGGGGATCCCGGGGAGTGTGTGTCAGTATTTACAGGGGGTCCCCGGGGAGAGTGTGTGTCAGTATTTACAGGGGGTCCCCGGGGAGAGTGTGTCAGTATTTACAGGGGGTCCCCGGGGAGTGTGTGTCAGTATTGGCAGGGGTTTCCCGGGGAGTGTGTGTCAGTATTTACAGAGGGTCCCAGCGAATGTTTCTCAGTATTTACAAGAGGTCCCCGGGGATTGTGTGTCAGTTTTTACAGGGGGAACCCGGGGAGAGTGTGTGTCAGTATTTACAGGGGGGTCCCCGGAGAGAGTGTGTGTCAGTATTTACAGGGGGGTCCCCGGGGAGTGTGTGTCAGTATTTACAGAGGGTCCCAGCGAATGTTTCTCAGTATTTACAAGAGGTCCCCGGGGATTGTGTGTCAGTATTTACAGGGGGGTCCCCGGAGAGAGTGTGTGTCAGTATTTACAGGGGGGTCCCCAGGGAGTGTGTGTCAGTATTTACAGGGGGTTCCTGGGGAGTGTGTGTCAGTATTTACAGGGGGGTCCCCAGGGAGTGTGTGTCAGTATTTACAGGGGGTCCCCGGGGATTGTGTGTCAGTATTTACAGGGTGTCCTGGGGAGTGAGTGTCTTTACAGGGGGTCCCGGGGAGTGTGTGTCAGTATTTACAGGGGGGGTCCCGGGGAGTGTGTGTCTTTACAGGGGGTCCCGGGGAGTGTGTGTCTTTACAGGGGGTCCCGGGGAGTGTGTGTCTTTACAGGGGCTCCCGGGGAGTGTGTGTCATTATTTGCAGAGGATCCCAGGGAGTGTGTCAGTAGTTACAGGGGGTCCCAGGGGAGTGTGTGTCAGTATTTACAGAGGGTCCCAGCGAGTGATTCTCAGTATTTACAGGAGGTCCCCGGGGAGTGTTTGTCAGTTTTTACAGGGGGATCCCGGGGAGTGTGTGTCAGTATTTACAGGGGGTCCCCGGGGAGAGTGTGTGTCAGTATTTACAGGGGGTCCCCGGGGAGAGTGTGTCAGTATTTACAGGGGGTCCCCGGGGAGTGTGTGTCAGTATTGGCAGGGGTTTCCCGGGGAGTGTGTGTCAGTATTTACAGAGGGTCCCAGCGAATGTTTCTCAGTATTTACAAGAGGTCCCCGGGGATTGTGTGTCAGTTTTTACAGGGGGAACCCGGGGAGAGTGTGTGTCAGTATTTACAGGGGGGTCCCCGGAGAGAGTGTGTGTCAGTATTTACAGGGGGGTCCCCGGGGAGTGTGTGTCAGTATTTACAGGGGGTTCCTGGGGAGTGTGTGTCAGTATTTACAGGGGGGTCCCCAGGGAGTGTGTGTCAGTATTTACAGGGGGTCCCCGGAGATTGTGTGTCAGTATTTACAGGGTGTCCTGGGGAGTGAGTGTCTTTACAGGGGGTCCCGGGGAGTGTGTGTCAGTATTTACAGGGGGGTCCCGGGGAGTGTGTGTCTTTACAGGGGGTCCCGGGGAGTGTGTGTCTTTACAGGGGGTCCCGGGGAGTGTGTGTCTTTACAGGGGGTGCCGGGGAGTGTGTGTCAGTATTTTCAGAGGATCCCAGGGAGTGTGTCAGTATTTACAGAGGATCCCAGGGAGTGTGTCAGTATTTACAGGGGGTCCCCGGGGAGCGTGTGTCAGTATTTACAGGGGGTTCCCGGGGAGTGTGTGTCAGTATTTACAGGGGGTCCCCAGGGAGTGTGTGTCAGTATTTACAGGGGGTCCCCTGGGATTGTGTGTCAGTATTTACAGGTGTCCCTGGGGTGTGTGTGTCAGTATTTAGAGGGGTACCTGGGGAGAGTGTCTCAGTATTTACAGGGGGATCCCGGGGAGAGTGTGTCAGTATTTACAGGGGGTCCTGGGGAGTGTGTGTCAGTATTTACAGGGGGTCCCTGCGGAGTGTGTGTCAGTATTTACAGGGGTCCCAGGGAGTGTGTGTCAGTATTTACAGGGTGTGGGGTCCGCAGGGAGTGTGTGTCAGTATTTACAGGGGGTCCCCAGGGAGACTGTGTCAGTATTTACAGGGGGCTCCTGGAGAGTGTGTGTCAGTATTTACAGAGGGTCCCGGGGAGTGTGTGTCAGTATTTACAGGGGGTCCCCGGGGAGTGTGTGTCAGTATTTCCAGGGGGTTCCCAGGGAGTGTGTGTCAGTATTTACAGAGGGTCTCAGCGAGTGTTTCTCAGTACTTACAGGAGGTCCCCGGGGAGTGTGTGTCAGTTTTTACAGGGGGATCCCGGGGAGTGTGTGTCAGTATTTACAGGGGGGTCCCAGGGGAGTGTATGTCAGTATTTATAGGGGGTCCCCAGGGAGTGTGTGTCAGTATTTACAGGGGGTCCTGATGAGTGTGTGTCTTTACAGGGGGTCCCGAGGAGTGTGTGTCAGTATTTACAGGGGGGTCCCAGGGAGTGTGTGTCTTTACAGGGGGTCCCGCAGAGTGTGTGTCTTTACAGGGGGTGCCGGGGTGTGTGTGTCAGTATTTTCAGAGGATCCCAGGGAGTGTGTCAGTATTTACAGAGGATCCCAGGGAGTGTGTCAGTATTTACAGGGGGTCCCCGGGGAGCGTGTGTCAGTATTTACAGGGGGTTCCCAGGGAGTGTGTGTCAGTATTTACAGAGGGTCTCAGCGAGTGTTTCTCAGTACTTACAGGAGGTCCCCGGGGAGTGTGTGTCAGTTTTTACAGGGGGATCCCGGGGAGTGTGTGTCAGTATTTACAGGGGGGTCCCAGGGGAGTGTATGTCAGTATTTATAGGGGGTCCCCAGGGAGTGTGTGTCAGTATTTACAGGGGGTCCTGATGAGTGTGTGTCTTTACAGGGGGTCCCGAGGAGTGTGTGTCAGTATTTACAGGGGGGTCCCAGGGAGTGTGTGTCTTTACAGGGGGTCCCGCAGAGTGTGTGTCTTTACAGGGGGTGCCGGGGAGTGTGTGTCAGTATTTTCAGAGGATCCCAGGGAGTGTGTCAGTATTTACAGAGAATCCCAGGGAGTGTGTCAGTATTTACAGGGGGTCCCCGGGGAGCGTGTGTCAGTATTTACAGGGGGTTCCCGGGGAGTGTGTGTCAGTATTTACAGGGGGTCCGCAGGGAGTGTGTGTCATTATTTACAGAGGGTCCCCGGGGAGTGTGTGTCAGTATTTACAGGGGTCCCTGGGGAGTGTGTGTCAGTATTTACAGGGGCATCCCGGGGAGAGTGTGTCTGTATTTACAGGGGGCTCCTGGGGAGTTTGTCTGTATTTACAGGGGGTCCTGGGGAGTGTGTGTCAGTATTTACAGGGGGTCCCTGGGAAGTGTGTGTCAGTATTTACAGGGGGTCCCTGGGGAGTGTGTGTCAGTATTTGCAGGGGGTCCCCGGGGAGTGTGTGTCAGTATTTCCAGGGGGTCCTGGGGAGTGGTTGTCAGTATTTACAGGGGGTCCCTGGGGAGTGTTTGTCTTTAAAGGGGGTCCCGAGGAGTGTGCGTCAGTATTTACAGGGGGTTCCCGGGGAATGTGTGTCTTTACAGGGGATCCCGGGGAGTGTGCGTCAGTATTTACAGGGGGGTCCCGGGGATTGTGTGTCTTTACAGGGGGTCCCGGGGAGTGTGTGTCTTTACAGGGGCTCCCGGGGAGTGTGTGTCAGTATTTACAGAGGATCCCAGGGAGTGTGTCAGTATTTACAGGGGGTCCCCGGGGAGTGTGTGTCAGTATTTACAGGGGTCCCTGGGCAGTGTGTGTCAGTATTTACAGGGGGCTCCTGGGGAGTTTGTCAGTATATGCAGGGGGTCCTGGGGAGTGTGTGTTAGTATTTACAGGGGGTACCCGTGGAGTGTGTGTCAGTATTTACAGGGGGTCCTGGGGAGTGTGTGTCTTTACAGGGGGTCCCGAGGAGTGTGTGTCAGTATTTACCGGGGTCCCGGGGAGTGTGTGTCTTTACAGGGGGTCCCAGGGAGTGTGTGTCAGTATTTACAGGCGGGTCCTGGGCAGTGTGTGTCTTTACAGGGGGTCCCGGTGAGTGTGTGTTTTTACAGGGGGTCCCGGGGAGTGTGTGTCAGTATTTACAGGGTGTCCCGGGGAGTGTGTG
Source organism: Carcharodon carcharias (assembly GCF_017639515.1). Classification (NCBI taxonomy): domain Eukaryota; kingdom Metazoa; phylum Chordata; class Chondrichthyes; order Lamniformes; family Lamnidae; genus Carcharodon; species Carcharodon carcharias. The sequence goes on along the minus strand of NC_054499.1, from coordinate 13,234,199 downwards.
TCAGTATTTAGAGGGGTCCCTGGGGAGTGTGTGTCAGTATTTACAGGGGGATCCCGGGCATAGTGTATCAGTATTTACAGGGGGCTCCGGAGCAGTTTGTCAGTATTTACAGCGGGTCTTGGGGAGTGTGTGTCAGTATTTACAGGGGGTCCCTGGGGAGTGTGTGTCAGTATTTACAGGGGTCCCAGGGAGTGTGTGTCAGTATTTACAGGGTGTGGGGTCCGCAGGGAGTGTGTGTCAGTATTTACAAGGGGTCCCCAGGGAGATTGTGTCAGTATTTACAGGGGGCACCTGGGGAGTGTGTGTCAGTATTTACAGAGTGTCCCGGGGAGTGTGTGTCAGTATTTACAGGGGGTCACCGGGGAGAGTGTGGCAGTATTTACAGGGGGTCCCCGGGGTGTGTGTGTCAGCATTAACAGGGTGTTCCCGGGGAGTGTGTGTCAGTATTTACAGAGGGTCCCAGCGAGTGTTTCTCAGTATTTACAGGAGGTCCCCGGGGAGTGTGTGTCAGTTTTTACAGGGGGAACCCGGGGAGTGTGTGTCAGTATTTAGAGGGGGTCCCCGAGGAGAGTGCGTCATTATTTACAGGGGGTTCCTGGGGAGTGTGTGTCAGTATTTACAGGGGGGTCCCCAGGGAGTGTGTGTCAGTATTTACAGGGGGTCCCCGGGTATTGTGTGTCAGTATTTACAGGGTGTCCTGGGGAGTGTGTGTCATTACAAGGGGTCCCGGGGAGTGTGTGTCAGTATTTACAGGGGGTCCCCGGGGAGTGTGTGTCAGTATTTCCAGGGGGTTCCCAGGGAGTGTGTGTCAGTATTTACAGAGGGTCCCAGCGAGTGTTTCTCAGTATTTACAGGAGGTCCCCGGGGAGTGTGTGTCAGTTTTTACAGGGGGAACCCGGGGAGTGTGTGTCAGTATTTAGAGGGGGTCCCCGAGGAGAGTGTGTCATTATTTACAGGGGGTTCCTGGGGAGTGTGTGTCAGTATTTACAGGGGGGTCCCCAGGGAGTGTGTGTCAGTATTTACAGGGGGTCCCCGGGGATTGTGTGTCAGTATTTACAGGGTGTCCTGGGGAGTGTGTGTCATTACAAGGGGTCCCGGGGAGTGTGTGTCAGTATTTACAGGGGGTCCCCGGGGAGTGTGTGTCAGTATTTCCAGGGGGTTCCCAGGGAGTGTGTGTCAGTATTTACAGAGGGTCTCAGCGAGTGTTTCTCAGTACTTACAGGAGGTCCCCGGGGAGTGTGTGTCAGTTTTTACAGGGGGATCCCGGGGAGTGTGTGTCAGTATTTACAGGGGGGTCCCAGGGGAGTGTGTGTCAGTATTTATAGGGGGTCCCCAGGGAGTGTGTGTCAGTATTTACAGGGGGTCCTGATGAGTGTGTGTCTTTACAGGGGGTCCCGAGGAGTGTGTGTCAGTATTTACAGGGGGGTCCCAGGGAGTGTGTGTCTTTACAGGGGGTCCCGCAGAGTGTGTGTCTTTACAGGGGGTGCCGGGGAGTGTGTGTCAGTATTTTCAGAGGATCCCAGGGAGTGTGTCAGTATTTACAGAGGATCCCAGGGAGTGTGTCAGTATTTACAGGGGGTCCCCGGGGAGCGTGTGTCAGTATTTACAGGGGGTTCCCGGGGAGTGTGTGTCAGTATTTACAGGAGGTCCCCGGGGAGTGTGTGTCAGTTTTTACAGGGGGATCCCGGGGAGTGTGTGTCAGTATTTACAGGGGGGTCCCCGGGGAGAGTGTGTCAGTATTTACAGGGGGTCCCCGGGAAGTGTGTGTCAGTATTTACAGGGGGTCCTGGGGAGTGTGTGTCTTTACAGCGGGTCCCGAGGAGTGTGTGTCAGTATTTACAGGGGTCCCGGGGAGTGTGTGTCTTTACAGGGGGTCCCAGGGAGTGTGTGTCAGTATTTACAGGAGGGTCCCGGGGAGTGTGTGTCTTTACAGGGGGTCGCGGGGAGTGTGTGTCTTTACAGGGGCTCCCGGGGAGTGTGTGTCAGTATTTACAAAGGATCCCAGGGAGTGTGTCAGTATTTACAGGGGGACCCCCGGGAGTGTGTGTCATTATTTACAGGGGTCCCTGGGGAGTGTGTGTCAGTATTTACAGGGGGCTCCTGGGGAGTTTGTCTGTATTTACAGGGGGTCCTGTGGAGTGTGTGTCAGTATTTACAGGGGGTCCCTGGGGAGTGTGTGTCAGTATTTACAGGGGGTCCCCGGGAGTGTGTGTCAGTATTTACAATAGCTCCCGGGGGAGTGTGTGTCAGTATTTACAGGGAGTCCCCAGGGAATGTGTGTCAGTATTTACAGAGGTTCCCGGGGATTGTGTGTCAGTATTTACAGGGGGTCCCCAGGGAGTGTGTGTCAGTATTTACAGGGGTCCATGGGGAGTGTGTGTCAGTATTTACAGGGGTCCCTGGGGAGTGTGTGTCAGTATTTACAGGGGGATCCTGGGGAGAGTGTTTCAGTATGTACAGGGGGATCCTGGGGAGAGTGTGTCAGTATTTACAGGGGGCTCCTGGGGAATTTGTCAGTATTTATAGGGGGTCCTGGGGACTGTGTGTCACTGTTTACAATGGGTCACTGGGGAGTGTGTGTCAGTATTTACAGGGGTCCCAGGGAGTGTGTGTCAGTATTTACAGGGGGGTCCCGGGGAGTGTGTGTCTTTACAGGGGGTCCCGGGGAGTGTGTGTCTTTACAGGGGGTCCCGGGGAGTGTGTGTCTTTACAGGGCCTCCGGGGAGTGTGTGTCAGTATTTACAGAGGATCCCAGGGAGTGTGTCAGTATTTACAGGGGGTCCCCGGGGAGAGTGTGTCAGTATTTACAGGGGGTCCCCGGGAAGTGTGTGTCAGTATTTACAGGGGGTCCTGGGGAGTGTGTGTCTTTACAGCGGGTCCCGAGGAGTGTGTGTCAGTATTTACAGGGGTCCCGGGGAGTGTGTGTCTTTACAGGGGGTCCCAGGGAGTGTGTGTCAGTATTTACAGGAGGGTCCCGGGGAGTGTGTGTCTTTACAGGGGGTCCCGGGGAGTGTGTGTCTTTACAGGGGCTCCCGGGGAGTGTGTGTCAGTATTTACAAAGGATCCCAGGGAGTGTGTCAGTATTTACAGGGGGACCCCCGGGAGTGTGTGTCATTATTTACAGGGGTCCCGGGGAGTGTGTGTCAGTATTTACAGGGGGCTCCTGGGGAGTTTGTCTGTATTTACAGGGGGTCCTGTGGAGTGTGTGTCAGTATTTACAGGGGGTCCCTGGGGAGTGTGTGTCAGTATTTACAGGGGGTCCCCGGGAGTGTGTGTCAGTATTTACAATAGCTCCCGGGGGAGTGTGTGTCAGTATTTACAGGGAGTCCCCAGGGAATGTGTGTCAGTATTTACAGAGGTTCCCGGGGATTGTGTGTCAGTATTTACAGGGGGTCCCCAGGGAGTGTGGGTCAGTGTTTACAGGGTTCCCCGGGGAGTTGGTGTCAGTATTTACAGGGGTCCCGGGGAGTGTGTGTCTTTACAGGTGGTCCCAGGGAGTGTGTGTCAGTATTTACAGGGGTCCATGGGGAGTGTGTGTCAGTATTTACAGGGGTCCCTGGGGAGTGTGTGTCAGTATTTACAGGGGGATCCTGGGGAGAGTGTTTCAGTATGTACAGGGGGATCCTGGGGAGAGTGTGTCAGTATTTACAGGGGGCTCCTGGGGAATTTGTCAGTATTTATAGGGGGTCCTGGGGACTGTGTGTCACTGTTTACAGGGGGTCACTGGGGAGTGTGTGTCAGTATTTACAGGGGTCCCAGGGAGTGTGTGTCAGTATTTACAGGGTGTGGGGTCCGCAGGGAGTGTGTGTCAGTATTTACAGGGCGTCCCCAGGGAGAGTGTGTCAGTATTCACAGGGGGCTCCTGGGGAGTGTGTGTCAGTATTTACAGAGGGTCCCGGGGAGTGTGTGTCAGTATTTACAGGGGGACCCCGGGGAGTGTGTGTGAGTATTTACAGGGGGTTCCCGGAGAGTGTGTGTCAGTATTTACAGAGGGTCCTAGCGAGTGAGTCTCAGTATTTGCAGGAGTTCCCCGGGGAGTGTGTGTCAGTTTTTACAGGGGGATCCCGGGGAGTGTGTGTCAGTATTTACAGGGGGTCTCCGGGGAGAATGTGTGTCAGTATTTAAAGGGGGGTCCCCGGAGAGTGTGTGTCAGTATTTACAGGGGGTCTCCGGGGAGTGTGTGTCAGTATTTACAGGGGGTCCTGGGGAGTGTGTGTCTTTACAGCGGGTCCCGGGGAGTGTGTGTCTTTACAGGGGGTCCCAGGGAGTGTGTGTCAGTATTTACAGAGGTTCCCAGGGAGTGTGTCAGTATTTACAGGGGATGCCGGGGAGTGTGTGTCAGTATTTAGAGGGGTCCCTGGGGAGTGTGTGTCAGTATTTACAGGGGGTCCCCGGGGAGAGTGTGTGTCAGTATTTACAGGGGGGTCCCCGGGGAGTGTGTGTCAGTATTTACAGGGGTTCCCCGGGGAGTGTGTGTCAGTATTTACAGGGGGTCCTGGGGAGTGTTTGTCAGTATTTACAGGGGGTCCCTGGGGAGTGTGTGTCTTTACAGGGTTCCCGAGGAGTGTGCGTCAGTATTTACAGGGGGTTCCCGGGGAATGTCTGTCTTTACAGGGGGTCCCGGGGAGTGTGCGTCAGTATTTACAGGGGGTCCCGGGGAATGTGTGTCTTTACAGGTGGTCCCGGGGAGTGTGTGTCTTTACAGGGGCTCCCGGGGAGTGTGTGTCAGTATTTACAGAGGATCCCAGGGAGTGTGTCAGTATTTACAGGGGGTCCCCGGGGAGTGTGTGTCAGTATTTACAGGGGTCCCTGGGCAGTGTGTGTCAGTATTTACAGGGGGCTCCTGGGGAGTTTGTCAGTATATACAGGGGGTCCTGGGGAGTGTGTGTTAGTATTTACAGGGGGTCCCTGGGGAGTGTGTGTCAGGAGTTGCAGGGGGTCCCCGGGGAGTGTGTGTCAGTATTTACAGGGGGTCCTGGGGAGTGTGTGTCTTTACAGGGCGTCCCGCGGAGTGTGTGTCAGTATTTACAGGGGTCCCGGGGAGTGTGTGTCTTTACAGGGGGTCCCAGGGAGTGTGTGTCAGTATTTACAGGGGGGTCCCGGGCAGTGTGTGTCTTTACAGGGGGTCCCGGTGAGTGTGTGTTTTTACAGGGGGTCCCGGGGAGTGTGTGTCAGTATTTACAGGGTGTCCCGGGGAGTGTGTGTCAGTATTTAGAGGGGTCCCTGGGGAGTGTGTGTCAGTATTTACAGGGGGATCCCGGGGAGAGTGTGTCAGTATTTACAGGGGGCTCCTGGGCAGTTTGTCAGTATTTACAGCGGGTCCTGGGGAGTGTGTGTCAGTATTTACAGGGGGTCCCTGGGGAGTGTGTGTCAGTATTTACAGGGGTCCCAGGGAGTGTGTGTCAGTATTGACAGGGTGTGGGGTCCGCAGGGAGTGTGTGTCAGTATTTACAGGGGGTCCCCAGGGAGAGTGTGTCAGTATTTACAGGGGGCTCCTGGGGAGTGTGTGTCAGTATTTACAGAGTGTCCCGGGGAGTGTGTGTAGTATTTACAGGGGGTCCCCGGGGAGAGTGTGTCAGTATTTACAGGGGGTCCCCGGGGAGTGTGTGTCAGTATTGGCAGGGGTTTCCCGGGGATTGTGTGTCAGTATTTACAGAGGGTCCCAGCGAATGTTTCTCAGTATTTACAAGAGGTCCCCGGGGATTGTGTGTCAGTTTTTACAGGGGGAACCCGGGGAGAGTGTGTGTCAGTATTTACAGGGGGGTCCCCGGAGAGAGTGTGTGTCAGTATTTACAGGGGGGTCCCCGGGGAGTGTGTGTCAGTATTTACAGGGGGTTCCTGGGGAGTGTGTGTCAGTATTTACAGGGGGATCCCCAGGGAGTGTGTGTCAGTATTTACAGGGGGGTCCCCGGAGAGAGTGTGTGTCAGTATTTACAGGGGGGTCCCCGGGGAGTGTGTGTCAGTATTTACAGGGGTCCATGGGGAGTGTGTGTCAGTATTTACAGGGGTCCCTGGGGAGTGTGTGTCAGTATTTACAGGGGGATCCTGGGGAGAGTGTTTCAGTATGTACAGGGGGATCCTGGGGAGAGTGTGTCAGTATTTACAGGGGGCTCCTGGGGAATTTGTCAGTATTTATAGGGGGTCCTGGGGACTGTGTGTCACTGTTTACAATGGGTCACTGGGGAGTGTGTGTCAGTATTTACAGGGGTCCCAGGGAGTGTGTCAGTATTTACAGGGGGACCCCCGGGAGTGTGTGTCATTATTTACAGGGGTCCCGGGGAGTGTGTGTCAGTATTTACAGGGGGCTCCTGGGGAGTTTGTCTGTATTTACAGGGGGTCCTGTGGAGTGTGTGTCAGTATTTACAGGGGGTCCCTGGGGAGTGTGTGTCAGTATTTACAGGGGGTCCCCGGGAGTGTGTGTCAGTATTTACAATAGCTCCCGGGGGAGTGTGTGTCAGTATTTACAGGGAGTCCCCAGGGAATGTGTGTCAGTATTTACAGAGGTTCCCGGGGATTGTGTGTCAGTATTTACAGGGGGTCCCCAGGGAGTGTGGGTCAGTGTTTACAGGGTTCCCCGGGGAGTTGGTGTCAGTATTTACAGGGGTCCCGGGGAGTGTGTGTCTTTACAGGTGGTCCCAGGGAGTGTGTGTCAGTATTTACAGGGGTCCATGGGGAGTGTGTGTCAGTATTTACAGGGGTCCCTGGGGAGTGTGTGTCAGTATTTACAGGGGGATCCTGGGGAGAGTGTTTCAGTATGTACAGGGGGATCCTGGGGAGAGTGTGTCAGTATTTACAGGGGGCTCCTGGGGAATTTGTCAGTATTTATAGGGGGTCCTGGGGACTGTGTGTCACTGTTTACAGGGGGTCACTGGGGAGTGTGTGTCAGTATTTACAGGGGTCCCAGGGAGTGTGTGTCAGTATTTACAGGGTGTGGGGTCCGCAGGGAGTGTGTGTCAGTATTTACAGGGCGTCCCCAGGGAGAGTGTGTCAGTATTCACAGGGGGCTCCTGGGGAGTGTGTGTCAGTATTTACAGAGGGTCCCGGGGAGTGTGTGTCAGTATTTACAGGGGGACCCCGGGGAGTGTGTGTGAGTATTTACAGGGGGTTCCCGGAGAGTGTGTGTCAGTATTTACAGAGGGTCCTAGCGAGTGAGTCTCAGTATTTGCAGGAGTTCCCCGGGGAGTGTGTGTCAGTTTTTACAGGGGGATCCCGGGGAGTGTGTGTCAGTATTTACAGGGGGTCTCCGGGGAGAATGTGTGTCAGTATTTAAAGGGGGGTCCCCGGAGAGTGTGTGTCAGTATTTACAGGGGGTCTCCGGGGAGTGTGTGTCAGTATTTACAGGGGGTCCTGGGGAGTGTGTGTCTTTACAGCGGGTCCCGGGGAGTGTGTGTCTTTACAGGGGGTCCCAGGGAGTGTGTGTCAGTATTTACAGAGGTTCCCAGGGAGTGTGTCAGTATTTACAGGGGATGCCGGGGAGTGTGTGTCAGTATTTAGAGGGGTCCCTGGGGAGTGTGTGTCAGTATTTACAGGGGGTCCCCGGGGAGAGTGTGTGTCAGTATTTACAGGGGGGTCCCCGGGGAGTGTGTGTCAGTATTTACAGGGGTTCCCCGGGGAGTGTGTGTCAGTATTTACAGGGGGTCCTGGGGAGTGTTTGTCAGTATTTACAGGGGGTCCCTGGGGAGTGTGTGTCTTTACAGGGTTCCCGAGGAGTGTGCGTCAGTATTTACAGGGGGTTCCCGGGGAATGTCTGTCTTTACAGGGGGTCCCGGGGAGTGTGCGTCAGTATTTACAGGGGGTCCCGGGGAATGTGTGTCTTTACAGGTGGTCCCGGGGAGTGTGTGTCTTTACAGGGGCTCCCGGGGAGTGTGTGTCAGTATTTACAGAGGATCCCAGGGAGTGTGTCAGTATTTACAGGGGGTCCCCGGGGAGTGTGTGTCAGTATTTACAGGGGTCCCTGGGCAGTGTGTGTCAGTATTTACAGGGGGCTCCTGGGGAGTTTGTCAGTATATACAGGGGGTCCTGGGGAGTGTGTGTTAGTATTTACAGGGGGTCCCTGGGGAGTGTGTGTCAGGAGTTGCAGGGGGTCCCCGGGGAGTGTGTGTCAGTATTTACAGGGGGTCCTGGGGAGTGTGTGTCTTTACAGGGCGTCCCGCGGAGTGTGTGTCAGTATTTACAGGGGTCCCGGGGAGTGTGTGTCTTTACAGGGGGTCCCAGGGAGTGTGTGTCAGTATTTACAGGGGGGTCCCGGGCAGTGTGTGTCTTTACAGGGGGTCCCGGTGAGTGTGTGTTTTTACAGGGGGTCCCGGGGAGTGTGTGTCAGTATTTACAGGGTGTCCCGGGGAGTGTGTGTCAGTATTTAGAGGGGTCCCTGGGGAGTGTGTGTCAGTATTTACAGGGGGATCCCGGGGAGAGTGTGTCAGTATTTACAGGGGGCTCCTGGGCAGTTTGTCAGTATTTACAGCGGGTCCTGGGGAGTGTGTGTCAGTATTTACAGGGGGTCCCTGGGGAGTGTGTGTCAGTATTTACAGGGGTCCCAGGGAGTGTGTGTCAGTATTGACAGGGTGTGGGGTCCGCAGGGAGTGTGTGTCAGTATTTACAGGGGGTCCCCAGGGAGAGTGTGTCAGTATTTACAGGGGGCTCCTGGGGAGTGTGTGTCAGTATTTACAGAGTGTCCCGGGGAGTGTGTGTAGTATTTACAGGGGGTCCCCGGGGAGAGTGTGTCAGTATTTACAGGGGGTCCCCGGGGAGTGTGTGTCAGTATTGGCAGGGGTTTCCCGGGGATTGTGTGTCAGTATTTACAGAGGGTCCCAGCGAATGTTTCTCAGTATTTACAAGAGGTCCCCGGGGATTGTGTGTCAGTTTTTACAGGGGGAACCCGGGGAGAGTGTGTGTCAGTATTTACAGGGGGGTCCCCGGAGAGAGTGTGTGTCAGTATTTACAGGGGGGTCCCCGGGGAGTGTGTGTCAGTATTTACAGGGGGTTCCTGGGGAGTGTGTGTCAGTATTTACAGGGGGATCCCCAGGGAGTGTGTGTCAGTATTTACAGGGGGGTCCCCGGAGAGAGTGTGTGTCAGTATTTACAGGGGGGTCCCCGGGGAGTGTGTGTCAGTATTTACAGGGGTCCATGGGGAGTGTGTGTCAGTATTTACAGGGGTCCCTGGGGAGTGTGTGTCAGTATTTACAGGGGGATCCTGGGGAGAGTGTTTCAGTATGTACAGGGGGATCCTGGGGAGAGTGTGTCAGTATTTACAGGGGGCTCCTGGGGAATTTGTCAGTATTTATAGGGGGTCCTGGGGACTGTGTGTCACTGTTTACAATGGGTCACTGGGGAGTGTGTGTCAGTATTTACAGGGGTCCCAGGGAGTGTGTGTCAGTATTTACAGGGGGCTCCCGGGGAGTGTGTGTCTTTACAGGGGGTCCCGGGGAGTGTGTGTCTTTACAGGGGGTCCCGGGGAGTGTGTGTCTTTACAGGGCCTCCGGGGAGTGTGTGTCAGTATTTCCAGAGGATCCCAGGGAGTGTGTCAGTATTTCCAGGGGGTCCCCGGGGAGAGTGTGTCAGTATTTACAGGGGGTCCCCGGGAAGTGTGTGTCAGTATTTACAGGGGGTCCTGGGGAGTGTGTGTCTTTACAGCGGGTCCCGAGGAGTGTGTGTCAGTATTTACAGGGGTCCCGGGGAGTGTGTGTCTTTACAGGGGGTCCCAGGGAGTGTGTGTCAGTATTTACAGGAGGGTCCCGGGGAGTGTGTGTCTTTACAGGGGGTCCCGGGGAGTGTGTGTCTTTACAGGGGCTCCCGGGGAGTGTGTGTCAGTATTTACACAGGATCCCAGGGAGTGTGTCAGTATTTACAGGGGGACCCCCGGGAGTGTGTGTCATTATTTACAGGGGTCCCGGGGAGTGTGTGTCAGTATTTACAGGGGGCTCCTGGGGAGTTTGTCTGTATTTACAGGGGGTCCTGTGGAGTGTGTGTCAGTATTTACAGGGGGTCCCTGGGGAGTGTGTGTCAGTATTTACAGGGGGTCCCCGGGAGTGTGTGTCAGTATTTACAATAGCTCCCGGGGGAGTGTGTGTCAGTATTTACAGGGAGTCCCCAGGGAATGTGTGTCAGTATTTACAGAGGTTCCCGGGGATTGTGTGTCAGTATTTACAGGGGGTCCCCAGGGAGTGTGGGTCAGTGTTTACAGGGTTCCCCGGGGAGTTGGTGTCAGTATTTACAGGGGTCCCGGGGAGTGTGTGTCTTTACAGGTGGTCCCAGGGAGTGTGTGTCAGTATTTACAGGGGTCCATGGGGAGTGTGTGTCAGTATTTACAGGGGTCCCTGGGGAGTGTGTGTCAGTATTTACAGGGGGATCCTGGGGAGAGTGTTTCAGTATGTACAGGGGGATCCTGGGGAGAGTGTGTCAGTATTTACAGGGGGCTCCTGGGGAATTTGTCAGTATTTATAGGGGGTCCTGGGGACTGTGTGTCACTGTTTACAGGGGGTCACTGGGGAGTGTGTGTCAGTATTTACAGGGGTCCCAGGGAGTGTGTGTCAGTATTTACAGGGTGTGGGGTCCGCAGGGAGTGTGTGTCAGTATTTACAGGGCGTCCCCAGGGAGAGTGTGTCAGTATTCACAGGGGGCTCCTGGGGAGTGTGTGTCAGTATTTACAGAGGGTCCCGGGGAGTGTGTGTCAGTATTTACAGGGGGACCCCGGGGAGTGTGTGTGAGTATTTACAGGGGGTTCCCGGAGAGTGTGTGTCAGTATTTACAGAGGGTCCTAGCGAGTGAGTCTCAGTATTTGCAGGAGTTCCCCGGGGATTGTGTGTCAGTTTTTACAGGGGGATCCCGGGGAGTGTGTGTCAGTATTTACAGGGGGTCTCCGGGGAGAATGTGTGTCAGTATTTAAAGGGGGGTCCCCGGAGAGTGTGTGTCAGTATTTACAGGGGGTCTCCGGGGAGTGTGTGTCAGTATTTACAGGGGGTCCTGGGGAGTGTGTGTCTTTACAGCGGGTCCCGGGGAGTGTGTGTCTTTACAGGGGGTCCCAGGGAGTGTGTGTCAGTATTTACAGAGGTTCCCAGGGAGTGTGTCAGTATTTACAGGGGATGCCGGGGAGTGTGTGTCAGTATTTAGAGGGGTCCCTGGGGAGTGTGTGTCAGTATTTACAGGGGGTCCCCGGGGAGAGTGTGTGTCAGTATTTACAGGGGGGTCCCCGGGGAGTGTGTGTCAGTATTTACAGGGGTTCCCCGGGGAGTGTGTGTCAGTATTTACAGGGGGTCCTGGGGAGTGTTTGTCAGTATTTACAGGGGGTCCCTGGGGAGTGTGTGTCTTTACAGGGTTCCCGAGGAGTGTGCGTCAGTATTTACAGGGGGTTCCCGGGGAATGTCTGTCTTTACAGGGGGTCCCGGGGAGTGTGCGTCAGTATTTACAGGGGGTCCCGGGGAATGTGTGTCTTTACAGGTGGTCCCGGGGAGTGTGTGTCTTTACAGGGGCTCCCGGGGAGTGTGTGTCAGTATTTACAGAGGATCCCAGGGAGTGTGTCAGTATTTACAGGGGGTCCCCGGGGAGTGTGTGTCAGTATTTACAGGGGTCCCTGGGCAGTGTGTGTCAGTATTTACAGGGGGCTCCTGGGGAGTTTGTCAGTATATACAGGGGGTCCTGGGGAGTGTGTGTTAGTATTTACAGGGGGTCCCTGGGGAGTGTGTGTCAGGAGTTGCAGGGGGTCCCCGGGGAGTGTGTGTCAGTATTTACAGGGGGTCCTGGGGAGTGTGTGTCTTTACAGGGCGTCCCGCGGAGTGTGTGTCAGTATTTACAGGGGTCCCGGGGAGTGTGTGTCTTTTCAGGGGGTCCCAGGGAGTGTGTGTCAGTATTTACAGGGGGGTCCCGGGCAGTGTGTGTCTTTACAGGGGGTCCCGGTGAGTGTGTGTTTTTACAGGGGGTCCCGGGGAGTGTGTGTCAGTATTTACAGGGTGTCCCGGGGAGTGTGTGTCAGTATTTAGAGGGGTCCCTGGGGAGTGTGTGTCAGTATTTACAGGGGGATCCCGGGGAGAGTGTGTCAGTATTTACAGGGGGCTCCTGGGCAGTTTGTCAGTATTTACAGCGGGTCCTGGGGAGTGTGTGTCAGTATTTACAGGGGGTCCCTGGGGAGTGTGTGTCAGTATTTACAGGGGTCCCAGGGAGTGTGTGTCAGTATTGACAGGGTGTGGGGTCCGCAGGGAGTGTGTGTCAGTATTTACAGGGGGTCCCCAGGGAGAGTGTGTCAGTATTTACAGGGGGCTCCTGGGGAGTGTGTGTCAGTATTTACAGAGTGTCCCGGGGAGTGTGTGTCAGTATTTACAGGGGGATCCCGGGGAGTGTGTGTCAGTATTTACAGGGGGCTCCTGGGGAATTTGTCAGTATTTATAGGGGGTCCTTGGGAGTGTGTGTCACTGTTTACAGGGGGTCACTGGGGAGTGTGTGTCAGTATTTACAGGGGTCCCAGGGAGTGTGTGTCAGTATTTACAGGGTGTGGGGTCCGCAGGGAGTGTGTGTCAGTATTTACAGGGCGTCCCCAGGGAGAGTGTGTCAGCATTTACAGGGGGCTCCTGGGGAGTGTGTGTCAGTATTTACAGAGGGTCCCGGGGAGTGTGTGTCAGTATTTACAGGGGGACCCCGGGGAGTGTGTGTCAGTATTTACAGGGGGTTCCCGGAGAGTGTGTGTCAGTATTTACAGAGGGTCCTAGCGAGTGAGTCTCAGTATTTGCAGGAGTTCCCCGGGGAGTGTGTGTCAGTTTTTACAGGGGGATCCCGGGGAGTGTGTGTCAGTATTTACAGGGGGTCTCCGGGGAGTATGTGTGTCAGTATTTAAAGGGGGGTCCCCGGAGAGTGTGTGTCAGTATTTACAGGGGGTCTCCGGGGAGTGTGTGTCAGTATTTACAGGGGGTTCTGGGGAGTGTGTGTCTTTACAGCGGGTCCCGGGGAGTGTGTGTCTTTACAGGGGGTCCCAGGGAGTGTGTGTCAGTATTTACAGAGGTTCCCAGGGAGTGTGTCAGTATTTACAGGGGATGCCGGGGAGTGTGTGTCAGTATTTAGAGGGGTCCCTGGGGAGTGTGTGTCAGTATTTACAGGAGGTCCCCGGGGAGAGTGTGTGTCAGTATTTACAGGGGGGTGCCCGGGGAGTGTGTGTCAGTATTTACAGGGGTTCCCCGGGGAGTGTGTGTCAGTATTTACAGGGGGTCCTGGGGAGTGTTTGTCAGTATTTACAGGGGGTCCCTGGGGAGTGTGTGTCTTTACAGGGTTCCCGAGGAGTGTGCGTCAGTATTTACAGGGGGTTCCCGGGGAATGTCTGTCTTTACAGGGGGTCCCGGGGAGTGTGCGTCAGTATTTACAGGGGGGTCCCGGGGAATGTGTGTCTTTACAGGGGCTCCCGGGGAGTGTGTGTCAGTATTTACAGAGGATCCCAGGGAGTGTGTCAGTATTTACAGGGGGTCCCCGGGGAGTGTGTGTCAGTATTTACAGGGGTCCCTGGGCAGTGTGTGTCAGTATTTACAGGGGGCTCCTGGGGAGTTTGTCAGTATATACAGGGGGTCCTGGGGAGTGTGTGTTAGTATTTACAGGGGGTCCCTGGGGAGTGTGTGTCAGGAGTTACAGGGGGTCCCCGGGGAGTGTGTGTCAGTATTTACAGGGGGTCCTGGGGAGTGTGTGTCTTTACAGGGCGTCCCGCGGAGTGTGTGTCAGTATTTACAGGGGTCCCGGGGAGTGTGTGTCTTTACAGGGGGTCCCAGGGAGTGTGTGTCAGTATTTACAGGGGGGGTCCCGGGCAGTGTGTGTCTTTACAGGGGGTCCCGGTGAGTGTGTGTTTTTACAGGGGGTCCCGGGGAGTGTGTGTCAGTATTTACAGGGTGTCCCGGGGAGTGTGTGTCAGTATTTAGAGGGGTCCCTGGGGAGTGTGTGTCAGTATTTACAGGGGGATCCCGGGGAGAGTGTGTCAGTATTTACAGGGGGCTCCTGGGCAGTTTGTCAGTATTTACAGCGGGTCCTGGGGAGTGTGTGTCAGTATTTACAGGGGGTCCCTGGGGAGTGTGTGTCAGTATTTACAGGGGTCCCAGGGAGTGTGTGTCAGTATTGACAGGGTGTGGGGTCCGCAGGGAGTGTGTGTCAGTATTTACAGGGGGTCCCCAGGGAGAGTGTGTCAGTATTTACAGGGGGTCCCCGGGGAGTGTGTGTCAGTATTGGCAGGGGTTTCCCGGGGATTGTGCGTCAGTATTTACAGAGGGTCCCAGCGAATGTTTCTCAGTATTTACAAGAGGTCCCCGGGGATTGTGTGTCAGTTTTTACAGGGGGAACCCGGGGAGAGTGTGTGTCAGTATTTACAGGGGGGTCCCCGGAGAGAGTGTGTGTCAGTATTTACAGGGGGCTCCCCGGGGAGTGTGTGTCAGTATTTACAGGGGGTTCCTGGGGAGTGTGTGTCAGTATTTACAGGGGGGTCCCCAGGGAGTGTGTGTCAGTATTTACAGGGGGTCCCCGGGGATTGTGTGTCAGTATTTAGAGGGGTCCCTGGGGAGTGTGTGTCAGTATTTACAGGGGGTCCCCGGGGAGAGTGTGTGTCAGTATTTACAGGGGGGTCCCCGGGGAGTGTGTGTCAGTATTTACAGGGGTTCCCCGGGGAGTGTGTGTCAGTATTTACAGGGGGTCCTGGGGAGTGTTTGTCTTTACAGGGGGTCCCGGGGAGTGTGTGTCTTTACAGGGGGTCCCGGGGAGTGTGTGTCTTTACAGGGCCTCCGGGGAGTGTGTGTCAGTATTTACAGAGGATCCCAGGGAGTGTGTCAGTATTTACAGGGGGTCCCAGGGGAGTGTGTGTCAGTATTTACAGAGGGTCCCAGCGAGTGATTCTCAGTATTTACAGGAGGTCCCCGTGGAGTGTTTGTCAGTTTTTACAGGGGGATCCCGGGGAGTGTGTGTCAGTATTTACAGGGGGTCCCCGGGGAGAATGTGTGTCAGTATTTACAGGGGGGTCCCCAGGGTGTGTCTGTCAGTATTTACAGGGGGTCTCCGGGGATTGTGTGTCAGTATTTACAGGGGGTCCTGGGGAGTGTGTGTCTTTACAGGGGGTCCCAGGGAGTGTGTGTCAGTATTTACAGGGGTCCCAGGGAGTGTGTGTCAGTATTTACAGGGGGGTCCCGGGCAGTGAGTGTCTTTACAGCGGGTCCCGGGGAGTGTGTGTCTTTACAGGGGGTCCCGGGGAGTGTGTGTCAGTATTTACAGAGGTTCCCAGGGAGTGTGTCAGTATTTACAGGGGATGCCGGGGAGTGTGTGTCAGTATTTAGAGGGGTCCCTGGGGAGTGTGTGTCAGTATTTACAGGGGGTCCCCGGGGAGAGTGTGTGTCAGTATTTACAGGGGGGTCCCCGGGGAGTGTGTGTCAGTATTTACAGGGGGTCGTGGGGAGTGTTTGTCAGTATTTACAGGGGGTCCTGGGGAGTGTGTGTCTTTACAGGGGGTCCCGAGGAGTGTGCGTCAGTATTTACAGGGTGTCCTGGGGAGTGAGTGTCTTTACAGGGGGTCCCGGGGAGTGTGTGTCAGTATTTACAGGGGGGTCCCGGGGAGTGTGTGTCTTTACAGGGGGTCCCGGGGAGTGTGTGTCTTTACAGGGGGTCCCGGGGAGTGTGTGTCTTTACAGGGGCTCCCGGGGAGTGTGTGTCTTTAGAGGGGCTCCCGGGGAGTGTGTGTCAGTATTTACAGAGGATCCCGGGGAGAGTGTGTCAGTATTTACAGGGGGCTCCTGGGCAGTTTGTCAGTATTTACAGCGGGTCCTGGGGAGTGTGTGTCAGTATTTACAGGGGGTCCCTGGGGAGTGTGTGTCAGTATTTACAGGGGTCCCAGGGAGTGTGTGTCAGTATTGACAGGGTGTAGGGTCCGCAGGGAGTGTGTGTCAGTATTTACAGGGGGTCCCCAGGGAGAGTGTGTCAATATTTACAGGGGGCTCCTGGGGAGTGTGTGTCAGTATTTACAGAGTGTCCCGGGGAGTGTGTGTCAGTATTTACAGGGGGTCCCCGGGGAGAGTGTGTCAGTATTTACAGGGGGTCCCCGGGGAGTGTGTGTCAGTATTGGCAGGGGTTTCCCGGGGAGTGTGTGTCAGTATTTACAGAGGGTCCCAGCGAATGTTTCTCAGTATTTACAAGAGGTCCCCGGGGATTGTGTGTCAGTTTTTACAGGGGGAACCCGGGGAGAGTGTGTGTCAGTATTTACAGGGGGGTCCCCGGAGAGAGTGTGTGTCAGTATTTACAGGGGGGTACCCGGGGAGTGTGTGTCAGTATTTACAGGGGGTTCCTGGGGAGTGTGTGTCAGTATTTACAGGGGGGTCCCCAGGGAGTGTGTGTCAGTATTTACAGGGGGTCCCCGGGGATTGTGTGTCAGTATTTACAGGGTGTCCTGGGGAGTGAGTGTCTTTACAGGGGGTCCCGGGGAGTGTGTGTCAGTATTTACAGGGGGGTCCCGGGGAGTGTGTGTCTTTACAGGGGGTCCCGGGGAGTGTGTGTCTTTACAGGGGGTCCCGGGGAGTGTGTGTCTTTACAGGGGCTCCCGGGGAGTGTGTGTCAGTATTTGCAGAGGATCCCAGGGAGTGTGTCAGTATTTACAGGGGGTCCCCGGGGAGTGTGTGTCAGTATTTACAGGGGTCCCTGGGCATTGTGTGTCAGTATTTACAGGGGGCTCCTGGGGAGTTTGTCAGTATATACAGGGGGTCCTGGGGAGTGTGTGTTAGTATTTACAGGGGGTCCCTGGGGAGTGTGTGTCAGGAGTTACAGGGGGTCCCCGGGGAGTGTGTGTCAGTATTTACAGGGGGTCCTGGAGAGTGTGTGTCTTTACAGGGCGTCCCGCGGAGTGTGTGTCAGTATTTACAGGGGTCCCGGGGAGTGTGTGTCTTTACAGGGGGTCCCAGGGAGTGTGTGTCAGTATTTACAGGGGGGTCCCGGGCAGTGTGTGTCTTTACAGGGGGTCCCGGTGAGTGTGTGTTTTTACAGGGGGTCCCGGGGAGTGTGTGTCAGTATTTACAGGGTGTCCCGGGGAGTGTGTGTCAGTATTTAGAGGGGTCCCTGGGGAGTGTGTGTCAGTATTTACAGGGGGATCCCGGGGAGAGTGTGTCAGTATTTACAGGGGGCTCCTGGGCAGTTTGTCAGTATTTACAGCGTGTCCTGGGGAGTGTGTGTCAGTATTTACAGGGGGTCCCTGGGGAGTGTGTGTCAGTATTTACAGGGGTCCCAGGGAGTGTGTGTCAGTATTGACAGGGTGTGGGGTCCGCAGGGAGTGTGTGTCAGTATTTACAGGGGGTCCCCAGGGAGAGTGTGTCAGTATTTACAGGGGGCTCCTGGGGAGTGTGTGTCAGTATTTACAGAGTGTCCCGGGGAGTGTGTGTCAGTATTTACAGGGGGTCCCCGGGGAGAGTGTGTCAGTATTTACAGGGGGTCCCCGGGGAGTGTGTGTCAGTATTGGCAGGGGTTTCCCGGGGATTGTGTGTCAGTATTTACAGAGGGTCCCAGCGAATGTTTCTCAGTATTTACAAGAGGTCGCCGGGGATTGTGTGTCAGTTTTTACAGGGGGAACCCGGGGAGAGTGTGTGTCAGTATTTACAGGGGGGTCCCCGGAGAGAGTGTGTGTCAGTATTTACAGGGGGGTCCCCGGGGAGTGTGTGTCAGTATTTACAGGGGGTTCCTGGGGAGTGTGTGTCAGTATTTACAGGGGGGTCCCCAGGGAGTGTGTGTCAGTATTTACAGGGGGTCCCCGGGGATTGTGTGTCAGTATTTACAGGGTGTCCTGGGGAGTGAGTGTCTTTACAAGGAGTCCCGGGGAGTGTGTGTCAGTATTTACAGGGGGGTCCCGGGGAGTGTGTGTCTTTACAGGGGGTCCCGGGGAGTGTGTGTCTTTACAGGGGGTCCCGGGGAGTGTGTGTCAGTATTTACAGAGGATCCCAGGGAGTGTGTCAGTATTTACAGGGGGTCCCAGGGGAGTGTGTGTCAGTATTTACAGAGGGTCCCAGCGAGTGATTCTCAGTATTTACAGGAGGTCCCCGTGGATTGTTTGTCAGTTTTTACAGGGGGATCCCGGGGAGTGTGTGTCAGTATTTACAGGGGGTCCCTGGGGAGAATGTGTGTCAGTATTTACAGGGGGGTCCCCGGGGTGTGTGTGTCAGTATTTACAGGGGGTCTCCGGGGAGTGTGTGTCAGTATTTACAGGGGGTCCTGGGGAGTGTGTGTCTTTACAGGGGGTCCCAAGGAGTGTGTGTCAGTATTTACAGGGGTCCCAGGGAGTGTGTGTCAGTATTTACAGGGGGGTCCCGGGCAGTGAGTGTCTTTACAGCGGGTCCCGGGGAGTGTGTGTCTTTACAGGGGGTCCCGGGGAGTGTGTGTCAGTATTTAGAGGGGTCCCTGGGGAGTGTGTGTCAGTATTTACAGGGGGTCCCCGGGGAGAGTGTGTGTCAGTATTTACAGGGGGGTCCCCGGGGAGTGTGTGTCAGTATTTACAGGAGGTCGTGGGGAGTGTTTGTCAGTATTTAGAGGGGGTCCTGGGGAGTGTGTGTCTTTACAGGGGGTCCCGAGGAGTGTGCGTCAGTATTTACAGGGTGTCCTGGGGAGTGAGTGTCTTTACAGGGGGTCCCGGGGAGTGTGTGTCAGTATTTACAGGGGGGTCCCGGGGAGTGTGTGTCTTTACAGGGGGTCCCGGGGAGTGTGTGTCTTTACAGGGGGTCCCGGGGAGTGTGTGTCTTTACAGGGGCTCCCGGGGAGTGTGTGTCTTTAGAGGGGCTCCCGGGGAGTGTGTGTCAGTATTTACAGAGGATCCCGGGGAGAGTGTGTCAGTATTTACAGGGGGCTCCTGGGCAGTTTGTCAGTATTTACAGCGGGTCCTGGGGAGTGTGAGTCAGTATTTACAGGGGGTCCCTGGGGAGTGTGTGTCAGTATTTACAGGGGTCCCAGGGAGTGTGTGTCAGTATTGACAGGGGGTCCCCAGGGAGAGTGTGTCAATATTTACAGGGGGCTCCTGGGGAGTGTGTGTCAGTATTTACAGGGTGTGGGGTCCGCAGGGAGTGTGTGTCAGTATTTACAGGGGGTCCCCAGGGAGAGTGTGTCAGTATTTACAGGGGGCTCCTGGGGAGTGTGTGTCAGTATTTACAGAGTGTCCCGGGGAGTGTGTGTCAGTATTTACAGGGGGTCCCTGGGGAGAGTGTGTCAGTATTTACAGGGGGTCCCCGGGGAGTGTGTGTCAGTATTGGCAGGGGTTTCCCGGGGAGTGTGTGTCAGTATTTACAGAGGGTCCCAGCGAATGTTTCTCAGTATTTACAAGAGGTCCCCGGGGATTGTGTGTCAGTTTTTACAGGGGGAACCCGGGGAGAGTGTGTGTCAGTATTTACAGGGGGGTCCCTGGAGAGAGTGTGTGTCAGTATTTACAGGGGGGTCCCCGGGGAGTGTGTGTCAGTATTTACAGGGGGTTCCTGGGGAGTGTGTGTCAGTATTTACAGGGGGGACCCCAGGGAGTGTGTGTCAGTATTTACAGGGGGTCCCCGGGGATTGTGTGTCAGTATTTACAGGGTGTCCTGGGGAGTGAGTGTCTTTACAGGGGGTCCCGGGGAATGTGTGTCAGTATTTACAGGGGGGTCCCGGGGAGTGTGTGTCTTTACAGGGTGTCCCGGGGAGTGTGTGTCTTTACAGGGGGTCCCGGGGAGTGTGTGTCTTTACAGGGGCTCCCGGGGAGTGTGTGTCAGTATTTGCAGAGGATACCAGGGAGTGGGTCAGTAGTTACAGGGGGTCCCAGGGGAGTTTGTGTCAGTATTTACAGAGGGTCCCAGCGAGTGATTCTCAGTATTTACAGGAGGTCCCCGGGGAGTGTTTGTCAGTTTTTACAGGGGGATCCCGGGGAGTGTGTGTCAGTATTTACAGGGGGTCCCCGGGGAGAGTGTGTGTCAGTATTTACAGGGGGTCCCCGGGGAGAGTGTGTCAGTATTTACAGGGGGTCCCCGGGGAGTGTGTGTCAGTATTGGCAGGGGTTTCCCGGGGAGTGTGTGTCAGTATATACAGAGGGTCCCAGCGAATGTTTCTCAGTATTTACAAGAGGTCCCCGGGGATTGTGTGTCAGTTTTTACAGGGGGAACCCGGGGAGAGTGTGTGTCAGTATTTACAGGGGGGTCCCCGGAGAGAGTGTGTGTCAGTATTTACAGGGGGGACCCGGGGAGTGTGTGTCAGTATTTACAGGGGGTTCCTGGGGAGTGTGTGTCAGTATTTACAGGGGGGTCCCCAGGGAGTGTGTGTCAGTATTTACAAGGGGTCCCCGGGGATTGTGTGTCAGTATTTACAGTGGGTCCTGGGGAGTGAGTGTCTTTACAGGGGGTCCCGGGGAGTGTGTGTCAGTAGTTACAGGGGGGTCCCGGGGAGTGTGTGTCTTTACAGGGGGTCCCGGGGAGTGTGTGTCTTTACAGGGGGTCCCGGGGAGTGTGTGTCTTTACAGGGGCTCCCGGGGAGTGTGTGTCAGTATTTGCAGAGGATCCCAGGGAGTGTGTCAGTAGTTACAGGGGGTCCCAGGGGAGTGTGTGTCAGTATTTACAGAGGGTCCCAGCGAGTGATTCTCAGTATTTACAGGAGGTCCCCGGGGAGTGTTTGTCAGTTTTTACAGGGGGATCCCGGGGAGTGTGTGTCAGTATTTACAGGGGGTCCCCGGGGAGAGTGTGTGTCAGTATTTACAGGGGGTCCCCGGGGAGAGTGTGTCAGTATTTACAGGGGGTCCCCGGGGAGTGTGTGTCAGTATTGGCAGGGGTTTCCCGGGGAGTGTGTGTCAGTATTTACAGAGGGTCCCAGCGAATGTTTCTCAGTATTTACAAGAGGTCCCCGGGGATTGTGTGTCAGTTTTTACAGGGGGAACCCGGGGAGAGTGTGTGTCAGTATTTACAGGGGGGTCCCCGGAGAGAGTGTGTGTCAGTATTTACAGGGGGGTCCCCGGGGAGTGTGTGTCAGTATTTACAGGGGGTTCCTGGGGAGTGTGTGTCAGTATTTACAGGGGGGTCCCAAGTGAGTGTGTGTCAGTATTTACAGGGGGTCCCCGGGGATTGTGTGTCAGTATTTACAGGGTGTCCTGGGGAGTGAGTGTCTTTACAGAGGGTCCCGGGGAGTGTGTGTCAGTATTTACAGGGGGTCCCCGGGGAGAGTGTGTGTCAGTATTTACAGGGGGGTCCCCGGGGAGTGTGTGTCAGTATTTACAGGAGGTCGTGGGGAGTGTTTGTCAGTATTTACAGGGGGTCCTGGGGAGTGTGTGTCTTTACAGGGGGTCCCGAGGAGTGTGCGTCAGTATTTACAGGGTGTCCTGGGGAGTGAGTGTCTTTACAGGGGGTCCCGGGGAGTGTGTGTCAGTATTTACAGGGGGGTCCCGGGGAGTGTGTGTCTTTACAGGGGGTCCCGGGGAGTGTGTGTCTTTACAGGGGCTCCCGGGGAGTGTGTGTCTTTACAGGGGCTCCCGGGGAGTGTGTGTCTTTAGAGGGGCTCCCGGGGAGTGTGTGTCAGTATTTACAGAGGATCCCGGGGAGAGTGTGTCAGTATTTACAGGGGGCTCCTGGGCAGTTTGTCAGTATTTACAGCGGGTCCTGGGGAGTGTGTGTCAGTATTTACAGGGGGTCCCTGGGGAGTGTGTGTCAGTATTTACAGGGGTCCCAGGGAGTGTGTGTCAGTATTGACAGGGTGTGGGGTCCGCAGGGAGTGTGTGTCAGTATTTACAGGGGGTCCACAGGGAGAGTGTGTCAATATTTACAGGGGGCTCCTGGGGAGTGTGTGTCAGTATTTACAGAGTGTCCCGGGGAGTGTGTGTCAGTATTTACAGGGGGTCCCTGGGGAGAGTGTGTCAGTATTTACAGGGGGTCCCCGGGGAGTGTGTGTCAGTATTGGCAGGGGTTTCCCGGGGAGTGTGTGTCAGTATTTACAGAGGGTCCCAGCGAATGTTTCTCAGTATTTACAAGAGGTCCCCGGGGATTGTGTGTCAGTTTTTACAGGGGGAACCCGGGGAGAGTGTGTGTCAGTATTTACAGGGGGGTCCCTGGAGAGAGTGTGTGTCAGTATTTACAGGGGGGTCCCCGGGGAGTGTGTGTCAGTATTTACAGGGGGTTCCTGGGGAGTGTGTGTCAGTATTTACAGGGGGGTCCCCAGGGAGTGTGTGTCAGTATTTACAGGGGGTCCCCGGGGATTGTGTGTCAGTATTTACAGGGTGTCCTGGGGAGTGAGTGTCTTTACAGGGGGTCCCGGGGAATGTGTGTCAGTATTTACAGGGGGGTCCCGGGGAGTGTGTGTCTTTACAGGGGGTCCCGGGGAGTGTGTGTCTTTACAGGGGGTCCCGGGGAGTGTGTGTCTTTACAGGGGCTCCCGGGGAGTGTGTGTCAGTATTTGCAGAGGATCCCAGGGAGTGTGTCAGTAGTTACAGGGGGTCCCAGGGGAGTTTGTGTCAGTATTTACAGAGGGTCCCAGCGAGTGATTCTCAGTATTTACAGGAGGTCCCCGGGGAGTGTTTGTCAGTTTTTACAGGGGGATCCCGGGGAGTGTGTGTCAGTATTTACAGGGGGTCCCCGGGGAGAGTGTGTGTCAGTATTTACAGGGGGTCCCCGGGGAGAGTGTGTCAGTATTTACAGGGGGTCCCCGGGGAGTGTGTGTCAGTATTGGCAGGGGTTTCCCGGGGAGTGTGTGTCAGTATATACAGAGGGTCCCAGCGAATGTTTCTCAGTATTTACAAGAGGTCCCCGGGGATTGTGTGTCAGTTTTTACAGGGGGAACCCGGGGAGAGTGTGTGTCAGTATTTACAGGGGGGTCCCCGGAGAGAGTGTGTGTCAGTATTTACAGGGGGGTCCCCGGGGAGTGTGTGTCAGTATTTACAGGGGGTTCCTGGGGAGTGTGTGTCAGTATTTACAGGGGGGTCCCCAGGGAGTGTGTGTCAGTATTTACAAGGGGTCCCCGGGGATTGTGTGTCAGTATTTACAGGGGGTCCTGGGGAGTGAGTGTCTTTACAGGGGGTCCCGGGGAGTGTGTGTCAGTAGTTACAGGGGGGTCCCGGGGAGTGTGTGTCTTTACAGGGGGTCCCGGGGAGTGTGTGTCTTTACAGGGGGTCCCGGGGAGTGTGTGTCTTTACAGGGGCTCCCGGGGAGTGTGTGTCAGTATTTGCAGAGGATCCCAGGGAGTGTGTCAGTAGTTACAGGGGGTCCCAGGGGAGTGTGTGTCAGTATTTACAGAGGGTCCCAGCGAGTGATTCTCAGTATTTACAGGAGGTCCCCGGGGAGTGTTTGTCAGTTTTTACAGGGGGATCCCGGGGAGTGTGTGTCAGTATTTACAGGGGGTCCCCGGGGAGAGTGTGTGTCAGTATTTACAGGGGGTCCCCGGGGAGAGTGTGTCAGTATTTACAGGGGGTCCCCGGGGAGTGTGTGTCAGTATTGGCAGGGGTTTCCCGGGGAGTGTGTGTCAGTATTTACAGAGGGTCCCAGCGAATGTTTCTCAGTATTTACAAGAGGTCCCCGGGGATTGTGTGTCAGTTTTTACAGGGGGAACCCGGGGAGAGTGTGTGTCAGTATTTACAGGGGGGTCCCCGGAGAGAGTGTGTGTCAGTATTTACAGGGGGGTCCCCGGGGAGTGTGTGTCAGTATTTACAGGGGGTTCCTGGGGAGTGTGTGTCAGTATTTACAGGGGGGTCCCCAGTGAGTGTGTGTCAGTATTTACAGGGGGTCCCCGGGGATTGTGTGTCAGTATTTACAGGGTGTCCTGGGGAGTGAGTGTCTTTACAGAGGGTCCCGGGGAGTGTGTGTCAGTATTTACAGGGGGGTCCCGGGGAGTGTGTGTCTTTACAGGGGGTCCCGGGGATTGTGTGTCAGTATTTACAGGGTGTCCTGGGGAGTGAGTGTCTTTACAGGGGGTCCCGGGGAGTGTGTGTCAGTATTTACAGGGGGGTCCCGGGGAGTGTGTGTCTTTACAGGGGGTCCCGGGGAGTGTGTGTCTTTACAGGGGGTCCCGGGGAGTGTGTGTCTTTACAGGGGCTCCCGGGGAGTGTGTGTCAGTATTTGCAGAGGATCCCAGGGAGTGTGTCAGTAGTTACAGGGGGTCCCAGGGAGTGTGTGTCAGTATTTACAGGGGGGTCCCGGGCAGTGAGTGTCTTTATAGCGGGTCCCGGGGAGTGTGTGTCTTTACAGGGGGTCCCGGGGAGTGTGTGTCAGTATTTACAGAGGTTCCCAGGGAGTGTGTCAGTATTTACAGGGGATGCCGGGGAGTGTGTGTCAGTATTTAGAGGGGTCCCTGGGGAGTGTGTGTCAGTATTTACAGGGGGTCCCCGGGGAGAGTGTGTGTCAGTATTTACAGGGGGGTCCCCGGGGAGTGTGTGTCAGTATTTACAGGGGGTCGTGGGGAGTGTTTGTCAGTATTTACAGGGGGTCCTGGGGAGTGTGTGTCTTTACAGGGGGTCCCGAGGAGTGTGCGTCAGTATTTACAGGGTGTCCTGGGGAGTGAGTGTCTTTACAGGGGGTCCCGGGGAGTGTGTGTCAGTATTTACAGGGGGGTCCCGGGGAGTGTGTGTCTTTACAGGGGGTCCCGGGGAGTGTGTGTCTTTACAGGGGGTCCCGGGGAGTGTGTGTCTTTACAGGGGCTCCCGGGGAGTGTGTGTCTTTAGAGGGGCTCCCGGGGAGTGTGTGTCAGTATTTACAGAGGATCCCGGGGAGAGTGTGTCAGTATTTACAGGGGGCTCCTGGGCAGTTTGTCAGTATTTACAGCGGGTCCTGGGGAGTGTGTGTCAGTATTTACAGGGGGTTCCTGGGGAGTGTGTGTCAGTATTTACAGGGGTCCCAGGGAGTGTGTGTCAGTATTGACAGGGTGTGGGGTCCGCAGGGAGTGTGTGTCAGTATTTACAGGGGGTCCCCAGGGAGAGTGTGTCAATATTTACAGGGGGCTCCTGGGGAGTGTGTGTCAGTATTTACAGAGTGTCCCGGGGAGTGTGTGTCAGTATTTACAGGGGGTCCCCGGGGAGAGTGTGTCAGTATTTACAGGGGGTCCCCGGGGAGTGTGTGTCAGTATTGGCAGGGGTTTCCCGGGGAGTGTGTGTCAGTATTTACAGAGGGTCCCAGCGAATGTTTCTCAGTATTTACAAGAGGTCCCCGGGGATTGTGTGTCAGTTTTTACAGGGGGAACCCGGGGAGAGTGTGTGTCAGTATTTACAGGGGGGTCCCCGGAGAGAGTGTGTGTCAGTATTTACAGGGGGGTCCCCAGGGAGTGTGTGTCAGTATTTACAGGGGGTTCCTGGGGAGTGTGTGTCAGTATTTACAGGGGGGTCCCCAGGGAGTGTGTGTCAGTATTTACAGGGGGTCCCCGGGGATTGTGTGTCAGTATTTACAGGGTGTCCTGGGGAGTGAGTGTCTTTACAGGGGGTCCCGGGGAGTGTGTGTCAGTATTTACAGGGGGGTCCCGGGGAGTGTGTGTCTTTACAGGGGGTCCCGGGGAGTGTGTGTCTTTACAGGGGGTCCCGGGGAGTGTCTGTCTTTACAGGGGCTCCCGGGGAGTGTGTGTCATTATTTGCAGAGGATCCCAGGGAGTGTGTCAGTAGTTACAGGGGGTCCCAGGGGAGTGTGTGTCAGTATTTACAGAGGGTCCCAGCGAGTGATTCTCAGTATTTACAGGAGGTCCCCGGGGAGTGTTTGTCAGTTTTTACAGGGGGATCCCGGGGAGTGTGTGTCAGTATTTACAGGGGGTCCCCGGGGAGAGTGTGTGTCAGTATTTACAGGGGGTCCCCGGGGAGAGTGTGTCAGTATTTACAGGGGGTCCCCGGGGAGTGTGTGTCAGTATTGGCAGGGGTTTCCCGGGGAGTGTGTGTCAGTATTTACAGAGGGTCCCAGCGAATGTTTCTCAGTATTTACAAGAGGTCCCCGGGGATTGTGTGTCAGTTTTTACAGGGGGAACCCGGGGAGAGTGTGTGTCAGTATTTACAGGGGGGTCCCCGGAGAGAGTGTGTGTCAGTATTTACAGGGGGGTCCCCGGGGAGTGTGTGTCAGTATTTACAGGGGGTTCCTGGGGAGTGTGTGTCAGTATTTACAGGGGGGTCCCCAGGGAGTGTGTGTCAGTATTTACAGGGGGTCCCCGGGGATTGTGTGTCAGTATTTACAGGGTGTCCTGGGGAGTGAGTGTCTTTACAGGGGGTCCCGGGGAGTGTGTGTCAGTATTTACAGGGGGGTCCCGGGGAGTGTGTGTCTTTACAGGGGGTCCCGGGGAGTGTGTGTCTTTACAGGGGGTCCCGGGGAGTGTGTGTCTTTACAGGGGCTCCCGGGGAGTGTGTGTCAGTATTTGCAGAGGATCCCAGGGAGTGTGTCAGTAGTTACAGGGGGTCCCAGGGGAGTGTGTGTCAGTATTTACAGAGGGTCCCAGCGAGTGATTCTCAGTATTTACAGGAGGTCCCCGGGGAGTGTTTGTCAGTTTTTACAGGGGGATCCCGGGGAGTGTGTGTCAGTATTTACAGGGGGTCCCCGGGGAGAGTGTGTGTCAGTATTTACAGGGGGTCCCCGGGGAGAGTGTGTCAGTATTTACAGGGGGTCCCCGGGGAGTGTGTGTCAGTATTGGCAGGGGTTTCCCGGGGAGTGTGTGTCAGTATTTACAGAGGGTCCCAGCGAATGTTTCTCAGTATTTACAAGAGGTCCCCGGGGATTGTGTGTCAGTTTTTACAGGGGGAACCCGGGGAGAGTGTGTGTCAGTATTTACAGGGGGGTCCCCGGAGAGAGTGTGTGTCAGTATTTACAGGGGGGTCCCCGGGGAGTGTGTGTCAGTATTTACAGGGGGTTCCTGGGGAGTGTGTGTCAGTATTTACAGGGGGGTCCCCAGGGAGTGTTTGTCAGTATTTACAGGGGGTCCCCGGGGATTGTGTGTCAGTATTTACAGGGTGTCCTGGGGAGTGAGTGTCTTTACAGGGGGTCCCGGGGAGTGTGTGTCAGTATTTACAGGGGGGTCCCGGGGAGTGTGTGTCTTTACAGGGGGTCCCGGGGAGTGTGTGTCTTTACAGGGGGTCCCGGGGAGTGTGTGTCTTTACAGGGGCTCCCGGGGAGTGTGTGTCAGTATTTGCAGAGGATCCCAGGGAGTGTGTCAGTAGTTACAGGGGGTCCCAGGGAGTGTGTGTCAGTATTTACAGAGGGTCCCAGCGAGTGATTCTCAGTATTTACAGGAGGTCCCCGGGGAGTGTTTGTCAGTTTTTACAGGGGGATCCCTGGGAGTGTGTGTCAGTATTTACAGGGGGTCCCCGGGGAGAGTGTGTGTCAGTATTTACAGGGGGTCCCCGGGGAGAGTGTGTCAGTATTTACAGGGGGTCCCCGGGGAGTGTGTGTCAGTATTGGCAGGGGTTTCCCGGGGAGTGTGTGTCAGTATTTACAGGGGGGTCCCGGGGAGTGTGTGTCTTTACAGGGGGTCCCGGGGATTGTGTGTCAGTATTTACAGGGTGTCCTGGGGAGTGAGTGTCTTTACAGGGGGTCCCGGGGAGTGTGTGTCAGTATTTACAGGGGGGTCCCGGGGAGTGTGTGTCTTTACAGGGGGTCCCGGGGAGTGTGTGTCTTTACCGGGGGTCCCGGGGAATGTGTGTCTTTACAGGGGCTCCCGGGGAGTGTGTGTCAGTATTTGCCGAGGATCCCAGGGAGTGTGTCAGTAGTTACAGGGGGTCCCAGGGGAGTGTGTGTCAGTATTTACAGAGGGTCCCAGCGAGTGATTCTCAGTATTTACAGGAGGTCCCCGGGGAGTGTTTGTCAGTTTTTACAGGGGGATCCCGGGGAGTGTGTGTCAGTATTTACAGGGGGTCCCCGGGGAGAGTGTGTGTCAGTATTTACAGGGGGTCCCCGGGGAGAGTGTGTCAGTATTTACAGGGGGTCCCCGGGGAGTGTGTGTCAGTATTTACAGGGGGTCCCCGGGGAGAGTGTGTGTCAGTATTTACAGGGGGTCCCCGGGGAGAGTGTGTCAGTATTTACAGGGGGTCCCCGGGGAGTGTGTGTCAGTATTGGCAGGGGTTTCCCGGGGAGTGTGTGTCAGTATTTACAGAGGGTCCCAGCGAATGTTTCTCAGTATTTACAAGAGGTCCCCGGGGATTGTGTGTCAGTTTTTACAGGGGGAACCCGGGGAGAGTGTGTGTCAGTATTTACAGGGGGGTCCCCGGAGAGAGTGTGTGTCAGTATTTACAGAGGGGTCCCCGGGGAGTGTGTGTCAGTATTTACAGGGGGTTCCTGGGGAGTGTGTGTCAGTATTTACAGGGGGGTCCCCAGGGAGTGTGTGTCAGTATTTACAGGGGGTCCCCGGGGATTGTGTGTCAGTATTTAAAGGGTGTCCTGGGGAGTGAGTGTCTTTACAGGGGGTCCCGGGGAGTGTGTGTCAGTATTTACAGGGGGGTCCCGGGGAGTGTGTGTCTTTACAGGGGGTCCCGGGGATTGTGTGTCAGTATTTACAGGGTGTCCTGGGGAGTGAGTGTCTTTACAGGGGGTCCCGGGGAGTGTGTGTCAGTATTTACAGGGGGGTCCCGGGGAGTGTGTGTCTTTACAGGGGGTCCCGGGGAGTGTGTGTCTTTACCGGGGGTCCCGGGAAATGTGTGTCTTTACAGGGGCTCCCGGGGAGTGTGTGTCAGTATTTGCCGAGGATCCCAGGGAGTGTGTCAGTAGTTACAGGGGGTCCCAGGGGAGTGTGTGTCAGTATTTACAGAGGGTCCCAGCGAGTGATTCTCAGTATTTACAGGAGGTCCCCGGGGAGTGTTTGTCAGTTTTTACAGGGGCTCCCGGGGAGTGTGTGTCTTTAGAGGGGCTCCCGGGGAGTGTGTGTCAGTATTTACAGAGGATCCCGGGGAGAGTGTGTCAGTATTTACAGGGGGCTCCTGGGCAGTTTGTCAGTATTTACAGCGGGTCCTGGGGAGTGTGTGTCAGTATTTACAGGGGGTCCCTGGGGAGTGTGTGTCAGTATTTACAGGGGTCCCAGGGAGTGTGTGTCAGTATTGACAGGGTGTGGGGTCCGCAGGGAGTGTGTGTCAGTATTTACAGGGGGTCCCCAGGGAGAGTGTGTCAATATTTACAGGGGGCTCCTGGGGAGTGTGTGTCAGTATTTACAGAGTGTCCCGGGGAGTGTGTGTCAGTATTTACAGGGGGTCCCCGGGGAGAGTGTGTCAGTATTTACAGGGGGTCCCCGGGGAGTGTGTGTCAGTATTGGCAGGGGTTTCCCGGGGAGTGTGTGTCAGTATTTACAGAGGGTCCCAGCGAATGTTTCTCAGTATTTACAAGAGGTCCCCGGGGATTGTGTGTCAGTTTTTACAGGGGGAACCCGGGGAGAGTGTGTGTCAGTATTTACAGGGGGGTCCCCGGAGAGAGTGTGTGTCAGTATTTACAGGGGGGTCCCCGGGGAGTGTGTGTCAGTATTTACAGGGGGTTCCTGGGGAGTGTGTGTCAGTATTTACAGGGGGGTCCCCAGGGAGTGTGTGTCAGTATTTACAGGGGGTCCCCGGGGATTGTGTGTCAGTATTTACAGGGTGTCCTGGGGAGTGAGTGTCTTTACAGGGGGTCCCGGGGAGTGTGTGTCAGTATTTACAGGGGGGTCCCGGGGAGTGTGTGTCTTTACAGGGGGTCCCGGGGAGTGTGTGTCTTTACAGGGGGTCCCGGGGAGTGTGTGTCTTTACAGGGGCTCCCGGGGAGTGTGTGTCAGTATTTGCAGAGGATCCCAGGGAGTGTGTCAGTATTTACAGGGGGTCCCCGGGGAGTGTGTGTCAGTATTTACAGGGGTCCCTGGGCATTGTGTGTCAGTATTTACAGGGGGGTCCCCAGGGAGTGTGTGTCAGTATTTACAGGGGGTCCCCGGGGATTGTGTGTCAGTATTTAAAGGGTGTCCTGGGGAGTGAGTGTCTTTACAGGGGGTCCCGGGGAGTGTGTGTCAGTATTTACAGGGGGGTCCCGGGGAGTGTGTGTCTTTACAGGGGGTCCCGGGGATTGTGTGTCAGTATTTACAGGGTGTCCTGGGGAGTGAGTGTCTTTACAGGGGGTCCCGGGGAGTGTGTGTCAGTATTTACAGGGGGGTCCCGGGGAGTGTGTGTCTTTACAGGGGGTCCCGGGGAGTGTGTGTCTTTACCGGGGGGTCCCGGGGAATGTGTGTCTTTACAGGGGCTCCCGGGGAGTGTGTGTCAGTATTTGCCGAGGATCCCAGGGAGTGTGTCAGTAGTTACAGGGGGTCCCAGGGGAGTGTGTGTCAGTATTTACAGAGGGTCCCAGCGAGTGATTCTCAGTATTTACAGGAGGTCCCCGGGGAGTGTTTGTCAGTTTTTACAGGGGCTCCCGGGGAGTGTGTGTCAGTATTTACAGAGGATCCCGGGGAGAGTGTGTCAGTATTTACAGGGGGCTCCTGGGCAGTTTGTCAGTATTTACAGCGGGTCCTGGGGAGTGTGTGTCAGTATTTACAGGGGGTCCCTGGGGAGTGTGTGTCAGTATTTACAGGGGTCCCAGGGAGTGTGTGTCAGTATTGACAGGGTGTGGGGTCCGCAGGGAGTGTGTGTCAGTATTTACAGGGGGTCCCCAGGGAGAGTGTGTCAATATTTACAGGGGGCTCCTGGGGAGTGTGTGTCAGTATTTACAGAGTGTCCCGGGGAGTGTGTGTCAGTATTTACAGGGGGTCCCCGGGGAGAGTGTGTCAGTATTTACAGGGGGTCCCCGGGGAGTGTGTGTCAGTATTGGCTGGGGTTTCCCGGGGAGTGTGTGTCAGTATTTACAGAGGGTCCCAGCGAATGTTTCTCAGTATTTACAAGAGGTCCCCGGGGATTGTGTGTCAGTTTTTACAGGGGGAACCCGGGGAGAGTGTGTGTCAGTATTTACAGGGGGGTCCCCGGAGAGAGTGTGTGTCAGTATTTACAGGGGGGTACCCGGGGAGTGTGTGTCAGTGTTTACAGGGGGTTCCTGGGGAGTGTGTGTCAGTATTTACAGGGGGGTCCCCAGGGAGTGTGTGTCAGTATTTACAGGGGGTCCCCGGGGATTGTGTGTCAGTATTTACAGGGTGTCCTGGGGAGTGAGTGTCTTTACAGGGGGTCCCGGGGAGTGTGTGTCAGTATTTACAGGGGGGTCCCGGGGAGTGTGTGTCTTTACAGGGGGTCCCGGGGAGTGTGTGTCTTTACAGGGGGTCCCGGGGAGTGTGTGTCTTTACAGGGGCTCCCGGGGAGTGTGTGTCAGTATTTGCAGAGGATCCCAGGGAGTGTGTCAGTATTTACAGGGGGTCCCCGGGGAGTGTGTGTCAGTATTTACAGGGGTCCCTGGGCATTGTGTGTCAGTATTTACAGGGGGGTCCCCAGGGAGTGTGTGTCAGTATTTACAGGGGGTCCCCGGGGATTGTGTGTCAGTATTTAAAGGGTGTCCTGGGGAGTGAGTGTCTTTACAGGGGGTCCCGGGGAGTGTGTGTCAGTATTTACAGGGGGGGTCCCGGGGAGTGTGTGTCTTTACAGGGGGTCCCGGGGATTGTGTGTCAGTATTTACAGGGTGTCCTGGGGAGTGAGTGTCTTTACAGGGGGTCCCGGGGAGTGTGTGTCAGTATTTACAGGGGGGTCCCGGGGAGTGTGTGTCTTTACAGGGGGTCCCGGGGAGTGTGTGTCTTTACCGGGGGTCCCGGGGAATGTGTGTCTTTACAGGGGCTCCCGGGGAGTGTGTGTCAGTATTTGCCGAGGATCCCAGGGAGTGTGTCAGTAGTTACAGGGGGTCCCAGGGGAGTGTGTGTCAGTATTTACAGAGGGTCCCAGCGAGTGATTCTCAGTATTTACAGGAGGTCCCCGGGGAGTGTTTGTCAGTTTTTACAGGGGCTCCCGGGGAGTGTGTGTCAGTATTTACAGAGGATCCCGGGGAGAGTGTGTCAGTATTTACAGGGGGCTCCTGGGCAGTTTGTCAGTATTTACAGCGGGTCCTGGGGAGTGTGTGTCAGTATTTACAGGGGGTCCCTGGGGAGTGTGTGTCAGTATTTACAGGGGTCCCAGGGAGTGTGTGTCAGTATTGACAGGGTGTGGGGTCCGCAGGGAGTGTGTGTCAGTATTTACAGGGGGTCCCCAGGGAGAGTGTGTCAATATTTACAGGGGGCTCCTGGGGAGTGTGTGTCAGTATTTACAGAGTGTCCCGGGGAGTGTGTGTCAGTATTTACAGGGGGTCCCCGGGGAGAGTGTGTCAGTATTTACAGGGGGTCCCCGGGGAGTGTGTGTCAGTATTGGCAGGGGTTTCCCGGGGAGTGTGTGTCAGTATTTACAGAGGGTCCCAGCGAATGTTTCTCAGTATTTACAAGAGGTCCCCGGGGATTGTGTGTCAGTTTTTACAGGGGGAACCCGGGGAGAGTGTGTGTCAGTATTTACAGGGGGGTCCCCGGAGAGAGTGTGTGTCAGTATTTACAGGGGGGTACCCGGGGAGTGTGTGTCAGTATTTACAGGGGGTTCCTGGGGAGTGTGTGTCAGTATTTACAGGGGGGTCCCCAGGGAGTGTGTGTCAGTATTTACAGGGGGTCCCCGGGGATTGTGTGTCAGTATTTACAGGGTGTCCTGGGGAGTGAGTGTCTTTACAGGGGGTCCCGGGGAGTGTGTGTCAGTATTTACAGGGGGGTCCCGGGGAGTGTGTGTCTTTACAGGGGGTCCCGGGGAGTGTGTGTCTTTACAGGGGGTCCCGGGGAGTGTGTGTCTTTACAGGGGCTCCCGGGGAGTGTGTGTCAGTATTTGCAGAGGATCCCAGGGAGTGTGTCAGTATTTACAGGGGGTCCCCGGGGAGTGTGTGTCAGTATTTACAGGGGTCCCTGGGCATTGTGTGTCAGTATTTACAGGGGGGTCCCCAGGGAGTGTGTGTCAGTATTTACAGGGGGTCCCCGGGGATTGTGTGTCAGTATTTAAAGGGTGTCCTGGGGAGTGAGTGTCTTTACAGGGGGTCCCGGGGAGTGTGTGTCAGTATTTACAGGGGGGGTCCCGGGGAGTGTGTGTCTTTACAGGGGGTCCCGGGGATTGTGTGTCAGTATTTACAGGGTGTCCTGGGGAGTGAGTGTCTTTACAGGGGGTCCCGGGGAGTGTGTGTCAGTATTTACAGGGGGGTCCCGGGGAGTGTGTGTCTTTACAGGGGGTCCCGGGGAGTGTGTGTCTTTACCGGGGGTCCCGGGGAATGTGTGTCTTTACAGGGGCTCCCGGGGAGTGTGTGTCAGTATTTGCCGAGGATCCCAGGGAGTGTGTCAGTAGTTACAGGGGGTCCCAGGGGAGTGTGTGTCAGTATTTACAGAGGGTCCCAGCGAGTGATTCTCAGTATTTACAGGAGGTCCCCGGGGAGTGTTTGTCAGTTTTTACAGGGGCTCCCGGGGAGTGTGTGTCAGTATTTACAGAGGATCCCGGGGAGAGTGTGTCAGTATTTACAGGGGGCTCCTGGGCAGTTTGTCAGTATTTACAGCGGGTCCTGGGGAGTGTGTGTCAGTATTTACAGGGGGTCCCTGGGGAGTGTGTGTCAGTATTTACAGGGGTCCCAGGGAGTGTGTGTCAGTATTGACAGGGTGTGGGGTCCGCAGGGAGTGTGTGTCAGTATTTACAGGGGGTCCCCAGGGAGAGTGTGTCAATATTTACAGGGGGCTCCTGGGGAGTGTGTGTCAGTATTTACAGAGTGTCCCGGGGAGTGTGTGTCAGTATTTACAGGGGGTCCCCGGGGAGAGTGTGTCAGTATTTACAGGGGGTCCCCGGGGAGTGTGTGTCAGTATTGGCTGGGGTTTCCCGGGGAGTGTGTGTCAGTATTTACAGAGGGTCCCAGCGAATGTTTCTCAGTATTTACAAGAGGTCCCCGGGGATTGTGTGTCAGTTTTTACAGGGGGAACCCGGGGAGAGTGTGTGTCAGTATTTACAGGGGGGTCCCCGGAGAGAGTGTGTGTCAGTATTTACAGGGGGGTACCCGGGGAGTGTGTGTCAGTGTTTACAGGGGGTTCCTGGGGAGTGTGTGTCAGTATTTACAGGGGGGTCCCCAGGGAGTGTGTGTCAGTATTTACAGGGGGTCCCCGGGGATTGTGTGTCAGTATTTACAGGGTGTCCTGGGGAGTGAGTGTCTTTACAGGGGGTCCCGGGGAGTGTGTGTCAGTATTTACAGGGGGGTCCCGGGGAGTGTGTGTCTTTACAGGGGGTCCCGGGGAGTGTGTGTCTTTACAGGGGGTCCCGGGGAGTGTGTGTCTTTACAGGGGCTCCCGGGGAGTGTGTGTCAGTATTTGCAGAGGATCCCAGGGAGTGTGTCAGTATTTACAGGGGGTCCCCGGGGAGTGTGTGTCAGTATTTACAGGGGTCCCTGGGCATTGTGTGTCAGTATTTACAGGGGGCTCCTGGGGAGTTTGTCAGTATATACAGGGGGTCCTGGGGAGTGTGTGTTAGTATTTACAGGGGGTCCCTGGGGAGTGTGTGTCAGGAGTTACAGGGGGTCCCCGGGGAGTGTGTGTCAGTATTTACAGGGGGTCCTGGGGAGTGTGTGTCTTTACAGGGCGTCCCGCGGAGTGTGTGTCAGTATTTACAGGGGTCCCGGGGAGTGTGTGTCTTTACAGGGGGTCCCAGGGAGTGTGTGTCAGTATTTACAGGGGGGTCCCGGGCAGTGTGTGTCTTTACAGGGGGTCCCGGTGAGTGTGTGTTTTTACAGGGGGTCCCGGGGAGTGTGTGTCAGTATTTACAGGGTGTCCCGGGGAGTGTGTGTCAGTATTTAGAGGGGTCCCTGGGGAGTGTGTGTCAGTATTTACAGGGGGATCCCGGGGAGAGTGTGTCAGTATTTACAGGGGGCTCCTGGGCAGTTTGTCAGTATTTACAGCGTGTCCTGGGGAGTGTGTGTCAGTATTTACAGGGGGTCCCTGGGGAGTGTGTGTCAGTATTTACAGGGGTCCCAGGGAGTGTGTGTCAGTATTGACAGGGTGTGGGGTCCGCAGGGAGTGTGTGTCAGTATTTACAGGGGGTCCCCAGGGAGAGTGTGTCAGTATTTACAGGGGGCTCCTGGGGAGTGTGTGTCAGTATTTACAGAGTGTCCCGGGGAGTGTGTGTCAGTATTGGCAGGGGTTTCCCGGGGATTGTGTGTCAGTATTTACAGAGGGTCCCAGCGAATGTTTCTCAGTATTTACAAGAGGTCCCCGGGGATTGTGTGTCAGTTTTTACAGGGGGAACCCGGGGAGAGTGTGTGTCAGTATTTACAGGGGGGTCCCCGGAGAGAGTGTGTGTCAGTATTTACAGGGGGGTCCCCGGGGAGTGTGTGTCAGTATTTACAGGGGGTTCCTGGGGAGTGTGTGTCAGTATTTAGAGGGGGGTCCCCAGGGAGTGTGTGTCAGTATTTACAGGGGGTCCCCGGGGATTGTGTGTCAGTATTTACAGGGTGTCCTGGGGAGTGAGTGTCTTTACAAGGAGTCCCGGGGAGTGTGTGTCAGTATTTACAGGGGGGTCCCGGGGAGTGTGTGTCTTTACAGGGGGTCCCGGGGAGTGTGTGTCTTTACAGGGGGTCCCGGGGAGTGTGTGTCTTTACAGGGCCTCCGGGGAGTGTGTGTCAGTATTTACAGAGGATCCCAGGGAGTGTGTCAGTATTTACAGGGGGTCCCAGGGGAGTGTGTGTCAGTATTTACAGAGGGTCCCAGCGAGTGATTCTCAGTATTTACAGGAGGTCCCCGTGGATTGTTTGTCAGTTTTTACAGGGGGATCCCGGGGAGTGTGTGTCAGTATTTACAGGGGGTCCCTGGGGAGAATGTGTGTCAGTATTTACAGGGGGGTCCCCGGGGTGTGTGTGTCAGTATTTACAGGGGGTCTCCGGGGAGTGTGTGTCAGTATTTACAGGGGGTCCTGGGGAGTGTGTGTCTTTACAGGGGGTCCCAAGGAGTGTGTGTCAGTATTTACAGGGGTCCCAGGGAGTGTGTGTCAGTATTTACAGGGGGGTCCCGGGCAGTGAGTGTCTTTACAGCAGGTCCCGGGGAGTGTGTGTCTTTACAGGGGGTCCCGGGGAGTGTGTGTCAGTATTTAGAGGGGTCCCTGGGGAGTGTGTGTCAGTATTTACAGGGGGTCCCCGGGGAGAGTGTGTGTCAGTATTTACAGGGGGGTCCCCGGGGAGTGTGTGTCAGTATTTACAGGAGGTCGTGGGGAGTGTTTGTCAGTATTTACAGGGGGTCCTGGGGAGTGTGTGTCTTTACAGGGGGTCCCGAGGAGTGTGCGTCAGTATTTACAGGGTGTCCTGGGGAGTGAGTGTCTTTACAGGGGGTCCCGGGGAGTGTGTGTCAGTATTTACAGGGGGGTCCCGGGGAGTGTGTGTCTTTACAGGGGGTCCCGGGGAGTGTGTGTCTTTACAGGGGGTCCCGGGGAGTGTGTGTCTTTACAGGGGCTCCCGGGGAGTGTGTGTCTTTAGAGGGGCTCCCGGGGAGTGTGTGTCAGTATTTACAGAGGATCCCGGGGAGAGTGTGTCAGTATTTACAGGGGGCTCCTGGGCAGTTTGTCAGTATTTACAGCGGGTCCTGGGGAGTATGTGTCAGTATTTACAGGGGGTCCCTGGGGAGTGTGTGTCAGTATTTACAGGGGTCCCAGGGAGTGTGTGTCAGTATTGACAGGGTGTGGGGTCCGCAGGGAGTGTGTGTCAGTATTTACAGGGGGTCCCCAGGGAGAGTGTGTCAATATTTACAGGGGGCTCCTGGGGAGTGTGTGTCAGTATTTACAGAGTGTCCCGGGGAGTGTGTGTCAGTATTTACAGGGGGTCCCTGGGGAGAGTGTGTCAGTATTTACAGGGGGTCCCCGGGGAGTGTGTGTCAGTATTGGCAGGGGTTTCCCGGGGAGTGTGTGTCAGTATTTACAGAGGGTCCCAGCGAATGTTTCTCAGTATTTACAAGAGGTCCCCGGGGATTGTGTGTCAGTTTTTACAGGGGGAACCCGGGGAGAGTGTGTGTCAGTATTTACAGGGGGGTCCCTGGAGAGAGTGTGTGTCAGTATTTACAGGGGGGTCCCCGGGGAGTGTGTGTCAGTATTTACAGGGGGTTCCTGGGGAGTGTGTGTCAGTATTTACAGGGGGGTCCCCAGGGAGTGTGTGTCAGTATTTACAGGGGGTCCCCGCGGATTGTGTGTCAGTATTTACAGGGTGTCCTGGGGAGTGAGTGTCTTTACAGGGGGTCCCGGGGAATGTGTGTCAGTATTTACAGGGGGGTCCCGGGGAGTGTGTGTCTTTACAGGGGGTCCCGGGGAGTGTGTGTCTTTACAGGGGGTCCCGGGGAGTGTGCGTCTTTACAGGGGCTCCCGGGGAGTGTGTGTCAGTATTTGCAGAGGATCCCAGGGAGTGTGTCAGTAGTTACAGGGTGTCCCAGGGGAGTTTGTGTCAGTATTTACAGAGGGTCCCAGCGAGTGATTCTCAGTATTTACAGGAGGTCCCCGGGGAGTGTTTGTCAGTTTTTACCTGGGGATCCCGGGGAGTGTGTGTCAGTATTTACAGGGGGTCCCCGGGGAGAGTGTGTGTCAGTATTTACAGGGGGTCCCCGGGGAGAGTGTGTCAGTATTTACAGGGGGTCCCCGGGGTGTGTGTGTCAGTATTGGCAGGGGTTTCCCGGGGAGTGTGTGTCAGTATATACAGAGGGTCCCAGCGAATGTTTCTCAGTATTTACAAGAGGTCCCTGGGGATTGTGTGTCAGTTTTTACAGGGGGAACCCGGGGAGAGTGTGTGTCAGTATTTACAGGGGGGGTCCCCGGAGAGAGTGTGTGTCAGTATTTACAGGGGGGTCCCCGGGGAGTGTGTGTCAGTATTTACAGGGGGTTCCTGGGGAGTGTGTGTCAGTATTTACAGGGGGGTCCCCAGGGAGTGTGTGTCAGTATTTACAAGGGGTCCCCGGGGATTGTGTGTCAGTATTTACAGGGGGTCCGGGGGAGTGAGTGTCTTTACAGGGGGTCCCGGGGAGTGTGTGTCAGTAGTTACAGGGGGGTCCCGGGGAGTGTGTGTCTTTACAGGGGGTCCCGGGTAGTGTGTGTCTTTACAGGGGGTCCCGGGGAGTGTGTGTCTTTACAGGGGCTCCCGGGGAGTGTGTGTCAGTATTTGCAGAGGATCCCAGGGAGTGTGTCAGTAGTTACAGGGGGTCCCAGGGGAGTGTGTGTCAGTATTTACAGAGGGTCCCAGCGAGTGATTCTCAGTATTTACAGGAGGTCCCCGGGGAG
Source organism: Carcharodon carcharias (assembly GCF_017639515.1). NCBI lineage: Eukaryota > Metazoa > Chordata > Chondrichthyes > Lamniformes > Lamnidae > Carcharodon > Carcharodon carcharias. Next base: position 13,196,098 of record NC_054499.1, on the reverse strand, counting down.
TGTTTGTCAGTTTTTACAGGGGGATCCCGGGGAGTGTGTGTCAGTATTTACAGGGGGTCCCCGGGGAGAGTGTGTGTCAGTATTTACAGGGGGTCCCCGGGGAGAGTGTGTCAGTATTTACAGGGGGTCCCGGGGAGTGTGTGTCTTTACAGGGGGTCCCGGGGAGTGTGTGTCTTTACAGGGGGTCCCGGGGAGTGTGTGTCTTTACAGGGGCTCCCGGGGAGTGTGTGTCAGTATTTGCAGAGGATCCCAGGGAGTGTGTCAGTAGTTACAGGGGGTCCCAGGGAGTGTGTGTCAGTATTTACAGGGGGGTCCCGGGCAGTGAGTGTCTTTATAGCGGGTCCCGGGGAGTGTGTGTCTTTACAGGGGGTCCCGGGGAGTGTGTGTCAGTATTTACAGAGGTTCCCAGGGAGTGTGTCAGTATTTACAGGGGATGCCGGGGAGTGTGTGTCAGTATTTAGAGGGGTCCCTGGGGAGTGTGTGTCAGTATTTACAGGGGGTCCCCGGGGAGAGTGTGTGTCAGTATTTACAGGGGGGTCCCCGGGGAGTGTGTGTCAGTATTTACAGGGGGTCGTGGGGAGTGTTTGTCAGTATTTACAGGGGGTCCTGGGGAGTGTGTGTCTTTACAGGGGGTCCCGAGGAGTGTGCGTCAGTATTTACAGGGTGTCCTGGGGAGTGAGTGTCTTTACAGGGGGTCCCGGGGAGTGTGTGTCAGTATTTACAGGGGGGGTCCCGGGGAGTGTGTGTCTTTACAGGGGGTCCCGGGGAGTGTGTGTCTTTACAGGGGGTCCCGGGGAGTGTGTGTCTTTACAGGGGCTCCCGGGGAGTGTGTGTCTTTAGAGGGGCTCCCGGGGAGTGTGTGTCAGTATTTACAGAGGATCCCGGGGAGAGTGTGTCAGTATTTACAGGGGGCTCCTGGGCAGTTTGTCAGTATTTACAGCGGGTCCTGGGGAGTGTGTGTCAGTATTTACAGGGGGTTCCTGGGGAGTGTGTGTCAGTATTTACAGGGGTCCCAGGGAGTGTGTGTCAGTATTGACAGGGTGTGGGGTCCGCAGGGAGTGTGTGTCAGTATTTACAGGGGGTCCCCAGGGAGAGTGTGTCAATATTTACAGGGGGCTCCTGGGGAGTGTGTGTCAGTATTTACAGAGTGTCCCGGGGAGTGTGTGTCAGTATTTACAGGGGGTCCCCGGGGAGAGTGTGTCAGTATTTACAGGGGGTCCCCGGGGAGTGTGTGTCAGTATTGGCAGGGGTTTCCCGGGGAGTGTGTGTCAGTATTTACAGAGGGTCCCAGCGAATGTTTCTCAGTATTTACAAGAGGTCCCCGGGGATTGTGTGTCAGTTTTTACAGGGGGAACCCGGGGAGAGTGTGTGTCAGTATTTACAGGGGGGTCCCCGGAGAGAGTGTGTGTCAGTATTTACAGGGGGGTCCCCAGGGAGTGTGTGTCAGTATTTACAGGGGGTTCCTGGGGAGTGTGTGTCAGTATTTACAGGGGGGTCCCCAGGGAGTGTGTGTCAGTATTTACAGGGGGTTCCTGGGGAGTGTGTGTCAGTATTTACAGGGGGGTCCCCAGGGAGTGTGTGTCAGTATTTACAGGGGGTCCCCGGGGATTGTGTGTCAGTATTTACAGGGTGTCCTGGGGAGTGAGTGTCTTTACAGGGGGTCCCGGGGAGTGTGTGTCAGTATTTACAGGGGGGTCCCGGGGAGTGTGTGTCTTTACAGGGGGTCCCGGGGAGTGTGTGTCTTTACAGGGGGTCCCGGGGAGTGTCTGTCTTTACAGGGGCTCCCGGGGAGTGTGTGTCATTATTTGCAGAGGATCCCAGGGAGTGTGTCAGTAGTTACAGGGGGTCCCAGGGGAGTGTGTGTCAGTATTTACAGAGGGTCCCAGCGAGTGATTCTCAGTATTTACAGGAGGTCCCCGGGGAGTGTTTGTCAGTTTTTACAGGGGGATCCCGGGGAGTGTGTGTCAGTATTTACAGGGGGTCCCCGGGGAGAGTGTGTGTCAGTATTTACAGGGGGTCCCCGGGGAGAGTGTGTCAGTATTTACAGGGGGTCCCCGGGGAGTGTGTGTCAGTATTGGCAGGGGTTTCCCGGGGAGTGTGTGTCAGTATTTACAGAGGGTCCCAGCGAATGTTTCTCAGTATTTACAAGAGGTCCCCGGGGATTGTGTGTCAGTTTTTACAGGGGGAACCCGGGGAGAGTGTGTGTCAGTATTTACAGGGGGGTCCCCGGAGAGAGTGTGTGTCAGTATTTACAGGGGGGTCCCCGGGGAGTGTGTGTCAGTATTTACAGGGGGTTCCTGGGGAGTGTGTGTCAGTATTTACAGGGGGGTCCCCAGGGAGTGTGTGTCAGTATTTACAGGGGGTCCCCGGGGATTGTGTGTCAGTATTTACAGGGTGTCCTGGGGAGTGAGTGTCTTTACAGGGGGTCCCGGGGAGTGTGTGTCAGTATTTACAGGGGGGTCCCGGGGAGTGTGTGTCTTTACAGGGGGTCCCGGGGAGTGTGTGTCTTTACAGGGGGTCCCGGGGAGTGTGTGTCTTTACAGGGGCTCCCGGGGAGTGTGTGTCAGTATTTGCAGAGGATCCCAGGGAGTGTGTCAGTAGTTACAGGGGGTCCCAGGGGAGTGTGTGTCAGTATTTACAGAGGGTCCCAGCGAGTGATTCTCAGTATTTACAGGAGGTCCCCGGGGAGTGTTTGTCAGTTTTTACAGGGGGATCCCTGGGAGTGTGTGTCAGTATTTACAGGGGGTCCCCGGGGAGAGTGTGTGTCAGTATTTACAGGGGGTCCCCGGGGAGAGTGTGTCAGTATTTACAGGGGGTCCCCGGGGAGTGTGTGTCAGTATTGGCAGGGGTTTCCCGGGGAGTGTGTGTCAGTATTTACAGAGGGTCCCAGCGAATGTTTCTCAGTATTTACAAGAGGTCCCCGGGGATTGTGTGTCAGTTTTTACAGGGGGAACCCGGGGAGAGTGTGTGTCAGTATTTACAGGGGGGTCCCCGGAGAGAGTGTGTGTCAGTATTTACAGGGGGGTCCCCGGGGAGTGTGTGTCAGTATTTACAGGGGGTTCCTGGGGAGTGTGTGTCAGTATTTACAGGGGGGTCCCCAGGGAGTGTTTGTCAGTATTTACAGGGGGTCCCCGGGGATTGTGTGTCAGTATTTACAGGGTGTCCTGGGGAGTGAGTGTCTTTACAGGGGGTCCCGGGGAGTGTGTGTCAGTATTTACAGGGGGGTCCCGGGGAGTGTGTGTCTTTACAGGGGGTCCCGGGGAGTGTGTGTCTTTACAGGGGGTCCCGGGGAGTGTGTGTCTTTACAGGGGCTCCCGGGGAGTGTGTGTCAGTATTTGCAGAGGATCCCAGGGAGTGTGTCAGTAGTTACAGGGGGTCCCAGGGAGTGTGTGTCAGTATTTACAGAGGGTCCCAGCGAGTGATTCTCAGTATTTACAGGAGGTCCCCGGGGAGTGTTTGTCAGTTTTTACAGGGGGATCCCTGGGAGTGTGTGTCAGTATTTACAGGGGGTCCCCGGGGAGAGTGTGTGTCAGTATTTACAGGGGGTCCCCGGGGAGAGTGTGTCAGTATTTACAGGGGGTCCCCGGGGAGTGTGTGTCAGTATTGGCAGGGGTTTCCCGGGGAGTGTGTGTCAGTATTTACAGGGGGGTCCCGGGGAGTGTGTGTCTTTACAGGGGGTCCCGGGGATTGTGTGTCAGTATTTACAGGGTGTCCTGGGGAGTGAGTGTCTTTACAGGGGGTCCCGGGGAGTGTGTGTCAGTATTTACAGGGGGGTCCCGGGGAGTGTGTGTCTTTACAGGGGGTCCCGGGGAGTGTGTGTCTTTACCGGGGGTCCCGGGGAATGTGTGTCTTTACAGGGGCTCCCGGGGAGTGTGTGTCAGTATTTGCCGAGGATCCCAGGGAGTGTGTCAGTAGTTACAGGGGGTCCCAGGGGAGTGTGTGTCAGTATTTACAGAGGGTCCCAGCGAGTGATTCTCAGTATTTACAGGAGGTCCCCGGGGAGTGTTTGTCAGTTTTTACAGGGGGATCCCGGGGAGTGTGTGTCAGTATTTACAGGGGGTCCCCGGGGAGAGTGTGTGTCAGTATTTACAGGGGGTCCCCGGGGAGAGTGTGTCAGTATTTACAGGGGGTCCCCGGGGAGTGTGTGTCAGTATTTACAGGGGGTCCCCGGGGAGAGTGTGTGTCAGTATTTACAGGGGGTCCCCGGGGAGAGTGTGTCAGTATTTACAGGGGGTCCCCGGGGAGTGTGTGTCAGTATTGGCAGGGGTTTCCCGGGGAGTGTGTGTCAGTATTTACAGAGGGTCCCAGCGAATGTTTGTCAGTATTTACAAGAGGTCCCCGGGGATTGTGTGTCAGTTTTTACAGGGGGAACCCGGGGAGAGTGTGTGTCAGTATTTACAGGGGGGTCCCCGGAGAGAGTGTGTGTCAGTATTTACAGGGGGGTCCCCGGGGAGTGTGTGTCAGTATTTACAGGGGGTTCCTGGGGAGTGTGTGTCAGTATTTACAGGGGGGTCCCCAGGGAGTGTGTGTCAGTATTTACAGGGGGTCCCCGGGGATTGTGTGTCAGTATTTAAAGGGTGTCCTGGGGAGTGAGTGTCTTTACAGGGGGTCCCGGGGAGTGTGTGTCAGTATTTACAGGGGGGTCCCGGGGAGTGTGTGTCTTTACAGGGGGTCCCGGGGATTGTGTGTCAGTATTTACAGGGTGTCCTGGGGAGTGAGTGTCTTTACAGGGGGTCCCGGGGAGTGTGTGTCAGTATTTACAGGGGGGTCCCGGGGAGTGTGTGTCTTTACAGGGGGTCCCGGGGAGTGTGTGTCTTTACCGGGGGTCCCGGGAAATGTGTGTCTTTACAGGGGCTCCCGGGGAGTGTGTGTCAGTATTTACAGAGGGTCCCAGCGAGTGATTCTCAGTATTTACAGGAGGTCCCCGGGGAGTGTGTGTCAGTTTTTACAGGGGCTCCCGGGGAGTGTGTGTCTTTAGAGGGGCTCCCGGGGAGTGTGTGTCAGTATTTACAGAGGATCCCGGGGAGAGTGTGTCAGTATTTACAGGGGGCTCCTGGGCAGTTTGTCAGTATTTACAGCGGGTCCTGGGGAGTGTGTGTCAGTATTTACAGGGGGTCCCTGGGGAGTGTGTGTCAGTATTTACAGGGGTCCCAGGGAGTGTGTGTCAGTATTGACAGGGTGTGGGGTCCGCAGGGAGTGTGTGTCAGTATTTACAGGGGGTCCCCAGGGAGAGTGTGTCAATATTTACAGGGGGCTCCTGGGGAGTGTGTGTCAGTATTTACAGAGTGTCCCGGGGAGTGTGTGTCAGTATTTACAGGGGGTCCCCGGGGAGAGTGTGTCAGTATTTACAGGGGGTCCCCGGGGAGTGTGTGTCAGTATTGGCAGGGGTTTCCCGGGGAGTGTGTGTCAGTATTTACAGAGGGTCCCAGCGAATGTTTCTCAGTATTTACAAGAGGTCCCCGGGGATTGTGTGTCAGTTTTTACAGGGGGAACCCGGGGAGAGTGTGTGTCAGTATTTACAGGGGGGTCCCCGGAGAGAGTGTGTGTCAGTATTTACAGGGGGGTACCCGGGGAGTGTGTGTCAGTATTTACAGGGGGTTCCTGGGGAGTGTGTGTCAGTATTTACAGGGGGGTCCCCAGGGAGTGTGTGTCAGTATTTACAGGGGGTCCCCGGGGATTGTGTGTCAGTATTTACAGGGTGTCCTGGGGAGTGAGTGTCTTTACAGGGGGTCCCGGGGAGTGTGTGTCAGTATTTACAGGGGGGTCCCGGGGAGTGTGTGTCTTTACAGGGGGTCCCGGGGAGTGTGTGTCTTTACAGGGGGTCCCGGGGAGTGTGTGTCTTTACAGGGGCTCCCGGGGAGTGTGTGTCAGTATTTGCAGAGGATCCCAGGGAGTGTGTCAGTATTTACAGGGGGTCCCCGGGGAGTGTGTGTCAGTATTTACAGGGGTCCCTGGGCATTGTGTGTCAGTATTTACAGGGGGGTCCCCAGGGAGTGTGTGTCAGTATTTACAGGGGGTCCCCGGGGATTGTGTGTCAGTATTTAAAGGGTGTCCTGGGGAGTGAGTGTCTTTACAGGGGGTCCCGGGGAGTGTGTGTCAGTATTTACAGGGGGGTCCCGGGGAGTGTGTGTCTTTACAGGGGGTCCCGGGGATTGTGTGTCAGTATTTACAGGGTGTCCTGGGGAGTGAGTGTCTTTACAGGGGGTCCCGGGGAGTGTGTGTCAGTATTTACAGGGGGGTCCCGGGGAGTGTGTGTCTTTACAGGGGGTCCCGGGGAGTGTGTGTCTTTACCGGGGGTCCCGGGGAATGTGTGTCTTTACAGGGGCTCCCGGGGAGTGTGTGTCAGTATTTGCCGAGGATCCCAGGGAGTGTGTCAGTAGTTACAGGGGGTCCCAGGGGAGTGTGTGTCAGTATTTACAGAGGGTCCCAGCGAGTGATTCTCAGTATTTACAGGAGGTCCCCGGGGAGTGTTTGTCAGTTTTTACAGGGGCTCCCGGGGAGTGTGTGTCAGTATTTACAGAGGATCCCGGGGAGAGTGTGTCAGTATTTACAGGGGGCTCCTGGGCAGTTTGTCAGTATTTACAGCGGGTCCTGGGGAGTGTGTGTCAGTATTTACAGGGGGTCCCTGGGGAGTGTGTGTCAGTATTTACAGGGGTCCCAGGGAGTGTGTGTCAGTATTGGCAGGGTGTGGGGTCCGCAGGGAGTGTGTGTCAGTATTTACAGGGGGTCCCCAGGGAGAGTGTGTCAATATTTACAGGGGGCTCCTGGGGAGTGTGTGTCAGTATTTACAGAGTGTCCCGGGGAGTGTGTGTCAGTATTTACAGGGGGTCCCCGGGGAGAGTGTGTCAGTATTTACAGGGGGTCCCCGGGGAGTGTGTGTCAGTATTGGCAGGGGTTTCCCGGGGAGTGTGTGTCAGTATTTACAGAGGGTCCCAGCGAATGTTTCTCAGTATTTACAAGAGGTCCCCGGGGATTGTGTGTCAGTTTTTACAGGGGGAACCCGGGGAGAGTGTGTGTCAGTATTTACAGGGGGGTCCCCGGAGAGAGTGTGTGTCAGTATTTACAGGGGGGTACCCGGGGAGTGTGTGTCAGTGTTTACAGGGGGTTCCTGGGGAGTGTGTGTCAGTATTTACAGGGGGGTCCCCAGGGAGTGTGTGTCAGTATTTACAGGGGGTCCCCGGGGATTGTGTGTCAGTATTTACAGGGTGTCCTGGGGAGTGAGTGTCTTTACAGGGGGTCCCGGGGAGTGTGTGTCAGTATTTACAGGGGGGTCCCGGGGAGTGTGTGTCTTTACAGGGGGTCCCGGGGAGTGTGTGTCTTTACAGGGGGTCCCGGGGAGTGTGTGTCTTTACAGGGGCTCCCGGGGAGTGTGTGTCAGTATTTGCAGAGGATCCCAGGGAGTGTGTCAGTATTTACAGGGGGTCCCCGGGGAGTGTGTGTCAGTATTTACAGGGGTCCCTGGGCATTGTGTGTCAGTATTTACAGGGGGCTCCTGGGGAGTTTGTCAGTATATACAGGGGGTCCTGGGGAGTGTGTGTTAGTATTTACAGGGGGTCCCTGGGGAGTGTGTGTCAGGAGTTACAGGGGGTCCCCGGGGAGTGTGTGTCAGTATTTACAGGGGGTCCTGGGGAGTGTGTGTCTTTACAGGGCGTCCCGCGGAGTGTGTGTCAGTATTTACAGGGGTCCCGGGGAGTGTGTGTCTTTACAGGGGGTCCCAGGGAGTGTGTGTCAGTATTTACAGGGGGGTCCCGGGCAGTGTGTGTCTTTACAGGGGGTCCCGGTGAGTGTGTGTTTTTACAGGGGGTCCCGGGGAGTGTGTGTCAGTATTTACAGGGTGTCCCGGGGAGTGTGTGTCAGTATTTAGAGGGGTCCCTGGGGAGTGTGTGTCAGTATTTACAGGGGGATCCCGGGGAGAGTGTGTCAGTATTTACAGGGGGCTCCTGGGCAGTTTGTCAGTATTTACAGCGTGTCCTGGGGAGTGTGTGTCAGTATTTACAGGGGGTCCCTGGGGAGTGTGTGTCAGTATTTACAGGGGTCCCAGGGAGTGTGTGTCAGTATTGACAGGGTGTGGGGTCCGCAGGGAGTGTGTGTCAGTATTTACAGGGGGTCCCCAGGGAGAGTGTGTCAGTATTTACAGGGGGCTCCTGGGGAGTGTGTGTCAGTATTTACAGAGTGTCCCGGGGAGTGTGTGTCAGTATTTACAGGGGGTCCCCGGGGAGAGTGTGTCAGTATTTACAGGGGGTCCCCGGGGAGTGTGTGTCAGTATTGGCAGGGGTTTCCCGGGGATTGTGTGTCAGTATTTACAGAGGGTCCCAGCGAATGTTTCTCAGTATTTACAAGAGGTCCCCGGGGATTGTGTGTCAGTTTTTACAGGGGGAACCCGGGGAGAGTGTGTGTCAGTATTTACAGGGGGGTCCCCGGAGAGAGTGTGTGTCAGTATTTACAGGGGGGTCCCCGGGGAGTGTGTGTCAGTATTTACAGGGGGTTCCTGGGGAGTGTGTGTCAGTATTTAGAGGGGGGTCCCCAGGGAGTGTGTGTCAGTATTTACAGGGGGTCCCCGGGGATTGTGTGTCAGTATTTACAGGGTGTCCTGGGGAGTGAGTGTCTTTACAAGGAGTCCCGGGGAGTGTGTGTCAGTATTTACAGGGGGGTCCCGGGGAGTGTGTGTCTTTACAGGGGGTCCCGGGGAGTGTGTGTCTTTACAGGGGGTCCCGGGGAGTGTGTGTCTTTACAGGGCCTCCGGGGAGTGTGTGTCAGTATTTACAGAGGATCCCAGGGAGTGTGTCAGTATTTACAGGGGGTCCCAGGGGAGTGTGTGTCAGTATTTACAGAGGGTCCCAGCGAGTGATTCTCAGTATTTACAGGAGGTCCCCGTGGATTGTTTGTCAGTTTTTACAGGGGGATCCCGGGGAGTGTGTGTCAGTATTTACAGGGGGTCCCTGGGGAGAATGTGTGTCAGTATTTACAGGGGGGTCCCCGGGGTGTGTGTGTCAGTATTTACAGGGGGTCTCCGGGGAGTGTGTGTCAGTATTTACAGGGGGTCCTGGGGAGTGTGTGTCTTTACAGGGGGTCCCAAGGAGTGTGTGTCAGTATTTACAGGGGTCCCAGGGAGTGTGTGTCAGTATTTACAGGGGGGTCCCGGGCAGTGAGTGTCTTTACAGCGGGTCCCGGGGAGTGTGTGTCTTTACAGGGGGTCCCGGGGAGTGTGTGTCAGTATTTAGAGGGGTCCCTGGGGAGTGTGTGTCAGTATTTACAGGGGGTCCCCGGGGAGAGTGTGTGTCAGTATTTACATGGGGGTCCCCGGGGAGTGTGTGTCAGTATTTACAGGAGGTCGTGGGGAGTGTTTGTCAGTATTTACAGGGGGTCCTGGGGAGTGTGTGTCTTTACAGGGGGTCCCGAGGAGTGTGCGTCAGTATTTACAGGGTGTCCTGGGGAGTGAGTGTCTTTACAGGGGGTCCCGGGGAGTGTGTGTCAGTATTTACAGGGGGGTCCCGGGGAGTGTGTGTCTTTACAGGGGGTCCCGGGGAGTGTGTGTCTTTACAGGGGGTCCCGGGGAGTGTGTGTCTTTACAGGGGCTCCCGGGGAGTGTGTGTCTTTAGAGGGGCTCCCGGGGAGTGTGTGTCAGTATTTACAGAGGATCCCGGGGAGAGTGTGTCAGTATTTACAGGGGGCTCCTGGGCAGTTTGTCAGTATTTACAGCGGGTCCTGGGGAGTATGTGTCAGTATTTACAGGGGGTCCCTGGGGAGTGTGTGTCAGTATTTACAGGGGTCCCAGGGAGTGTGTGTCAGTATTGACAGGGTGTGGGGTCCGCAGGGAGTGTGTGTCAGTATTTACAGGGGGTCCCCAGGGAGAGTGTGTCAATATTTACAGGGGGCTCCTGGGGAGAGTGTGTCAGTATTTACAGAGTGTCCCGGGGAGTGTGTGTCAGTATTTACAGGGGGTCCCTGGGGAGAGTGTGTCAGTATTTACAGGGGGTCCCCGGGGAGTGTGTGTCAGTATTGGCAGGGGTTTCCCGGGGAGTGTGTGTCAGTATTTACAGAGGGTCCCAGCGAATGTTTCTCAGTATTTACAAGAGGTCCCCGGGGATTGTGTGTCAGTTTTTACAGGGGGAACCCGGGGAGAGTGTGTGTCAGTATTTACAGGGGGGTCCCTGGAGAGAGTGTGTGTCAGTATTTACAGGGGGGTCCCCGGGGAGTGTGTGTCAGTATTTACAGGGGGTTCCTGGGGAGTGTGTGTCAGTATTTACAGGGGGGTCCCCAGGGAGTGTGTGTCAGTATTTACAGGGGGTCCCCGGGGATTGTGTGTCAGTATTTACAGGGTGTCCTGGGGAGTGAGTGTCTTTACAGGGGGTCCCGGGGAATGTGTGTCAGTATTTACAGGGGGGTCCCGGGGAGTGTGTGTCTTTACAGGGGGTCCCGGGGAGTGTGTGTCTTTACAGGGGGTCCCGGGGAGTGTGCGTCTTTACAGGGGCTCCCGGGGAGTGTGTGTCAGTATTTGCAGAGGATCCCAGGGAGTGTGTCAGTAGTTACAGGGTGTCCCAGGGGAGTTTGTGTCAGTATTTACAGAGGGTCCCAGCGAGTGATTCTCAGTATTTACAGGAGGTCCCCGGGGAGTGTTTGTCAGTTTTTACAGGGGGATCCCGGGGAGTGTGTGTCAGTATTTACAGGGGGTCCCCGGGGAGAGTGTGTGTCAGTATTTACAGGGGGTCCCCGGGGAGAGTGTGTCAGTATTTACAGGGGGTCCCCGGGGTGTGTGTGTCAGTATTGGCAGGGGTTTCCCGGGGAGTGTGTGTCAGTATATACAGAGGGTCCCAGCGAATGTTTCTCAGTATTTACAAGAGGTCCCTGGGGATTGTGTGTCAGTTTTTACAGGGGGAACCCGGGGAGAGTGTGTGTCAGTATTTACAGGGGGGTCCCCGGAGAGAGTGTGTGTCAGTATTTACAGGGGGGTCCCCGGGGAGTGTGTGTCAGTATTTACAGGGGGTTCCTGGGGAGTGTGTGTCAGTATTTACAGGGGGGTCCCCAGGGAGTGTGTGTCAGTATTTACAAGGGGTCCCCGGGGATTGTGTGTCAGTATTTACAGGGGGTCCTGGGGAGTGAGTGTCTTTACAGGGGGTCCCGGGGAGTGTGTGTCAGTAGTTACAGGGGGGTCCCGGGGAGTGTGTGTCTTTACAGGGGGTCCCGGGTAGTGTGTGTCTTTACAGGGGGTCCCGGGGAGTGTGTGTCTTTACAGGGGCTCCCGGGGAGTGTGTGTCAGTATTTGCAGAGGATCCCAGGGAGTGTGTCAGTAGTTACAGGGGGTCCCAGGGGAGTGTGTGTCAGTATTTACAGAGGGTCCCAGCGAGTGATTCTCAGTATTTACAGGAGGTCCCCGGGGAGTGTTTGTCAGTTTTTACAGGGGGATCCCGGGGAGTGTGTGTCAGTATTTACAGGGGGTCCCCGGGGAGAGTGTGTGTCAGTATTTACAGGGGGTCCCCGGGGAGAGTGTGTCAGTATTTACAGGGGGTCCCCGGGGAGTGTGTGTCAGTATTGGCAGGGGTTTCCCGGGGAGTGTGTGTCAGTATTTACAGAGGGTCCCAGCGAATGTTTCTCAGTATTTACAAGAGGTCCCCGGGGATTGTGTGTCAGTTTTTACAGGGGGAACCCGGGGAGAGTGTGTGTCAGTATTTACAGGGGGGTCCCCGGAGAGAGTGTGTGTCAGTATTTACAGGGGGGTCCCCGGGGAGTGTGTGTCAGTATTTACAGGGGGTTCCTGGGGAGTGTGTGTCAGTATTTACAGGGGGGTCCCCAGTGAGTGTGTGTCAGTATTTACAGGGGGTCCCCGGGGATTGTGTGTCAGTATTTACAGGGTGTCCTGGGGAGTGAGTGTCTTTACAGAGGGTCCCGGGGAGTGTGTGTCAGTATTTACAGGGGGGTCCCGGGGAGTGTGTGTCTTTACAGGGGGTCCCGGGGATTGTGTGTCAGTATTTACAGGGTGTCCTGGGGAGTGAGTGTCTTTACAGGGGGTCCCGGGGAGTGTGTGTCAGTATTTACAGGGGGGTCCCGGGGAGTGTGTGTCTTTACAGGGGGTCCCGGGGAGTGTGTGTCTTTACAGGGGGTCCCGGGGAGTGTGTGTCTTTACAGGGGCTCCCGGGGAGTGTGTGTCAGTATTTGCAGAGGATCCCAGGGAGTGTGTCAGTAGTTACAGGGGGTCCCAGGGAGTGTGTGTCAGTATTTACAGGGGGGTCCCGGGCAGTGAGTGTCTTTACAGCGGGTCCCGGCGAGTGTGTGTCTTTACAGGGGGTCCCGGGGAGTGTGTGTCAGTATTTACAGAGGTTCCCAGGGAGTGTGTCAGTATTTACAGGGGATGCCGGGGAGTGTGTGTCAGTATTTAGAGGGGTCCCTGGGGAGTGTGTGTCAGTATTTACAGGGGGTCCCCGGGGAGAGTGTGTGTCAGTATTTACAGGGTGGTCCCCGGGGAGTGTGTGTCAGTATTTACAGGGGGTCGTGGGGAGTGTTTGTCAGTATTTACAGGGGGTCCTGGGGAGTGTGTGTCTTTACAGGGGGTCCCGAGGAGTGTGCGTCAGTATTTACAGGGTGTCCTGGGGAGTGAGTGTCTTTACAGGGGGTCCCGGGGAGTGTGTGTCAGTATTTACAGGGGGGTCCCGGGGAGTGTGTGTCTTTACAGGGGGTCCCGGGGAGTGTGTGTCTTTACAGGGGGTCCCGGGGAGTGTGTGTCTTTACAGGGGCTCCCGGGGAGTGTGTGTCTTTAGAGGGGCTCCCGGGGAGTGTGTGTCAGTATTTACAGAGGATCCCGGGGAGAGTGTGTCAGTATTTACAGGGGGCTCCTGGGCAGTTTGTCAGTATTTACAGCGGGTCCTGGGGAGTGTGTGTCAGTATTTACAGGGGGTTCCTGGGGAGTGTGTGTCAGTATTTACAGGGGGCTCCTGGGGAGTTTGTCAGTATATACAGGGGGTCCTGGGGAGTGTGTGTTAGTATTTACAGGGGGTCCCTGGGGAGTGTGTGTCAGGAGTTACAGGGGGTCCCCGGGGAGTGTGTGTCAGTATTTACAGGGGGTCCTGGGGAGTGTGTGTCTTTACAGGGCGTCCCGCGGAGTGTGTGTCAGTATTTACAGGGGTCCCGGGGAGTGTGTGTCTTTACAGGGGGTCCCAGGGAGTGTGTGTCAGTATTTACAGGGGGGTCCCGGGCAGTGTGTGTCTTTACAGGGGGTCCCGGTGAGTGTGTGTTTTTACAGGGGGTCCCGGGGAGTGTGTGTCAGTATTTACAGGGTGTCCCGGGGAGTGTGTGTCAGTATTTAGAGGGGTCCCTGGGGAGTGTGTGTCAGTATTTACAGGGGGATCCCGGGGAGAGTGTGTCAGTATTTACAGGGGGCTCCTGGGCAGTTTGTCAGTATTTACAGCGTGTCCTGGGGAGTGTGTGTCAGTATTTACAGGGGGTCCCTGGGGAGTGTGTGTCAGTATTTACAGGGGTCCCAGGGAGTGTGTGTCAGTATTGACAGGGTGTGGGGTCCGCAGGGAGTGTGTGTCAGTATTTACAGGGGGTCCCCAGGGAGAGTGTGTCAGTATTTACAGGGGGCTCCTGGGGAGTGTGTGTCAGTATTTACAGAGTGTCCCGGGGAGTGTGTGTCAGTATTTACAGGGGGTCCCCGGGGAGAGTGTGTCAGTATTTACAGGGGGTCCCCGGGGAGTGTGTGTCAGTATTGGCAGGGGTTTCCCGGGGATTGTGTGTCAGTATTTACAGAGGGTCCCAGCGAATGTTTCTCAGTATTTACAAGAGGTCCCCGGGGATTGTGTGTCAGTTTTTACAGGGGGAACCCGGGGAGAGTGTGTGTCAGTATTTACAGGGGGGTCCCCGGAGAGAGTGTGTGTCAGTATTTACAGGGGGGTCCCCGGGGAGTGTGTGTCAGAATTTACAGGGGGTTCCTGGGGAGTGTGTGTCAGTATTTAGAGGGGGGTCCCCAGGGAGTGTGTGTCAGTATTTACAGGGGGTCCCCGGGGATTGTGTGTCAGTATTTACAGGGTGTCCTGGGGAGTGAGTGTCTTTACAAGGAGTCCCGGGGAGTGTGTGTCAGTATTTACAGGGGGGTCCCGGGGAGTGTGTGTCTTTACAGGGGGTCCCGGGGAGTGTGTGTCTTTACAGGGGGTCCCGGGGAGTGTGTGTCTTTACAGGGCCTCCGGGGAGTGTGTGTCAGTATTTACAGAGGATCCCAGGGAGTGTGTCAGTATTTACAGGGGGTCCCAGGGGAGTGTGTGTCAGTATTTACAGAGGGTCCCAGCGAGTGATTCTCAGTATTTACAGGAGGTCCCCGTGGATTGTTTGTCAGTTTTTACAGGGGGATCCCGGGGAGTGTGTGTCAGTATTTACAGGGGGTCCCTGGGGAGAATGTGTGTCAGTATTTACAGGGGGGTCCCCGGGGTGTGTGTGTCAGTATTTACAGGGGGTCTCCGGGGAGTGTGTGTCAGTATTTACAGGGGGTCCTGGGGAGTGTGTGTCTTTACAGGGGGTCCCAAGGAGTGTGTGTCAGTATTTACAGGGGTCCCAGGGAGTGTGTGTCAGTATTTACAGGGGGGTCCCGGGCAGTGAGTGTCTTTACAGCGGGTCCCGGGGAGTGTGTGTCTTTACAGGGGGTCCCGGGGAGTGTGTGTCAGTATTTAGAGGGGTCCCTGGGGAGTGTGTGTCAGTATTTACAGGGGGTCCCCGGGGAGAGTGTGTGTCAGTATTTACAGGGGGGTCCCCGGGGAGTGTGTGTCGGTATTTACAGGAGGTCATGGGGAGTGTTTGTCAGTATTTACAGGGGGTCCTGGGGAGTGTGTGTCTTTACAGGGGGTCCCGAGGAGTGTGCGTCAGTATTTACAGGGTGTCCTGGGGAGTGAGTGTCTTTACAGGGGGTCCCGGGGAGTGTGTGTCAGTATTTACAGGGGGGTCCCGGGGAGTGTGTGTCTTTACAGGGGGTCCCGGGGAGTGTGTGTCTTTACAGGGGGTCCCGGGGAGTGTGTGTCTTTACAGGGGCTCCCGGGGAGTGTGTGTCTTTAGAGGGGCTCCCGGGGAGTGTGTGTCAGTATTTACAGAGGATCCCGGGGAGAGTGTGTCAGTATTTACAGGGGGCTCCTGGGCAGTTTGTCAGTATTTACAGCGGGTCCTGGGGAGTATGTGTCAGTATTTACAGGGGGTCCCTGGGGAGTGTGTGTCAGTATTTACAGGGGTCCCAGGGAGTGTGTGTCAGTATTGACAGGGTGTGGGGTCCGCAGGGAGTGTGTGTCAGTATTTACAGGGGGTCCCCAGGGAGAGTGTGTCAATATTTACAGGGGGCTCCTGGGGAGTGTGTGTCAGTATTTACAGAGTGTCCCGGGGAGTGTGTGTCAGTATTTACAGGGGGTCCCTGGGGAGAGTGTGTCAGTATTTACAGGGGGTCCCCGGGGAGTGTGTGTCAGTATTGGCAGGGGTTTCCCGGGGAGTGTGTGTCAGTATTTACAGAGGGTCCCAGCGAATGTTTCTCAGTATTTACAAGAGGTCCCCGGGGATTGTGTGTCAGTTTTTACAGGGGGAACCCGGGGAGAGTGTGTGTCAGTATTTACAGGGGGGTCCCTGGAGAGAGTGTGTGTCAGTATTTACAGGGGGGTCCCCGGGGAGTGTGTGTCAGTATTTACAGGGGGTTCCTGGGGAGTGTGTGTCAGTATTTACAGGGGGGTCCCCAGGGAGTGTGTGTCAGTATTTACAGGGGGTCCCCGGGGATTGTGTGTCAGTATTTACAGGGTGTCCTGGGGAGTGAGTGTCTTTACAGGGGGTCCCGGGGAATGTGTGTCAGTATTTACAGGGGGGTCCCGGGGAGTGTGTGTCTTTACAGGGGGTCCCGGGGAGTGTGTGTCTTTACAGGGGGTCCCGGGGAGTGTGTGTCTTTACAGGGGCTCCCGGGGAGTGTGTGTCAGTATTTGCAGAGGATCCCAGGGAGTGTGTCAGTAGTTACAGGGGGTCCCAGGGGAGTTTGTGTCAGTATTTACAGAGGGTCCCAGCGAGTGATTCTCAGTATTTACAGGAGGTCCCCGGGGAGTGTTTGTCAGTTTTTACAGGGGGATCCCGGGGAGTGTGTGTCAGTATTTACAGGGGGTCCCCGGGGAGAGTGTGTGTCAGTATTTACAGGGGGTCCCCGGGGAGAGTGTGTCAGTATTTACAGGGGGTCCCCGGGGAGTGTGTGTCAGTATTGGCAGGGGTTTCCCGGGGAGTGTGTGTCAGTATATACAGAGGGTCCCAGCGAATGTTTCTCAGTATTTACAAGAGGTCCCTGGGGATTGTGTGTCAGTTTTTACAGGGGGAACCCGGGGAGAGTGTGTGTCAGTATTTACAGGGGGGTCCCCGGAGAGAGTGTGTGTCAGTATTTACAGGGGGGTCCCCGGGGAGTGTGTGTCAGTATTTACAGGGGGTTCCTGGGGAGTGTGTGTCAGTATTTACAGGGGGGTCCCCAGGGAGTGTGTGTCAGTATTTACAAGGGGTCCCCGGGGATTGTGTGTCAGTATTTACAGGGGGTCCTGGGGAGTGAGTGTCTTTACAGGGGGTCCCGGGGAGTGTGTGTCAGTAGTTACAGGGGGGTCCCGGGGAGTGTGTGTCTTTACAGGGGGTCCCGGGTAGTGTGTGTCTTTACAGGGGGTCCCGGGGAGTGTGTGTCTTTACAGGGGCTCCCGGGGAGTGTGTGTCAGTATTTGCAGAGGATCCCAGGGAGTGTGTCAGTAGTTACAGGGGGTCCCAGGGGAGTGTGTGTCAGTATTTACAGAGGGTCCCAGCGAGTGATTCTCAGTATTTACAGGAGGTCCCCGGGGAGTGTTTGTCAGTTTTTACAGGGGGATCCCGGGGAGTGTGTGTCAGTATTTACAGGGGGTCCCCGGGGAGAGTGTGTGTCAGTATTTACAGGGGGTCCCCGGGGAGAGTGTGTCAGTATTTACAGGGGGTCCCCGGGGAGTGTGTGTCAGTATTGGCAGGGGTTTCCCGGGGAGTGTGTGTCAGTATTTACAGAGGGTCCCAGCGAATGTTTCTCAGTATTTACAAGAGGTCCCCGGGGATTGTGTGTCAGTTTTTACAGGGGGAACCCGGGGAGAGTGTGTGTCAGTATTTACAGGGGGGTCCCCGGAGAGAGTGTGTGTCAGTATTTACAGGGGGGTCCCCGGGGAGTGTGTGTCAGTATTTACAGGGGGTTCCTGGGGAGTGTGTGTCAGTATTTACAGGGGGGTCCCCAGTGAGTGTGTGTCAGTATTTACAGGGGGTCCCCGGGGATTGTGTGTCAGTATTTACAGGGTGTCCTGGGGAGTGAGTGTCTTTACAGAGGGTCCCGGGGAGTGTGTGTCAGTATTTACAGGGGGGTCCCGGGGAGTGTGTGTCTTTACAGGGGGTCCCGGGAATTGTGTGTCAGTATTTACAGGGTGTCCTGGGGAGTGAGTGTCTTTACAGGGGGTCCCGGGGAGTGTGTGTCAGTATTTACAGGGGGGTCCCGGGGAGTGTGTGTCTTTACAGGGGGTCCCGGGGAGTGTGTGTCTTTACAGGGGGTCCCGGGGAGTGTGTGTCTTTACAGGGGCTCCCGGGGAGTGTGTGTCAGTATTTGCAGAGGATCCCAGGGAGTGTGTCAGTAGTTACAGGGGGTCCCAGGGAGTGTGTGTCAGTATTTACAGGGGGGTCCCGGGCAGTGAGTGTCTTTACAGCGGGTCCCGGGGAGTGTGTGTCTTTACAGGGGGTCCCGGGGAGTGTGTGTCAGTATTTACAGAGGTTCCCAGGGAGTGTGTCAGTATTTACAGGGGATGCCGGGGAGTGTGTGTCAGTATTTAGAGGGGTCCCTGGGGAGTGTGTGTCAGTATTTACAGGGGGTCCCCGGGGAGAGTGTGTGTCAGTATTTACAGGGGGGTCCCCGGGGAGTGTGTGTCAGTATTTACAGGGGGTCGTGGGGAGTGTTTGTCAGTATTTACAGGGGGTCCTGGGGAGTGTGTGTCTTTACAGGGGGTCCCGAGGAGTGTGCGTCAGTATTTACAGGGTGTCCTGGGGAGTGAGTGTCTTTACAGGGGGTCCCGGGGAGTGTGTGTCAGTATTTACAGGGGGGTCCCGGGGAGTGTGTGTCTTTACAGGGGGTCCCGGGGAGTGTGTGTCTTTACAGGGGGTCCCGGGGAGTGTGTGTCTTTACAGGGGCTCCCGGGGAGTGTGTGTCTTTAGAGGGGCTCCCGGGGAGTGTGTGTCAGTATTTACAGAGGATCCCGGGGAGAGTGTGTCAGTATTTACAGGGGGCTCCTGGGCAGTTTGTCAGTATTTACAGCGGGTCCTGGGGAGTGTGTGTCAGTATTTACAGGGGGTTCCTGGGGAGTGTGTGTCAGTATTTACAGGGGTCCCAGGGAGTGTGTGTCAGTATTGACAGGGTGTGGGGTCCGCAGGGAGTGTGTGTCAGTATTTACAGGGGGTCCCCAGGGAGAGTGTGTCAATATTTACAGGGGGCTCCTGGGGAGTGTGTGTCAGTATTTACAGAGTGTCCCGGGGAGTGTGTGTCAGTATTTACAGGGGGTCCCCGGGGAGAGTGTGTCAGTATTTAAAGGGGGTCCCCGGGGAGTGTGTGTCAGTATTGGCAGGGGTTTCCCGGGGAGTGTGTGTCAGTATTTACAGAGGGTCCCAGCGAATGTTTCTCAGTATTTACAAGAGGTCCCCGGGGATTGTGTGTCAGTATTTACAGGGGGGTCCCCGGAGAGAGTGTGTGTCAGTATTTACAGGGGGGTCCCCAGGGAGTGTGTGTCAGTATTTACAGGGGGTTCCTGGGGAGTGTGTGTCAGTATTTACAGGGGGGTCCCCAGGGAGTGTGTGTCAGTATTTACAGGGGGTCCCCGGGGATTGTGTGTCAGTATTTACAGGGTGTCCTGGGGAGTGAGTGTCTTTACAGGGGGTCCCGGGGAGTGTGTGTCAGTATTTACAGGGGGGTCCCGGGGAGTGTGTGTCTTTACAGGGGGTCCCGGGGAGTGTGTGTCTTTACAGGGGGTCCCGGGGAGTGTGTGTCTTTACAGGGGCTCCCGGGGAGTGTGTGTCATTATTTGCAGAGGATCCCAGGGAGTGTGTCAGTAGTTACAGGGGGTCCCAGGGGAGTGTGTGTCAGTATTTACAGAGGGTCCCAGCGAGTGATTCTCAGTATTTACAGGAGGTCCCCGGGGAGTGTTTGTCAGTTTTTACAGGGGGATCCCGGGGAGTGTGTGTCAGTATTTACAGGGGGTCCCCGGGGAGAGTGTGTGTCAGTATTTACAGGGGGTCCCCGGGGAGAGTGTGTCAGTATTTACAGGGGGTCCCCGGGGAGTGTGTGTCAGTATTGGCAGGGGTTTCCCGGGGAGTGTGTGTCAGTATTTACAGAGGGTCCCAGCGAATGTTTCTCAGTATTTACAAGAGGTCCCCGGGGATTGTGTGTCAGTTTTTACAGGGGGAACCCGGGGAGAGTGTGTGTCAGTATTTACAGGGGGGTCCCCGGAGAGAGTGTGTGTCAGTATTTACAGGGGGGTCCCCGGGGAGTGTGTGTCAGTATTTACAGGGGGTTCCTGGGGAGTGTGTGTCAGTATTTACAGGGGGGTCCCCAGTGAGTGTGTGTCAGTATTTACAGGGGGTCCCCGGGGATTGTGTGTCAGTATTTACAGGGTGTCCTGGGGAGTGAGTGTCTTTACAGGGGGTCCCGGGGAGTGTGTGTCAGTATTTACAGGGGGGTCCCGGGGAGTGTGTGTCTTTACAGGGGGTCCCGGGGAGTGTGTGTCTTTACAGGGGGTCCCGGGGAGTGTGTGTCTTTACAGGGGCTCCCGGGGAGTGTGTGTCAGTATTTGCAGAGGATCCCAGGGAGTGTGTCAGTAGTTACAGGGGGTCCCAGGGGAGTGTGTGTCAGTATTTACAGAGGGTCCCAGCGAGTGATTCTCAGTATTTACAGGAGGTCCCCGGGGAGTGTTTGTCAGTTTTTACAGGGGGATCCCGGGGAGTGTGTGTCAGTATTTACAGGGGGTCCCCGGGGAGAGTGTGTGTCAGTATTTACAGGGGGTCCCCGGGGAGAGTGTGTGTCAGTATTTACAGGGGGTCCCCGGGGAGAGTGTGTCAGTATTTACAGGGGGTCCCCGGGGAGTGTGTGTCAGTATTGGCAGGGGTTTCCCGGGGAGTGTGTGTCAGTATATACAGAGGGTCCCAGCGAATGTTTCTCAGTATTTACAAGAGGTCCCTGGGGATTGTGTGTCAGTTTTTACAGGGGGAACCCGGGGAGAGTGTGTGTCAGTATTTACAGGGGGGTCCCCGGAGAGAGTGTGTGTCAGTATTTACAGGGGGGTCCCCGGGGAGTGTGTGTCAGTATTTACAGGGGGTTCCTGGGGAGTGTGTGTCAGTATTTACAGGGGGGTCCCCAGGGAGTGTGTGTCAGTATTTACAAGGGGTCCCCGGGGATTGTGTGTCAGTATTTACAGGGGGTCCTGGGGAGTGAGTGTCTTTACAGGGGGTCCCGGGGAGTGTGTGTCAGTAGTTACAGGGGGGTCCCGGGGAGTGTGTGTCTTTACAGGGGGTCCCGGGTAGTGTGTGTCTTTACAGGGGGTCCCGGGGAGTGTGTGTCTTTACAGGGGCTCCCGGGGAGTGTGTGTCAGTATTTGCAGAGGATCCCAGGGAGTGTGTCAGTAGTTACAGGGGGTCCCAGGGGAGTGTGTGTCAGTATTTACAGAGGGTCCCAGCGAGTGATTCTCAGTATTTACAGGAGGTCCCCGGGGAGTGTTTGTCAGTTTTTACAGGGGGATCCCGGGGAGTGTGTGTCAGTATTTACAGGGGGTCCCCGGGGAGAGTGTGTGTCAGTATTTACAGGGGGTCCCCGGGGAGAGTGTGTCAGTATTTACAGGGGGTCCCCGGGGAGTGTGTGTCAGTATTGGCAGGGGTTTCCCGGGGAGTGTGTGTCAGTATTTACAGAGGGTCCCAGCGAATGTTTCTCAGTATTTACAAGAGGTCCCCGGGGATTGTGTGTCAGTTTTTACAGGGGGAACCCGGGGAGAGTGTGTGTCAGTATTTACAGGGGGGTCCCCGGAGAGAGTGTGTGTCAGTATTTACAGGGGGGTCCCCGGGGAGTGTGTGTCAGTATTTACAGGGGGTTCCTGGGGAGTGTGTGTCAGTATTTACAGGGGGGTCCCCAGTGAGTGTGTGTCAGTATTTACAGGGGGTCCCCGGGGATTGTGTGTCAGTATTTACAGGGTGTCCTGGGGAGTGAGTGTCTTTACAGAGGGTCCCGGGGAGTGTGTGTCAGTATTTACAGGGGGGTCCCGGGGAGTGTGTGTCTTTACAGGGGGTCCCGGGAATTGTGTGTCAGTATTTACAGGGTGTCCTGGGGAGTGAGTGTCTTTACAGGGGGTCCCGGGGAGTGTGTGTCAGTATTTACAGGGGGGTCCCGGGGAGTGTGTGTCTTTACAGGGGGTCCCGGGGAGTGTGTGTCTTTACAGGGGGTCCCGGGGAGTGTGTGTCTTTACAGGGGCTCCCGGGGAGTGTGTGTCAGTATTTGCAGAGGATCCCAGGGAGTGTGTCAGTAGTTACAGGGGGTCCCAGGGAGTGTGTGTCAGTATTTACAGGGGGGTCCCGGGCAGTGAGTGTCTTTACAGCGGGTCCCGGGGAGTGTGTGTCTTTACAGGGGGTCCCGGGGAGTGTGTGTCAGTATTTACAGAGGTTCCCAGGGAGTGTGTCAGTATTTACAGGGGATGCCGGGGAGTGTGTGTCAGTATTTAGAGGGGTCCCTGGGGAGTGTGTGTCAGTATTTACAGGGGGTCCCCGGGGAGAGTGTGTGTCAGTATTTACAGGGGGGTCCCCGGGGAGTGTGTGTCAGTATTTACAGGGGGTCGTGGGGAGTGTTTGTCAGTATTTACAGGGGGTCCTGGGGAGTGTGTGTCTTTACAGGGGGTCCCGAGGAGTGTGCGTCAGTATTTACAGGGTGTCCTGGGGAGTGAGTGTCTTTACAGGGGGTCCCGGGGAGTGTGTGTCAGTATTTACAGGGGGGTCCCGGGGAGTGTGTGTCTTTACAGGGGGTCCCGGGGAGTGTGTGTCTTTACAGGGGGTCCCGGGGAGTGTGTGTCTTTACAGGGGCTCCCGGGGAGTGTGTGTCTTTAGAGGGGCTCCCGGGGAGTGTGTGTCAGTATTTACAGAGGATCCCGGGGAGAGTGTGTCAGTATTTACAGGGGGCTCCTGGGCAGTTTGTCAGTATTTACAGCGGGTCCTGGGGAGTGTGTGTCAGTATTTACAGGGGGTTCCTGGGGAGTGTGTGTCAGTATTTACAGGGGTCCCAGGGAGTGTGTGTCAGTATTGACAGGGTGTGGGGTCCGCAGGGAGTGTGTGTCAGTATTTACAGGGGGTCCCCAGGGAGAGTGTGTCAATATTTACAGGGGGCTCCTGGGGAGTGTGTGTCAGTATTTACAGAGTGTCCCGGGGAGTGTGTGTCAGTATTTACAGGGGGTCCCCGGGGAGAGTGTGTCAGTATTTAAAGGGGGTCCCCGGGGAGTGTGTGTCAGTATTGGCAGGGGTTTCCCGGGGAGTGTGTGTCAGTATTTACAGAGGGTCCCAGCGAATGTTTCTCAGTATTTACAAGAGGTCCCCGGGGATTGTGTGTCAGTATTTACAGGGGGGTCCCCGGAGAGAGTGTGTGTCAGTATTTACAGGGGGGTCCCCAGGGAGTGTGTGTCAGTATTTACAGGGGGTTCCTGGGGAGTGTGTGTCAGTATTTACAGGGGGGTCCCCAGGGAGTGTGTGTCAGTATTTACAGGGGGTCCCCGGGGATTGTGTGTCAGTATTTACAGGGTGTCCTGGGGAGTGAGTGTCTTTACAGGGGGTCCCGGGGAGTGTGTGTCAGTATTTACAGGGGGGGTCCCGGGGAGTGTGTGTCTTTACAGGGGGTCCCGGGGAGTGTGTGTCTTTACAGGGGGTCCCGGGGAGTGTGTGTCTTTACAGGGGCTCCCGGGGAGTGTGTGTCATTATTTGCAGAGGATCCCAGGGAGTGTGTCAGTAGTTACAGGGGGTCCCAGGGGAGTGTGTGTCAGTATTTACAGAGGGTCCCAGCGAGTGATTCTCAGTATTTACAGGAGGTCCCCGGGGAGTGTTTGTCAGTTTTTACAGGGGGATCCCGGGGAGTGTGTGTCAGTATTTACAGGGGGTCCCCGGGGAGAGTGTGTGTCAGTATTTACAGGGGGTCCCCGGGGAGAGTGTGTCAGTATTTACAGGGGGTCCCCGGGGAGTGTGTGTCAGTATTGGCAGGGGTTTCCCGGGGAGTGTGTGTCAGTATTTACAGAGGGTCCCAGCGAATGTTTCTCAGTATTTACAAGAGGTCCCCGGGGATTGTGTGTCAGTTTTTACAGGGGGAACCCGGGGAGAGTGTGTGTCAGTATTTACAGGGGGGTCCCCGGAGAGAGTGTGTGTCAGTATTTACAGGGGGGTCCCCGGGGAGTGTGTGTCAGTATTTACAGGGGGTTCCTGGGGAGTGTGTGTCAGTATTTACAGGGGGGTCCCCAGTGAGTGTGTGTCAGTATTTACAGGGGGTCCCCGGGGATTGTGTGTCAGTATTTACAGGGTGTCCTGGGGAGTGAGTGTCTTTACAGGGGGTCCCGGGGAGTGTGTGTCAGTATTTACAGGGGGGTCCCGGGGAGTGTGTGTCTTTACAGGGGGTCCCGGGGAGTGTGTGTCTTTACAGGGGGTCCCGGGGAGTGTGTGTCTTTACAGGGGCTCCCGGGGAGTGTGTGTCAGTATTTGCAGAGGATCCCAGGGAGTGTGTCAGTAGTTACAGGGGGTCCCAGGGGAGTGTGTGTCAGTATTTACAGAGGGTCCCAGCGAGTGATTCTCAGTATTTACAGGAGGTCCCCGGGGAGTGTTTGTCAGTTTTTACAGGGGGATCCCGGGGAGTGTGTGTCAGTATTTACAGGGGGTCCCCGGGGAGAGTGTGTGTCAGTATTTACAGGGGGTCCCCGGGGAGAGTGTGTCAGTATTTACAGGGGGTCCCCGGGGAGTGTGTGTCAGTATTGGCAGGGGTTTCCCGGGGAGTGTGTGTCAGTATTTACAGAGGGTCCCAGCGAATGTTTCTCAGTACTTACAAGAGGTCCCCGGGGATTGTGTGTCAGTTTTTACAGGGGGAACCCGGGGAGAGTGTGTGTCAGTATTTACAGGGGGGTCCCCGGAGAGAGTGTGTGTCAGTATTTACAGGGGGGTCCCCGGGGAGTGTGTGTCAGTATTTACAGGGGGTTCCTGGGGAGTGTGTGTCAGTATTTACAGGGGGGTCCCCAGTGAGTGTGTGTCAGTATTTACAGGGGGTCCCCGGGGATTGTGTGTCAGTATTTACAGGGTGTCCTGGGGAGTGAGTGTCTTTACAGAGGGTCCCGGGGAGTGTGTGTCAGTATTTACAGGGGGGTCCCGGGGAGTGTGTGTCTTTACAGGGGGTCCCGGGGATTGTGTGTCAGTATTTACAGGGTGTCCTGGGGAGTGAGTGTCTTTACAGGGGGTCCCGGGGAGTGTGTGTCAGTATTTACAGGGGGGTCCCGGGGAGTGTGTGTCTTTACAGGGGGTCCCGGGGAGTGTGTGTCTTTACAGGGGGTCCCGGGGAGTGTGTGTCTTTACAGGGGCTCCCGGGGAGTGTGTGTCAGTATTTGCAGAGGATCCCAGGGAGTGTGTCAGTAGTTACAGGGGGTCCCAGGGAGTGTGTGTCAGTATTTACAGGGGGGTCCCGGGCAGTGAGTGTCTTTACAGCGGGTCCCGGGGAGTGTGTGTCTTTACAGGGGGTCCCGGGGAGTGTGTGTCAGTATTTACAGAGGTTCCCAGGGAGTGTGTCAGTATTTACAGGGGATGCCGGGGAGTGTGTGTCAGTATTTAGAGGGGTCCCTGGGGAGTGTGTGTCAGTATTTACAGGGGGTCCCCGGGGAGAGTGTGTGTCAGTATTTACAGGGTGGTCCCCGGGGAGTGTGTGTCAGTATTTACAGGGGGTCGTGGGGAGTGTTTGTCAGTATTTACAGGGGGTCCTGGGGAGTGTGTGTCTTTACAGGGGGTCCCGAGGAGTGTGCGTCAGTATTTACAGGGTGTCCTGGGGAGTGAGTGTCTTTACAGGGGGTCCCGGGGAGTGTGTGTCAGTATTTACAGGGGGGTCCCGGGGAGTGTGTGTCTTTACAGGGGGTCCCGGGGAGTGTGTGTCTTTACAGGGGGTCCCGGGGAGTGTGTGTCTTTACAGGGGCTCCCGGGGAGTGTGTGTCTTTAGAGGGGCTCCCGGGGAGTGTGTGTCAGTATTTACAGAGGATCCCGGGGAGAGTGTGTCAGTATTTACAGGGGGCTCCTGGGCAGTTTGTCAGTATTTACAGCGGGTCCTGGGGAGTGTGTGTCAGTATTTACAGGGGGTTCCTGGGGAGTGTGTGTCAGTATTTACAGGGGGCTCCTGGGGAGTTTGTCAGTATATACAGGGGGTCCTGGGGAGTGTGTGTTAGTATTTACAGGGGGTCCCTGGGGAGTGTGTGTCAGGAGTTACAGGGGGTCCCCGGGGAGTGTGTGTCAGTATTTACAGGGGGTCCTGGGGAGTGTGTGTCTTTACAGGGCGTCCCGCGGAGTGTGTGTCAGTATTTACAGGGGTCCCGGGGAGTGTGTGTCTTTACAGGGGGTCCCAGGGAGTGTGTGTCAGTATTTACAGGGGGGTCCCGGGCAGTGTGTGTCTTTACAGGGGGTCCCGGTGAGTGTGTGTTTTTACAGGGGGTCCCGGGGAGTGTGTGTCAGTATTTACAGGGTGTCCCGGGGAGTGTGTGTCAGTATTTAGAGGGGTCCCTGGGGAGTGTGTGTCAGTATTTACAGGGGGATCCCGGGGAGAGTGTGTCAGTATTTACAGGGGGCTCCTGGGCAGTTTGTCAGTATTTACAGCGTGTCCTGGGGAGTGTGTGTCAGTATTTACAGGGGGTCCCTGGGGAGTGTGTGTCAGTATTTACAGGGGTCCCAGGGAGTGTGTGTCAGTATTGACAGGGTGTGGGGTCCGCAGGGAGTGTGTGTCAGTATTTACAGGGGGTCCCCAGGGAGAGTGTGTCAGTATTTACAGGGGGCTCCTGGGGAGTGTGTGTCAGTATTTACAGAGTGTCCCGGGGAGTGTGTTTCAGTATTTACAGGGGGTCCCCGGGGAGAGTGTGTCAGTATTTACAGGGGGTCCCCGGGGAGTGTGTGTCAGTATTGGCAGGGGTTTCCCGGGGATTGTGTGTCAGTATTTACAGAGGGTCCCAGCGAATGTTTCTCAGTATTTACAAGAGGTCCCCGGGGATTGTGTGTCAGTTTTTACAGGGGGAACCCGGGGAGAGTGTGTGTCAGTATTTACAGGGGGGTCCCCGGAGAGAGTGTGTGTCAGTATTTACAGGGGGGTCCCCGGGGAGTGTGTGTCAGTATTTACAGGGGGTTCCTGGGGAGTGTGTGTCAGTATTTAGAGGGGGGTCCCCAGGGAGTGTGTGTCAGTATTTACAGGGGGTCCCCGGGGATTGTGTGTCAGTATTTACAGGGTGTCCTGGGGAGTGAGTGTCTTTACAAGGAGTCCCGGGGAGTGTGTGTCAGTATTTACAGGGGGGTCCCGGGGAGTGTGTGTCTTTACAGGGGGTCCCGGGGAGTGTGTGTCTTTACAGGGGGTCCCGGGGAGTGTGTGTCTTTACAGGGCCTCCGGGGAGTGTGTGTCAGTATTTACAGAGGATCCCAGGGAGTGTGTCAGTATTTACAGGGGGTCCCAGGGGAGTGTGTGTCAGTATTTACAGAGGGTCCCAGCGAGTGATTCTCAGTATTTACAGGAGGTCCCCGTGGATTGTTTGTCAGTTTTTACAGGGGGATCCCGGGGAGTGTGTGTCAGTATTTACAGGGGGTCCCTGGGGAGAATGTGTGTCAGTATTTACAGGGGGGTCCCCGGGGTGTGTGTGTCAGTATTTACAGGGGGTCTCCGGGGAGTGTGTGTCAGTATTTACAGGGGGTCCTGGGGAGTGTGTGTCTTTACAGGGGGTCCCAAGGAGTGTGTGTCAGTATTTACAGGGGTCCCAGGGAGTGTGTGTCAGTATTTACAGGGGGGTCCCGGGCAGTGAGTGTCTTTACAGCGGGTCCCGGGGAGTGTGTGTCTTTACAGGGGGTCCCGGGGAGTGTGTGTCAGTATTTAGAGGGGTCCCTGGGGAGTGTGTGTCAGTATTTACAGGGGGTCCCCGGGGAGAGTGTGTGTCAGTATTTACAGGGGGGTCCCCGGGGAGTGTGTGTCAGTATTTACAGGAGGTCATGGGGAGTGTTTGTCAGTATTTACAGGGGGTCCTGGGGAGTGTGTGTCTTTACAGGGGGTCCCGAGGAGTGTGCGTCAGTATTTACAGGGTGTCCTGGGGAGTGAGTGTCTTTACAGGGGGTCCCGGGGAGTGTGTGTCAGTATTTACAGGGGGGTCCCGGGGAGTGTGTGTCTTTACAGGGGGTCCCGGGGAGTGTGTGTCTTTACAGGGGGTCCCGGGGAGTGTGTGTCTTTACAGGGGCTCCCGGGGAGTGTGTGTCTTTAGAGGGGCTCCCGGGGAGTGTGTGTCAGTATTTACAGAGGATCCCGGGGAGAGTGTGTCAGTATTTACAGGGGGCTCCTGGGCAGTTTGTCAGTATTTACAGCGGGTCCTGGGGAGTATGTGTCAGTATTTACAGGGGGTCCCTGGGGAGTGTGTGTCAGTATTTACAGGGGTCCCAGGGAGTGTGTGTCAGTATTGACAGGGTGTGGGGTCCGCAGGGAGTGTGTGTCAGTATTTACAGGGGTTCCCCAGGGAGAGTGTGTCAATATTTACAGGGGGCTCCTGGGGAGTGTGTGTCAGTATTTACAGAGTGTCCCGGGGAGTGTGTGTCAGTATTTACAGGGGGTCCCTGGGGAGAGTGTGTCAGTATTTACAGGGGGTCCCCGGGGAGTGTGTGTCAGTATTGGCAGGGGTTTCCCGGGGAGTGTGTGTCAGTATTTACAGAGGGTCCCAGCGAATGTTTCTCAGTATTTACAAGAGGTCCCCGGGGATTGTGTGTCAGTTTTTACAGGGGGAACCCGGGGAGAGTGTGTGTCAGTATTTACAGGGGGGTCCCTGGAGAGAGTGTGTGTCAGTATTTACAGGGGGGTCCCCGGGGAGTGTGTGTCAGTATTTACAGGGGGTTCCTGGGGAGTGTGTGTCAGTATTTACAGGGGGGTCCCCAGGGAGTGTGTGTCAGTATTTACAGGGGGTCCCCGGGGATTGTGTGTCAGTATTTACAGGGTGTCCTGGGGAGTGAGTGTCTTTACAGGGGGTCCCGGGGAATGTGTGTCAGTATTTACAGGGGGGTCCCGGGGAGTGTGTGTCTTTACAGGGGGTCCCGGGGAGTGTGTGTCTTTACAGGGGGTCCCGGGGAGTGTGTGTCTTTACAGGGGCTCCCGGGGAGTGTGTGTCAGTATTTGCAGAGGATCCCAGGGAGTGTGTCAGTAGTTACAGGGGGTCCCAGGGGAGTTTGTGTCAGTATTTACAGAGGGTCCCAGCGAGTGATTCTCAGTATTTACAGGAGGTCCCCGGGGAGTGTTTGTCAGTTTTTACAGGGGGATCCCGGGGAGTGTGTGTCAGTATTTACAGGGGGTCCCCGGGGAGAGTGTGTGTCAGTATTTACAGGGGGTCCCCGGGGAGAGTGTGTCAGTATTTACAGGGGGTCCCCGGGGAGTGTGTGTCAGTATTGGCAGGGGTTTCCCGGGGAGTGTGTGTCAGTATTTACAGAGGGTCCCAGCGAATGTTTCTCAGTATTTACAAGAGGTCCCCGGGGATTGTGTGTCAGTTTTTACAGGGGGAACCCGGGGAGAGTGTGTGTCAGTATTTACAGGGGGGTCCCCGGAGAGAGTGTGTGTCAGTATTTACAGGGGGGTCCCCGGGGAGTGTGTGTCAGTATTTACAGGGGGTTCCTGGGGAGTGTGTGTCAGTATTTACAGGGGGGTCCCCAGTGAGTGTGTGTCAGTATTTACAGGGGGTCCCCGGGGATTGTGTGTCAGTATTTACAGGGTGTCCTGGGGAGTGAGTGTCTTTACAGAGGGTCCCGGGGAGTGTGTGTCAGTATTTACAGGGGGGGTCCCGGGGAGTGTGTGTCTTTACAGGGGGTCCCGGGAATTGTGTGTCAGTATTTACAGGGTGTCCTGGGGAGTGAGTGTCTTTACAGGGGGTCCCGGGGAGTGTGTGTCAGTATTTACAGGGGGGTCCCGGGGAGTGTGTGTCTTTACAGGGGGTCCCGGGGAGTGTGTGTCTTTACAGGGGGTCCCGGGGAGTGTGTGTCTTTACAGGGGCTCCCGGGGAGTGTGTGTCAGTATTTGCAGAGGATCCCAGGGAGTGTGTCAGTAGTTACAGGGGGTCCCAGGGAGTGTGTGTCAGTATTTACAGGGGGGTCCCGGGCAGTGAGTGTCTTTACAGCGGGTCCCGGGGAGTGTGTGTCTTTACAGGGGGTCCCGCGGAGTGTGTGTCAGTATTTACAGAGGTTCCCAGGGAGTGTGTCAGTATTTACAGGGGATGCCGGGGAGTGTGTGTCAGTATTTAGAGGGGTCCCTGGGGAGTGTGTGTCAGTATTTACAGGGGGTCCCCGGGGAGAGTGTGTGTCAGTATTTACAGGGGGGTCCCCGGGGAGTGTGTGTCAGTATTTACAGGGGGTCGTGGGGAGTGTTTGTCAGTATTTACAGGGGGTCCTGGGGAGTGTGTGTCTTTACAGGGGGTCCCGAGGAGTGTGCGTCAGTATTTACAGGGGGGTCCCGGGGAGTGTGTGTCTTTACAGGGGGTCCCGGGGAGTGTGTGTCTTTACAGGGGGTCCCGGGGAGTGTGTGTCTTTACAGGGGCTCCCGGGGAGTGTGTGTCTTTAGAGGGGCTCCCGGGGAGTGTGTGTCAGTATTTACAGAGGATCCCGGGGAGAGTGTGTCAGTATTTACAGGGGGCTCCTGGGCAGTTTGTCAGTATTTACAGCGGGTCCTGGGGAGTGTGTGTCAGTATTTACAGGGGGTTCCTGGGGAGTGTGTGTCAGTATTTACAGGGGTCCCAGGGAGTGTGTGTCAGTATTGACAGGGTGTGGGGTCCGCAGGGAGTGTGTGTCAGTATTTACAGGGGGTCCCCAGGGAGAGTGTGTCAATATTTACAGGGGGCTCCTGGGGAGTGTGTGTCAGTATTTACAGAGTGTCCCGGGGAGTGTGTGTCAGTATTTACAGGGGGTCCCCGGGGAGAGTGTGTCAGTATTTACAGGGGGTCCCCGGGGAGTGTGTGTCAGTATTGGCAGGGGTTTCCCGGGGAGTGTGTGTCAGTATTTACAGAGGGTCCCAGCGAATGTTTCTCAGTATTTACAAGAGGTCCCCGGGGATTGTGTGTCAGTATTTACAGGGGGGTCCCCGGAGAGAGTGTGTGTCAGTATTTACAGGGGGGTCCCCAGGGAGTGTGTGTCAGTATTTACAGGGGGTTCCTGGGGAGTGTGTGTCAGTATTTACAGGGGGGTCCCCAGGGAGTGTGTGTCAGTATTTACAGGGGGTCCCCGGGGATTGTGTGTCAGTATTTACAGGGTGTCCTGGGGAGTGAGTGTCTTTACAGGGGGTCCCGGGGAGTGTGTGTCAGTATTTACAGGGGGGTCCCGGGGAGTGTGTGTCTTTACAGGGGGTCCCGGGGAGTGTGTGTCTTTACAGGGGGTCCCGGGGAGTGTGTGTCTTTACAGGGGCTCCCGGGGAGTGTGTGTCATTATTTGCAGAGGATCCCAGGGAGTGTGTCAGTAGTTACAGGGGGTCCCAGGGGAGTGTGTGTCAGTATTTGCAGAGGGTCCCAGCGAGTGATTCTCAGTATTTACAGGAGGTCCCCGGGGAGTGTTTGTCAGTTTTACAGGGGGATCCCGGGGAGTGTGTGTCAGTATTTACAGGGGGTCCCCGGGGAGAGTGTGTGTCAGTATTTACAGGGGGTCCCCGGGGAGAGTGTGTCAGTATTTACAGGGGGTCCCCGGGGAGTGTGTGTCAGTATTGGCAGGGGTTTCCCGGGGAGTGTGTGTCAGTATTTACAGAGGGTCCCAGCGAATGTTTCTCAGTATTTACAAGAGGTCCCCGGGGATTGTGTGTCAGTTTTTACAGGGGGAACCCGGGGAGAGTGTGTGTCAGTATTTACAGGGGGGTCCCCGGAGAGAGTGTGTGTCAGTATTTACAGGGGGGTCCCCGGGGAGTGTGTGTCAGTATTTACAGGGGGTTCCTGGGGAGTGTGTGTCAGTATTTACAGGGGGGTCCCCAGGGAGTGTGTGTCAGTATTTACAGGGGGTCCCCGGGGATTGTGTGTCAGTATTTACAGGGTGTCCTGGGGAGTGAGTGTCTTTACAGGGGGTCCCGGGGAGTGTGTGTCAGTATTTACAGGGGGGTCCCGGGGAGTGTGTGTCTTTACAGGGGGTCCCGGGGAGTGTGTGTCTTTACAGGGGGTCCCGGGGAGTGTGTGTCTTTACAGGGGCTCCCGGGGAGTGTGTGTCAGTATTTGCAGAGGATCCCAGGGAGTGTGTCAGTAGTTACAGGGGGTCCCAGGGGAGTGTGTGTCAGTATTTACAGAGGGTCCCAGCGAGTGATTCTCAGTATTTACAGGAGGTCCCCGGGGAGTGTTTGTCAGTTTTTACAGGGGGATCCCGGGGAGTGTGTGTCAGTATTTACAGGGGGTCCCCGGGGAGAGTGTGTGTCAGTATTTACAGGGGGTCCCCGGGGAGAGTGTGTCAGTATTTACAGGGGGTCCCCGGGGAGTGTGTGTCAGTATTGGCAGGGGTTTCCCGGGGAGTGTGTGTCAGTATTTACAGAGGGTCCCAGCGAATGTTTCTCAGTATTTACAAGAGGTCCCCGGGGATTGTGTGTCAGTTTTTACAGGGGGAACCCGGGGAGAGTGTGTGTCAGTATTTACAGGGGGGTCCCCGGAGAGAGTGTGTGTCAGTATTTACAGGGGGGTCCCCGGGGAGTGTGTGTCAGTATTTACAGAGGGTCCCAGCGAATGTTTCTCAGTATTTACAAGAGGTCCCCGGGGATTGTGTGTCAGTATTTACAGGGGGGTCCCCGGAGAGAGTGTGTGTCAGTATTTACAGGGGGGTCCCCAGGGAGTGTGTGTCAGTATTTACAGGGGGTTCCTGGGGAGTGTGTGTCAGTATTTACAGGGGGGTCCCCCGGGAGTGTGTGTCAGTATTTACAGGGGGTCCCCGGGGATTGTGTGTCAGTATTTACAGGGTGTCCTGGGGAGTGAGTGTCTTTACAGGGGGTCCCGGGGAGTGTGTGTCAGTATTTACAGGGGGGTCCCGGGGAGTGTGTGTCTTTACAGGGGGTCCCGGGGAGTGTGTGTCTTTACAGGGGGTCCCGGGGAGTGTGTGTCTTTACAGGGGCTCCCGGGGAGTGTGTGTCATTATTTGCAGAGGATCCCAGGGAGTGTGTCAGTAGTTACAGGGGGTCCCAGGGGAGTGTGTGTCAGTATTTACAGAGGGTCCCAGCGAGTGATTCTCAGTATTTACAGGAAGTCCCCGGGGAGTGTTTGTCAGTTTTTACAGGGGGATCCCGGGGAGTGTGTGTCAGTATTTACAGGGGGTCCCCGGGGAGAGTGTGTGTCAGTATTTACAGGGGGTCCCCGGGGAGAGTGTGTCAGTATTTACAGGGGGTCCCCGGGGAGTGTGTGTCAGTATTGGCAGGGGTTTCCCGGGGAGTGTGTGTCAGTATTTACAGAGGGTCCCAGCGAATGTTTCTCAGTATTTACAAGAGGTCCCCGGGGATTGTGTGTCAGTTTTTACAGGGGGAACCCGGGGAGAGTGTGTGTCAGTATTTACAGGGGGGTCCCCGGAGAGAGTGTGTGTCAGTATTTACAGGGGGGTCCCCGGGGAGTGTGTGTCAGTATTTACAGGGGGTTCCTGGGGAGTGTGTGTCAGTATTTACAGGGGGGTCCCCAGGGAGTGTGTGTCAGTATTTACAGGGGGTCCCCGGGGATTGTGTGTCAGTATTTACAGGGGGTCCTGGGGAGTGAGTGTCTTTACAGGGGGTCCCGGGGAGTGTGTGTCAGTATTTACAGGGGGGTCCCGGGGAGTGTGTGTCTTTACAGGGGGTCCCGGGGAGTGTGTGTCTTTACAGGGGGTCCCGGGGAGTGTGTGTCTTTACAGGGGCTCCCGGGGAGTGTGTGTCAGTATTTGCAGAGGATCCCAGGGAGTGTGTCAGTAGTTACAGGGGGTCCCAGGGGAGTGTGTGTCAGTATTTACAGAGGGTCCCAGCGAGTGATTCTCAGTATTTACAGGAGGTCCCCGGGGAGTGTTTGTCAGTTTTTACAGGGGGATCCCGGGGAGTGTGTGTCAGTATTTACAGGGGGTCCCCGGGGAGAGTGTGTGTCAGTATTTACAGGGGGTCCCCGGGGAGAGTGTGTCAGTATTTACAGGGGGTCCCCGGGGAGTGTGTGTCACTATTGGCAGGGGTTTCCCGGGGAGTGTGTGTCAGTATTTACAGAGGGTCCCAGCGAATGTTTCTCAGTATTTACAAGAGGTCCCCGGGGATTGTGTGTCAGTTTTTACAGGGGGAACCCGGGGAGAGTGTGTGTCAGTATTTACAGGGGGGTCCCCGGAGAGAGTGTGTGTCAGTATTTACAGGGGGGTCCCCGGGGAGTGTGTGTCAGTATTTACAGGGGGTTCCTGGGGAGTGTGTGTCAGTATTTACAGGGGGGTCCCCAGGGAGTGTGTGTCAGTATTTACAGGGGGTCCCCGGGGATTGTGTGTCAGTATTTACAGGGTGTCCTGGGGAGTGAGTGTCTTTACAGGGGGTCCCGGGGAGTGTGTGTCAGTATTTACAGGGGGGTCCCGGGGAGTGTGTGTCTTTACAGGGGGTCCCGGGGAGTGTGTGTCTTTACAGGGGGTCCCGGGGAGTGTGTGTCTTTACAGGGGCTCCCGGGGAGTGTGTGTCAGTATTTGCAGAGGATCCCAGGGAGTGTGTCAGTAGTTACAGGGGGTCCCAGGGGAGTGTGTGTCAGTATTTACAGAGGGTCCCAGCGAGTGATTCTCAGTATTTACAGGAGGTCCCCGGGGAGTGTTTGTCAGTTTTTACAGGGGGATCCCGGGGAGTGTGTGTCAGTATTTACAGGGGGTCCCCGGGGAGAGTGTGTGTCAGTATTTACAGGGGGTCCCCGGGGAGAGTGTGTCAGTATTTACAGGGGGTCCCCGGGGAGTGTGTGTCAGTATTGGCAGGGGTTTCCCGGGGAGTGTGTGTCAGTATTTACAGAGGGTCCCAGCGAATGTTTCTCAGTATTTACAAGAGGTCCCCGGGGATTGTGTGTCAGTTTTTACAGGGTGAACCCGGGGAGAGTGTGTGTCAGTATTTACAGGGGGGTCCCCGGAGAGAGTGTGTGTCAGTATTTACAGGGGGGTCCCCGGGGAGTGTGTGTCAGTATTTACAGGGGGTTCCTGGGGAGTGTGTGTCAGTATTTACAGGGGGGTCCCCAGGGAGTGTGTGTCAGTATTTACAGGGGGTCCCCGGGGATTGTGTGTCAGTATTTAAAGGGTGTCCTGGGGAGTGAGTGTCTTTACAGGGGGTCCCGGGGAGTGTGTGTCAGTATTTACAGGGGGGTCCCGGGGAGTGTGTGTCTTTACAGGGGGTCCCGGGGATTGTGTGTCAGTATTTACAGGGTGTCCTGGGGAGTGAGTGTCTTTACAGGGGGTCCCGGGGAGTGTGTGTCAGTATTTACAGGGGGGTCCCGGGGAGTGTGTGTCTTTACAGGGGGTCCCGGGGAGTGTGTGTCTTTACCGGGGGTCCCGGGGAATGTGTGTCTTTACAGGGGCTCCCGGGGAGTGTGTGTCAGTATTTGCAGAGGATCCCAGGGAGTGTGTCAGTAGTTACAGGGGGTCCCAGGGAGTGTGTGTCAGTATTTACAGAGGGTCCCAGCGAGTGATTCTCAGTATTTACAGGAGGTCCCCGGGGAGTGTTTGTCAGTTTTTACAGGGGGATCCCGGGGAGTGTGTGTCAGTATTTACAGGGGGTCCCCGGGGAGAGTGTGTGTCAGTATTTACAGGGGGTCCCCGGGGAGAGTGTGTCAGTATTTACAGGGGGTCCCCGGGGAGTGTGTGTCAGTATTGGCAGGGGTTTCCCGGGGAGTGTGTGTCAGTATTTACAGAGGGTCCCAGCGAATGTTTCTCAGTATTTACAAGAGGTCCCCGGGGATTGTGTGTCAGTTTTTACAGGGGGAACCCGGGGAGAGTGTGTGTCAGTATTTACAGGGGGGTCCCCGGAGAGAGTGTGTGTCAGTATTTACAGGGGGGTCCCCGGGGAGTGTGTGTCAGTATTTACAGGGGGTTCCTGGGGAGTGTGTGTCAGTATTTACAGGGGGGTCCCCAGGGAGTGTGTGTCAGTATTTACAGGGGGTCCCCGGGGATTGTGTGTCAGTATTTAAAGGGTGTCCTGGGGAGTGAGTGTCTTTACAGGGGGTCCCGGGGAGTGTGTGTCAGTATTTACAGGGGGGTCCCGGGGAGTGTGTGTCTTTACAGGGGGTCCCGGGGATTGTGTGTCAGTATTTACAGGGTGTCCTGGGGAGTGAGTGTCTTTACAGGGGGTCCCGGGGAGTGTGTGTCAGTATTTACAGGGGGGTCCCGGGGAGTGTGTGTCTTTACAGGGGGTCCCGGGGAGTGTGTGTCTTTACCGGGGGTCCCGGGGAATGTGTGTCTTTACAGGGGCTCCCGGGGAGTGTGTGTCAGTATTTGCCGAGGATCCCAGGGAGTGTGTCAGTAGTTACAGGGGGTCCCAGGGGAGTGTGTGTCAGTATTTACAGAGGGTCCCAGCGAGTGATTCTCAGTATTTACAGGAGGTCCCCGGGGAGTGTTTGTCAGTTTTTACAGGGGGATCCCGGGGAGTGTGTGTCAGTATTTACAGGGGGTCCCCGGGGAGAGTGTGTGTCAGTATTTACAGGGGGTCCCCGGGGAGAGTGTGTCAGTATTTACAGGGGGTCCCCGGGGAGTGTGTGTCAGTATTGGCAAGGGTTTCCCGGGGAGTGTGTGTCAGTATTTACAGAGGGTCCCAGCGAATGTTTCTCAGTATTTACAAGAGGTCCCCGGGGATTGTGTGTCAGTTTTTACAGGGGGAACCCGGGGAGAGTGTGTGTCAGTATTTACAGGGGGGTCCCCGGGGAGTGTGTGTCAGTATTTACAGGGGGTTCCTGGGGAGTGTGTGTCAGTATTTACAGGGGGGTCCCCAGGGAGTGTGTGTCAGTATTTACAGGGGGTCCCCGGGGATTGTGTGTCAGTATTTACAGGGTGTCCTGGGGAGTGAGTGTCTTTACAGGGGGTCCCGGGGAGTGTGTGTCAGTATTTACAGGGGGGTCCCGGGGAGTGTGTGTCTTTACAGGGGGTCCCGGGGAGTGTGTGTCTTTACAGGGGGTCCCGGGGAGTGTGTGTCTTTACAGGGGCTCCCGGGGAGTGTGTGTCAGTATTTGCAGAGGATCCCAGGGAGTGTGTCAGTAGTTACAGGGGGTCCCAGGGAGTGTGTGTCAGTATTTACAGAGGGTCCCAGCGAGTGATTCTCAGTATTTACAGGAGGTCCCCGGGGAGTGTTTGTCAGTTTTTACAGGGGGATCCCGGGGAGTGTGTGTCAGTATTTACAGGGGGTCCCCGGGGAGAGTGTGTGTCAGTATTTACAGGGGGTCCCCGGGGAGAGTGTGTCAGTATTTACAGGGGGTCCCCGGGGAGTGTGTGTCAGTATTGGCAGGGGTTTCCCGGGGAGTGTGTGTCAGTATTTACAGAGGGTCCCAGCGAATGTTTCTCAGTATTTACAAGAGGTCCCCGGGGATTGTGTGTCAGTTTTTACAGGGGGAACCCGGGGAGAGTGTGTGTCAGTATTTACAGGGGGGTCCCCGGAGAGAGTGTGTGTCAGTATTTACAGGGGGGTCCCCGGGGAGTGTGTGTCAGTATTTACAGGGGGTTCCTGGGGAGTGTGTGTCAGTATTTACAGGGGGGTCCCCAGGGAGTGTGTGTCAGTATTTACAGGGGGTCCCCGGGGATTGTGTGTCAGTATTTAAAGGGTGTCCTGGGGAGTGAGTGTCTTTACAGGGGGTCCCGGGGAGTGTGTGTCAGTATTTACAGGGGGGTCCCGGGGAGTGTGTGTCTTTACAGGGGGTCCCGGGGATTGTGTGTCAGTATTTACAGGGTGTCCTGGGGAGTGAGTGTCTTTACAGGGGGTCCCGGGGAGTGTGTGTCAGTATTTACAGGGGGGTCCCGGGGAGTGTGTGTCTTTACAGGGGGTCCCGGGGAGTGTGTGTCTTTACCGGGGGTCCCGGGGAATGTGTGTCTTTACAGGGGCTCCCGGGGAGTGTGTGTCAGTATTTGCCGAGGATCCCAGGGAGTGTGTCAGTAGTTACAGGGGGTCCCAGCGGAGTGTGTGTCAGTATTTACAGAGGGTCCCAGCGAGTGATTCTCAGTATTTACAGGAGGTCCCCGGGGAGTGTTTGTCATTTTTTACAGGGGGATCCCGGGGAGTGTGTGTCAGTATTTACAGGGGGTCCCCGGGGAGAGTGTGTGTCAGTATTTACAGGGGGTCCCCGGGGAAACTGTGTCAGTATTTACAGGGGGTCCCCGGGGAGTGTGTGTCAGTATTGGCAGGGGTTTCCCGGGGAGTGTGTGTCAGTATTTACAGAGGGTCCCAGCGAATGTTTCTCAGTATTTACAAGAGGTCCCCGGGGATTGTGTGTCAGTTTTTACAGGGGGAACCCGGGGAGAGTGTGTGTCAGTATTTACAGGGGGGTCCCCGGAGAGAGTGTGTGTCAGTATTTACAGGGGGGTCCCCGGGGAGTGTGTGTCAGTATTTACAGGGGGTTCCTGGGGAGTGTGTGTCAGTATTTACAGGGGCGTCCCCAGGGAGTGTGTGTCAGTATTTACAGGGGGTCCCCGGGGATTGTGTGTCAGTATTTACAGGGTGTCCTGGGGAGTGAGTGTCTTTACAGGGGGTCCCGGGGAGTGTGTGTCAGTATTTACAGGGGGGTCCCGGGGAGTGTGTGTCTTTACAGGGGGTCCCGAGGAGTGTGTGTCTTTACAGGGGGTCCCGGGGAGTGTGTGTCTTTACAGGGGCTCCCGGGGAGTGTGTGTCAGTATTTGCAGAGGATCCCAGGGAGTGTGTCAGTAGTTACAGGGGGTCCCAGGGGAGTGTGTGTCAGTATTTACAGAGGGTCCCAGCGAGTGATTCTCAGTATTTACAGGAGGTCCCCGGGGAGTGTTTGTCAGTTTTTACAGGGGGATCCCGGGGAGTGTGTGTCAGTATTTACAGGGGGTCCCCGGGGAGAATGTGTGTCAGTATTTACAGGGGGGTCCCCGGGGTGTGTGTGTCAGTATTTACAGAGGGTCCCCGGGGAGTGTGTGTCAGTATTTACAGGGGGTCCTGGGGAGTGTGTGTCAGTATTTACAGGGGTCCCAGGGAGTGTGTGTCAGTATTTACAGGGGGGTCCCGGGCAGTGTGTGTCTTTACAGCGGGTCCCGGGGAGTGTGTGTCTTTACAGGGGGTCCCGGGGAGTGTGTGTCAGTATTTACAGAGGTTCCCAGGGAGTGTGTCAGTATTTACAGGGGATGCCGGGGAGTGTGTGTCAGTATTTAGAGGGGTCCCTGGGGAGTGTGTGTCAGTATTTACAGGGGGTCCCCGGGGAGAGTGTGTGTCAGTATTTACAGGGGGGTCCCCGGGGAGTGTTTGTCAGTATTTACAGGGGGTCCCTGGGGTGTGTGTGTCTTTACAGGGGGTCCCGAGGAGTGTGCGTCAGTATTTACAGGGTGTCCTGGGGAGTGAGTGTCTTTACAGGGGGTCCCGGGGAGTGTGTGTCAGTATTTACAGGGGGGTCCCGGGGAGTGTGTGTCTTTACAAGGGGTCCCGGGGAGTGTGTGTCTTTACAGGGGGTCCCGGGGAGTGTGTGTCTTTAGAGGGGCTCCCGGGGAGTGTGTGTCAGTATTTACAGAGGATCCCAGGGAGTGTGTCAGTATTTACAGGGGGTCCCAGGGGAGTGTGTGTCAGTATTTACAGGTGTCCCTGGGGACTGTGTGTCAGTATTTACAGGGGGATCCCGGGGAGAGTGTGTCAGTATTTACAGGGGGCTCCTGGGGAGTTTGTCAGTATTTACAGGGGGTCCTGGGGAGTGTGTGTCAGTATTTACAGGGGGTCCCCGGGGAGTGTGTGTCAGTATTTACAGGGGGTCCCCAGGGAGTGTGTGTCAGAATTTACAGAGGGTCCTGGGGAGTGTGTGTCAGTATTTACAGGGGGTCCCCAGGGAGTGTGTGTCAGTGTTTACAGGGTTCCCCAGGGAGTGGGTGTCAGTATTTACAGGGGTCCCGGGGAGTGTGTGTCTTTACAGGGGGTCCCGGGGATTGTGTGTCAGTATTTACAGGGTGTCCTGGGGAGTGAGTGTCTTTACAGGGGGGCCCGGGGAGTGTGTGTCAGTATTTACAGGGGGGTCCCGGGGAGTGTGTGTCTTTACAGGGGGTCCCGGGGAGTGTGTGTCTTTACAGGGGGTCCCGGGGAGTGTGTGTCTTTACAGGGGCTCCCGGGGAGTGTGTGTCAGTATTTGCAGAGGATCCCAGGGAGTGTGTCAGTAGTTACAGGGGGTCCCAGGGGAGTGTGTGTCAGTATTTACAGGGGGGTCCCGGGCAGTGAGTGTCTTTACAGCGGGTCCCGGGGAGTGTGTGTCTTTACAGGGGGTCCCGGGGAGTGTGTGTCAGTATTTACAGAGGTTCCCAGGGACTGTGTCAGTATTTACAGGGGATGCCGGGGAGTGTGTGTCAGTATTTAGAGGGGTCCCTGGGGAGTGTGTGTCAGTATTTACAGGGGGTCCCCGGGGAGAGTGTGTGTCAGTATTTACAGGGGGGTCCCCGGGGAGTGTGTGTCAGTATTTACAGGGGGTCGTGGGGAGTGTTTGTCAGTATTTACAGGGGGTCCTGGGGAGTGTGTGTCTTTACAGGGGGTCCCGAGGAGTGTGCGTCAGTATTTACAGGGTGTCCTGGGGAGTGAGTGTCTTTACAGGGGGTCCCGGGGAGTGTGTGTCAGTATTTACAGGGGGGTCCCGGGGAGTGTGTGTCTTTACAGGGGGTCCCGGGGAGTGTGTGTCTTTACAGGGGGTCCCGGGGAGTGTGTGTCTTTACAGGGGGTCCCGGGGAGTGTGTGTCTTTACAGGGGCTCCCGGGGAGTGTGTGTCTTTAGAGGGGCTCCCGGGGAGTGTGTGTCAGTATTTACAGAGGATCCCGGGGAGAGTGTGTCAGTATTTACAGGGGGCTCCTGGGCAGTTTGTCAGTATTTACAGCGGGTCCTGGGGAGTGTGTGTCAGTATTTACAGGAGGTCCCCGGGGAGTGTTTGTCAGTTTTTACAGGGGGATCCCGGGGAGTGTGTGTCAGTATTTACAGGGGGTCCCCGGGGAGAGTGTGTGTCAGTATTTACAGGGGGTCCCCGGGGAGAGTGTGTCAGTATTTACAGGGGGTCCCCGGGGAGTGTGTGTCAGTATTGGCAGGGGTTTCCCGGGGAGTGTGTGTCAGTATTTACAGAGGGTCCCAGCGAATGTTTCTCAGTATTTACAAGAGGTCCCCGGGGATTGTGTGTCAGTTTTTACAGGGGGAACCCGGGGAGAGTGTGTGTCAGTATTTACAGGGGGGTCCCCGGAGAGAGTGTGTGTCAGTATTTACAGGGGGGTCCCCGGGGAGTGTGTGTCAGTATTTACAGGGGGTTCCTGGGGAGTGTGTGTCAGTATTTACAGGGGGGTCCCCAGGGAGTGTGTGTCAGTATTTACAGGGGGTCCCCGGGGATTGTGTGTCAGTATTTACAGGGTGTCCTGGGGAGTGAGTGTCTTTACAGGGGGTCCCGGGGAGTGTGTGTCAGTATTTACAGGGGGGTCCCGGGGAGTGTGTGTCTTTACAGGGGGTCCCGGGGAGTGTGTGTCTTTACAGGGGGTCCCGGGGAGTGTGTGTCTTTACAGGGGCTCCCGGGGAGTGTGTGTCAGTATTTGCAGAGGATCCCAGGGAGTGTGTCAGTAGTTACAGGGGGTCCCAGGGAGTGTGTGTCAGTATTTACAGAGGGTCCCAGCGAGTGATTCTCAGTATTTACAGGAGGTCCCCGGGGAGTGTTTGTCAGTTTTTACAGGGGGATCCCGGGGAGTGTGTGTCAGTATTTACAGGGGGTCCCCGGGGAGAGTGTGTGTCAGTATTTACAGGGGGTCCCCGGGGAGAGTGTGTCAGTATTTACAGGGGGTCCCCGGGGAGTGTGTGTCAGTATTGGCAGGGGTTTCCCGGGGAGTGTGTGTCAGTATTTACAGAGGGTCCCAGCGAATGTTTCTCAGTATTTACAAGAGGTCCCCGGGGATTGTGTGTCAGTTTTTACAGGGGGAACCCGGGGAGAGTGTGTGTCAGTATTTACAGGGGGGTCCCCGGAGAGAGTGTGTGTCAGTATTTACAGGGGGGTCCCCGGGGAGTGTGTGTCAGTATTTACAGGGGGTTCCTGGGGAGTGTGTGTCAGTATTTACAGGGGGGTCCCCAGGGAGTGTGTGTCAGTATTTACAGGGGGTCCCCGGGGATTGTGTGTCAGTATTTAAAGGGTGTCCTGGGGAGTGAGTGTCTTTACAGGGGGTCCCGGGGAGTGTGTGTCAGTATTTACAGGGGGGTCCCGGGGAGTGTGTGTCTTTACAGGGGGTCCCGGGGATTGTGTGTCAGTATTTACAGGGTGTCCTGGGGAGTGAGTGTCTTTACAGGGGGTCCCGGGGAGTGTGTGTCAGTATTTACAGGGGGGTCCCGGGGAGTGTGTGTCTTTACAGGGGGTCCCGGGGAGTGTGTGTCTTTACCGGGGTTCCCGGGGAGTGTGTGTCTTTACAGGGGCTCCCGGGGAGTGTGTGTCAGTATTTGCCGAGGATCCCAGGGAGTGTGTCAGTAGTTACAGGGGGTCCCAGCAGAGTGTGTGTCAGTATTTACAGAGGGTCCCAGCGAGTGATTCTCAGTATTTACAGGAGGTCCCCGGGGAGTGTTTGTCATTTTTTACAGGGGGATCCCGGGGAGTGTGTGTCAGTATTTACAGGGGGTCCCCGGGGAGAGTGTGTGTCAGTATTTACAGGGGGTCCCCGGGGAAACTGTGTCAGTATTTACAGGGGGTCCCCGGGGAGTGTGTGTCAGTATTGGCAGGGGTTTCCCGGGGAGTGTGTGTCAGTATTTACAGAGGGTCCCAGCGAATGTTTCTCAGTATTTACAAGAGGTCCCCGGGGATTGTGTGTCAGTTTTTACAGGGGGAACCCGGGGAGAGTGTGTGTCAGTATTTACAGGGGGGTCCCCGGAGAGAGTGTGTGTCAGTATTTACAGGGGGGTCCCCGGGGAGTGTGTGTCAGTATTTACAGGGGGTTCCTGGGGAGTGTGTGTCAGTATTTACAGGGGCGTCCCCAGGGAGTGTGTGTCAGTATTTACAGGGGGTCCCCGGGGATTGTGTGTCAGTATTTACAGGGTGTCCTGGGGAGTGAGTGTCTTTACAGGGGGTCCCGGGGAGTGTGTGTCAGTATTTACAGGGGGGTCCCGGGGAGTGTGTGTCTTTACAGGGGGTCCCGAGGAGTGTGTGTCTTTACAGGGGGTCCCGGGGAGTGTGTGTCTTTACAGGGGCTCCCGGGGAGTGTGTGTCAGTATTTGCAGAGGATCCCAGGGAGTGTGTCAGTAGTTACAGGGGGTCCCAGGGGAGTGTGTGTCAGTATTTACAGAGGGTCCCAGCGAGTGATTCTCAGTATTTACAGGAGGTCCCCGGGGAGTGTTTGTCAGTTTTTACAGGGGGATCCCGGGGAGTGTGTGTCAGTATTTACAGGGGGTCCCCGGGGAGAATGTGTGTCAGTATTTACAGGGGGGTCCCCGGGGTGTGTGTGTCAGTATTTACAGAGGGTCCCCGGGGAGTGTGTGTCAGTATTTACAGGGGGTCCTGGGGAGTGTGTGTCAGTATTTACAGGGGTCCCAGGGAGTGTGTGTCAGTATTTACAGGGGGGTCCCGGGCAGTGCGTGTCTTTACAGCGGGTCCCGGGGAGTGTGTGTCTTTACAGGGGGTCCCGGGGAGTGTGTGTCAGTATTTACAGAGGTTCCCAGGGAGTGTGTCAGTATTTACAGGGGATGCCGGGGAGTGTGTGTCAGTATTTAGAGGGGTCCCTGGGGAGTGTGTGTCAGTATTTACAGGGGGTCCCCGGGGAGAGTGTGTGTCAGTATTTACAGGGGGGTCCCCGGGGAGTGTTTGTCAGTATTTACAGGGGGTCCCTGGGGTGTGTGTGTCTTTACAGGGGGTCCCGAGGAGTGTGCGTCAGTATTTACAGGGTGTCCTGGGGAGTGAGTGTCTTTACAGGGGGTCCCGGGGAGTGTGTGTCAGTATTTACAGGGGGGTCCCGGGGAGTGTGTGTCTTTACAAGGGGTCCCGGGGAGTGTGTGTCTTTACAGGGGGTCCCGGGGAGTGTGTGTCTTTAGAGGGGCTCCCGGGGAGTGTGTGTCAGTATTTACAGAGGATCCCAGGGAGTGTGTCAGTATTTACAGGGGGTCCCAGGGGAGTGTGTGTCAGTATTTACAGGTGTCCCTGGGGACTGTGTGTCAGTATTTACAGGGGGATCCCGGGGAGAGTGTGTCAGTATTTACAGGGGGCTCCTGGGGAGTTTGTCAGTATTTACAGGGGGTCCTGGGGAGTGTGTGTCAGTATTTACAGGGGGTCCCTGGGGAGTGTGTGTCAGTATTTACAGGGGGTCCCCAGGGAGTGTGTGTCAGAATTTACAGAGGGTCCTGGGGAGTGTGTGTCAGTATTTACAGGGGGTCCCCAGGGAGTGTGTGTCAGTGTTTACAGGGTTCCCCAGGGAGTGGGTGTCAGTATTTACAGGGGTCCCGGGGAGTGTGTGTCTTTACAGGGGGTCCCGGGGATTGTGTGTCAGTATTTACAGGGTGTCCTGGGGAGTGAGTGTCTTTACAGGGGGTCCCGGGGAGTGTGTGTCAGTATTTACAGGGGGGTCCCGGGGAGTGTGTGTCTTTACAGGGGGTCCCGGGGAGTGTGTGTCTTTACAGGGGGTCCCGGGGAGTGTGTGTCTTTACAGGGGCTCCCGGGGAGTGTGTGTCAGTATTTGCAGAGGATCCCAGGGAGTGTGTCAGTAGTTACAGGGGGTCCCAGGGGAGTGTGTGTCAGTATTTACAGGGGGGTCCCGGGCAGTGAGTGTCTTTACAGCGGGTCCCGGGGAGTGTGTGTCTTTACAGGGGGTCCCGGGGAGTGTGTGTCAGTATTTACAGAGGTTCCCAGGGACTGTGTCAGTATTTACAGGGGATGCCGGGGAGTGTGTGTCAGTATTTAGAGGGGTCCCTGGGGAGTGTGTGTCAGTATTTACAGGGGGTCCCCGGGGAGAGTGTGTGTCAGTATTTACAGGGGGGTCCCCGGGGAGTGTGTGTCAGTATTTACAGGGGGTCGTGGGGAGTGTTTGTCAGTATTTACAGGGGGTCCTGGGGAGTGTGTGTCTTTACAGGGGGTCCCGAGGAGTGTGCGTCAGTATTTACAGGGTGTCCTGGGGAGTGAGTGTCTTTACAGGGGGTCCCGGGGAGTGTGTGTCAGTATTTACAGGG
This sequence comes from Carcharodon carcharias, assembly GCF_017639515.1. NCBI lineage: Eukaryota > Metazoa > Chordata > Chondrichthyes > Lamniformes > Lamnidae > Carcharodon > Carcharodon carcharias. Next base: position 13,151,577 of record NC_054499.1, on the reverse strand, counting down.
GGGTCCCGGGGAGTGTGTGTCTTTACAGGGGGTCCCGGGGAGTGTGTGTCTTTACAGGGGGTCCCGGGGAGTGTGTGTCTTTACAGGGGGTCCCGGGGAGTGTGTGTCTTTACAGGGGCTCCCGGGGAGTGTGTGTCTTTAGAGGGGCTCCCGGGGAGTGTGTGTCAGTATTTACAGAGGATCCCGGGGAGAGTGTGTCAGTATTTACAGGGGGCTCCTGGGCAGTTTGTCAGTATTTACAGCGGGTCCTGGGGAGTGTGTGTCAGTATTTACAGGAGGTCCCCGGGGAGTGTTTGTCAGTTTTTACAGGGGGATCCCGGGGAGTGTGTGTCAGTATTTACAGGGGGTCCCCGGGGAGAGTGTGTGTCAGTATTTACAGGGGGTCCCCGGGGAGAGTGTGTCAGTATTTACAGGGGGTCCCCGGGGAGTGTGTGTCAGTATTGGCAGGGGTTTCCCGGGGAGTGTGTGTCAGTATTTACAGAGGGTCCCAGCGAATGTTTCTCAGTATTTACAAGAGGTCCCCGGGGATTGTGTGTCAGTTTTTACAGGGGGAACCCGGGGAGAGTGTGTGTCAGTATTTACAGGGGGGTCCCCGGAGAGAGTGTGTGTCAGTATTTACAGGGGGGTCCCCGGGGAGTGTGTGTCAGTATTTACAGGGGGTTCCTGGGGAGTGTGTGTCAGTATTTACAGGGGGGTCCCCAGGGAGTGTGTGTCAGTATTTACAGGGGGTCCCCGGGGATTGTGTGTCAGTATTTACAGGGTGTCCTGGGGAGTGAGTGTCTTTACAGGGGGTCCCGGGGAGTGTGTGTCAGTATTTACAGGGGGGTCCCGGGGAGTGTGTGTCTTTACAGGGGGTCCCGGGGAGTGTGTGTCTTTACAGGGGGTCCCGGGGAGTGTGTGTCTTTACAGGGGCTCCCGGGGAGTGTGTGTCAGTATTTGCAGAGGATCCCAGGGAGTGTGTCAGTAGTTACAGGGGGTCCCAGGGAGTGTGTGTCAGTATTTACAGAGGGTCCCAGCGAGTGATTCTCAGTATTTACAGGAGGTCCCCGGGGAGTGTTTGTCAGTTTTTACAGGGGGATCCCGGGGAGTGTGTGTCAGTATTTACAGGGGGTCCCCGGGGAGAGTGTGTGTCAGTATTTACAGGGGGTCCCCGGGGAGAGTGTGTCAGTATTTACAGGGGGTCCCCGGGGAGTGTGTGTCAGTATTGGCAGGGGTTTCCCGGGGAGTGTGTGTCAGTATTTACAGAGGGTCCCAGCGAATGTTTCTCAGTATTTACAAGAGGTCCCCGGGGATTGTGTGTCAGTTTTTACAGGGGGAACCCGGGGAGAGTGTGTGTCAGTATTTACAGGGGGGTCCCCGGAGAGAGTGTGTGTCAGTATTTACAGGGGGGTCCCCGGGGAGTGTGTGTCAGTATTTACAGGGGGTTCCTGGGGAGTGTGTGTCAGTATTTACAGGGGGGTCCCCAGGGAGTGTGTGTCAGTATTTACAGGGGGTCCCCGGGGATTGTGTGTCAGTATTTAAAGGGTGTCCTGGGGAGTGAGTGTCTTTACAGGGGGTCCCGGGGAGTGTGTGTCAGTATTTACAGGGGGGTCCCGGGGAGTGTGTGTCTTTACAGGGGGTCCCGGGGATTGTGTGTCAGTATTTACAGGGTGTCCTGGGGAGTGAGTGTCTTTACAGGGGGTCCCGGGGAGTGTGTGTCAGTATTTACAGGGGGGTCCCGGGGAGTGTGTGTCTTTACAGGGGGTCCCGGGGAGTGTGTGTCTTTACCGGGGTTCCCGGGGAGTGTGTGTCTTTACAGGGGCTCCCGGGGAGTGTGTGTCAGTATTTGCCGAGGATCCCAGGGAGTGTGTCAGTAGTTACAGGGGGTCCCAGCAGAGTGTGTGTCAGTATTTACAGAGGGTCCCAGCGAGTGATTCTCAGTATTTACAGGAGGTCCCCGGGGAGTGTTTGTCATTTTTTACAGGGGGATCCCGGGGAGTGTGTGTCAGTATTTACAGGGGGTCCCCGGGGAGTGTGTGTCAGTATTGGCAGGGGTTTCCCGGGGAGTGTGTGTCAGTATTTACAGAGGGTCCCAGCGAATTTTTCTCAGTATTTACAAGAGGTCCCCGGGGATTTTGTGTCAGTTTTTACAGGGGGAACCCGGGGAGAGTGTGTGTCAGTATTTACAGGGGGGTCCCCGGAGAGAGTGTGTGTCAGTATTTACAGGGGGGTCCCCGGGGAGTGTGTGTCAGTATTTACAGGGGGTTCCTGGGGAGTGTGTGTCAGTATTTACAGGGGCGTCCCCAGGGAGTGTGTGTCAGTATTTACAGGGGGTCCCCGGGGATTGTGTGTCAGTATTTACAGGGTGTCCTGGGGAGTGAGTGTCTTTACAGGGGGTCCCGGGGAGTGTGTGTCAGTATTTACAGGGGGGTCCCGGGGAGTGTGTGTCTTTACAGGGGGTCCCGGGGAGTGTGTGTCTTTACAGGGGGTCCCGGGGAGTGTGTGTCTTTACAGGGGCTCCCGGGGAGTGTGTGTCAGTATTTGCAGAGGATCCCAGGGAGTGTGTCAGTAGTTACAGGGGGTCCCAGGGGAGTGTGTGTCAGTATTTACAGAGGGTCCCAGCGAGTGATTCTCAGTATTTACAGGAGGTCCCCGGGGAGTGTTTGTCAGTTTTTACAGGGGGATCCCGGGGAGTGTGTGTCAGTATTTACAGGGGGTCCCCGGGGAGAATGTGTGTCAGTATTTACAGGGGGGTCCCCAGGGTGTGTGTGTCAGTATTTACAGGGGGTCCCCGGGGAGTGTGTGTCAGTATTTACAGGGTGTCCTGGGGAGTGTGTGTCAGTATTTACAGGGGTCCCAGGGAGTGTGTGTCAGTATTTACAGGGGGGTCCCGGGCAGTGTGTGTCTTTACAGCGGGTCCCGGGGAGTGTGTGTCTTTACAGGGGGTCCCGGGGAGTGTGTGTCAGTATTTACAGAGGTTCCCAGGGGGTGTGTCAGTATTTACAGGGGATGCCGGGGAGTGTGTGTCAGTATTTAGAGGGGTCCCTGGGGAGTGTGTGTCAGTATTTACAGGGGGTCCCCGGGGAGAGTGTGTGTCAGTATTTACAGGGGGGTCCCCGGGGAGTGTTTGTCAGTATTTACAGGGGGTCCCTGGGGAGTGTGTGTCTTTACAGGGGGTCCCGAGGAGTGTGCGTCAGTATTTACAGGGTGTCCTGGGGAGTGAGTGTCTTTACAGGGGGTCCCGGGGAGTGTGTGTCAGTATTTACAGGGGGGTCCCGGGGAGTGTGTGTCTTTACAAGGGGTCCCGGGGAGTGTGTGTCTTTACAGGGGGTCCCGGGGAGTGTGTGTCTTTAGAGGGGCTCCCGGGGAGTGTGTGTCAGTATTTACAGAGGATCCCAGGGAGTGTGTCAGTATTTACAGGGGGTCCCAGGGGAGTGTGTGTCAGTATTTACAGGTGTCCCTGGGGACTGTGTGTCAGTATTTACAGGGGGATCCCGGGGAGAGTGTGTCAGTATTTACAGGGGGCTCCTGGGGAGTTTGTCAGTATTTACAGGGGGTCCTGGGGAGTGTGTGTCAGTATTTACAGGGGGTCCCTGGGGAGTGTGTGTCAGTATTTACAGGGGGTCCCCAGGGAGTGTGTGTCAGAATTTACAGAGGGTCCTGGGGAGTGTGTGTCAATATTTACAGGGGGTCCCCAGGGAGTGTGTGTCAGTGTTTACAGGGTTCCCCAGGGAGTGGGTGTCAGTATTTACAGGGGTCCCGGGGAGTGTGTGTCTTTACAGGGGGTCCCGGGGAGTGTGTGTCAGTATTTACAGGGGGGTCCCGGGGAGTGTGTGTCTTTACAAGGGGTCCCGGGGAGTGTGTGTCTTTACAGGGGGTCCCGGGGAGTGTGTGTCAGTATTTACAGGGGGCTCCTGGGGAGTTTGTCAGTATTTACAGGGGGTCCTGGGGAGTGTGTGTCAGTATTTACAGGGGGTCCCTAGGGAGTGTGTGTCAGTATTTACAGGGGGTCCCTGGGGAGTGTGTGTCAGTATTTACAGGGGGTCCCCACGGAGTGTGTGTCAGTATGTACAGTAGCTCCCGGGGGAGTGTGTGTCAGTATTTACAGGGGGTCCTGGGGAGTGTGTGTCAGTATTTACAGGGGGTCCCTGGGGAGTGTGTGTCAGTATTTACAGGGGGTCCCCAGGGAGTGTGTGTCAGTGTTTACAGGGTTCCCAGGGAGTGTGTGTCAGTATTTACAGGGGTCCCGGGGAGTGTGTTTCTTTACAGGTGGTCCCAGGGAGTGTGTGTCAGTATTTACAGGGGTCCCTGGGGAGTGTGTGTCAGTATTTACAGGAGGTCCTGGGGAGTGTGTGTCAGTATTTACAGAGGGTCCCTGGGGAGTGTTTGTCAGTATTTAGAGGGGTCCCAGGGAGTGTGTGTCAGTATTTACAGGGTGTGGGGTCCGCAGGGAGTGTGTGTCAGTATTTACTCATGGTCCCAGCGAGTGTGTCTCAGTATTTACAGGAGGTCCCCGTGGAGTGTGTGTCAGTTTTTACAGGGGGATCCCGGGGAGTGTGTGTCAGTAGTTACACCGGGTTCCCGGGAAAGAGTGTGTGTCAGTATTTGCATGGGGGTCCCCGGGGAGTGTGTGTCAGTATTTACAGGGTGTCCCCAGGGAGTGTGTGTCATTATTTACAGGGGGTCCTAGGGAGTGTGTGTCTTTACAGGGGGTCCCGAGGAGGGTGTGTCAGTATTTACAGGGGTCCCGGGGAGTGTGTGTCTTTACAGGGGGTCCCAGGGAGTTTGTGTCAGTATTTCCAGGGGGGTCCCGGGCAGTGTGTGTCTTTACAGGGGTTCCCGGGGAGTGTGTGTCTTTACAGGGGGTCCCGGGGAGTGTGTGTCAGTATTTACAGAGGATCCCAGCGAGTGTGTCTCAGTATTTACAGGAGGTCCCCGGGGAGTGTGTGTCAGTATTTACAGGGGGTTCCTGGGGAGTGTGTGTCAGTATTTACAGGGGCGTCCCCAGGGAGTGTGTGTCAGTATTTACAGGGGGTCCCCGGGGAGTGTCTGTCAGTATTTACAGGGGGTCCTGATGAGTGTGTGTCTTTACAGGGGGTCCCGAGGAGTGTGTGTCAGTATTTACAGGGGGGTCCCGGGGAGTGTGTGTCTTTACAGGGGGTCCCAGGGAGTGTGTGTCAGTATTTACAGGGGGGTCCCAGGGAGTGTGTGTCTTTACAGGGGGTCCCGGAGAGTGTGTGCCTTTACAGGGGGTCCCGGGGAGTGTGTGTCAGTATATTCAGAGGATCCCAGGGAGTGTGTCAGTATTTACAGAGAATCCCAGGGAGTGTGTCAGTATTTACAGGGGGTCCCCGGGGAGCGTGTGTCAGTATTTACAGGGGGTTCCCGGGGAGTGTGTGTCAGTATTTACAGGGGGACCCCGGGGAGTGTGTGTCAGTATTTACAGGGGGTTCCCGGGGAGTGTGTGTCAGTATTTACAGAGGGTCCCAGCGAGTGTGTCTCATTATTTACAGGAGGTGCCCTGGGAGTGTGTGTCAGTTTTTACAGGGGGTCCCCGGGGAGAGTGTGTGTCAGTATTTACAGGGGGGTCCCCGGGGAGTGTGTGTCAGTATTTACAGGGTGTCCTGGGGAGTGTGTGTCAGTATTTACAGGGGGTCCTGGGGAGTGTGTGTCTTTACAGGGGGTCCCAGGGAGTGTGTGTCATTATTTCCAGGGGGGTCCCGGGCAGTGTGTGTCTTTACAGGGGTTCCCGGGGAGTGTGTGTCTTTACAAGGGGTCCCGGGGAGTGTATGTCAGTATTTACAGAGGATCCCAGGGAGTGTGTCAGTATTTCCAGGGGATCCCGGGGAGTGTGTGTCAGTATTTAGAGGGGTCCCTGGGGACTGTGTGTCAGTATTTACAGGGGGATACCGGGGAGAGTGCATCAGTATTTACAGGGGGCTCCTGGAGAGTTTGTCAGTATTTACAGGGGGTCCTGGGGAGTGTGTGTCAGTATTTACAGGGGGTCCCTGGGGAGTGTGTGTCAGTATTTACAGGGGGTCCCTGGGGAGTGTGTGTCAGTATTTACATGGGTCCCAGGGAGTGTGTGTCAGTATTTACAGGGTGTGGGGTCCGCAGGGACTGTGCGTCAGTATTTACAGGGGGTCCCCGGGGAGAGTGTGTCAGTATTTACAGGGGGTCCCCGGGGAGTGTGTGTCAGTATTTACAGGGGGTTCCCGGGGAGTGTGTGTCAGTATTTACAGAGGGTCTCAGCGAGTGTTTCTCAGTATTTACAGTAGGTCCCCGGGGAGTGTGTGTCAGTTTTTACAGGGGGATCCCGGGGAGTGTGTGTCAGTATTTACAGGGGGTCCCCGGGTAGAGTGTGTGTCAGTTTTTACAGGGGGGTCCCTGGGGTGTGTGTGTCAGTATTTACAGGGGGTCCCCGGGGAGTGTGTGTCAGTATTTACAGGGGGTCCTGATGAGTGTGTGTCTTTACAGGGGGTCCCGAGGAGTGTGTGTCAGTATTTACAGGGGGGTCCCGGGGAGTGTGTGTCTTTACAGGGGTTCCCAGGGAGTGTGTGTCAGTATTTACAGGGGGGTCCCAGGGAGTGTGTGTCTTTACAGGGGGTCCCGGAGAGTGTGTGCCTTTACAGGGGGTCCCGGGGAGTGTGTGTCAGTATATTCAGAGGCTCCCAGGGAGTGTGTCAGTATTTACAGAGGATCCCAGGGAGTGTGTCAGTATTTACAGGGGGTCCCCGGGGAGCGTGTGTCAGTATTTACAGGGCGTTCCCGGGGAGTGTGTGTCAGTATTTACAGGGGGACCCCGGGGAGTGTGTGTCAGTATTTACAGGGGGTTCCCGGGGAGTGTGTGTCAGTATTTACAGGGGGTTCCCGGGGAGTGTGTGTCAGTATTTACAGAGGGTCCCAGCGAGTGTGTCTCATTATTTACAGGAGCTGCCCGGGGACTGTGTGTCAGTATTTACAGGGGGTCCTGGGGAGTGTGTGTCTTTACAGGGGGTCCCGAGGAGTGTGTGTCAGTATTTACAGGGGTCCCGGGGAGTGTGTGTCTTTACAGGGGGTCCCAGGGAGTGTGTGTCAGTATTTCCAGGGGTGTCCCGGGCAGTGTGTGTCTTTACAGGGGTTCCCGGGGAGTGTGTGTCTTTACAGGGGGTCCCGGGGAGTGTGTGCCAGTATTTACATAGGATTCCCGGGAGTGTGTCAGTATTTCCAGGGGATCCCGGGGAGTGTGTGTCAGTATTTAGAGGGGTCCCTGGGGAATGTGTGTCAGTATTTACAGGGGGTTCCCGGAGAGTGTGTGTCAGTATTTACAGAGGATCCCAGCGAGTGTGTCTCAGTATTTACAGGAGGTCCCCGGGGAGAGTGTGTCAGTTTTTACAGGGGGATCCCGGGGAGTGTGTGTCAGTATTTACAGGGGGTCCCCGGGGAGTGTGTGTCAGTATTTACATGGGGTCCTGGGGAGTCTGTGTCAGTATTTACAGGGGGTCCCTGGGGAGTGTGTGTCGTTACAGGGTGTCCCGGGGAGTGTGTGTCTTTACAGGGGGTCCCGGGGAGTGTGTGTCAGTATTTACAGGGGGTCCTGGGGAGTGTGTGTCAGTATTTAGAGGGGTCCCTGGGGAATGTGTCTCAGTATTTACAGGGGGATCCCGGGGAGAGTGTGTCAGTATTTACAGGGGGCTCCTGGGCAGTTTGTCAGTATTTACAGGGGGTCCTGGGGATTGTGTGTCAGTATTTACAGGGGGTCCCTGGGGAGTGTGTGTCAGTATTTACAGGGGTCCCAGGGAGTGTGTGTCAGTATTTACAGGGTATGGGGTCCGCAGGGAGTGTGTGTCAGTATTTACAGGGTATCCCCAGGGAGACTGTGTCAGTATTTACAGGGGGCTCCTGGGGAGTGTGTGTCAGTATTTACAGAGGGTCCCGGGGAGTGTGTGTCAGTATTTACAGGGGGTCCACGGGGAGTGTGTGTCAGTATTTACAGGGGGTTCCCGGGGAGTGTGTGTCAGTATTTACAGAGGGTCCCAGCGAGTGATTCTCAGTATTTACAGGAGGTCCCCGGGGAGTGTTTGTCAGTTTTTACAGGGGGATCCCGGGGAGTGTGTGTCAGTATTTACAGGGGGTCCCCGGGGAGAGTGTGTGTCAGTATTTACAGGGGGTCCCCGGGGAGAGTGTGTCAGTATTTACAGGGGGTCCCCGGGGAGTGTGTGTCAGTATTGGCAGGGGTTTCCCGGGGAGTGTGTGTCAGTATTTACAGAGGGTCCCAGCGAATGTTTCTCAGTATTTACAAGAGGTCCCCGGGGATTGTGTGTCAGTTTTTACAGGGGGAACCCGGGGAGAGTGTGTGTCAGTATTTACAGGGGGGTCCCCGGAGAGAGTGTGTGTCAGTATTTACAGGGGGGTCCCCGGGGAGTGTGTGTCAGTATTTACAGGGGGTTCCTGGGGAGTGTGTGTCAGTATTTACAGGGGGGTCCCCAGGGAGTGTGTGTCAGTATTTACAGGGGGTCCCCGGGGATTGTGTGTCAGTATTTAAAGGGTGTCCTGGGGAGTGAGTGTCTTTACAGGGGGTCCCGGGGAGTGTGTGTCAGTATTTACAGGGGGGTCCCGGGGAGTGTGTGTCTTTACAGGGGGTCCCGGGGATTGTGTGTCAGTATTTACAGGGTGTCCTGGGGAGTGAGTGTCTTTACAGGGGGTCCCGGGGAGTGTGTGTCAGTATTTACAGGGGGGTCCCGGGGAGTGTGTGTCTTTACAGGGGGTCCCGGGGAGTGTGTGTCTTTACCGGGGGTCCCGGGGAATGTGTGTCTTTACAGGGGCTCCCGGGGAGTGTGTGTCAGTATTTGCCGAGGATCCCAGGGAGTGTGTCAGTAGTTACAGGGGGTCCCAGGGGAGTGTGTGTCAGTATTTACAGAGGGTCCCAGCGAGTGATTCTCAGTATTTACAGGAGGTCCCCGGGGAGTGTTTGTCAGTTTTTACAGGGGGATCCCGGGGAGTGTGTGTCAGTATTTACAGGGGGTCCCCGGGGAGAGTGTGTGTCAGTATTTACAGGGGGTCCCCGGGGAGAGTGTGTCAGTATTTACAGGGGGTCCCCGGGGAGTGTGTGTCAGTATTGGCAAGGGTTTCCCGGGGAGTGTGTGTCAGTATTTACAGAGGGTCCCAGCGAATGTTTCTCAGTATTTACAAGAGGTCCCCGGGGATTGTGTGTCAGTTTTTACAGGGGGAACCCGGGGAGAGTGTGTGTCAGTATTTACAGGGGGGTCCCCGGGGAGTGTGTGTCAGTATTTACAGGGGGTTCCTGGGGAGTGTGTGTCAGTATTTACAGGGGGGTCCCCAGGGAGTGTGTGTCAGTATTTACAGGGGGTCCCCGGGGATTGTGTGTCAGTATTTACAGGGTGTCCTGGGGAGTGAGTGTCTTTACAGGGGGTCCCGGGGAGTGTGTGTCAGTATTTACAGGGGGGTCCCGGGGAGTGTGTGTCTTTACAGGGGGTCCCGGGGAGTGTGTGTCTTTACAGGGGGTCCCGGGGAGTGTGTGTCTTTACAGGGGCTCCCGGGGAGTGTGTGTCAGTATTTGCAGAGGATCCCAGGGAGTGTGTCAGTAGTTACAGGGGGTCCCAGGGAGTGTGTGTCAGTATTTACAGAGGGTCCCAGCGAGTGATTCTCAGTATTTACAGGAGGTCCCCGGGGAGTGTTTGTCAGTTTTTACAGGGGGATCCCGGGGAGTGTGTGTCAGTATTTACAGGGGGTCCCCGGGGAGAGTGTGTGTCAGTATTTACAGGGGGTCCCCGGGGAGAGTGTGTCAGTATTTACAGGGGGTCCCCGGGGAGTGTGTGTCAGTATTGGCAGGGGTTTCCCGGGGAGTGTGTGTCAGTATTTACAGAGGGTCCCAGCGAATGTTTCTCAGTATTTACAAGAGGTCCCCGGGGATTGTGTGTCAGTTTTTACAGGGGGAACCCGGGGAGAGTGTGTGTCAGTATTTACAGGGGGGTCCCCGGAGAGAGTGTGTGTCAGTATTTACAGGGGGGTCCCCGGGGAGTGTGTGTCAGTATTTACAGGGGGTTCCTGGGGAGTGTGTGTCAGTATTTACAGGGGGGTCCCCAGGGAGTGTGTGTCAGTATTTACAGGGGGTCCCCGGGGATTGTGTGTCAGTATTTAAAGGGTGTCCTGGGGAGTGAGTGTCTTTACAGGGGGTCCCGGGGAGTGTGTGTCAGTATTTACAGGGGGGTCCCGGGGAGTGTGTGTCTTTACAGGGGGTCCCGGGGATTGTGTGTCAGTATTTACAGGGTGTCCTGGGGAGTGAGTGTCTTTACAGGGGGTCCCGGGGAGTGTGTGTCAGTATTTACAGGGGGGTCCCGGGGAGTGTGTGTCTTTACAGGGGGTCCCGGGGAGTGTGTGTCTTTACCGGGGGTCCCGGGGAATGTGTGTCTTTACAGGGGCTCCCGGGGAGTGTGTGTCAGTATTTGCCGAGGATCCCAGGGAGTGTGTCAGTAGTTACAGGGGGTCCCAGCGGAGTGTGTGTCAGTATTTACAGAGGGTCCCAGCGAGTGATTCTCAGTATTTACAGGAGGTCCCCGGGGAGTGTTTGTCATTTTTTACAGGGGGATCCCGGGGAGTGTGTGTCAGTATTTACAGGGGGTCCCCGGGGAGAGTGTGTGTCAGTATTTACAGGGGGGTCCCCGGGGAGAGTGTGTCAGTATTTACAGGGGGTCCCCGGGGAGTGTGTGTCAGTATTGGCAGGGGTTTCCCGGGGAGTGTGTGTCAGTATTTACAGAGGGTCCCAGCGAATGTTTCTCAGTATTTACAAGAGGTCCCCGGGGATTGTGTGTCAGTTTTTACAGGGGGAACCCGGGGAGAGTGTGTGTCAGTATTTACAGGGGGGTCCCCGGAGAGAGTGTGTGTCAGTATTTACAGGGGGGTCCCCGGGGAGTGTGTGTCAGTATTTACAGGGGGTTCCTGGGGAGTGTGTGTCAGTATTTACAGGGGCGTCCCCAGGGAGTGTGTGTCAGTATTTACAGGGGGTCCCCGGGGATTGTGTGTCAGTATTTACAGGGTGTCCTGGGGAGTGAGTGTCTTTACAGGGGGTCCCGGGGAGTGTGTGTCAGTATTTACAGGGGGGTCCCGGGGAGTGTGTGTCTTTACAGGGGGTCCCGAGGAGTGTGTGTCTTTACAGGGGGTCCCGGGGAGTGTGTGTCTTTACAGGGGCTCCCGGGGAGTGTGTGTCAGTATTTGCAGAGGATCCCAGGGAGTGTGTCAGTAGTTACAGGGGGTCCCAGGGGAGTGTGTGTCAGTATTTACAGAGGGTCCCAGCGAGTGATTCTCAGTATTTACAGGAGGTCCCCGGGGAGTGTTTGTCAGTTTTTACAGGGGGATCCCGGGGAGTGTGTGTCAGTATTTACAGGGGGTCCCCGGGGAGAATGTGTGTCAGTATTTACAGGGGGGTCCCCGGGGTGTGTGTGTCAGTATTTACAGAGGGTCCCCGGGGAGTGTGTGTCAGTATTTACAGGGGGTCCTGGGGAGTGTGTGTCAGTATTTACAGGGGTCCCAGGGAGTGTGTGTCAGTATTTACAGGGGGGTCCCGGGCAGTGTGTGTCTTTACAGCGGGTCCCGGGGAGTGTGTGTCTTTACAGGGGGTCCCGGGGAGTGTGTGTCAGTATTTACAGAGGTTCCCAGGGAGTGTGTCAGTATTTACAGGGGATGCCGGGGAGTGTGTGTCAGTATTTAGAGGGGTCCCTGGGGAGTGTGTGTCAGTATTTACAGGGGGTCCCCGGGGAGAGTGTGTGTCAGTATTTACAGGGGGGTCCCCGGGGAGTGTTTGTCAGTATTTACAGGGGGTCCCTGGGGTGTGTGTGTCTTTACAGGGGGTCCCGAGGAGTGTGCGTCAGTATTTACAGGGTGTCCTGGGGAGTGAGTGTCTTTACAGGGGGTCCCGGGGAGTGTGTGTCAGTATTTACAGGGGGGTCCCGGGGAGTGTGTGTCTTTACAAGGGGTCCCGGGGAGTGTGTGTCTTTACAGGGGGTCCCGGGGAGTGTGTGTCTTTAGAGGGGCTCCCGGGGAGTGTGTGTCAGTATTTACAGAGGATCCCAGGGAGTGTGTCAGTATTTACAGGGGGTCCCAGGGGAGTGTGTGTCAGTATTTACAGGTGTCCCTGGGGACTGTGTGTCAGTATTTACAGGGGGATCCCGGGGAGAGTGTGTCAGTATTTACAGGGGGCTCCTGGGGAGTTTGTCAGTATTTACAGGGGGTCCTGGGGAGTGTGTGTCAGTATTTACAGGGGGTCCCTGGGGAGTGTGTGTCAGTATTTACAGGGGGTCCCCAGGGAGTGTGTGTCAGAATTTACAGAGGGTCCTGGGGAGTGTGTGTCAGTATTTACAGGGGGTCCCCAGGGAGTGTGTGTCAGTGTTTACAGGGTTCCCCAGGGAGTGGGTGTCAGTATTTACAGGGGTCCCGGGGAGTGTGTGTCTTTACAGGGGGTCCCGGGGATTGTGTGTCAGTATTTACAGGGTGTCCTGGGGAGTGAGTGTCTTTACAGGGGGTCCCGGGGAGTGTGTGTCAGTATTTACAGGGGGGGTCCCGGGGAGTGTGTGTCTTTACAGGGGGTCCCGGGGAGTGTGTGTCTTTACAGGGGGTCCCGGGGAGTGTGTGTCTTTACAGGGGCTCCCGGGGAGTGTGTGTCAGTATTTGCAGAGGATCCCAGGGAGTGTGTCAGTAGTTACAGGGGGTCCCAGGGGAGTGTGTGTCAGTATTTACAGGGGGGTCCCGGGCAGTGAGTGTCTTTACAGCGGGTCCCGGGGAGTGTGTGTCTTTACAGGGGGTCCCGGGGAGTGTGTGTCAGTATTTACAGAGGTTCCCAGGGACTGTGTCAGTATTTACAGGGGATGCCGGGGAGTGTGTGTCAGTATTTAGAGGGGTCCCTGGGGAGTGTGTGTCAGTATTTACAGGGGGTCCCCGGGGAGAGTGTGTGTCAGTATTTACAGGGGGGTCCCCGGGGAGTGTGTGTCAGTATTTACAGGGGGTCGTGGGGAGTGTTTGTCAGTATTTACAGGGGGTCCTGGGGAGTGTGTGTCTTTACAGGGGGTCCCGAGGAGTGTGCGTCAGTATTTACAGGGTGTCCTGGGGAGTGAGTGTCTTTACAGGGGGTCCCGGGGAGTGTGTGTCAGTATTTACAGGGGGGTCCCGGGGAGTGTGTGTCTTTACAGGGGGTCCCGGGGAGTGTGTGTCTTTACAGGGGGTCCCGGGGAGTGTGTGTCTTTACAGGGGGTCCCGGGGAGTGTGTGTCTTTACAGGGGCTCCCGGGGAGTGTGTGTCTTTAGAGGGGCTCCCGGGGAGTGTGTGTCAGTATTTACAGAGGATCCCGGGGAGAGTGTGTCAGTATTTACAGGGGGCTCCTGGGCAGTTTGTCAGTATTTACAGCGGGTCCTGGGGAGTGTGTGTCAGTATTTACAGGAGGTCCCCGGGGAGTGTTTGTCAGTTTTTACAGGGGGATCCCGGGGAGTGTGTGTCAGTATTTACAGGGGGTCCCCGGGGAGAGTGTGTGTCAGTATTTACAGGGGGTCCCCGGGGAGAGTGTGTCAGTATTTACAGGGGGTCCCCGGGGAGTGTGTGTCAGTATTGGCAGGGGTTTCCCGGGGAGTGTGTGTCAGTATTTACAGAGGGTCCCAGCGAATGTTTCTCAGTATTTACAAGAGGTCCCCGGGGATTGTGTGTCAGTTTTTACAGGGGGAACCCGGGGAGAGTGTGTGTCAGTATTTACAGGGGGGTCCCCGGAGAGAGTGTGTGTCAGTATTTACAGGGGGGTCCCCGGGGAGTGTGTGTCAGTATTTACAGGGGGTTCCTGGGGAGTGTGTGTCAGTATTTACAGGGGGGTCCCCAGGGAGTGTGTGTCAGTATTTACAGGGGGTCCCCGGGGATTGTGTGTCAGTATTTACAGGGTGTCCTGGGGAGTGAGTGTCTTTACAGGGGGTCCCGGGGAGTGTGTGTCAGTATTTACAGGGGGGTCCCGGGGAGTGTGTGTCTTTACAGGGGGTCCCGGGGAGTGTGTGTCTTTACAGGGGGTCCCGGGGAGTGTGTGTCTTTACAGGGGCTCCCGGGGAGTGTGTGTCAGTATTTGCAGAGGATCCCAGGGAGTGTGTCAGTAGTTACAGGGGGTCCCAGGGAGTGTGTGTCAGTATTTACAGAGGGTCCCAGCGAGTGATTCTCAGTATTTACAGGAGGTCCCCGGGGAGTGTTTGTCAGTTTTTACAGGGGGATCCCGGGGAGTGTGTGTCAGTATTTACAGGGGGTCCCCGGGGAGAGTGTGTGTCAGTATTTACAGGGGGTCCCCGGGGAGAGTGTGTCAGTATTTACAGGGGGTCCCCGGGGAGTGTGTGTCAGTATTGGCAGGGGTTTCCCGGGGAGTGTGTGTCAGTATTTACAGAGGGTCCCAGCGAATGTTTCTCAGTATTTACAAGAGGTCCCCGGGGATTGTGTGTCAGTTTTTACAGGGGGAACCCGGGGAGAGTGTGTGTCAGTATTTACAGGGGGGTCCCCGGAGAGAGTGTGTGTCAGTATTTACAGGGGGGTCCCCGGGGAGTGTGTGTCAGTATTTACAGGGGGTTCCTGGGGAGTGTGTGTCAGTATTTACAGGGGGGTCCCCAGGGAGTGTGTGTCAGTATTTACAGGGGGTCCCCGGGGATTGTGTGTCAGTATTTAAAGGGTGTCCTGGGGAGTGAGTGTCTTTACAGGGGGTCCCGGGGAGTGTGTGTCAGTATTTACAGGGGGGTCCCGGGGAGTGTGTGTCTTTACAGGGGGTCCCGGGGATTGTGTGTCAGTATTTACAGGGTGTCCTGGGGAGTGAGTGTCTTTACAGGGGGTCCCGGGGAGTGTGTGTCAGTATTTACAGGGGGGTCCCGGGGAGTGTGTGTCTTTACAGGGGGTCCCGGGGAGTGTGTGTCTTTACCGGGGTTCCCGGGGAGTGTGTGTCTTTACAGGGGCTCCCGGGGAGTGTGTGTCAGTATTTGCCGAGGATCCCAGGGAGTGTGTCAGTAGTTACAGGGGGTCCCAGCAGAGTGTGTGTCAGTATTTACAGAGGGTCCCAGCGAGTGATTCTCAGTATTTACAGGAGGTCCCCGGGGAGTGTTTGTCATTTTTTACAGGGGGATCCCGGGGAGTGTGTGTCAGTATTTACAGGGGGTCCCCGGGGAGTGTGTGTCAGTATTGGCAGGGGTTTCCCGGGGAGTGTGTGTCAGTATTTACAGAGGGTCCCAGCGAATTTTTCTCAGTATTTACAAGAGGTCCCCGGGGATTGTGTGTCAGTTTTTACAGGGGGAACCCGGGGAGAGTGTGTGTCAGTATTTACAGGGGGGGTCCCCGGAGAGAGTGTGTGTCAGTATTTACAGGGGGGTCCCCGGGGAGTGTGTGTCAGTATTTACAGGGGGTTCCTGGGGAGTGTGTGTCAGTATTTACAGGGGCGTCCCCAGGGAGTGTGTGTCAGTATTTACAGGGGGTCCCCGGGGATTGTGTGTCAGTATTTACAGGGTGTCCTGGGGAGTGAGTGTCTTTACAGGGGGTCCCGGGGAGTGTGTGTCAGTATTTACAGGGGGGTCCCGGGGAGTGTGTGTCTTTACAGGGGGTCCCGGGGAGTGTGTGTCTTTACAGGGGGTCCCGGGGAGTGTGTGTCTTTACAGGGGCTCCCGGGGAGTGTGTGTCAGTATTTGCAGAGGATCCCAGGGAGTGTGTCAGTAGTTACAGGGGGTCCCAGGGGAGTGTGTGTCAGTATTTACAGAGGGTCCCAGCGAGTGATTCTCAGTATTTACAGGAGGTCCCCGGGGAGTGTTTGTCAGTTTTTACAGGGGGATCCCGGGGAGTGTGTGTCAGTATTTACAGGGGGTCCCCGGGGAGAATGTGTGTCAGTATTTACAGGGGGGTCCCCAGGGTGTGTGTGTCAGTATTTACAGGGGGTCCCCGGGGAGTGTGTGTCAGTATTTACAGGGGGTCCTGGGGAGTGTGTGTCAGTATTTACAGGGGTCCCAGGGAGTGTGTGTCAGTATTTACAGGGGGGTCCCGGGCAGTGTGTGTCTTTACAGCGGGTCCCGGGGAGTGTGTGTCTTTACAGGGGGTCCCGGGGAGTGTGTGTCAGTATTTACAGAGGTTCCCAGGGGGTGTGTCAGTATTTACAGGGGATGCCGGGGAGTGTGTGTCAGTATTTAGAGGGGTCCCTGGGGAGTGTGTGTCAGTATTTACAGGGGGTCCCCGGGGAGAGTGTGTGTCAGTATTTACAGGGGGGTCCCCGGGGAGTGTTTGTCAGTATTTACAGGGGGTCCCTGGGGAGTGTGTGTCTTTACAGGGGGTCCCGAGGAGTGTGCGTCAGTATTTACAGGGTGTCCTGGGGAGTGAGTGTCTTTACAGGGGGTCCCGGGGAGTGTGTGTCAGTATTTACAGGGGGGTCCCGGGGAGTGTGTGTCTTTACAAGGGGTCCCGGGGAGTGTGTGTCTTTACAGGGGGTCCCGGGGAGTGTGTGTCTTTAGAGGGGCTCCCGGGGAGTGTGTGTCAGTATTTACAGAGGATCCCAGGGAGTGTGTCAGTATTTACAGGGGGTCCCAGGGGAGTGTGTGTCAGTATTTACAGGTGTCCCTGGGGACTGTGTGTCAGTATTTACAGGGGGATCCCGGGGAGAGTGTGTCAGTATTTACAGGGGGCTCCTGGGGAGTTTGTCAGTATTTACAGGGGGTCCTGGGGAGTGTGTGTCAGTATTTACAGGGGGTCCCTGGGGAGTGTGTGTCAGTATTTACAGGGGGTCCCCAGGGAGTGTGTGTCAGAATTTACAGAGGGTCCTGGGGAGTGTGTGTCAATATTTACAGGGGGTCCCCAGGGAGTGTGTGTCAGTGTTTACAGGGTTCCCCAGGGAGTGGGTGTCAGTATTTACAGGGGTCCCGGGGAGTGTGTGTCTTTACAGGGGGTCCCGGGGAGTGTGTGTCAGTATTTACAGGGGGGTCCCGGGGAGTGTGTGTCTTTACAAGGGGTCCCGGGGAGTGTGTGTCTTTACAGGGGGTCCCGGGGAGTGTGTGTCAGTATTTACAGGGGGCTCCTGGGGAGTTTGTCAGTATTTACAGGGGGTCCTGGGGAGTGTGTGTCAGTATTTACAGGGGGTCCCTAGGGAGTGTGTGTCAGTATTTACAGGGGGTCCCTGGGGAGTGTGTGTCAGTATTTACAGGGGGTCCCCACGGAGTGTGTGTCAGTATGTACAGTAGCTCCCGGGGGAGTGTGTGTCAGTATTTACAGGGGGTCCTGGGGAGTGTGTGTCAGTATTTACAGGGGGTCCCTGGGGAGTGTGTGTCAGTATTTACAGGGGGTCCCCAGGGAGTGTGTGTCAGTGTTTACAGGGTTCCCAGGGAGTGTGTGTCAGTATTTACAGGGGTCCCGGGGAGTGTGTTTCTTTACAGGTGGTCCCAGGGAGTGTGTGTCAGTATTTACAGGGGTCCCTGGGGAGTGTGTGTCAGTATTTACAGGAGGTCCTGGGGAGTGTGTGTCAGTATTTACAGAGGGTCCCTGGGGAGTGTTTGTCAGTATTTAGAGGGGTCCCAGGGAGTGTGTGTCAGTATTTACAGGGTGTGGGGTCCGCAGGGAGTGTGTGTCAGTATTTACTCATGGTCCCAGCGAGTGTGTCTCAGTATTTACAGGAGGTCCCCGTGGAGTGTGTGTCAGTTTTTACAGGGGGATCCCGGGGAGTGTGTGTCAGTAGTTACACCGGGTTCCCGGGAAAGAGTGTGTGTCAGTATTTGCATGGGGGTCCCCGGGGAGTGTGTGTCAGTATTTACAGGGTGTCCCCAGGGAGTGTGTGTCATTATTTACAGGGGGTCCTAGGGAGTGTGTGTCTTTACAGGGGGTCCCGAGGAGGGTGTGTCAGTATTTACAGGGGTCCCGGGGAGTGTGTGTCTTTACAGGGGGTCCCAGGGAGTTTGTGTCAGTATTTCCAGGGGGGTCCCGGGCAGTGTGTGTCTTTACAGGGGTTCCCGGGGAGTGTGTGTCTTTACAGGGGGTCCCGGGGAGTGTGTGTCAGTATTTACAGAGGATCCCAGCGAGTGTGTCTCAGTATTTACAGGAGGTCCCCGGGGAGTGTGTGTCAGTATTTACAGGGGGTTCCTGGGGAGTGTGTGTCAGTATTTACAGGGGCGTCCCCAGGGAGTGTGTGTCAGTATTTACAGGGGGTCCCCGGGGAGTGTCTGTCAGTATTTACAGGGGGTCCTGATGAGTGTGTGTCTTTACAGGGGGTCCCGAGGAGTGTGTGTCAGTATTTACAGGGGGGTCCCGGGGAGTGTGTGTCTTTACAGGGGGTCCCAGGGAGTGTGTGTCAGTATTTACAGGGGGGTCCCAGGGAGTGTGTGTCTTTACAGGGGGTCCCGGAGAGTGTGTGCCTTTACAGGGGGTCCCGGGGAGTGTGTGTCAGTATATTCAGAGGATCCCAGGGAGTGTGTCAGTATTTACAGAGAATCCCAGGGAGTGTGTCAGTATTTACAGGGGGTCCCCGGGGAGCGTGTGTCAGTATTTACAGGGGGTTCCCGGGGAGTGTGTGTCAGTATTTACAGGGGGACCCCGGGGAGTGTGTGTCAGTATTTACAGGGGGTTCCCGGGGAGTGTGTGTCAGTATTTACAGAGGGTCCCAGCGAGTGTGTCTCATTATTTACAGGAGGTGCCCTGGGAGTGTGTGTCAGTTTTTACAGGGGGTCCCCGGGGAGAGTGTGTGTCAGTATTTACAGGGGGGTCCCCGGGGAGTGTGTGTCAGTATTTACAGGGTGTCCTGGGGAGTGTGTGTCAGTATTTACAGGGGGTCCTGGGGAGTGTGTGTCTTTACAGGGGGTCCCAGGGAGTGTGTGTCATTATTTCCAGGGGGGTCCCGGGCAGTGTGTGTCTTTACAGGGGTTCCCGGGGAGTGTGTGTCTTTACAAGGGGTCCCGGGGAGTGTATGTCAGTATTTACAGAGGATCCCAGGGAGTGTGTCAGTATTTCCAGGGGATCCCGGGGAGTGTGTGTCAGTATTTAGAGGGGTCCCTGGGGACTGTGTGTCAGTATTTACAGGGGGATACCGGGGAGAGTGCATCAGTATTTACAGGGGGCTCCTGGAGAGTTTGTCAGTATTTACAGGGGGTCCTGGGGAGTGTGTGTCAGTATTTACAGGGGGTCCCTGGGGAGTGTGTGTCAGTATTTACAGGGGGTCCCTGGGGAGTGTGTGTCAGTATTTACATGGGTCCCAGGGAGTGTGTGTCAGTATTTACAGGGTGTGGGGTCCGCAGGGACTGTGCGTCAGTATTTACAGGGGGTCCCCGGGGAGAGTGTGTCAGTATTTACAGGGGGTCCCCGGGGAGTGTGTGTCAGTATTTACAGGGGGTTCCCGGGGAGTGTGTGTCAGTATTTACAGAGGGTCTCAGCGAGTGTTTCTCAGTATTTACAGTAGGTCCCCGGGGAGTGTGTGTCAGTTTTTACAGGGGGATCCCGGGGAGTGTGTGTCAGTATTTACAGGGGGTCCCCGGGTAGAGTGTGTGTCAGTTTTTACAGGGGGGTCCCTGGGGTGTGTGTGTCAGTATTTACAGGGGGTCCCCGGGGAGTGTGTGTCAGTATTTACAGGGGGTCCTGATGAGTGTGTGTCTTTACAGGGGGTCCCGAGGAGTGTGTGTCAGTATTTACAGGGGGGGTCCCGGGGAGTGTGTGTCTTTACAGGGGTTCCCAGGGAGTGTGTGTCAGTATTTACAGGGGGGTCCCAGGGAGTGTGTGTCTTTACAGGGGGTCCCGGAGAGTGTGTGCCTTTACAGGGGGTCCCGGGGAGTGTGTGTCAGTATATTCAGAGGCTCCCAGGGAGTGTGTCAGTATTTACAGAGGATCCCAGGGAGTGTGTCAGTATTTACAGGGGGTCCCCGGGGAGCGTGTGTCAGTATTTACAGGGCGTTCCCGGGGAGTGTGTGTCAGTATTTACAGGGGGACCCCGGGGAGTGTGTGTCAGTATTTACAGGGGGTTCCCGGGGAGTGTGTGTCAGTATTTACAGGGGGTTCCCGGGGAGTGTGTGTCAGTATTTACAGAGGGTCCCAGCGAGTGTGTCTCATTATTTACAGGAGCTGCCCGGGGACTGTGTGTCAGTATTTACAGGGGGTCCTGGGGAGTGTGTGTCTTTACAGGGGGTCCCGAGGAGTGTGTGTCAGTATTTACAGGGGTCCCGGGGAGTGTGTGTCTTTACAGGGGGTCCCAGGGAGTGTGTGTCAGTATTTCCAGGGGTGTCCCGGGCAGTGTGTGTCTTTACAGGGGTTCCCGGGGAGTGTGTGTCTTTACAGGGGGTCCCGGGGAGTGTGTGCCAGTATTTACATAGGATTCCCGGGAGTGTGTCAGTATTTCCAGGGGATCCCGGGGAGTGTGTGTCAGTATTTAGAGGGGTCCCTGGGGAATGTGTGTCAGTATTTACAGGGGGTTCCCGGAGAGTGTGTGTCAGTATTTACAGAGGATCCCAGCGAGTGTGTCTCAGTATTTACAGGAGGTCCCCGGGGAGAGTGTGTCAGTTTTTACAGGGGGATCCCGGGGAGTGTGTGTCAGTATTTACAGGGGGTCCCCGGGGAGTGTGTGTCAGTATTTACATGGGGTCCTGGGGAGTCTGTGTCAGTATTTACAGGGGGTCCCTGGGGAGTGTGTGTCGTTACAGGGTGTCCCGGGGAGTGTGTGTCTTTACAGGGGGTCCCGGGGAGTGTGTGTCAGTATTTACAGGGGGTCCTGGGGAGTGTGTGTCAGTATTTAGAGGGGTCCCTGGGGAATGTGTCTCAGTATTTACAGGGGGATCCCGGGGAGAGTGTGTCAGTATTTACAGGGGGCTCCTGGGCAGTTTGTCAGTATTTACAGGGGGTCCTGGGGAGTGTGTGTCAGTATTTACAGGGGGTCCCTGGGGAGTGTGTGTCAGTATTTACAGGGGTCCCAGGGAGTGTGTGTCAGTATTTACAGGGTATGGGGTCCGCAGGGAGTGTGTGTCAGTATTTACAGGGTATCCCCAGGGAGACTGTGTCAGTATTTACAGGGGGCTCCTGGGGAGTGTGTGTCAGTATTTACAGAGGGTCCCGGGGAGTGTGTGTCAGTATTTACAGGGGGTCCACGGGGAGTGTGTGTCAGTATTTACAGGGGGTTCCCGGGGAGTGTGTGTCAGTATTTACAGAGGGTCTCAGCGAGTGTTTCTCAGTATTTACAGGAGGTCCCCGGGGAGTGTCTGTCAGTATTTACAGGGGGATCCCGGGGAGTGTGTGTCAGTATTTATAGGGGGTCCCCGGGGAGAGTGTGTGTCAGTATTTACAGGGGGGTCCCCGGGGAGTGTGTGTCAGTATTTACAGGGGGTCCCGGGGAGAGTGTGTCAGTATTTACAGGGGGTCCTGATGAGTGTGTGTCTTTACAGGGGGTCCCGAGGAGTGTGTGTCAGTATTTACGGGGGGTCCCGGGGAGAGTGTGTCTTTACAGGGGGTCCCAGGGAGTGTGTGTCAGTATTTACAGGGGGGTCCCAGGGAGTGTGTGTCTTTACAGGGGGTCCCGGAGAGTGTGTGTCTTTACAGGGGGTCCCGGGTAGTGTGTGTCCGTATTTTCAGAGGATCCCAGGGAGTTTGTCAGTATTTACAGAGGATCCCAGGGAGTGTGTCAGTATTTACAGGGGGTCCCCGGGGAGCATGTGTCAGTATTTACAGAGGGTTCCCGGGGAGTGTGTCAGTATTTACAGGGGGGTCCCAGGGAGTGTGTGTCTTTACAGGGGGTCCCGGAGAGTGTGTGTCTTTACAGGGGGTCCCGGGGAGTGTGTGTCAGTATTTAGAGTGGTCCCTGGGGAGTGTGTGTCATTATTTACAGGGGGCTCCTGGGGAGTTTGTCAGTATTTACAGGGGGTCCTGGGGAGTGTGTGTCAGTATTTACAGGGGGTCCCTGGGGAGTGTGTGTCAGTATTTACAGGGGTCCCAGGGAGTGTGTGTCAGTATTTACAGGGTGTGGGGTCCGCAGGGAGTGTGCATCAGTATTTACAGGGGGTCCCCGGGGAGAGTGTGTCAGTATTTACAGGGGGTCCCCGGGGAGTGTGTGTCAGTATTTACAGGGGGTTCCCGGGGAGTGTGTGTCAGTATTTACAGAGGGTCTCAGCGAGTGTTTCTCAGTATTTACAGGAGGTCCCCGGGGTGTGCGTGTCAGTTTTTACAGGGGGATCCCGGGGAGTGTGTGTCAGTATTTACAGGGGGTCCCCGGGGAGAGTGTGTGTCAGTTTTTACAGGGGGGTCCCTGGGGTGTGTGTTTCAGTATTTACAGGGGGTCCCCGGGGAGTGTGTGTCAGTATTTACAGGGGTGTCCCGGGAAGTGTGTGTCTTTACAGGGGGTCCCAGGGAGTGTGTGTCAGTATTTACAGGGGGGTCCCAGGGAGTGTGTGTCTTTACAGGGGGTCCCGGAGAGTGTGTGCCTTTACAGGGGGTCCCGGGGAGTGTGTGTCAGTATATTCAGAGGATCCCAGGGAGTGTGTCAGTATTTACAGAGGATCCCAGGGAGTGTGTCAGTATTTACACGGGGTCCCCGGGGAGTGTGTGTCAGTATTTACAGGGGGACCCCGGGGAGTGTGTGTCAGTATTTACAGGGGGTTCCCGGGGAGTGTGTGTCAGTATTTACAGGGGGTTCCCGGGGAGTGTGTGTCAGTATTTACAGAGGGTCCCAGCGAGTGTGTCTCATTATTTACAGGAGCTGCCCGGGGACTGTGTGTCAGTATTTACAGGGGGTCCTGGGGAGTGTGTGTCTATACAGGGGGTCCCGAGGAGTGTGTGTCAGTATTTACAGGGGGTCCTGGGGAGTGTGTGTCTTTACAGGGGGTCCCAAGGAGTGTGTGTCAGTATTTACAGGGGGGTCCCAGGGAGTGTGTGTCTTTACAGGGGGTCCCGGAGAGTGTGTGTCTTTACAGGGGGTCCCGGGTAGTGTGTGTCCGTATTTTCAGAGGATCCCAGGGAGTTTGTCAGTATTTACAGAGGATCCCAGGGAGTGTGTCAGTATTTACAGGGGGTCCCCGGGGAGCGTGTGTCAGTATTTACAGGGGGTTCCCGGGGAGTGTGTCAGTATTTACAGGGGGGTCCCAGGGAGTGTGTGTCTTTACAGGGGGTCCCGGGGAGTGTGTGTCAGTATTTAGAGTGGTCCCTGGGGAGTGTGTGTCATTATTTACAGGGGGCTCCTGGGGAGTTTGTCAGTATTTACAGGGGGTCCTGGGGAGTGTGTGTCAGTATTTACAGGGGGTCCCTGGGGAGTGTGTGTCAGTATTTACAGGGGGTCCCTGGGGAGTGTGTGTCAGTATTTACAGGGGTCCCAGGGAGTGTGTGTCAGTATTTACAGGGTGTGGGGTCCGCAGGGAGTGTGCATCAGTATTTACAGGGGGTCCCCGGGGAGAGTGTGTCAGTATTTATAGGGGGTCCCCGGGGAGTGTGTGTCAGTATTTACAGGGGGTTCCCGGGGAGTGTGTGTCAGTATTTACAGAGGGTCTCAGCGAGTGTTTCTCAGTATTTACAGGAGGTCCCCGGGGTGTGCGTGTCAGTTTTTACAGGGGGATCCCGGGGAGTGTGTGTCAGTATTTACAGGGGGTCCCCGGGGAGAGTGTGTGTCAGTTTTTACAGGGGGGTCCCTGGGGTGTGTGTTTCAGTATTTACAGGGGGTCCCCGGGGAGTGTGTGTCAGTATTTACAGGGGTGTCCCGGGGAATGTGTGTCTTTACAGGGGGTCCCAGGGAGTGTGTGTCAGTATTTACAGGGGGGTCCCAGGGAGTGTGTGTCTTTACAGGGGGTCCCGGAGAGTGTGTGCCTTTACAGGGGGTCCCGGGGAGTGTGTGTCAGTATATTCAGAGGATCCCAGGGAGTGTGTCAGTATTTACAGAGGATCCCAGGGAGTGTGTCAGTATTTACAGGGGGTCCCCGGGGAGTGTGTGTCAGTATTTACAGGGGGACCCCGGGGAGTGTGTGTCAGTATTTACAGGGGGTTCCCAGGGAGTGTGTGTCAGTATTTACAGGGGTTCCCGGGGAGTGTGTGTCAGTATTTACAGAGGGTCCCAGCGAGTGTGTCTCATTATTTACAGGAGCTGCCCGGGGACTGTGTGTCAGTATTTACAGGGGGTCCTGGGGAGTGTGTGTCTATACAGGGGGTCCCGAGGAGTGTGTGTCAGTATTTACAGGGGTCCCGGGGAGTGTGTGTCTTTACAGGGGGTCCCAGGGAGTGTGTGTCAGTATTTCTGGGGGGTCCCGGGCAGTGTGTGTCTTTACAGGGGTTCCCGGGGAGTGTGTGTCTTTACAGGGGGTCCCGGGGAGTGTGTGTCAGTATTTACGTAGGATTCCCGGGAGTGTGTCAGTATTTCCAGGGGATCCCGGGGAGTGTGTGTCATTATTTAGAGGGGTCCCTGGGGAATGTGTGTCAGTATTTACAGGGTGTTCCCGGAGAGTGTGTGTCAGTATTTACAGAGGATCCCAGCGAGTGTGTTTCAGTATTTACAGGAGGTCCCCGGGGAGTGTGTGTCAGTTTTTACAGGGGGATCCCGGGGAGTGTGTGTCAGTATTTACAGGGGGTCCCCGGGGAGTGTGTGTCAGTATTTACATGGGGTCCTGGGGAGTCTGTGTCAGTATTTACAGGGGGTCCCTGGGGAGTGTGTGTCTTTACAGGGGGTCCCGGGGTGTGTGTGTCAGTATTTACAGGGGAGTCCCGGGGAGTGTGTGTCTTTACAGGGTGTCCCGGGGAGTGTGTGTCTTTACAGGGGGTCCCGGGGAGTATGTGTCAGTATTTACAGGGGGTCCTGGGGAGTGTGTGTCAGTATTTAGAGGGGTCCCTGGGGAACGTGTCTCAGCATTTACAGGGGGATCCCGGGGAGAGTGTGTCAGTATTTACAGGGGGCTCCTGGGCAGTTTGTCAGTATTTACAGGGGGTCCTGGGGAGTGAGTGTCAGTATTTACAGGGGGTCCCTGGGGAGTGTGTGTCAGTATTTACAGGGGTCCCAGGGAGTGTGTGTCAGTATTTACAGGGTATGGGGTCCGCAGGGAGTGTGTGTCAGTATTTACAGGGGGTCCCCAGGGAGACTGTGTCAGTATTTACAGGGGGCTCCTGGGGAGTGTGTGGCAGTATTTACAGAGGGTCCCGGGGAGTGTGTGTCAGTATTTACAGGGGGTCCCCGGGGAGTGTGTGTCAGTATTTACAGGGGGTTCCCGGGGAGTGTGTGTCAGTTTTTACAGAGGGTCTCAGCGAGTGTTTCTCAGTATTTACAGGAGGTCCCCGGGGAGTGTCTGTCAGTATTTACAGGGGGATCCCGGGGAGTGTGTGTCAGTATTTATAGGGGGTCCCCGGGGAGAGTGTGTGTCAGTATTTACAGGGGGGTCCCCGGGGAGTGTGTGTCAGTATTTACAGGGGGTCCCGGGGAGAGTGTATCAGTATTTACAGGGGGTCCTGATGAGTGTGTGTCTTTACAGGGGGTCCCGAGGAGTGTGTGTCAGTATTTACGGGGGGTCCCGGGGAGAGTGTGTCTTTACAGGGGGTCCCAGGGAGTGTGTGTCAGTATTTACAGGGGGGTCCCAGGGAGTGTGTGTCTTTACAGGGGGTCCCGGGGAGTGTGTGTCAGTATTTTCAGAGGATCCCAGGGAGGTTGTCAGTATTTACAGAGGATCCCAGGGAGTGTGTCAGTATTTACAGGGGGTCCCCGGGGAGCGTGTGTCAGTATTTACAGGGGGTTCCCGGGGAGTGTGTGTCAGTATTTACAGGGGGGTCCCAGGGAGTGTGTGTCTTTACAGGGGGTCCCGGAGAGTGTGTGTCTTTACAGGGGGTCCCGGGGATTGTGTGTCAGTATTTTCAGAGGATCCCAGGGAGTGTGTCAGTACTTACAGAGGATCCCAGGGAGTGTGCCAGTATTTACATGGGGTCACCGGGGAGCGTGTGTCAGTATTTACAGGGGGTTCCCGGGGAGTGTGTGTCAGTATTTACAGGGGGACCCCGGGGAGTGTGTGTCAGTATTTACAGGGGGTTCCCGGGGGTGTGTGTCAGTATTTACAGAGGGTCCCAGCGAGTGTGTCTCAGTATTTACAGGAGGTCCCCGGGGAGTGTGTGTCAGTTTTTACAGGTGGATCCCGGGGAGTGTGTGTCAGTATTTACAGGGGGTCCCCGGGGAGAGTGTGTGCCAGTATTTACAGGGGGGTCCCCGGGGAGTGGGTGTCAGTATTTACAGGGGGTCCTGGGGAGTGTGTCTCAGTATTTACAGGGGGTCCCCGGGGAGTGGGTGTCAGTATTTACAGGGGGGTCCCGGGGAGTGTGTGTCTTTACAGGGGCTCCCGGGGAGTGTGTGTCAGTATTTACAGAGGATCCCAGGGAGTGTCTCAGTATTTACAGGGGGTCCCGGGGAGTGTGTGTCAGTATTTACAGGAGTCCCTGGGGAGTGTGTGTCTGAATTTACAGGGGGATCCCGGGGAGAGTGTGTCAGTATTTACAGGGGGCTCCTGGGGAGTTTGTCAGTATTTACAGGGGGTCCCCGGGGAGTGTGTTACAGTATTTACAGGGGGTCCTGGGGAGTGTGTGTCTTTACAGGGGTTCCCGAGGAGTGTGTGTCAGTATTTACAGGGGTCCCGGGGAGTGTGTATCTTTACCGGGGGTCCCAGTGAGTAAGTGTCAATATTTACAGGGGGGTCCCGGGGAGTGTGTGTCTTTACAGGGGGTCCCGGGGAGTGTGTGTCAGTATTTACAGGGGGTTCCCGGGGGTGTGTGTCAGTAATTACAGAGGGTCCCAGCGAGTGTGTCTCAGTATTTACAGGTGGTTCCCGGGGAGTGTGTGTCAGTATTTACAGAGGGTCCCAGCGAGTGTGTGTCAGATTTTACAGGAGGTACCCGGGGAGTGTGTGTCAGTTTTTACAGGGGGATCCCGGGGAGTGTGTGTCAGTATTTACAGGGTGTCCCCGGGGAGAGTGTGTGTCAGTATTTACAGGGGGTCCCCGGGGAGTGTGTGTCAGTATTTACAGGGGGTCCCCGAGGAGTGTGTGTCAGTATTTACAGGGGGTCCTGGGGAGTGTGTGTCAGTATTTACAGGGGGTCCCCGGGGAGTGTGTGTCAGTATTTACAGGGGGTCCTGGGGTGTGTGTGTCAGTATTTACAGGGGGGTCCCCGGGGAGTGTGTGTCAGTATTTACAGGGGGTCCCCGGGAGTGTGTGTCAGTATTTACAGGGGGCTCCTGGGGAGTTTGTCAGTATTTACAGGGGGTCCTGGGGAGTGTGTGTCAGTATTTACAGGGGGTACCTGTGGAATGTGTGTGAATATTTACAGGGGGTTCCCGGGGAGTTTGTGTCAGTATTTACAGGGGGACCCCGGGGAGCGTGTGTCAGTATTTACAGGGGGTTCCCGGGGAGTGTTTGTCAGTATTTACAGGGGGTCCCAGCGAGTGTGTGTCAGTATTTACAGAGGATCCCAGGGAGTGTGTCAGGATTTACAGGGGGTCCCGGGGAGTGTGTGTCAGTATTTAGAGGGGTCCCTGGGGAGTGTGTGTCAGTATTTACAGGGGGATCCCGGGCAGAGAGTGTCAGTATTTACAGGGGGCTCCTGGGGAGTTTGTCAGTATTTACAGGGGTTCCTGGGGAGTTTCTGTCAGTATTTACAGGGGGTCCCTGGGGACTGTGTGTCAGTATTTACAGGGGTCCCATGGAGTGTGTGTCAGTATTTTCAGGGTGTGAGGTCCGCAGGGAGTGTGTGTCAGTATTTACAGGGGGTCCCCAGGGAGAGTGTGTCAGTATTTACAGGGGGCTCCTGGGGAGTGTGTGTCAGTATTTACAGAGGGTCCCGGGGAGTGTGTGTCAGTATTTACAGGGGGTCCCCGGGGACAGTGTGTCAGTATTTACAGGGGGTCCCTGGGGAATGTGTGTCAGTATTTACAGGGGGTTCCCGGGGAGTGTGTGTCAGTATTTGCAGGGAGACCCCGGGGATTGTGTGTCAGTATTTACAGGGGGTTCCCGGGGAGTGTGTGTCAGTATATACAGAGGGTCCCAGCGAGTGTGTGTCAGATTTTACAGGAGGTCCCCGGGGAGTGTGCGTCAGTTTTTACAGGGGGATCCCGGGGAGTGTGTGTCAGTATTTACAGGAGGTCCCCGGGGAGTGTGTGTCAGTTTTTACAGGGGGATCCCGGGGAGTGTGTGTCAGTATTTACAGGGGGTCCCCGGGGAGAGTGTGTTTCAGTATTTACAGGGGGGTCCCCGGGGAGTGTGTGTCAGTATTTACAGGGGGTCCCCGGGGAGTGTGTGTCAGTATTTACAGTAGCTCCGGGGGAGTGTGTGTGTTTACAGGGGGTCCCGGGGAGTGTGTGTCAGTATTTACCGGGGGGTCCCGGGGAGTGTGTGTCTTTACAGGGGGTCCCGGGGAGTGTGTGTCTTTACAGGGGCTCCCGGGGAGTGTGTGTCAGTATTTACAAAGGATCCCAGGGAGTGTGTCAGTATTTACAGGGGGTCCCCGGGGAGTGTGTGTCAGTATTTACAGGGGTCCCTGGGGAGTGTGTGTCAGTATTTACAGGAGGATCCCATGGAGAGTGTGTCAGTATTTACAGGGGGCTCCTGGGGAGTTTGTCAGTATTTACAGGGGGTCCTGGGGAGTGTGTGTCAGTATTTACCGGGGGTCCCTGGGGAGTGTGTGTCAGTATTTACAGGGGGTCCCTGGGGAGTGTGTGTCAGTATATACAGGGGGTCCCCGGGGAGTGTGTGTCAGTATTTACAGGAGCTCCCGGGGGAGTGCGTGTCAGTATTTACAGGGAGTCCCCAGGGAATGTGTGTCAGTATTTACAGAGGGTCCCGGGGAGTGTGTGTCAGTATTTACAGGGGGTCCCCAGGGAGTGTGTGTCAGTGTTTACAGGGTTCCCCGGGGAGTTGTTGTCAGTATTTACAGGGGTCCCGGGGAGTGTGTGTCTTTACAGGTGGTCCCAGGGAGTGTGTGTCAGTATTTACAGGGGTCCCTGGGGAGTGTGTGTCAGTATTTACAGGGGTCCCTGGGGAGTGTGTGTCAGTATTTACAGGGGGATCATGGGGAGAGTGTGTCAGTATGTACAGGGTGATCCTGGGGACAGTGTGTCAGTATTTACAGGGGGCTCCTGGGGAGTTTGTCAGTATTTACAGGGGGTCCTGGGGAGTGTGTGTCAGTGTTTACAGGGGGTCACTGGGGAGTGTGTGTCAGTATTTACAGGGTTCCCAGGGAGTGTGTGTCAGTATTTACAGGGTGTGGGGTCCGCAGGAAGTGTGTGTCAGTATTTACAGGGCGTCCCCAGGTAGAGTGTGTCAGTATTTACAGGGGGCTCCTGGGGAATGTGTGTCAGTATTTACAGAGGGTCCTGGGGAGTGTGTGTAAGTATTTACAGGGGGACCCCGGGGAGTGTGTGTCAGTATTTACAGGGGGTTCCCGGAGAGTGTGTGTCAGTATTTACAGAGGGTCCCAGCGAGTGTGTCTCAGTATTTACAGGAGGTCCCCGGGGAGTGTGTGTCAGTATTTACGGGCGGTTCCCGGTGAGTGTGTGTCAGTATTTACAGGGGGTTCCCGGGGAGTGTGTGTCAGTATTTACAGGAGGTCCCCGGGGAGTGTGTGTCAGTTTTTACAGGTGGATCCCGGGGAGTGTGTGTCAGTATTTACAGGGGGTCCCCGGGGAGAGTGGGTTTCAGTATTTACAGGGGGGTCCCCGGGGAGTGTGTGTCAGTATTTACAGGGGGTCCCCGGGGAATGTGTGTCAGTATTTACAGTAGCTCCCGGGGGAGTGTGTGTGTTTGCGGGGGTCCCGGGGAGTGTGTGTCTTTACAGGGGGTCCCGGGGAGTGTGTGTCTTTACAGGGGCTCCCGGGGAGTGTGTGTCAGTATTTACAAAGGATACCAGGGAGTGTGTCAGTATTTACAGGGCGTCCCCGGGGAGTGTGTGTCAGTATTTACAGGAGTCCCTGGGGAATGTGTGTCAATATTTACAGGGGGATCCCGTGGAGAGTGTGTCAATATTTACAGGGGGCTCCTGGGGAGTTTGTCAGTATTTACAGGGGGTCCTGGGGAGTGTGTGTCAGTATTTACAGGGGGTCCCTGAGGAGTGTGTGTCAGTATTTACAGGGGGTCCCTGGGGAGTGTGTGTCAGTATATACAGGGGGTCCCCAGGGAGTGTGTGTCAGTGTTTACAGGGTTCCCCGGGGAGTTGTTGTCAGTATTTACAGGGGTCCCGGGGAGTGTGTGTCAGTATTTACAGGGGTCCCTGGGGAGTGTGTGTCAGTATTTACAGGGGTCCCTGGGGAGTGTGTGTCAGTATTTACAGGGGGATCATGGGGAGAGTGTGTCAGTATGTACAGGGGGATCCTGGGGAGAGTGTGTCAGTATTTACAGGGGGCTCCTGGGGAGTTTGTCAGTATTTACACGGGGTCCTGGGGAGTGTGTGTCAGTGTTTACAGGGGGTCACTGAGGAGTGTGTGTCAGTATTTACAGGGGTCCCAGGGAGTGTGTGTCAGTATTTACAGGGTGTGGTGTCCGCAGGAAGTGTGTGTCAGTATTTACAGGGCGTCCCCAAGGAGAGTGTGTCAGTATTTACAGGGGGCTCCTGGGGAGTGTGTGTCAGTATTTACAGAGGGTCCCGGGGAGTGTGTGTCAGTATTTACAGAGGGTCCTGGGGAGTGTGTGTAAGTATTTACAGGGGGACCCCGGGGAGTGTGTGTCAGTATTTACAGGGGGTTCCCGGAGAGTGTGTGTCAGTATTTACAGAGGGTCCCAGCGAGTGTGTCTCAGTATTTACAGGAGGTCCCCGGGGAGTGTGTGTCAGTATTTACGGGCGGTTCCCGGTGAGTGTGTGTCAGTATTCACAGGGGGTTCCCGGGGAGTGTGTGACAGTATTTACAGGAGGTCCCCGGGGAGTGTGTGTCAGTTTTTACAGGTGGATCCCGGGGAGTGTGTGTCAGTATTTACAGGGGGTCCCCGGGGAGAGTGGGTTTCAGTATTTACAGGGGGGTCCCCGGGGAGTGTGTGTCAGTATTTACAGGGGGTCCCCGGGGAGTGTGTGTCAGTATTTACAGTAGCTCCCGGGGGAGTGTGTGTGTTTGCGGGGGTCCCGGGGAGTGTGTGTCAGTATATACAGAGGGTCCCAGCGAGTGTGTGTCAGATTTTACAGGAGGTCCCCGGGGAGTGTGCGTCAGTTTTTACAGGGGGATCCCGGGGAGTGTGTGTCAGTATTTACAGGAGGTCCCCGGGGAGTGTGTGTCAGTTTTTACAGGGGGATCCCGGGGAGTGTGTGTCAGTATTTACAGGGGGTCCCCGGGGAGAGTGTGTTTCAGTATTTACAGGGGGGTCCCCGGGGAGTGTGTGTCAGTATTTACAGGGGGTCCCCGGGGAGTGTGTGTCAGTATTTACAGTAGCTCCGGGGGAGTGTGTGTGTTTACAGGGGGTCCCGGGGAGTGTGTGTCAGTATTTACCGGGGGGTCCCGGGGATTGTGTGTCTTTACAGGGGGGTCCCGGGGAGTGTGTGTCTTTACAGGGGGTCCCGGGGAGTGTGTGTCAGTATTTACAAAGGATCCCAGGGAGTGTGTCAGTATTTACAGGGGGTCCCCGGGGAGTGTGTGTCAGTATTTACAGGGGTCCCTGGGGAGTGTGTGTCAGTATTTACAGGAGGATCCCATGGAGAGTGTGTCAGTATTTACAGGGGGCTCCTGGGGAGTTTGTCAGTATTTACAGGGGGTACTGGGGAGTGTGTGTCAGTATTTACCGGGGGTCCCTGGGGAGTGTGTGTCAGTATTTACAGGGGGTCCCTGGGGAGTGTGTGTCAGTATATACAGGGGGTCCCCGGGGAGTGTGTGTCAGTATTTACAGGAGCTCCCGGGGGAGTGCGTGTCAGTATTTACAGGGAGTCCCCAGGGAATGTGTGTCAGTATTTACAGAGGGTCCCGGGGAGTGTGTGTCAGTATTTACAGGGGGTCCCCAGGGAGTGTGTGTCAGTGTTTACAGGGTTCCCCGGGGAGTTGTTGTCAGTATTTACAGGGGTCCCGGGGAGTGTGTGTCTTTACAGGTGGTCCCAGGGAGTGTGTGTCAGTATTTACAGGGGTCCCTGGGGAGTGTGTGTCAGTATTTACAGGGGTCCCTGGGGAGTGTGTGTCAGTATTTACAGGGGGATCATGGGGAGAGTGTGTCAGTATGTACAGGGTGATCCTGGGGACAGTGTGTCAGTATTTACAGGGGGCTCCTGGGGAGTTTGTCAGTATTTACAGGGGGTCCTGGGGAGTGTGTGTCAGTGTTTACAGGGGGTCACTGGGGAGTGTGTGTCAGTATTTACAGGGTTCCCAGGGAGTGTGTGTCAGTATTTACAGGGTGTGGGGTCCGCAGGAAGTGTGTGTCAGTATTTACAGGGCGTCCCCAGGTAGAGTGTGTCAGTATTTACAGGGGGCTCCTGGGGAATGTGTGTCAGTATTTACAGAGGGTCCTGGGGAGTGTGTGTAAGTATTTACAGGGGGACCCCGGGGAGTGTGTGTCAGTATTTACAGGGGGTTCCCGGAGAGTGTGTGTCAGTATTTACAGAGGGTCCCAGCGAGTGTGTCTCAGTATTTACAGGAGGTCCCCGGGGAGTGTGTGTCAGTATTTACGGGCGGTTCCCGGTGAGTGTGTGTCAGTATTTACAGGGGGTTCCCGGGGAGTGTGTGTCAGTATTTACAGGAGGTCCCCGGGGAGTGTGTGTCAGTTTTTACAGGTGGATCCCGGGGAGTGTGTGTCAGTATTTACAGGGGGTCCCCGGGGAGAGTGGGTTTCAGTATTTACAGGGGGGTCCCCGGGGAGTGTGTGTCAGTATTTACAGGGGGTCCCCGGGGAATGTGTGTCAGTATTTACAGTAGCTCCCGGGGGAGTGTGTGTGTTTGCGGGGGTCCCGGGGAGTGTGTGTCTTTACAGGGGGTCCCGGGGAGTGTGTGTCTTTACAGGGGCTCCCGGGGAGTGTGTGTCAGTATTTACAAAGGATACCAGGGAGTGTGTCAGTATTTACAGGGCGTCCCCGGGGAGTGTGTGTCAGTATTTACAGGAGTCCCTGGGGAATGTGTGTCAATATTTACAGGGGGATCCCGTGGAGAGTGTGTCAATATTTACAGGGGGCTCCTGGGGAGTTTGTCAGTATTTACAGGGGGTCCTGGGGAGTGTGTGTCAGTATTTACAGGGGGTCCCTGAGGAGTGTGTGTCAGTATTTACAGGGGGTCCCTGGGGAGTGTGTGTCAGTATATACAGGGGGTCCCCAGGGAGTGTGTGTCAGTGTTTACAGGGTTCCCCGGGGAGTTGTTGTCAGTATTTACAGGGGTCCCGGGGAGTGTGTGTCAGTATTTACAGGGGTCCCTGGGGAGTGTGTGTCAGTATTTACAGGGGTCCCTGGGGAGTGTGTGTCAGTATTTACAGGGGGATCATGGGGAGAGTGTGTCAGTATGTACAGGGGGATCCTGGGGAGAGTGTGTCAGTATTTACAGGGGGCTCCTGGGGAGTTTGTCAGTATTTACAGGGGGTCCTGGGGAGTGTGTGTCAGTGTTTACAGGGGGTCACTGAGGAGTGTGTGTCAGTATTTACAGGGGTCCCAGGGAGTGTGTGTCAGTATTTACAGGGTGTGGTGTCCGCAGGAAGTGTGTGTCAGTATTTACAGGGCGTCCCCAAGGAGAGTGTGTCAGTATTTACAGAGGGTCCCGGGGAGTGTGTGTCAGTATTTACAGAGGGTCCTGGGGAGTGTGTGTCAGTATTTACAGGGGGACCCCGGGGAGTGTGTGTCAGTATTTACAGGGGGTTCCCGGAGAGTGTGTGTCAGTATTTACAGAGGGTCCCAGCGAGTGTGTCTCAGTATTTACAGGAGGTCCCCGGGGAGTGTGTGTCAGTATTTACGGGCGGTTCCCGGTGAGTGTGTGTCAGTATTCACAGGGGGTTCCCGGGGAGTGTGTGACAGTATTTACAGGAGGTCCCCGGGGAGTGTGTGTCAGTTTTTACAGGTGGATCCCGGGGAGTGTGTGTCAGTATTTACAGGGGGTCCCCGGGGAGAGTGGGTTTCAGTATTTACAGGGGGGTCCCCGGGGAGTGTGTGTCAGTATTTACAGGGGGTCCCCGGGGAGTGTGTGTCAGTATTTACAGTAGCTCCCGGGGGAGTGTGTGTGTTTGCGGGGGTCCCGGGGAGTGTGTGTCAGTATATACAGAGGGTCCCAGCGAGTGTGTGTCAGATTTTACAGGAGGTCCCCGGGGAGTGTGCGTCAGTTTTTACAGGGGGATCCCGGGGAGTGTGTGTCAGTATTTACAGGAGGTCCCCGGGGAGTGTGTGTCAGTTTTTACAGGGGGATCCCGGGGAGTGTGTGTCAGTATTTACAGGGGGTCCCCGGGGAGAGTGTGTTTCAGTATTTACAGGGGGGTCCCCGGGGAGTGTGTGTCAGTATTTACAGGGGGTCCCCGGGGAGTGTGTGTCAGTATTTACAGTAGCTCCGGGGGAGTGTGTGTGTTTACAGGGGGTCCCGGGGAGTGTGTGTCAGTATTTACCGGGGGGTCCCGGGGATTGTGTGTCTTTACAGGGGGTCCCGGGGAGTGTGTGTCTTTACAGGGGCTCCCGGGGAGTGTGTGTCAGTATTTACAAAGGATCCCAGGGAGTGTGTCAGTATTTACAGGGGGTCCCCGGGGAGTGTGTGTCAGTATTTACAGGGGTCCCTGGGGAGTGTGTGTCAGTATTTACAGGAGGATCCCATGGAGAGTGTGTCAGTATTTACAGGGGGCTCCTGGGGAGTTTGTCAGTATTTACAGGGGGTACTGGGGAGTGTGTGTCAGTATTTACCGGGGGTCCCTGGGGAGTGTGTGTCAGTATTTACAGGGGGTCCCTGGGGAGTGTGTGTCAGTATATACAGGGGGTCCCCGGGGAGTGTGTGTCAGTATTTACAGGAGCTCCCGGGGGAGTGCGTGTCAGTATTTACAGGGAGTCCCCAGGGAATGTGTGTCAGTATTTACAGAGGGTCCCGGGGAGTGTGTGTCAGTATTTACAGGGGGTCCCCAGGGAGTGTGTGTCAGTGTTTACAGGGTTCCCCGGGGAGTTGTTGTCAGTATTTACAGGGGTCCCGGGGAGTGTGTGTCTTTACAGGTGGTCCCAGGGAGTGTGTGTCAGTATTTACAGGGGTCCCTGGGGAGTGTGTGTCAGTATTTACAGGGGTCCCTGGGGAGTGTGTGTCAGTATTTACAGGGGGATCATGGGGAGAGTGTGTCAGTATGTACAGGGTGATCCTGGGGACAGTGTGTCAGTATTTACAGGGGGCTCCTGGGGAGTTTGTCAGTATTTACAGGGGGTCCTGGGGAGTGTGTGTCAGTGTTTACAGGGGGTCACTGGGGAGTGTGTGTCAGTATTTACAGGGTTCCCAGGGAGTGTGTGTCAGTATTTACAGGGTGTGGGGTCCGCAGGAAGTGTGTGTCAGTATTTACAGGGCGTCCCCAGGTAGAGTGTGTCAGTATTTACAGGGGGCTCCTGGGGAATGTGTGTCAGTATTTACAGAGGGTCCTGGGGAGTGTGTGTAAGTATTTACAGGGGGACCCCGGGGAGTGTGTGTCAGTATTTACAGGGGGTTCCCGGAGAGTGTGTGTCAGTATTTACAGAGGGTCCCAGCGAGTGTGTCTCAGTATTTACAGGAGGTCCCCGGGGAGTGTGTGTCAGTATTTACGGGCGGTTCCCGGTGAGTGTGTGTCAGTATTTACAGGGGGTTCCCGGGGAGTGTGTGTCAGTATTTACAGGAGGTCCCCGGGGAGTGTGTGTCAGTTTTTACAGGTGGATCCCGGGGAGTGTGTGTCAGTATTTACAGGGGGTCCCCGGGGAGAGTGGGTTTCAGTATTTACAGGGGGGTCCCCGGGGAGTGTGTGTCAGTATTTACAGGGGGTCCCCGGGGAATGTGTGTCAGTATTTACAGTAGCTCCCGGGGGAGTGTGTGTGTTTGCGGGGGTCCCGGGGAGTGTGTGTCTTTACAGGGGGTCCCGGGGAGTGTGTGTCTTTACAGGGGCTCCCGGGGAGTGTGTGTCAGTATTTACAAAGGATACCAGGGAGTGTGTCAGTATTTACAGGGCGTCCCCGGGGAGTGTGTGTCAGTATTTACAGGAGTCCCTGGGGAATGTGTGTCAATATTTACAGGGGGATCCCGTGGAGAGTGTGTCAATATTTACAGGGGGCTCCTGGGGAGTTTGTCAGTATTTACAGGGGGTCCTGGGGAGTGTGTGTCAGTATTTACAGGGGGTCCCTGAGGAGTGTGTGTCAGTATTTACAGGGGGTCCCTGGGGAGTGTGTGTCAGTATATGCAGGGGGTCCCCAGGGAGTGTGTGTCAGTGTTTACAGGGTTCCCCGGGGAGTTGTTGTCAGTATTTACAGGGGTCCCGGGGAGTGTGTGTCAGTATTTACAGGGGTCCCTGGGGAGTGTGTGTCAGTATTTACAGGGGTCCCTGGGGAGTGTGTGTCAGTATTTACAGGGGGATCATGGGGAGAGTGTGTCAGTATGTACAGGGGGATCCTGGGGAGAGTGTGTCAGTATTTACAGGGGGCTCCTGGGGAGTTTGTCAGTTTTTACAGGGGGTCCTGGGGAGTGTGTGTCAGTGTTTACAGGGGGTCACTGAGGAGTGTGTGTCAGTATTTACAGGGGTCCCAGGGAGTGTGTGTCAGTATTTACAGGGTGTGGTGTCCGCAGGAAGTGTGTGTCAGTATTTACAGGGCGTCCCCAAGGAGAGTGTGTCAGTATTTACAGGGGGCTCCTGGGGAGTGTGTGTCAGTATTTACAGAGGGTCCTGGGGAGTGTGTGTCAGTATTTACAGAGGGTCCTGGGGAGTGTGTGTCAGTATTTACAGGGGGACCCCGGGGAGTGTGTGTCAGTATTTACAGGGGGTTCCCGGAGAGTGTGTGTCAGTATTTACAGAGGGTCCCAGCGAGTGTGTCTCAGTATTTACAGGAGGTCCCCGGGGAGTGTGTGTCAGTATTTACGGGCGGTTCCCGGTGAGTGTGTGTCAGTATTTACAGGGGGTTCCCGGGGAGTGTGTGTCAGTATTTACAGGAGGTCCCCGGGGAGTGTGTGTCAGTTTTTGCAGGTGGATCCCGGGGAGTGTGTGTCAGTATTTACAGGGGGTCCCCGGGGAGAGTGGGTTTCAGTATTTACAGGGGGGTCCCCGGGGAGTGTGTGTCAGTATTTACAGGGGGTCCCCGGGGAGTGTGTGTCAGTATTTACAGTAGCTCCCGGGGGAGTGTGTGTGTTTGCGGGGGTCCCGGGGAGTGTGTGTCAGTATTTACAGGGGGGTCCCGGGGAGTGTGTGTCTTTACAGGGGGTCCCGGGGAGTGTGTGTGTTTACAGGGGGTCCCGGGGAGTGTGTGTCAGTATTTACAGGAGGTCCCCGGGGAGTGTGGGTCAGTTTTTACAGGGGGATCCCGGGGAGTGTGTGTCAGTATTTACAGGGTGTCCCCGGGGAGAATCGGTTTCAGTATTTACAGGGGGGTCCCCGGGGAGTGTGTGTCAGTATTTACATTGGTCCCCGGGGAGTGTGTGTCAGTATTTACAGTAGCTCCCGGGGGAGTGTGTGTGTTTACAGGGGGTCCCGGGGAGTGTGTGTCAGTATTTACAGGGGGGTCCCGGGGACTGTGTTTCTTTACAGGGGGTCCCGGGGAGTGTGTGTCTTTAGAGGGGCTCCCGGGGAGTGTGTGTCAGTATTTACAAAGGATCCCAGGGAGTGTGTCAGTATTTACAGGGGGTCCCCGGGGAGTGTGTGTCAGTATTTACAGGGGTCCCTGGGGAGTGTGTGTCAGTATTTACAGGGGTCCCAGGCAGTGTGTGTCAGTATTTACAGGGTGTGGGGTCCGCAGGGAGTGTGTGTCAGTATTTACAGGGGGTCCCTGGGGAGTGTGTGTCAGTATTTACAGGGGGATCATGGGGAGAGTGTGTCAGTATGTACAGGGGGATCCTGGGGAGAGTGTGTCAGTATTTACAGGGGGCTCCTGGGGAGTTTGTCAGTATTTACAGGGGGTCCTGGGGAGTGTGTGTCAGTGTTTAAAGGGGGTCACTGGGGAGTGTGTGTCAGTATTTACAGGGGTCCCAGGGAGTGTGTGTCAGTATTTACAGGGTGTGGGGTCCGCAGGGAGTGTGTGTCAGTATTTACTGGGGGCTCCTGGGGAGTGTGTGTCAGTATTTACAGAGGGTCCCGGGGAGTGTGTGTCAGTATTTACAGGGGGACCCCGGGGAGTGTGTGTCAGTATTTACAGGGGGTTCCCGGAGAGTGTGTGTCAGTATTTACAGAGGGTCCCAGCGAGTGTGTCTCAGTATTTACAGGAGGTCCCCGGGGAGTGTGTGTCAGTTTTTACAGGGGGATCCCGGGGAGTGTGTGTCAGTATTTACAGGGGGTCGCCGGGGAGAATGTGTGTCAGTATTTACAGGGGGGTCCCCGGGGAGTGTGTGTCAGTATTTACAGGGGGTCCCCGGGGAGTGTGTGTCAGTATTTACAGGGGGTCCTGGGGAGTGTGTGTCTTTA
Source organism: Carcharodon carcharias (assembly GCF_017639515.1). Lineage (NCBI taxonomy): Eukaryota > Metazoa > Chordata > Chondrichthyes > Lamniformes > Lamnidae > Carcharodon > Carcharodon carcharias. The sequence goes on along the minus strand of NC_054499.1, from coordinate 13,113,145 downwards.
CAGGGGATCCCAAGGAGTGTGTGTCAGTATTTACAGGGGGTCCCAGGGAGTGTGTGTCAGTATTTACAGGGGGGTCCCGGGCAGTGTGTTTCTTTACAGCGGGTCCCGGGGAGTGTGTGTCTTTACAGGGGGTCCCGGGGAGTGTGTGTCAGTATTTACAGAGGTTCCCAGGGAGTGTGTCAGTATTTACAGGGGATGCCGGGGAGTGTGTGTCAGTATTTAGAGGGGTCCCTGGGGAGTGTGTGTCAGTATTTACAGGGGGTCCCCGGGGAGAGTGTGTGTCAGTATTTACAGGGGGGTCCCCGGGGAGTGTGTGTCAGTATTTACAGGGGGTCCCCGGGGAGTGTGTGTCTGTATTTACAGGGGCTCCTGGGGAGTGTTTGTCAGTATTTACAGGGAGTCCCTGGGGAGTGTGTGTCTTTACAGGGGGTTCCGAGGAGTGTGCGTCAGTATTTACAGGGGGTTCCCGGGGAATGTGTGTCTTTACAAGGGGTCCCGGGGAGTGTGCGTCAGTATTTACAGGGGGGTCCCGGGGACTGTGTGTCTTTACAGGGGGTCCCGGGGAGTGTGTGTCTTTACAGGGGCTCCCGGGGAGTGTGTGTCATTATTTACAAAGGATCCCAGTGAGTGTGTCAGTATTTACAGGGGGTCCCCGGGGAGTGTGTGTCAGTATTTACAGGGGTGTCCCGGGCAGTGTGTGTCTTTACAGGTGGCCCCGGGGACTGTGTGTCTTTACAGGGGGTCCCGGGGAGTCTGTGTCAGTATTTACAGGGGGTCCCGGGGAGTGTGTGTCAGTATTGAGAGGGGTCCCTGGGGAGTGTGTGTCAGTATTTACAGGGGGATCCCGGGGAGAGTGTGTCAGTATTTACAGGGGGCTCCTGGGCAGTTTGTCAGTATTTACAGGGGGTCCTGGGGAGTGTGTGTCAGTATTTACCGGGGGTCCCTGGGGAGTGTGTGTCAGTATTTACAGGGGTCCCAGGGAGTGTGTGTCAGTATTTACAGGGGGTTCCCGGGGATTGTGTGTCAGTATTTACAGAGGGTCTCAGCGAGTGTTTCTCAGTATTTACAGGAGGTCCCCGGGGAGTGTGTGTCAGTTTTTACAGGGGGATCCCGGGGAGTGTGTGTCAGTATTTACAGGGGGTCCCGGGGAGAGTGTGTCAGTATTTAGAGGGGTCCCTGGGGAGTGTGTGTCAGTATTTACAGGGGGATCCCGGGGAGAGTGTGTCAGTATTTACAGGGGGCTCCTGGGCAGTTTGTCAGTATTTACAGGGGCTCCTGGGGAGTGTGTGTCAGTATTTACCGGGGGTCCCTGGGGAGTGTGTGTCAGTATTTACAGGGGTCCCAGGGAGTGTGTGTCAGTATTTACAGGGGGTTCCCGGGGAGTGTGTGTCAGTATTTACAGAGGGTCTCAGCGAGTGTTTCTCAGTATTTACAGGAGGTCCCCGGGGAGTGTGTGTCAGTTTTTACAGGGGGATCCCGGGGAGTGTGTGTCAGTATTTACAGGGGGTCCCCGGGGAGAGTGTCTGTCAGTATTTACAGGGGGGTCCCTCGGGAGTGTGTGTCAGTATTTACAGGGGGTCCCCGGGGAGTGTGTGTCAGTATTTACAGGGGGTCCTGATGAGTGTGTGTCTTTACAGGGGGTCCCGAGGAGTGTGTGTCAGTATTTACAGGGGGGTCCCGGGGAGTGTGTGTCTTTACAGGGGGTCCCAGGGAGTGTGTGTCAGTATTTACAGGGGGTTCCCAGGGAGTGTGTGTCTTTCCAGGGGGTCCCGGAGAGTGTGTTCCTTTACAGGGGGTCCCGGGGAGTGTGTGTCAGTATTTTCAGAGGATCCCAGGGAGTGTTTCAGTATTTACAGAGGATCCCAGGGAGAGTGTCAGTATTTACAGGGGGTCCCCGGGGAGCGTGTGTCAGTATTTACAGGGGCTTCCCGGGGAGTGTGTGTCAGTATTTACAGAGGGACCCCGGGGAGTGTGTGTCAGTATTTACAGGGGGTTCCCGGGGAGTTTGTGTCAGTATTTACAGGGGGTTGCGGGGAGTGTGTGTCAGTATTTACAGAGGGTCCCAGCGAGTGTGTCTCAGTATTTACAGGAGGTGCCCGGGGAGTGTGTGTCAGTTTTTACAGGGGGATCCCGGGGAGTGTGTGTCAGTATTTACAGAGGGTCCCTGGGGACTGTGTGTCAGTATTTACAGGGGTCCCAGGGAGTGTTTGTCAGTATTTACAGGGGGTCCCGGGGAGTGTGTGTCAGTATTTACAGAGGGTCCCTGGGGACTGTGTGTCATTATTTACAGGGGGATCCTGGGGAGAGTGTGTCAGTATTTACAGGGGGCTCCTGAGGAGTTTGTCAGTATTTACAGGGGTTCCTGGGGAGTGTGTGTCAGTATTTACAGGGGGTTCCCGGGGAATGTGTGTCTTTACAAGGGGTCCCGGGGAGTATGTGTCAGTATTTACTGGGGGATCCCGGGGAGAGTGTGTCAGTATTTACAGGGGGCTCCTGGGCAGTTTGTCAGTATTTACAGCGGGTCCTGGGGAGTGTGTGTCAGTATTTACAGGGGGTCCCTGGGGAGTGTGTGTCAGTATTTACAGGGGGTTCCCGGGGAATGTGTGTCTTTACAAGGGGTCCCGGGGAGTGTGCGTCAGTATTTACAGGGGGTTCCCGGGGAATGTGTGTCTTTACAAGGGGTCCCGGGTAGTGTGCGTCAGTATTTACAGGGGGGTCCCGGGGAGTGTGTGTCTTTACAGGGGGTCCCGGGGAGTGTGTGTCTTTACAGGGGCTCCCGGGGAGTGTGTGTCAGTATTTACAGAGGATCCCAGTGAGTGTGTCAGTATTTACAGGGGGTCCCCGGGGAGTGTGTGTCAGTATTTACAGGGGTCCCTGGGCAGTGTGTGTCAGTATTTACAGGGGGCTCCTGGGGAGCTCGTCAGTATATACAGGGGGTCCTGGGGAGAGTGTGTTAGTATTTACAGGGGGTCCCTGGGGAGTGTGTGTCAGTATTTACTGGGGGTCCCCAGGGAGTGTGTGTCAGTATTTACAGGGGGTCCTGGGGAGTGTGTGTGTTTACAGGGGGTCCCGAGGAGTGTGTGTCAGTATTTACAAGGGTCCCGGGGAGTGTGTGTCTTTACAGGGGGTCCCAGGGAGTGTGTGTCAGTATTTACAGGGGGTTGCCGAGCAGTGTGTGTCTTTACAGGGGGTCCCGGTGAGTGTGTGTTTTTACAGGGGGTCCCGGGGAGTGTGTGTCAGTATTTACAGGGTGTCCCGGGGAGAGTGTGTCAGTATTTAGAGGGGTCCCTGGGGAGTGTGTGTCAGTATTTACAGGGGGATTCCGGGGAGAGTGTGTCAGTGTTTACAGGGGGTTCCCGGAGAGTGTGTGTCAGTATTTACAGAGGGTCCCAGCGAGTGTGTCTCAGTATTTACAGGAGGTCCCCGGGGAGTGTGTGTCAGTTTTTACAGGGGGATCCCGGGGAGTGTGTGTCAGTATTTACAGGGGGTCCCCGGGGAGAATGTGTGTCAGTATTTACAGGGGGGTCCCCGGGGAGTGTGTGTCAGTATTTACAGGGGGTCCCCGGGGAGTGTGTGTCAGTATTTACAGGGGGTCCTGGGGAGTGTGTGTCTTTACAGGGGGTCCCAAGGAGTGTGTGTCAGTATTTACAGGGGTCCCAGGGAGTGTGTGTCAGTATTTACAGGGGGGTCCCGGGCAGTGTGTGTCTTTACAGCGGGTCCCGGGGAGTGTGTGTCTTTACAGGGGGTCCCGGGGAGTGTGTGTCAGTATTTACAGAGGGACCCCGGGGAGTGTGTGTCAGTATTTACAGGGGGTTCCCGGGGAGTTTGTGTCAGTATTTACAGGGGGTTGCGGGGAGTGTGTGTCAGTATTTACAGAGGGTCCCAGCGAGTGTGTCTCAGTATTTACAGGAGGTGCCCGGGGAGTGTGTGTCAGTTTTTACAGGGGGATCCCGGGGAGTGTGTGTCAGTATTTACAGAGGGTCCCTGGGGACTGTGTGTCAGTATTTACAGGGGTCCCAGGGAGTGTTTGTCAGTATTTACAGGGGGTCCCGGGGAGTGTGTGTCAGTATTTACAGAGGGTCCCTGGGGACTGTGTGTCATTATTTACAGGGGGATCCTGGGGAGAGTGTGTCAGTATTTACAGGGGGCTCCTGAGGAGTTTGTCAGTATTTACAGGGGTTCCTGGGGAGTGTGTGTCAGTATTTACAGGGGGTTCCCGGGGAATGTGTGTCTTTACAAGGGGTCCCGGGGAGTATGTGTCAGTATTTACTGGGGGATCCCGGGGAGAGTGTGTCAGTATTTACAGGGGGCTCCTGGGCAGTTTGTCAGTATTTACAGCGGGTCCTGGGGAGTGTGTGTCAGTATTTACAGGGGGTCCCTGGGGAGTGTGTGTCAGTATTTACAGGGGGTTCCCGGGGAATGTGTGTCTTTACAAGGGGTCCCGGGGAGTGTGCGTCAGTATTTACAGGGGGTTCCCGGGGAATGTGTGTCTTTACAAGGGGTCCCGGGTAGTGTGCGTCAGTATTTACAGGGGGGGTCCCGGGGAGTGTGTGTCTTTACAGGGGGTCCCGGGGAGTGTGTGTCTTTACAGGGGCTCCCGGGGAGTGTGTGTCAGTATTTACAGAGGATCCCAGTGAGTGTGTCAGTATTTACAGGGGGTCCCCGGGGAGTGTGTGTCAGTATTTACAGGGGTCCCTGGGCAGTGTGTGTCAGTATTTACAGGGGGCTCCTGGGGAGCTCGTCAGTATATACAGGGGGTCCTGGGGAGAGTGTGTTAGTATTTACAGGGGGTCCCTGGGGAGTGTGTGTCAGTATTTACTGGGGGTCCCCAGGGAGTGTGTGTCAGTATTTACAGGGGGTCCTGGGGAGTGTGTGTGTTTACAGGGGGTCCCGAGGAGTGTGTGTCAGTATTTACAAGGGTCCCGGGGAGTGTGTGTCTTTACAGGGGGTCCCAGGGAGTGTGTGTCAGTATTTACAGGGGGTTGCCGAGCAGTGTGTGTCTTTACAGGGGGTCCCGGTGAGTGTGTGTTTTTACAGGGGGTCCCGGGGAGTGTGTGTCAGTATTTACAGGGTGTCCCGGGGAGAGTGTGTCAGTATTTAGAGGGGTCCCTGGGGAGTGTGTGTCAGTATTTACAGGGGGATTCCGGGGAGAGTGTGTCAGTGTTTACAGGGGGTTCCCGGAGAGTGTGTGTCAGTATTTACAGAGGGTCCCAGCGAGTGTGTCTCAGTATTTACAGGAGGTCCCCGGGGAGTGTGTGTCAGTTTTTACAGGGGGATCCCGGGGAGTGTGTGTCAGTATTTACAGGGGGTCCCCGGGGAGAATGTGTGTCCGTATTTACAGGGGGGTCCCCGGGGAGTGTGTGTCAGTATTTACAGGGGGTCCCCGGGGAGTGTGTGTCAGTATTTACAGGGGGTCCTGGGGAGTGTGTGTCTTTACAGGGGGTCCCAAGGAGTGTGTGTCAGTATTTACAGGGGTCCCAGGGAGTGTGTGTCAGTATTTACAGGGGGGTCCCGGGCAGTGTGTGTCTTTACAGCGGGTCCCGGGGAGTGTGTGTCTTTACAGGGGGTCCCGGGGAGTGTGTGTCAGTATTTACAGAGGTTCCCAGGGAGTGTGTCAGTATTTACAGGGGATGCCGGGGAGTGTGTGTCAGTATTTTGAGGGGTCCCTGGGGAGTGTGTGTCAGTATTTACAGGGGTCCCCGGGGAGAGTGTGTGTCAGTATTTACAGGGGGGTCCCCGGGGAGTGTGTGTCAGTATTTACAGGGGCTCCTGGGGAGTGTTTGTCAGTATTTAGAGGGGTCCCGGGGAGTGTGTGTCAGTATTTACAGGGGGATCCCGGCGAGAGTGTGTCAGTATTTACAGGGGGCTCCTGGGCAGTTTGTCAGTATTTACAGCGGGTCCTGGGGAGTGTGTGTCAGTATTTACAGGGGGACCCTGGGGAGTGTGTGTCAGTATTTACAGGGGGTTCCCGGGGAATGTGTGTCTTTACAAGGGGTCCCGGGGAGTGTGTGTCAGTATTTACAGGGGGATCCGGGGGAGAGTGTGTCAGTATTTACAGGGGGCTCCTGGGCAGTTTGTCAGTATTTACAGCGGGTCCTGGGGAGTGTGTGTCAGTATTTACAGGGGGTCCCTGGGGAGTGTGTGTCAGTATTTACAGGGGGTTCCCGGGGAATGTGTGTCTTTACAAGGGGTCCCGGGGAGTGTGCGTCAGGATTTACAGGGGGTTCCCGGGGAATGTATGTCTTTACAAGGGGTCCCGGGGAGTGTGCGTCAGTATTTACAGGGGGGTCCCGGGGAGTGTGTGTCTTTACAGGGGGTCCCGGGGAGTGTGTGTCTTTACAGGGGCTCCCGGGGAGTGTGTGTCAGTATTTACAGAGGATCCCAGTGAGTGTGTCAGTATTTACAGGGGGTCCCCGGGGAGTGTGTGTCAGTATTTACAAGGGTCCCTGGGCAGTGTGTGTCAGTATTTACAGGGGGCTCCTGGGGAGCTCGTCAGTATATACAGTGGGTCCTGGGGAGTGTGTGTTAGTATTTACAGGGGGTCCCTAGGGAGTGTGTGTCAGTATTTACAGGGGGTCTCCAGGGAGTGTGTGTCAGTATTTACAGGGGGTCCTGGGGAGTGTGTGTGTTTCTAGGGGGTCCCGAGGAGTGTGTGTCAGTATTTACAGGGGTCCCGGGGAGTGTGTGTCTTTACGGGGGGTCCCAGGGAGTGTGTGTCAGTATTTACAGGGGGTTCCCGGGCAGTGTGTGTCTTTACAGGGGGTCCCGGTGAGTGTGTGTTTTTACAGGGGGTCCCGGGGAGTGTGTGTCAGTATTTACAGGGTGTCCCGGGGAGTGTGTGTCAGTATTTAGAGGGGTCCCTGGGGAGTGTGTGTCAGTATTTACAGGGGGATCCCGGGGAGAGTGTGTCAGTATTTACAGGGGGCTCCTGGGCAGTTTGTCAGTATTTACAGCGGGTCCTGGGGAGTGTGTGTCAGTATTTACAGGGGGTCCCTGGGGAGTGTGTGTCAGTATTTACAGGGGTCCCAGGGAGTGTGTGTCAGTATTGACAGGGTGTGGGGTCCGCAGGGTGTTTGTGTCAATATTTACAGGGGGTCCCCAGGGAGAGTGTGTCAGTATTTACAGGGGGTCCTGGGGAGTGTGTGTGTTTACAGGGGGTCCCGAGGAGTGTGTGTCAGTATTTACAGGGGTCCCGGGGAGTGTGTGTCTTTACAGGGGGTCCCAGGGAGTATGTGTCAGTATTTACAGGGGGTTCCCGGGCAGTGTGTGTCTTTACAGGGGGTCCCGGTGAGTGTGTGTTTTTACAGGGGGTCCCGGGGAGTGAGTGTCAGTATTTACAGGGTGTCCCGGGGAGTGTGTGTCAGTATTTAGAGGGGTCCCTGGGGAGTGTGTGTCAGTATTTACAGGGGGATCCCGGGGAGAGTGTGTCAGTATTTACAGGGGGCTCCTGGGCAGTTTGTCAGTATTTACAGCGGGTCCTGGGGAGTGTGTGACAGTATTTACAGGGGGTCCCTGGGGAGTGTGTGTCAGTATTTACAGGGGTCCCAGGGAGTGTGTGTCAGTATTGACAGGGTGTGGGGTCCGCAGGGTGTGTGTGTCAATATTTACAGGGGGTCCCCAGGGAGAGTGTGTCAGTATTTACAGGGGGCTCCTGGGGAGTGTGTGTCAGTATTTACAGAGTGTCCCGGGGAGTGTGTGTCAGTATTTACAGGGGGTCCCCGGGGAGAGTGTGTCAGTATTTACAGGGGGTCCCCGGGGAGTGTGTGTCAGTATTGGCTGGGGGTTCCCGGGGAGTGTGTGTCAGTATTTACAGAGGGTCCCAGCGAGTGTTTCTCAGTATTTACACGAGGTCCCCGGGGAGTGTGTGTCAGTTTTTACAGGGGGAACCAGGGGAGAGTGTGTGTCAGTATTTACAGGGGCGTCCCAGGGGAGAGTGTGTGTCAGTATTTACAGGGGGGTCCCCGGGGAGTGTGTGTCAGTATTTACAGGGGGGTCCCCAGGGAGTGTGTGTCAGTATTTACAGGGGGTCCCCGGGGATTGTGTGTCAGTATTTACAGGGTGTCCTGGGGAGTGAGTGTCTTTACAGGGGGTCCCGGGGAGTGTGTGTCAGTATTTACAGGGGTTCCCGGGGAGTGTGTGTCTTTACAGGGGGTCCCGGGGAGTGTGTGTCTTTACAGGGGGTGCCGGGGAGTGTGTGTCTTTACAGGGGCTCCCGGGGAGTGTGTGTCAGTATTTACAGGGGGTTGCCGAGCAGTGTGTGTCTTTACAGGGGGTCCCGGTGAGTGTGTGTTTTTACAGGGGGTCCCGGGGAGTGTGTGTCAGTATTTACAGGGTGTCCCGGGGAGAGTGTGTCAGTATTTAGAGGGGTCCCTGGGGAGTGTGTGTCAGTATTTACAGGGGGATTCCGGGGAGAGTGTGTCAGTGTTTACAGGGGGTTCCCGGAGAGTGTGTGTCAGTATTTACAGAGGGTCCCAGCGAGTGTGTCTCAGTATTTACAGGAGGTCCCCGGGGAGTGTGTGTCAGTATTTACGGGCGGTTCCCGGTGAGTGTGTGTCAGTATTTACAGGGGGTTCCCGGGGAGTGTGTGTCAGTATTTACAGGAGGTCCCCGGGGAGTGTGTGTCAGTTTTTACAGGTGGATCCCGGGGAGTGTGTGTCAGTATTTACAGGGGGTCCCCGGGGAGAGTGGGTTTCAGTATTTACAGGGGGGTCCCCGGGGAGTGTGTGTCAGTATTTACAGGGGGTCCCCGGGGAATGTGTGTCAGTATTTACAGTAGCTCCCGGGGGAGTGTGTGTGTTTGCGGGGGTCCCGGGGAGTGTGTGTCTTTACAGGGGGTCCCGGGGAGTGTGTGTCTTTACAGGGGCTCCCGGGGAGTGTGTGTCAGTATTTACAAAGGATACCAGGGAGTGTGTCAGTATTTACAGGGCGTCCCCGGGGAGTGTGTGTCAGTATTTACAGGAGTCCCTGGGGAATGTGTGTCAATATTTACAGGGGGATCCCGTGGAGAGTGTGTCAATATTTACAGGGGGCTCCTGGGGAGTTTGTCAGTATTTACAGGGGGTCCTGGGGAGTGTGTGTCAGTATTTACAGGGGGTCCCTGAGGAGTGTGTGTCAGTATTTACAGGGGGTCCCTGGGGAGTGTGTGTCAGTATATACAGGGGGTCCCCAGGGAGTGTGTGTCAGTGTTTACAGGGTTCCCCGGGGAGTTGTTGTCAGTATTTACAGGGGTCCCGGGGAGTGTGTGTCAGTATTTACAGGGGTCCCTGGGGAGTGTGTGTCAGTATTTACAGGGGTCCCTGGGGAGTGTGTGTCAGTATTTACAGGGGGATCATGGGGAGAGTGTGTCAGTATGTACAGGGGGATCCTGGGGAGAGTGTGTCAGTATTTACAGGGGGCTCCTGGGGAGTTTGTCAGTATTTACAGGGGGTCCTGGGGAGTGTGTGTCAGTGTTTACAGGGGGTCACTGAGGAGTGTGTGTCAGTATTTACAGGGGTCCCAGGGAGTGTGTGTCAGTATTTACAGGGTGTGGTGTCCGCAGGAAGTGTGTGTCAGTATTTACAGGGCGTCCCCAAGGAGAGTGTGTCAGTATTTACAGGGGGCTCCTGGGGAGTGTGTGTCAGTATTTACAGAGGGTCCCGGGGAGTGTGTGTCAGTATTTACAGAGGGTCCTGGGGAGTGTGTGTCAGTATTTACAGGGGGACCCCGGGGAGTGTGTGTCAGTATTTACAGGGGGTTCCCGGAGAGTGTGTGTCAGTATTTACAGAGGGTCCCAGCGAGTGTGTCTCAGTATTTACAGGAGGTCCCCGGGGAGTGTGTGTCAGTATTTACGGGCGGTTCCCGGTGAGTGTGTGTCAGTATTTACAGGGGGTTCCCGGGGAGTGTGTGTCAGTATTTACAGGAGGTCCCCGGGGAGTGTGTGTCAGTTTTTGCAGGTGGATCCCGGGGAGTGTGTGTCAGTATTTACAGGGGGTCCCCGGGGAGAGTGGGTTTCAGTATTTACAGGGGGGTCCCCGGGGAGTGTGTGTCAGTATTTACAGGGGGTCCCCGGGGAGTGTGTGTCAGTATTTACAGTAGCTCCCGGGGGAGTGTGTGTGTTTGCGGGGGTCCCGGGGAGTGTGTGTCAGTATTTACAGGGGGGGTCCCGGGGAGTGTGTGTCTTTACAGGGGGTCCCGGGGAGTGTGTGTGTTTACAGGGGGTCCCGGGGAGTGTGTGTCAGTATTTACAGGAGGTCCCCGGGGAGTGTGGGTCAGTTTTTACAGGGGGATCCCGGGGAGTGTGTGTCAGTATTTACAGGGTGTCCCCGGGGAGAATCGGTTTCAGTATTTACAGGGGGGTCCCCGGGGAGTGTGTGTCAGTATTTACATTGGTCCCCGGGGAGTGTGTGTCAGTATTTACAGTAGCTCCCGGGGGAGTGTGTGTGTTTACAGGGGGTCCCGGGGAGTGTGTGTCAGTATTTACAGGGGGGTCCCGGGGACTGTGTTTCTTTACAGGGGGTCCCGGGGAGTGTGTGTCTTTAGAGGGGCTCCCGGGGAGTGTGTGTCAGTATTTACAAAGGATCCCAGGGAGTGTGTCAGTATTTACAGGGGGTCCCCGGGGAGTGTGTGTCAGTATTTACAGGGGTCCCTGGGGAGTGTGTGTCAGTATTTACAGGGGTCCCAGGCAGTGTGTGTCAGTATTTACAGGGTGTGGGGTCCGCAGGGAGTGTGTGTCAGTATTTACAGGGGGTCCCTGGGGAGTGTGTGTCAGTATTTACAGGGGGATCATGGGGAGAGTGTGTCAGTATGTACAGGGGGATCCTGGGGAGAGTGTGTCAGTATTTACAGGGGGCTCCTGGGGAGTTTGTCAGTATTTACAGGGGGTCCTGGGGAGTGTGTGTCAGTGTTTAAAGGGGGTCACTGGGGAGTGTGTGTCAGTATTTACAGGGGTCCCAGGGAGTGTGTGTCAGTATTTACAGGGTGTGGGGTCCGCAGGGAGTGTGTGTCAGTATTTACTGGGGGCTCCTGGGGAGTGTGTGTCAGTATTTACAGAGGGTCCCGGGGAGTGTGTGTCAGTATTTACAGGGGGACCCCGGGGAGTGTGTGTCAGTATTTACAGATTGTGGGGTCCGCAGGGAGTGTGTGTCAGTATTTACAGAGGGTCCCAGCGAGTGTGTCTCAGTATTTACAGGAGGTCCCCGGGGAGTGTGTGTCAGTTTTTACAGGGGGATCCCGGGGAGTGTGTGTCAGTATTTACAGGGGGTCGCCGGGGAGAATGTGTGTCAGTATTTACAGGGGGGTCCCCGGGGAGTGTGTGTCAGTATTTACAGGGGGTCCCCGGGGAGTGTGTGTCAGTATTTACAGGGGGTCCTGGGGAGTGTGTGTCTTTACAGGGGATCCCAAGGAGTGTGTGTCAGTATTTACAGGGGGTCCCAGGGAGTGTGTGTCAGTATTTACAGGGGGGTCCCGGGCAGTGTGTTTCTTTACAGCGGGTCCCGGGGAGTGTGTGTCTTTACAGGGGGTCCCGGGGAGTGTGTGTCAGTATTTACAGAGGTTCCCAGGGAGTGTGTCAGTATTTACAGGGGATGCCGGGGAGTGTGTGTCAGTATTTAGAGGGGTCCCTGGGGAGTGTGTGTCAGTATTTACAGGGGGTCCCCGGGGAGAGTGTGTGTCAGTATTTACAGGGGGGTCCCCGGGGAGTGTGTGTCAGTATTTACAGGGGGTCCCCGGGGAGTGTGTGTCTGTATTTACAGGGGCTCCTGGGGAGTGTTTGTCAGTATTTACAGGGAGTCCCTGGGGAGTGTGTGTCTTTACAGGGGGTTCCGAGGAGTGTGCGTCAGTATTTACAGGGGGTTCCCGGGGAATGTGTGTCTTTACAAGGGGTCCCGGGGAGTGTGCGTCAGTATTTACAGGGGGGTCCCGGGGACTGTGTGTCTTTACAGGGGGTCCCGGGGAGTGTGTGTCTTTACAGGGGCTCCCGGGGAGTGTGTGTCATTATTTACAAAGGATCCCAGTGAGTGTGTCAGTATTTACAGGGGGTCCCCGGGGAGTGTGTGTCAGTATTTACAGGGGTGTCCCGGGCAGTGTGTGTCTTTACAGGTGGCCCCGGGGACTGTGTGTCTTTACAGGGGGTCCCGGGGAGTCTGTGTCAGTATTTACAGGGGGTCCCGGGGAGTGTGTGTCAGTATTGAGAGGGGTCCCTGGGGAGTGTGTGTCAGTATTTACAGGGGGATCCCGGGGAGAGTGTGTCAGTATTTACAGGGGGCTCCTGGGCAGTTTGTCAGTATTTACCGGGGGTCCCTGGGGAGTGTGTGTCAGTATTTACAGGGGTCCCAGGGAGTGTGTGTCAGTATTTACAGGGGGTTCCCGGGGATTGTGTGTCAGTATTTACAGAGGGTCTCAGCGAGTGTTTCTCAGTATTTACAGGAGGTCCCCGGGGAGTGTGTGTCAGTTTTTACAGGGGGATCCCGGGGAGTGTGTGTCAGTATTTACAGGGGTCCCGGGGAGAGTGTGTCAGTATTTAGAGGGGTCCCTGGGGAGTGTGTGTCAGTATTTACAGGGGGATCCCGGGGAGAGTGTGTCAGTATTTACAGGGGGCTCCTGGGCAGTTTGTCAGTATTTACAGGGGGTCCTGGGGAGTGTGTGTCAGTATTTACCGGGGGTCCCTGGGGAGTGTGTGTCAGTATTTACAGGGGTCCCAGGGAGTGTGTGTCAGTATTTACAGGGGGTTCCCGGGGAGTGTGTGTCAGTATTTACAGAGGGTCTCAGCGAGTGTTTCTCAGTATTTACAGGAGGTCCCCGGGGAGTGTGTGTCAGTTTTTACAGGGGGATCCCGGGGAGTGTGTGTCAGTATTTACAGGGGGTCCCCGGGGAGAGTGTCTGTCAGTATTTACAGGGGGGTCCCTCGGGAGTGTGTGTCAGTATTTACAGGGGGTCCCCGGGGAGTGTGTGTCAGTATTTACAGGGGGTCCTGATGAGTGTGTGTCTTTACAGGGGGTCCCGAGGAGTGTGTGTCAGTATTTACAGGGGGGTCCCGGGGAGTGTGTGTCTTTACAGGGGGTCCCAGGGAGTGTGTGTCAGTATTTACAGGGGGTTCCCAGGGAGTGTGTGTCTTTCCAGGGGGTCCCGGAGAGTGTGTTCCTTTACAGGGGGTCCCGGGGAGTGTGTGTCAGTATTTTCAGAGGATCCCAGGGAGTGTTTCAGTATTTACAGAGGATCCCAGGGAGAGTGTCAGTATTTACAGGGGGTCCCCGGGGAGCGTGTGTCAGTATTTACAGGGGCTTCCCGGGGAGTGTGTGTCAGTATTTACAGAGGGACCCCGGGGAGTGTGTGTCAGTATTTACAGGGGGTTCCCGGGGAGTTTGTGTCAGTATTTACAGGGGGTTGCGGGGAGTGTGTGTCAGTATTTACAGAGGGTCCCAGCGAGTGTGTCTCAGTATTTACAGGAGGTGCCCGGGGAGTGTGTGTCAGTTTTTACAGGGGGATCCCGGGGAGTGTGTGTCAGTATTTACAGAGGGTCCCTGGGGACTGTGTGTCAGTATTTACAGGGGTCCCAGGGAGTGTTTGTCAGTATTTACAGGGGGTCCCGGGGAGTGTGTGTCAGTATTTACAGAGGGTCCCTGGGGACTGTGTGTCATTATTTACAGGGGGATCCTGGGGAGAGTGTGTCAGTATTTACAGGGGGCTCCTGAGGAGTTTGTCAGTATTTACAGGGGTTCCTGGGGAGTGTGTGTCAGTATTTACAGGGGGTTCCCGGGGAATGTGTGTCTTTACAAGGGGTCCCGGGGAGTATGTGTCAGTATTTACTGGGGGATCCCGGGGAGAGTGTGTCAGTATTTACAGGGGGCTCCTGGGCAGTTTGTCAGTATTTACAGCGGGTCCTGGGGAGTGTGTGTCAGTATTTACAGGGGGTCCCTGGGGAGTGTGTGTCAGTATTTACAGGGGGTTCCCGGGGAATGTGTGTCTTTACAAGGGGTCCCGGGGAGTGTGCGTCAGTATTTACAGGGGGTTCCCGGGGAATGTGTGTCTTTACAAGGGGTCCCGGGTAGTGTGCGTCAGTATTTACAGGGGGGTCCCGGGGAGTGTGTGTCTTTACAGGGGGTCCCGGGGAGTGTGTGTCTTTACAGGGGCTCCCGGGGAGTGTGTGTCAGTATTTACAGAGGATCCCAGTGAGTGTGTCAGTATTTACAGGGGGTCCCCGGGGAGTGTGTGTCAGTATTTACAGGGGTCCCTGGGCAGTGTGTGTCAGTATTTACAGGGGGCTCCTGGGGAGCTCGTCAGTATATACAGGGGGTCCTGGGGAGAGTGTGTTAGTATTTACAGGGGGTCCCTGGGGAGTGTGTGTCAGTATTTACTGGGGGTCCCCAGGGAGTGTGTGTCAGTATTTACAGGGGGTCCTGGGGAGTGTGTGTGTTTACAGGGGGTCCCGAGGAGTGTGTGTCAGTATTTACAAGGGTCCCGGGGAGTGTGTGTCTTTACAGGGGGTCCCAGGGAGTGTGTGTCAGTATTTACAGGGGGTTGCCGAGCAGTGTGTGTCTTTACAGGGGGTCCCGGTGAGTGTGTGTTTTTACAGGGGGTCCCGGGGAGTGTGTGTCAGTATTTACAGGGTGTCCCGGGGAGAGTGTGTCAGTATTTAGAGGGGTCCCTGGGGAGTGTGTGTCAGTATTTACAGGGGGATTCCGGGGAGAGTGTGTCAGTGTTTACAGGGGGTTCCCGGAGAGTGTGTGTCAGTATTTACAGAGGGTCCCAGCGAGTGTGTCTCAGTATTTACAGGAGGTCCCCGGGGAGTGTGTGTCAGTTTTTACAGGGGGATCCCGGGGAGTGTGTGTCAGTATTTACAGGGGGTCCCCGGGGAGAATGTGTGTCAGTATTTACAGGGGGGTCCCCGGGGAGTGTGTGTCAGTATTTACAGGGGGTCCCCGGGGAGTGTGTGTCAGTATTTACAGGGGGTCCTGGGGAGTGTGTGTCTTTACAGGGGGTCCCAAGGAGTGTGTGTCAGTATTTACAGGGGTCCCAGGGAGTGTGTGTCAGTATTTACAGGGGGGTCCCGGGCAGTGTGTGTCTTTACAGCGGGTCCCGGGGAGTGTGTGTCTTTACAGGGGGTCCCGGGGAGTGTGTGTCAGTATTTACAGAGGGACCCCGGGGAGTGTGTGTCAGTATTTACAGGGGGTTCCCGGGGAGTTTGTGTCAGTATTTACAGGGGGTTGCGGGGAGTGTGTGTCAGTATTTACAGAGGGTCCCAGCGAGTGTGTCTCAGTATTTACAGGAGGTGCCCGGGGAGTGTGTGTCAGTTTTTACAGGGGGATCCCGGGGAGTGTGTGTCAGTATTTACAGAGGGTCCCTGGGGACTGTGTGTCAGTATTTACAGGGGTCCCAGGGAGTGTTTGTCAGTATTTACAGGGGGTCCCGGGGAGTGTGTGTCAGTATTTACAGAGGGTCCCTGGGGACTGTGTGTCATTATTTACAGGGGGATCCTGGGGAGAGTGTGTCAGTATTTACAGGGGGCTCCTGAGGAGTTTGTCAGTATTTACAGGGGTTCCTGGGGAGTGTGTGTCAGTATTTACAGGGGGTTCCCGGGGAATGTGTGTCTTTACAAGGGGTCCCGGGGAGTATGTGTCAGTATTTACTGGGGGATCCCGGGGAGAGTGTGTCAGTATTTACAGGGGGCTCCTGGGCAGTTTGTCAGTATTTACAGCGGGTCCTGGGGAGTGTGTGTCAGTATTTACAGGGGGTCCCTGGGGAGTGTGTGTCAGTATTTACAGGGGGTTCCCGGGGAATGTGTGTCTTTACAAGGGGTCCCGGGGAGTGTGCGTCAGTATTTACAGGGGGTTCCCGGGGAATGTGTGTCTTTACAAGGGGTCCCGGGTAGTGTGCGTCAGTATTTACAGGGGGGTCCCGGGGAGTGTGTGTCTTTACAGGGGGTCCCGGGGAGTGTGTGTCTTTACAGGGGCTCCCGGGGAGTGTGTGTCAGTATTTACAGAGGATCCCAGTGAGTGTGTCAGTATTTACAGGGGGTCCCCGGGGAGTGTGTGTCAGTATTTACAGGGGTCCCTGGGCAGTGTGTGTCAGTATTTACAGGGGGCTCCTGGGGAGCTCGTCAGTATATACAGGGGGTCCTGGGGAGAGTGTGTTAGTATTTACAGGGGGTCCCTGGGGAGTGTGTGTCAGTATTTACTGGGGGTCCCCAGGGAGTGTGTGTCAGTATTTACAGGGGGTCCTGGGGAGTGTGTGTGTTTACAGGGGGTCCCGAGGAGTGTGTGTCAGTATTTACAAGGGTCCCGGGGAGTGTGTGTCTTTACAGGGGGTCCCAGGGAGTGTGTGTCAGTATTTACAGGGGGTTGCCGAGCAGTGTGTGTCTTTACAGGGGGTCCCGGTGAGTGTGTGTTTTTACAGGGGGTCCCGGGGAGTGTGTGTCAGTATTTACAGGGTGTCCCGGGGAGAGTGTGTCAGTATTTAGAGGGGTCCCTGGGGAGTGTGTGTCAGTATTTACAGGGGGATTCCGGGGAGAGTGTGTCAGTGTTTACAGGGGGTTCCCGGAGAGTGTGTGTCAGTATTTACAGAGGGTCCCAGCGAGTGTGTCTCAGTATTTACAGGAGGTCCCCGGGGAGTGTGTGTCAGTTTTTACAGGGGGATCCCGGGGAGTGTGTGTCAGTATTTACAGGGGGTCCCCGGGGAGAATGTGTGTCAGTATTTACAGGGGGGTCCCCGGGGAGTGTGTGTCAGTATTTACAGGGGGTCCCCGGGGAGTGTGTGTCAGTATTTACAGGGGGTCCTGGGGAGTGTGTGTCTTTACAGGGGGTCCCAAGGAGTGTGTGTCAGTATTTACAGGGGTCCCAGGGAGTGTGTGTCAGTATTTACAGGGGGGTCCCGGGCAGTGTGTGTCTTTACAGCGGGTCCCGGGGAGTGTGTGTCTTTACAGGGGGTCCCGGGGAGTGTGTGTCAGTATTTACAGAGGTTCCCAGGGAGTGTGTCAGTATTTACAGGGGATGCCGGGGAGTGTGTGTCAGTATTTTGAGGGGTCCCTGGGGAGTGTGTGTCAGTATTTACAGGGGTCCCCGGGGAGAGTGTGTGTCAGTATTTACAGGGGGGTCCCCGGGGAGTGTGTGTCAGTATTTACAGGGGCTCCTGGGGAGTGTTTGTCAGTATTTAGAGGGGTCCCGGGGAGTGTGTGTCAGTATTTACAGGGGGATCCCGGCGAGAGTGTGTCAGTATTTACAGGGGGCTCCTGGGCAGTTTGTCAGTATTTACAGCGGGTCCTGGGGAGTGTGTGTCAGTATTTACAGGGGGACCCTGGGGAGTGTGTGTCAGTATTTACAGGGGGTTCCCGGGGAATGTGTGTCTTTACAAGGGGTCCCGGGGAGTGTGTGTCAGTATTTACAGGGGGATCCGGGGGAGAGTGTGTCAGTATTTACAGGGGGCTCCTGGGCAGTTTGTCAGTATTTACAGCGGGTCCTGGGGAGTGTGTGTCAGTATTTACAGGGGGTCCCTGGGGAGTGTGTGTCAGTATTTACAGGGGGTTCCCGGGGAATGTGTGTCTTTACAAGGGGTCCCGGGGAGTGTGCGTCAGGATTTACAGGGGGTTCCCGGGGAATGTATGTCTTTACAAGGGGTCCCGGGGAGTGTGCGTCAGTATTTACAGGGGGGTCCCGGGGAGTGTGTGTCTTTACAGGGGGTCCCGGGGAGTGTGTGTCTTTACAGGGGCTCCCGGGGAGTGTGTGTCAGTATTTACAGAGGATCCCAGTGAGTGTGTCAGTATTTACAGGGGGTCCCCGGGGAGTGTGTGTCAGTATTTACAAGGGTCCCTGGGCAGTGTGTGTCAGTATTTACAGGGGGCTCCTGGGGAGCTCGTCAGTATATACAGTGGGTCCTGGGGAGTGTGTGTTAGTATTTACAGGGGGTCCCTAGGGAGTGTGTGTCAGTATTTACAGGGGGTCTCCAGGGAGTGTGTGTCAGTATTTACAGGGGGTCCTGGGGAGTGTGTGTGTTTCTAGGGGGTCCCGAGGAGTGTGTGTCAGTATTTACAGGGGTCCCGGGGAGTGTGTGTCTTTACGGGGGGTCCCAGGGAGTGTGTGTCAGTATTTACAGGGGGTTCCCGGGCAGTGTGTGTCTTTACAGGGGGTCCCGGTGAGTGTGTGTTTTTACAGGGGGTCCCGGGGAGTGTGTGTCAGTATTTACAGGGTGTCCCGGGGAGTGTGTGTCAGTATTTAGAGGGGTCCCTGGGGAGTGTGTGTCAGTATTTACAGGGGGATCCCGGGGAGAGTGTGTCAGTATTTACAGGGGGCTCCTGGGCAGTTTGTCAGTATTTACAGCGGGTCCTGGGGAGTGTGTGTCAGTATTTACAGGGGGTCCCTGGGGAGTGTGTGTCAGTATTTACAGGGGTCCCAGGGAGTGTGTGTCAGTATTGACAGGGTGTGGGGTCCGCAGGGTGTGTGTGTCAATATTTACAGGGGGTCCCCAGGGAGAGTGTGTCAGTATTTACAGGGGGTCCTGGGGAGTGTGTGTGTTTACAGGGGGTCCCGAGGAGTGTGTGTCAGTATTTACAGGGGTCCCGGGGAGTGTGTGTCTTTACAGGGGGTCCCAGGGAGTATGTGTCAGTATTTACAGGGGGTTCCCGGGCAGTGTGTGTCTTTACAGGGGGTCCCGGTGAGTGTGTGTTTTTACAGGGGGTCCCGGGGAGTGAGTGTCAGTATTTACAGGGTGTCCCGGGGAGTGTGTGTCAGTATTTAGAGGGGTCCCTGGGGAGTGTGTGTCAGTATTTACAGGGGGATCCCGGGGAGAGTGTGTCAGTATTTACAGGGGGCTCCTGGGCAGTTTGTCAGTATTTACAGCGGGTCCTGGGGAGTGTGTGACAGTATTTACAGGGGGTCCCTGGGGAGTGTGTGTCAGTATTTACAGGGGTCCCAGGGAGTGTGTGTCAGTATTGACAGGGTGTGGGGTCCGCAGGGTGTGTGTGTCAATATTTACAGGGGGTCCCCAGGGAGAGTGTGTCAGTATTTACAGGGGGCTCCTGGGGAGTGTGTGTCAGTATTTACAGAGTGTCCCGGGGAGTGTGTGTCAGTATTTACAGGGGGTCCCCGGGGAGAGTGTGTCAGTATTTACAGGGGGTCCCCGGGGAGTGTGTGTCAGTATTGGCAGGGGTTTCCCGGGGAGTGTGTGTCAGTATTTACAGAGGGTCCCAGCGAGTGTTTCTCAGTATTTACACGAGGTCCCCGGGGAGTGTGTGTCAGTTTTTACAGGGGGAACCAGGGGAGAGTGTGTGTCAGTATTTACAGGGGCGTCCCAGGGGAGAGTGTGTGTCAGTATTTACAGGGGGGTCCCCGGGGAGTGTGTGTCAGTATTTACAGGGGGGTCCCCAGGGAGTGTGTGTCAGTATTTACAGGGGGTCCCCGGGGATTGTGTGTCAGTATTTACAGGGTGTCCTGGGGAGTGAGTGTCTTTACAGGGGGTCCCGGGGAGTGTGTGTCAGTATTTACAGGGGTTCCCGGGGAGTGTGTGTCTTTACAGGGGGTCCCGGGGAGTGTGTGTCTTTACAGGGGGTGCCGGGGAGTGTGTGTCTTTACAGGGGGTCCCGGGGAGTGTGTGTCTTTACAGGGGCTCCCGGGGAGTGTGTGTCAGTATTTACAGAGGATCCCAGGGAGTGTGTCAGTATTTACACGGGGTGCCCGGGGAGTGTGTGTCAGTATTTCCAGGGGTCCCTGGGGAGTGTGTGTCAGTATTTACAGGGTGATCCCGGGGAGAGTGTGTCAGTATTTACAGGGGGCTCCTGGGGAGTTTGTCAGTATTTACAGGTGGTCCTGGGGAGTGTGTGTCAGTATTTACAGGGGGTCCCTGGGGAGTGTGTGTCAGTATTTACAGGGGGTCCCTGGGGAATGTGTGTCAGTATTTACAGGGGGTCCCCGGGGAGTGTGTGTCAGTATTTACAGTAGCTCCCGGGGGAGTGTGTGTCAGTATTTACAGGGGGTCCTGGGGAGTGTGTGTCAGTATTTACAGGGGGTCCCCAGGGAGTGTGTGTCAGTATTTACAGAGGGTCCCGGGGAGTGTGTGTCAGTATTTACAGGGGGTCCCGGGGAGTGGGTGTCAGTATTTACAGGGGTCCCGGGGAGTGTGTGTCTTTACAGGTGGTCCCAGGGAATGTGTGTCAGTATTTACAGGGTGTGGGGTCCGCAGGGAGTGTGTGTCAGTATTTACTGAGGGTCCCAGCAAGTGTGTCTCAGTATTTACAGGAGGTCCCCGGGGAGTGTGTGTCAATTTTTACAGGGGGATCCCGGGGAGTGTGTGTCAGTATTTACAGAGGATACCAGGGAGTGTGTCAGTATTTCCAGGGGATCCCGGGGAGTGTGTGTCACTATTTATAGGGGTCCCTGGGGAATGTGTGTCAGTATTTACAGGGGGTTCCCGGAGAGTGTGTGTCAGTATTTACAGAGGATCCCAGCGAGTGTGTCTCAGTATTTACAGGAGGTCCCCGGGGAGTGTGTGTCAGTTTTTACAGGGGGATCCCGGGGAGTGTGTGTCAGTATTTACAGGGGTCCCAGGGAGTGTGTGTCAGTATTGACAGGGTGTGGGGTCCGCAGGGTGTGTGTGTCAATATTTACAGGGGGTCCCCAGGGAGAGTGTGTCAGTATTTACAGGGGGCTCCTGGGGAGTGTGTGTCAGTATTTACAGGGGGTCCCCGGGGAGTGTGTGTCAGTATTTACAGGGGGACCTGGGGAGTGTGTGTGTTTACAGGGGGTCCCGAGGAGTGTGTGTCAGTATTTACAGGGGTCCCGGGGAGTGTGTGTCTTTACAGGGGGTCCCAGGGAGTGTGTGTCAGTATTTACAGGGGGGGTCCCGGGCAGTGTGTGTCTTTACAGGGGGTCCCGGGGAGTATGTGTCAGTATTTACAGGGTGTCCCGGGGAGTGTGTGTCAGTATTTAGAGGGGTCCCTGGGGAGTGTGTGTCAGTATTTACAGGGGGATCCCGGGGAGAGTGTGTCAGTATTTACAGGGGGCTCCTGGGCAGTTTGTCTGTATTTACAGCAGGTCCTGGGGAGTGTGTGTCAGTATTTACAGGGGGTCCCTGGGGAGTGTGTGTCAGTATTTACAGGGATCCCAGGGAGTGTGTGTCAGTATTGACAGGGTGTGGGGTCCGCAGGGTGTGTGTGTCAATATTTACAGGGGGTCCCCAGGGAGAGTGTGTCAGTATTTACAGGGGGCTCCTGGGGAGTGTGTGTCAGTATTTACAGAGTGTCCCGGGCAGTGTGTGTCAGTATTTACAGGGGGTCCCCGGGGAGTGTGTGTCAGTATTGGCTGGGGGTTCCCGGGGAGTGTGTGTCAGTATTTACAGAGGGTCCCAGCGAGTGTTTCTCAGTATTTACAAGAGGTCCCCGGGGAGTGTGTGTCAGTTTTTACAGGGGGAACCAGGGGAGAGTGTGTGTCAGTATTTACAGGGGGGTCCCCGGGGAGAGTGTGTGTCAGTATTTTAGGGGGGTTCCCGGGGAGTGTGTGTCAGTATTTACAGGGTGTTCCTGGGGAGAGTGTGTCAGTATTTACAGGGGGGTCCCCAGGGAGTGTGTGTCAGTATTTACAGGGGGTCCCCGGGGATTGTGTGTCAGTATTTACAGGGTGTCCTGGGGAGTGAGTGTCTTTACAGGGGGTCCCGGGGAGTGTGTGTCTTTACAGGGAGTCCCGGGGAGTGTGTGTCTTTACAGGGGGTCCCGAAGAGTGTGTGTCTTTACAGGGGCTCCCGGGGAGTGTGTGTCAGTATTTACAGAGGATCCCAGGGAGTGTGTCAGTATTTACACGGGGTGCCCGGGGAGTGTGTGTCAGTATTTACAGGGGTCCCCGGGGAGTGTGTGTCAGTATTTACAGGGGGATCCCGGGGAGAGTGTGTCAGTATTTACAGGGGTCTCCTGGGGAGTTTGTCAGTATTTACAGGTGGTCCTGGGGAGTGTGTGTCAGTATTTACAGGGGGTCCCCGGGGAGTGTGTGTCAGTATTTACAGGGGGTCCTGGGGAGTGTGTGTCAGTATTTACAGGGGGGTCCCGGGGAGTGTGTGTCTTTACAGGGGGTCCCAGGGAGTGTGTGTCAGTATTTACAGGGGGTCCCTGGGGAGTGTGTGTCAGTATTTACAGAGGATCCCAGGGACTGTGTCAGTATTTAGAGAGGATCCCAGGGAGTGTGTCGGTATTTAAAGGGGGTCCCCGGGGAGTGTGTGTCAGTATGTACAGGGTGTTCCCGGGGAATGTGTGTCAGTATTTACAGGGGGTTCCCGGGAAGTGTGTGTCAGTATTTACAAAGGATCCCAGGGAGTGTGTCAGTATTTACAGGGGGTCCCCGGGGAGTGTGTGTCAGTATTTACAGGGGTCCCTGGGGAGTGTGTGTCAGTATTTACAGGGGTCCCAGGCAGTGTGTGTCAGTATTTACAGGGTGTGGGGTCCGCAGGGAGTGTGTGTCAGTATTTACAGGGGGTCCCTGGGGAGTGTGTGTCAGTATTTACAGGGGGATCATGGGGAGAGTGTGTCAGTATGTACAGGGGGATCCTGGGGAGAGTGTGTCAGTATTTACAGGGGGCTCCTGGGGAGTTTGTCAGTATTTACAGGGGGTCCTGGGGAGTGTGTGTCAGTGTTTAAAGGGGGTCACTGGGGAGTGTGTGTCAGTATTTACAGGGGTCCCAGGGAGTGTGTGTCAGTATTTACAGGGTGTGGGGTCCGCAGGGAGTGTGTGTCAGTATTTACTGGGGGCTCCTGGGGAGTGTGTGTCAGTATTTACAGAGGGTCCCGGGGAGTGTGTGTCAGTATTTACAGGGGGACCCCGGGGAGTGTGTGTCAGTATTTACAGATTGTGGGGTCCGCAGGGAGTGTGTGTCAGTATTTACAGAGGGTCCCAGCGAGTGTGTCTCAGTATTTACAGGAGGTCCCCGGGGAGTGTGTGTCAGTTTTTACAGGGGGATCCCGGGGAGTGTGTGTCAGTATTTACAGGGGGTCGCCGGGGAGAATGTGTGTCAGTATTTACAGGGGGGTCCCCGGGGAGTGTGTGTCAGTATTTACAGGGGGTCCCCGGGGAGTGTGTGTCAGTATTTACAGGGGGTCCTGGGGAGTGTGTGTCTTTACAGGGGATCCCAAGGAGTGTGTGTCAGTATTTACAGGGGGTCCCAGGGAGTGTGTGTCAGTATTTACAGGGGGGTCCCGGGCAGTGTGTTTCTTTACAGCGGGTCCCGGGGAGTGTGTGTCTTTACAGGGGGTCCCGGGGAGTGTGTGTCAGTATTTACAGAGGTTCCCAGGGAGTGTGTCAGTATTTACAGGGGATGCCGGGGAGTGTGTGTCAGTATTTAGAGGGGTCCCTGGGGAGTGTGTGTCAGTATTTACAGGGGGTCCCCGGGGAGAGTGTGTGTCAGTATTTACAGGGGGGTCCCCGGGGAGTGTGTGTCAGTATTTACAGGGGGTCCCCGGGGAGTGTGTGTCTGTATTTACAGGGGCTCCTGGGGAGTGTTTGTCAGTATTTACAGGGAGTCCCTGGGGAGTGTGTGTCTTTACAGGGGGTTCCGAGGAGTGTGCGTCAGTATTTACAGGGGGTTCCCGGGGAATGTGTGTCTTTACAAGGGGTCCCGGGGAGTGTGCGTCAGTATTTACAGGGGGGTCCCGGGGACTGTGTGTCTTTACAGGGGGTCCCGGGGAGTGTGTGTCTTTACAGGGGCTCCCGGGGAGTGTGTGTCATTATTTACAAAGGATCCCAGTGAGTGTGTCAGTATTTACAGGGGGTCCCCGGGGAGTGTGTGTCAGTATTTACAGGGGTGTCCCGGGCAGTGTGTGTCTTTACAGGTGGCCCCGGGGACTGTGTGTCTTTACAGGGGGTCCCGGGGAGTCTGTGTCAGTATTTACAGGGGGTCCCGGGGAGTGTGTGTCAGTATTGAGAGGGGTCCCTGGGGAGTGTGTGTCAGTATTTACAGGGGGATCCCGGGGAGAGTGTGTCAGTATTTACAGGGGGCTCCTGGGCAGTTTGTCAGTATTTACCGGGGGTCCCTGGGGAGTGTGTGTCAGTATTTACAGGGGTCCCAGGGAGTGTGTGTCAGTATTTACAGGGGGTTCCCGGGGATTGTGTGTCAGTATTTACAGAGGGTCTCAGCGAGTGTTTCTCAGTATTTACAGGAGGTCCCCGGGGAGTGTGTGTCAGTTTTTACAGGGGGATCCCGGGGAGTGTGTGTCAGTATTTACAGGGGTCCCGGGGAGAGTGTGTCAGTATTTAGAGGGGTCCCTGGGGAGTGTGTGTCAGTATTTACAGGGGGATCCCGGGGAGAGTGTGTCAGTATTTACAGGGGGCTCCTGGGCAGTTTGTCAGTATTTACAGGGGGTCCTGGGGAGTGTGTGTCAGTATTTACCGGGGGTCCCTGGGGAGTGTGTGTCAGTATTTACAGGGGTCCCAGGGAGTGTGTGTCAGTATTTACAGGGGGTTCCCGGGGAGTGTGTGTCAGTATTTACAGAGGGTCTCAGCGAGTGTTTCTCAGTATTTACAGGAGGTCCCCGGGGAGTGTGTGTCAGTTTTTACAGGGGGATCCCGGGGAGTGTGTGTCAGTATTTACAGGGGGTCCCCGGGGAGAGTGTCTGTCAGTATTTACAGGGGGGTCCCTCGGGAGTGTGTGTCAGTATTTACAGGGGGTCCCCGGGGAGTGTGTGTCAGTATTTACAGGGGGTCCTGATGAGTGTGTGTCTTTACAGGGGGTCCCGAGGAGTGTGTGTCAGTATTTACAGGGGGGTCCCGGGGAGTGTGTGTCTTTACAGGGGGTCCCAGGGAGTGTGTGTCAGTATTTACAGGGGGTTCCCAGGGAGTGTGTGTCTTTCCAGGGGGTCCCGGAGAGTGTGTTCCTTTACAGGGGGTCCCGGGGAGTGTGTGTCAGTATTTTCAGAGGATCCCAGGGAGTGTTTCAGTATTTACAGAGGATCCCAGGGAGAGTGTCAGTATTTACAGGGGGTCCCCGGGGAGCGTGTGTCAGTATTTACAGGGGCTTCCCGGGGAGTGTGTGTCAGTATTTACAGAGGGACCCCGGGGAGTGTGTGTCAGTATTTACAGGGGGTTCCCGGGGAGTTTGTGTCAGTATTTACAGGGGGTTGCGGGGAGTGTGTGTCAGTATTTACAGAGGGTCCCAGCGAGTGTGTCTCAGTATTTACAGGAGGTGCCCGGGGAGTGTGTGTCAGTTTTTACAGGGGGATCCCGGGGAGTGTGTGTCAGTATTTACAGAGGGTCCCTGGGGACTGTGTGTCAGTATTTACAGGGGTCCCAGGGAGTGTTTGTCAGTATTTACAGGGGGTCCCGGGGAGTGTGTGTCAGTATTTACAGAGGGTCCCTGGGGACTGTGTGTCATTATTTACAGGGGGATCCTGGGGAGAGTGTGTCAGTATTTACAGGGGGCTCCTGAGGAGTTTGTCAGTATTTACAGGGGTTCCTGGGGAGTGTGTGTCAGTATTTACAGGGGGTTCCCGGGGAATGTGTGTCTTTACAAGGGGTCCCGGGGAGTATGTGTCAGTATTTACTGGGGGATCCCGGGGAGAGTGTGTCAGTATTTACAGGGGGCTCCTGGGCAGTTTGTCAGTATTTACAGCGGGTCCTGGGGAGTGTGTGTCAGTATTTACAGGGGGTCCCTGGGGAGTGTGTGTCAGTATTTACAGGGGGTTCCCGGGGAATGTGTGTCTTTACAAGGGGTCCCGGGGAGTGTGCGTCAGTATTTACAGGGGGTTCCCGGGGAATGTGTGTCTTTACAAGGGGTCCCGGGTAGTGTGCGTCAGTATTTACAGGGGGGTCCCGGGGAGTGTGTGTCTTTACAGGGGGTCCCGGGGAGTGTGTGTCTTTACAGGGGCTCCCGGGGAGTGTGTGTCAGTATTTACAGAGGATCCCAGTGAGTGTGTCAGTATTTACAGGGGGTCCCCGGGGAGTGTGTGTCAGTATTTACAGGGGTCCCTGGGCAGTGTGTGTCAGTATTTACAGGGGGCTCCTGGGGAGCTCGTCAGTATATACAGGGGGTCCTGGGGAGAGTGTGTTAGTATTTACAGGGGGTCCCTGGGGAGTGTGTGTCAGTATTTACTGGGGGTCCCCAGGGAGTGTGTGTCAGTATTTACAGGGGGTCCTGGGGAGTGTGTGTGTTTACAGGGGGTCCCGAGGAGTGTGTGTCAGTATTTACAAGGGTCCCGGGGAGTGTGTGTCTTTACAGGGGGTCCCAGGGAGTGTGTGTCAGTATTTACAGGGGGTTGCCGAGCAGTGTGTGTCTTTACAGGGGGTCCCGGTGAGTGTGTGTTTTTACAGGGGGTCCCGGGGAGTGTGTGTCAGTATTTACAGGGTGTCCCGGGGAGAGTGTGTCAGTATTTAGAGGGGTCCCTGGGGAGTGTGTGTCAGTATTTACAGGGGGATTCCGGGGAGAGTGTGTCAGTGTTTACAGGGGGTTCCCGGAGAGTGTGTGTCAGTATTTACAGAGGGTCCCAGCGAGTGTGTCTCAGTATTTACAGGAGGTCCCCGGGGAGTGTGTGTCAGTTTTTACAGGGGGATCCCGGGGAGTGTGTGTCAGTATTTACAGGGGGTCCCCGGGGAGAATGTGTGTCAGTATTTACAGGGGGGTCCCCGGGGAGTGTGTGTCAGTATTTACAGGGGGTCCCCGGGGAGTGTGTGTCAGTATTTACAGGGGGTCCTGGGGAGTGTGTGTCTTTACAGGGGGTCCCAAGGAGTGTGTGTCAGTATTTACAGGGGTCCCAGGGAGTGTGTGTCAGTATTTACAGGGGGGTCCCGGGCAGTGTGTGTCTTTACAGCGGGTCCCGGGGAGTGTGTGTCTTTACAGGGGGTCCCGGGGAGTGTGTGTCAGTATTTACAGAGGGACCCCGGGGAGTGTGTGTCAGTATTTACAGGGGGTTCCCGGGGAGTTTGTGTCAGTATTTACAGGGGGTTGCGGGGAGTGTGTGTCAGTATTTACAGAGGGTCCCAGCGAGTGTGTCTCAGTATTTACAGGAGGTGCCCGGGGAGTGTGTGTCAGTTTTTACAGGGGGATCCCGGGGAGTGTGTGTCAGTATTTACAGAGGGTCCCTGGGGACTGTGTGTCAGTATTTACAGGGGTCCCAGGGAGTGTTTGTCAGTATTTACAGGGGGTCCCGGGGAGTGTGTGTCAGTATTTACAGAGGGTCCCTGGGGACTGTGTGTCATTATTTACAGGGGGATCCTGGGGAGAGTGTGTCAGTATTTACAGGGGGCTCCTGAGGAGTTTGTCAGTATTTACAGGGGTTCCTGGGGAGTGTGTGTCAGTATTTACAGGGGGTTCCCGGGGAATGTGTGTCTTTACAAGGGGTCCCGGGGAGTATGTGTCAGTATTTACTGGGGGATCCCGGGGAGAGTGTGTCAGTATTTACAGGGGGCTCCTGGGCAGTTTGTCAGTATTTACAGCGGGTCCTGGGGAGTGTGTGTCAGTATTTACAGGGGGTCCCTGGGGAGTGTGTGTCAGTATTTACAGGGGGTTCCCGGGGAATGTGTGTCTTTACAAGGGGTCCCGGGGAGTGTGCGTCAGTATTTACAGGGGGTTCCCGGGGAATGTGTGTCTTTACAAGGGGTCCCGGGTAGTGTGCGTCAGTATTTACAGGGGGGTCCCGGGGAGTGTGTGTCTTTACAGGGGGTCCCGGGGAGTGTGTGTCTTTACAGGGGCTCCCGGGGAGTGTGTGTCAGTATTTACAGAGGATCCCAGTGAGTGTGTCAGTATTTACAGGGGGTCCCCGGGGAGTGTGTGTCAGTATTTACAGGGGTCCCTGGGCAGTGTGTGTCAGTATTTACAGGGGGCTCCTGGGGAGCTCGTCAGTATATACAGGGGGTCCTGGGGAGAGTGTGTTAGTATTTACAGGGGGTCCCTGGGGAGTGTGTGTCAGTATTTACTGGGGGTCCCCAGGGAGTGTGTGTCAGTATTTACAGGGGGTCCTGGGGAGTGTGTGTGTTTACAGGGGGTCCCGAGGAGTGTGTGTCAGTATTTACAAGGGTCCCGGGGAGTGTGTGTCTTTACAGGGGGTCCCAGGGAGTGTGTGTCAGTATTTACAGGGGGTTGCCGAGCAGTGTGTGTCTTTACAGGGGGTCCCGGTGAGTGTGTGTTTTTACAGGGGGTCCCGGGGAGTGTGTGTCAGTATTTACAGGGTGTCCCGGGGAGAGTGTGTCAGTATTTAGAGGGGTCCCTGGGGAGTGTGTGTCAGTATTTACAGGGGGATTCCGGGGAGAGTGTGTCAGTGTTTACAGGGGGTTCCCGGAGAGTGTGTGTCAGTATTTACAGAGGGTCCCAGCGAGTGTGTCTCAGTATTTACAGGAGGTCCCCGGGGAGTGTGTGTCAGTTTTTACAGGGGGATCCCGGGGAGTGTGTGTCAGTATTTACAGGGGGTCCCCGGGGAGAATGTGTGTCAGTATTTACAGGGGGGTCCCCGGGGAGTGTGTGTCAGTATTTACAGGGGGTCCCCGGGGAGTGTGTGTCAGTATTTACAGGGGGTCCTGGGGAGTGTGTGTCTTTACAGGGGGTCCCAAGGAGTGTGTGTCAGTATTTACAGGGGTCCCAGGGAGTGTGTGTCAGTATTTACAGGGGGGTCCCGGGCAGTGTGTGTCTTTACAGCGGGTCCCGGGGAGTGTGTGTCTTTACAGGGGGTCCCGGGGAGTGTGTGTCAGTATTTACAGAGGTTCCCAGGGAGTGTGTCAGTATTTACAGGGGATGCCGGGGAGTGTGTGTCAGTATTTTGAGGGGTCCCTGGGGAGTGTGTGTCAGTATTTACAGGGGTCCCCGGGGAGAGTGTGTGTCAGTATTTACAGGGGGGTCCCCGGGGAGTGTGTGTCAGTATTTACAGGGGCTCCTGGGGAGTGTTTGTCAGTATTTAGAGGGGTCCCGGGGAGTGTGTGTCAGTATTTACAGGGGGATCCCGGCGAGAGTGTGTCAGTATTTACAGGGGGCTCCTGGGCAGTTTGTCAGTATTTACAGCGGGTCCTGGGGAGTGTGTGTCAGTATTTACAGGGGGACCCTGGGGAGTGTGTGTCAGTATTTACAGGGGGTTCCCGGGGAATGTGTGTCTTTACAAGGGGTCCCGGGGAGTGTGTGTCAGTATTTACAGGGGGATCCGGGGGAGAGTGTGTCAGTATTTACAGGGGGCTCCTGGGCAGTTTGTCAGTATTTACAGCGGGTCCTGGGGAGTGTGTGTCAGTATTTACAGGGGGTCCCTGGGGAGTGTGTGTCAGTATTTACAGGGGGTTCCCGGGGAATGTGTGTCTTTACAAGGGGTCCCGGGGAGTGTGAGTCAGGATTTACAGGGGGTTCCCGGGGAATGTATGTCTTTACAAGGGGTCCCGGGGAGTGTGCGTCAGTATTTACAGGGGGGTCCCGGGGAGTGTGTGTCTTTACAGGGGGTCCCGGGGAGTGTGTGTCTTTACAGGGGGTCCCGGGGAGTGTGTGTCAGTATTTACAGAGGGACCCCGGGGAGTGTGTGTCAGTATTTACAGGGGGTTCCCGGGGAGTTTGTGTCAGTATTTACAGGGGGTTGCGGGGAGTGTGTGTCAGTATTTACAGAGGGTCCCAGCGAGTGTGTCTCAGTATTTACAGGAGGTGCCCGGGGAGTGTGTGTCAGTTTTTACAGGGGGATCCCGGGGAGTGTGTGTCAGTATTTACAGAGGGTCCCTGGGGACTGTGTGTCAGTATTTACAGGGGTCCCAGGGAGTGTTTGTCAGTATTTACAGGGGGTCCCGGGGAGTGTGTGTCAGTATTTACAGAGGGTCCCTGGGGACTGTGTGTCATTATTTACAGGGGGATCCTGGGGAGAGTGTGTCAGTATTTACAGGGGGCTCCTGAGGAGTTTGTCAGTATTTACAGGGGTTCCTGGGGAGTGTGTGTCAGTATTTACAGGGGGTTCCCGGGGAATGTGTGTCTTTACAAGGGGTCCCGGGGAGTATGTGTCAGTATTTACTGGGGGATCCCGGGGAGAGTGTGTCAGTATTTACAGGGGGCTCCTGGGCAGTTTGTCAGTATTTACAGCGGGTCCTGGGGAGTGTGTGTCAGTATTTACAGGGGGTCCCTGGGGAGTGTGTGTCAGTATTTACAGGGGGTTCCCGGGGAATGTGTGTCTTTACAAGGGGTCCCGGGGAGTGTGCGTCAGTATTTACAGGGGGTTCCCGGGGAATGTGTGTCTTTACAAGGGGTCCCGGGTAGTGTGCGTCAGTATTTACAGGGGGGTCCCGGGGAGTGTGTGTCTTTACAGGGGGTCCCGGGGAGTGTGTGTCTTTACAGGGGCTCCCGGGGAGTGTGTGTCAGTATTTACAGAGGATCCCAGTGAGTGTGTCAGTATTTACAGGGGGTCCCCGGGGAGTGTGTGTCAGTATTTACAGGGGTCCCTGGGCAGTGTGTGTCAGTATTTACAGGGGGCTCCTGGGGAGCTCGTCAGTATATACAGGGGGTCCTGGGGAGAGTGTGTTAGTATTTACAGGGGGTCCCTGGGGAGTGTGTGTCAGTATTTACTGGGGGTCCCCAGGGAGTGTGTGTCAGTATTTACAGGGGGTCCTGGGGAGTGTGTGTGTTTACAGGGGGTCCCGAGGAGTGTGTGTCAGTATTTACAAGGGTCCCGGGGAGTGTGTGTCTTTACAGGGGGTCCCAGGGAGTGTGTGTCAGTATTTACAGGGGGTTGCCGAGCAGTGTGTGTCTTTACAGGGGGTCCCGGTGAGTGTGTGTTTTTACAGGGGGTCCCGGGGAGTGTGTGTCAGTATTTACAGGGTGTCCCGGGGAGAGTGTGTCAGTATTTAGAGGGGTCCCTGGGGAGTGTGTGTCAGTATTTACAGGGGGATTCCGGGGAGAGTGTGTCAGTGTTTACAGGGGGTTCCCGGAGAGTGTGTGTCAGTATTTACAGAGGGTCCCAGCGAGTGTGTCTCAGTATTTACAGGAGGTCCCCGGGGAGTGTGTGTCAGTTTTTACAGGGGGATCCCGGGGAGTGTGTGTCAGTATTTACAGGGGGTCCCCGGGGAGAATGTGTGTCAGTATTTACAGGGGGGTCCCCGGGGAGTGTGTGTCAGTATTTACAGGGGGTCCCCGGGGAGTGTGTGTCAGTATTTACAGGGGGTCCTGGGGAGTGTGTGTCTTTACAGGGGGTCCCAAGGAGTGTGTGTCAGTATTTACAGGGGTCCCAGGGAGTGTGTGTCAGTATTTACAGGGGGGTCCCGGGCAGTGTGTGTCTTTACAGCGGGTCCCGGGGAGTGTGTGTCTTTACAGGGGGTCCCGGGGAGTGTGTGTCAGTATTTACAGAGGGACCCCGGGGAGTGTGTGTCAGTATTTACAGGGGGTTCCCGGGGAGTTTGTGTCAGTATTTACAGGGGGTTGCGGGGAGTGTGTGTCAGTATTTACAGAGGGTCCCAGCGAGTGTGTCTCAGTATTTACAGGAGGTGCCCGGGGAGTGTGTGTCAGTTTTTACAGGGGGATCCCGGGGAGTGTGTGTCAGTATTTACAGAGGGTCCCTGGGGACTGTGTGTCAGTATTTACAGGGGTCCCAGGGAGTGTTTGTCAGTATTTACAGGGGGTCCCGGGGAGTGTGTGTCAGTATTTACAGAGGGTCCCTGGGGACTGTGTGTCATTATTTACAGGGGGATCCTGGGGAGAGTGTGTCAGTATTTACAGGGGGCTCCTGAGGAGTTTGTCAGTATTTACAGGGGTTCCTGGGGAGTGTGTGTCAGTATTTACAGGGGGTTCCCGGGGAATGTGTGTCTTTACAAGGGGTCCCGGGGAGTATGTGTCAGTATTTACTGGGGGATCCCGGGGAGAGTGTGTCAGTATTTACAGGGGGCTCCTGGGCAGTTTGTCAGTATTTACAGCGGGTCCTGGGGAGTGTGTGTCAGTATTTACAGGGGGTCCCTGGGGAGTGTGTGTCAGTATTTACAGGGGGTTCCCGGGGAATGTGTGTCTTTACAAGGGGTCCCGGGGAGTGTGCGTCAGTATTTACAGGGGGTTCCCGGGGAATGTGTGTCTTTACAAGGGGTCCCGGGTAGTGTGCGTCAGTATTTACAGGGGGGTCCCGGGGAGTGTGTGTCTTTACAGGGGGTCCCGGGGAGTGTGTGTCTTTACAGGGGCTCCCGGGGAGTGTGTGTCAGTATTTACAGAGGATCCCAGTGAGTGTGTCAGTATTTACAGGGGGTCCCCGGGGAGTGTGTGTCAGTATTTACAGGGGTCCCTGGGCAGTGTGTGTCAGTATTTACAGGGGGCTCCTGGGGAGCTCGTCAGTATATACAGGGGGTCCTGGGGAGA
Organism: Carcharodon carcharias; assembly: GCF_017639515.1. NCBI lineage: Eukaryota > Metazoa > Chordata > Chondrichthyes > Lamniformes > Lamnidae > Carcharodon > Carcharodon carcharias. The sequence continues at coordinate 13,080,931 of NC_054499.1, read as the reverse complement.
GTGTGTTAGTATTTACAGGGGGTCCCTGGGGAGTGTGTGTCAGTATTTACTGGGGGTCCCCAGGGAGTGTGTGTCAGTATTTACAGGGGGTCCTGGGGAGTGTGTGTGTTTACAGGGGGTCCCGAGGAGTGTGTGTCAGTATTTACAAGGGTCCCGGGGAGTGTGTGTCTTTACAGGGGGTCCCAGGGAGTGTGTGTCAGTATTTACAGGGGGTTGCCGAGCAGTGTGTGTCTTTACAGGGGGTCCCGGTGAGTGTGTGTTTTTACAGGGGGTCCCGGGGAGTGTGTGTCAGTATTTACAGGGTGTCCCGGGGAGAGTGTGTCAGTATTTAGAGGGGTCCCTGGGGAGTGTGTGTCAGTATTTACAGGGGGATTCCGGGGAGAGTGTGTCAGTGTTTACAGGGGGTTCCCGGAGAGTGTGTGTCAGTATTTACAGAGGGTCCCAGCGAGTGTGTCTCAGTATTTACAGGAGGTCCCCGGGGAGTGTGTGTCAGTTTTTACAGGGGGATCCCGGGGAGTGTGTGTCAGTATTTACAGGGGGTCCCCGGGGAGAATGTGTGTCAGTATTTACAGGGGGGTCCCCGGGGAGTGTGTGTCAGTATTTACAGGGGGTCCCCGGGGAGTGTGTGTCAGTATTTACAGGGGGTCCTGGGGAGTGTGTGTCTTTACAGGGGGTCCCAAGGAGTGTGTGTCAGTATTTACAGGGGTCCCAGGGAGTGTGTGTCAGTATTTACAGGGGGGTCCCGGGCAGTGTGTGTCTTTACAGCGGGTCCCGGGGAGTGTGTGTCTTTACAGGGGGTCCCGGGGAGTGTGTGTCAGTATTTACAGAGGTTCCCAGGGAGTGTGTCAGTATTTACAGGGGATGCCGGGGAGTGTGTGTCAGTATTTTGAGGGGTCCCTGGGGAGTGTGTGTCAGTATTTACAGGGGTCCCCGGGGAGAGTGTGTGTCAGTATTTACAGGGGGGTCCCCGGGGAGTGTGTGTCAGTATTTACAGGGGCTCCTGGGGAGTGTTTGTCAGTATTTAGAGGGGTCCCGGGGAGTGTGTGTCAGTATTTACAGGGGGATCCCGGCGAGAGTGTGTCAGTATTTACAGGGGGCTCCTGGGCAGTTTGTCAGTATTTACAGCGGGTCCTGGGGAGTGTGTGTCAGTATTTACAGGGGGACCCTGGGGAGTGTGTGTCAGTATTTACAGGGGGTTCCCGGGGAATGTGTGTCTTTACAAGGGGTCCCGGGGAGTGTGTGTCAGTATTTACAGGGGGATCCGGGGGAGAGTGTGTCAGTATTTACAGGGGGCTCCTGGGCAGTTTGTCAGTATTTACAGCGGGTCCTGGGGAGTGTGTGTCAGTATTTACAGGGGGACCCTGGGGAGTGTGTGTCAGTATTTACAGGGGGTTCCCGGGGAATGTGTGTCTTTACAAGGGGTCCCGGGGAGTGTGCGTCAGGATTTACAGGGGGTTCCCGGGGAATGTATGTCTTTACAAGGGGTCCCGGGGAGTGTGCGTCAGTATTTACAGGGGGGTCCCGGGGAGTGTGTGTCTTTACAGGGGGTCCCGGGGAGTGTGTGTCTTTACAGGGGCTCCCGGGGAGTGTGTGTCAGTATTTACAGAGGATCCCAGTGAGTGTGTCAGTATTTACAGGGGGTCCCCGGGGAGTGTGTGTCAGTATTTACAAGGGTCCCTGGGCAGTGTGTGTCAGTATTTACAGGGGGCTCCTGGGGAGCTCGTCAGTATATACAGTGGGTCCTGGGGAGTGTGTGTTAGTATTTACAGGGGGTCCCTAGGGAGTGTGTGTCAGTATTTACAGGGGGTCTCCAGGGAGTGTGTGTCAGTATTTACAGGGGGTCCTGGGGAGTGTGTGTGTTTCTAGGGGGTCCCGAGGAGTGTGTGTCAGTATTTACAGGGGTCCCGGGGAGTGTGTGTCTTTACGGGGGGTCCCAGGGAGTGTGTGTCAGTATTTACAGGGGGTTCCCGGGCAGTGTGTGTCTTTACAGGGGGTCCCGGTGAGTGTGTGTTTTTACAGGGGGTCCCGGGGAGTGTGTGTCAGTATTTACAGGGTGTCCCGGGGAGTGTGTGTCAGTATTTAGAGGGGTCCCTGGGGAGTGTGTGTCAGTATTTACAGGGGGATCCCGGGGAGAGTGTGTCAGTATTTACAGGGGGCTCCTGGGCAGTTTGTCAGTATTTACAGCGGGTCCTGGGGAGTGTGTGTCAGTATTTACAGGGGGTCCCTGGGGAGTGTGTGTCAGTATTTACAGGGGTCCCAGGGAGTGTGTGTCAGTATTGACAGGGTGTGGGGTCCGCAGGGTGTGTGTGTCAATATTTACAGGGGGTCCCCAGGGAGAGTGTGTCAGTATTTACAGGGGGTCCTGGGGAGTGTGTGTGTTTACAGGGGGTCCCGAGGAGTGTGTGTCAGTATTTACAGGGGTCCCGGGGAGTGTGTGTCTTTACAGGGGGTCCCAGGGAGTATGTGTCAGTATTTACAGGGGGTTCCCGGGCAGTGTGTGTCTTTACAGGGGGTCCCGGTGAGTGTGTGTTTTTACAGGGGGTCCCGGGGAGTGAGTGTCAGTATTTACAGGGTGTCCCGGGGAGTGTGTGTCAGTATTTAGAGGGGTCCCTGGGGAGTGTGTGTCAGTATTTACAGGGGGATCCCGGGGAGAGTGTGTCAGTATTTACAGGGGGCTCCTGGGCAGTTTGTCAGTATTTACAGCGGGTCCTGGGGAGTGTGTGACAGTATTTACAGGGGGTCCCTGGGGAGTGTGTGTCAGTATTTACAGGGGTCCCAGGGAGTGTGTGTCAGTATTGACAGGGTGTGGGGTCCGCAGGGTGTGTGTGTCAATATTTACAGGGGGTCCCCAGGGAGAGTGTGTCAGTATTTACAGGGGGCTCCTGGGGAGTGTGTGTCAGTATTTACAGAGTGTCCCGGGGAGTGTGTGTCAGTATTTACAGGGGGTCCCCGGGGAGAGTGTGTCAGTATTTACAGGGGGTCCCCGGGGAGTGTGTGTCAGTATTGGCTGGGGGTTCCCGGGGAGTGTGTGTCAGTATTTACAGAGGGTCCCAGCGAGTGTTTCTCAGTATTTACACGAGGTCCCCGGGGAGTGTGTGTCAGTTTTTACAGGGGGAACCAGGGGAGAGTGTGTGTCAGTATTTACAGGGGCGTCCCAGGGGAGAGTGTGTGTCAGTATTTACAGGGGGGTCCCCGGGGAGTGTGTGTCAGTATTTACAGGGGGGTCCCCAGGGAGTGTGTGTCAGTATTTACAGGGGGTCCCCGGGGATTGTGTGTCAGTATTTACAGGGTGTCCTGGGGAGTGAGTGTCTTTACAGGGGGTCCCGGGGAGTGTGTGTCAGTATTTACAGGGGTTCCCGGGGAGTGTGTGTCTTTACAGGGGGTCCCGGGGAGTGTGTGTCTTTACAGGGGGTGCCGGGGAGTGTGTGTCTTTACAGGGGGTCCCGGGGAGTGTGTGTCTTTACAGGGGCTCCCGGGGAGTGTGTGTCAGTATTTACAGAGGATCCCAGGGAGTGTGTCAGTATTTACACGGGGTGCCCGGGGAGTGTGTGTCAGTATTTCCAGGGGTCCCTGGGGAGTGTGTGTCAGTATTTACAGGGTGATCCCGGGGAGAGTGTGTCAGTATTTACAGGGGGCTCCTGGGGAGTTTGTCAGTATTTACAGGTGGTCCTGGGGAGTGTGTGTCAGTATTTACAGGGGGTCCCTGGGGAGTGTGTGTCAGTATTTACAGGGGGTCCCTGGGGAATGTGTGTCAGTATTTACAGGGGGTCCCCGGGGAGTGTGTGTCAGTATTTACAGTAGCTCCCGGGGGAGTGTGTGTCAGTATTTACAGGGGGTCCTGGGGAGTGTGTGTCAGTATTTACAGGGGGTCCCCAGGGAGTGTGTGTCAGTATTTACAGAGGGTCCCGGGGAGTGTGTGTCAGTATTTACAGGGGGTCCCGGGGAGTGGGTGTCAGTATTTACAGGGGTCCCGGGGAGTGTGTGTCTTTACAGGTGGTCCCAGGGAATGTGTGTCAGTATTTACAGGGTGTGGGGTCCGCAGGGAGTGTGTGTCAGTATTTACTGAGGGTCCCAGCAAGTGTGTCTCAGTATTTACAGGAGGTCCCCGGGGAGTGTGTGTCAATTTTTACAGGGGGATCCCGGGGAGTGTGTGTCAGTATTTACAGAGGATACCAGGGAGTGTGTCAGTATTTCCAGGGGATCCCGGGGAGTGTGTGTCACTATTTATAGGGGTCCCTGGGGAATGTGTGTCAGTATTTACAGGGGGTTCCCGGAGAGTGTGTGTCAGTATTTACAGAGGATCCCAGCGAGTGTGTCTCAGTATTTACAGGAGGTCCCCGGGGAGTGTGTGTCAGTTTTTACAGGGGGATCCCGGGGAGTGTGTGTCAGTATTTACAGGGGTCCCAGGGAGTGTGTGTCAGTATTGACAGGGTGTGGGGTCCGCAGGGTGTGTGTGTCAATATTTACAGGGGGTCCCCAGGGAGAGTGTGTCAGTATTTACAGGGGGCTCCTGGGGAGTGTGTGTCAGTATTTACAGGGGGTCCCCGGGGAGTGTGTGTCAGTATTTACAGGGGGACCTGGGGAGTGTGTGTGTTTACAGGGGGTCCCGAGGAGTGTGTGTCAGTATTTACAGGGGTCCCGGGGAGTGTGTGTCTTTACAGGGGGTCCCAGGGAGTGTGTGTCAGTATTTACAGGGGGGTCCCGGGCAGTGTGTGTCTTTACAGGGGGTCCCGGGGAGTATGTGTCAGTATTTACAGGGTGTCCCGGGGAGTGTGTGTCAGTATTTAGAGGGGTCCCTGGGGAGTGTGTGTCAGTATTTACAGGGGGATCCCGGGGAGAGTGTGTCAGTATTTACAGGGGGCTCCTGGGCAGTTTGTCTGTATTTACAGCAGGTCCTGGGGAGTGTGTGTCAGTATTTACAGGGGGTCCCTGGGGAGTGTGTGTCAGTATTTACAGGGATTCCAGGGAGTGTGTGTCAGTATTGACAGGGTGTGGGGTCCGCAGGGTGTGTGTGTCAATATTTACAGGGGGTCCCCAGGGAGAGTGTGTCAGTATTTACAGGGGGCTCCTGGGGAGTGTGTGTCAGTATTTACAGAGTGTCCCGGGCAGTGTGTGTCAGTATTTACAGGGGGTCCCCGGGGAGTGTGTGTCAGTATTGGCTGGGGGTTCCCGGGGAGTGTGTGTCAGTATTTACAGAGGGTCCCAGCGAGTGTTTCTCAGTATTTACAAGAGGTCCCCGGGGAGTGTGTGTCAGTTTTTACAGGGGGAACCAGGGGAGAGTGTGTGTCAGTATTTACAGGGGGGTCCCCGGGGAGAGTGTGTGTCAGTATTTTAGGGGGGTTCCCGGGGAGTGTGTGTCAGTATTTACAGGGTGTTCCTGGGGAGAGTGTGTCAGTATTTACAGGGGGGTCCCCAGGGAGTGTGTGTCAGTATTTACAGGGGGTCCCCGGGGATTGTGTGTCAGTATTTACAGGGTGTCCTGGGGAGTGAGTGTCTTTACAGGGGGTCCCGGGGAGTGTGTGTCTTTACAGGGAGTCCCGGGGAGTGTGTGTCTTTACAGGGGGTCCCGAAGAGTGTGTGTCTTTACAGGGGCTCCCGGGGAGTGTGTGTCAGTATTTACAGAGGATCCCAGGGAGTGTGTCAGTATTTACACGGGGTGCCCGGGGAGTGTGTGTCAGTATTTACAGGGGTCCCCGGGGAGTGTGTGTCAGTATTTACAGGGGGATCCCGGGGAGAGTGTGTCAGTATTTACAGGGGTCTCCTGGGGAGTTTGTCAGTATTTACAGGTGGTCCTGGGGAGTGTGTGTCAGTATTTACAGGGGGTCCCTGGGGAGTGTGTGTCAGTATTTACAGGGGGTCCCCGGGGAGTGTGTGTCAGTATTTACAGGGGGTCCTGGGGAGTGTGTGTCAGTATTTACAGGGGGGTCCCGGGGAGTGTGTGTCTTTACAGGGGGTCCCAGGGAGTGTGTGTCAGTATTTACAGGGGGTCCCTGGGGAGTGTGTGTCAGTATTTACAGAGGATCCCAGGGACTGTGTCAGTATTTAGAGAGGATCCCAGGGAGTGTGTCGGTATTTAAAGGGGGTCCCCGGGGAGTGTGTGTCAGTATGTACAGGGTGTTCCCGGGGAATGTGTGTCAGTATTTACAGGGGGTTCCCGGGAAGTGTGTGTCAGTATTTACAGAGGGTCCCAGCGAGTGTGTGTCAGCATTTACAGGAGGTCCCCGGGGAGTGTGTGTCAGTATTTACAGGGGGTCCCCGGGGAGTGTGTGTCAGTATTTACAGTAGCTCCCGGGGGACTGTGTGTCAGTATTTACAGGGGGTCCTGGGGAGTGTGTGTCAGTATTTACAGGGGGTCCCCAGGGAGTGTGTGTCAGTATTTACAGAGGGTCCCGGGGAGTGTGTGTCAGTATTTACAGGGGGTCCCCAGGGAGTGAGTGTCAGTGTTTACAGGGTTCCCCAGGGAGTGGGTGTCAGTATTTACAGGGGTCCCGGGGAGTGTGTGTCTTTACAGGTGGTCCCAGGGAGTGTGTGTCAGTATTTACAGGGGTCCCTGGGGAGTGTGTGTCTGTATTTACAGGGGGTCCTGGGGAGTGTGTGTCAGTATTTACAGTGGGTCCCTGGGGTGTGTGTGTCAGTATTTACAGTGGGTCCCTGGGGAGTGTGTGTCAGTATTTAGAGGGGTCCCAGGGAGTGTGTGTCAGTATTTACAGATTGTGGGGTCCGCAGGGAGTGTGTGTCAGTATTTACTGAGGGTCCCAGCGAGTGTGTCTCAGTATTTACAGGAGGTCCCCGGGGAGTGTGTGTCAATTTTTACAGGGGGATTCCGGGGAGTGTGTGTCAGTATTTACAACGGGTTCCCGGGGAGAGTGTGTGTCAGTATTTACAGGGGGGTCCCCGGGGAGTGTGTGTCAGTATTTACAGTGGGTCCCCAGGGAGTGTGTGTCAGTATTTACAGGGGGTCCCTGGGGAATGTGTGTCAGTATTTACAGGGGGTCCCCGGCGAGTGTGTGTCAGTATTTACAGTAGCTCCCAGGGGAGTGTGTGTCAGTATTTACAGGGGGTCCTGAGGAGTGTGTGTCAGTATTTACAGGGGGTCCCCAGGGAGTGTGTGTCCGTATTTACAGAGGGTCCCGAGGAGTGTGTGTCAGTATTTACAGGGGGTCCCCAGGGAGTGTGTGTCAGTGTTTACAGGGTTCCCCAGGGAGTGGGTGTCAGTATTTACAGGGGTCCCGGGGAGTGTGTGTCTTTACAGGTGGTCCCAGGGAATGTGTGTCAGTATTTACACGGGACCCTGGGGAGTGTGTGTCTGTATTTACAGGGGGTCCTGGGGAGTGTGTGTCAGTATTTACAGGGGGTCCCTGGGGAGTGTGTGTCAGTATTTAGAGGGGTCCCAGGGAGTGTGTGTCAGTATTTACAGGGTGTGGGGTCCGCAGGGAGTGTGTGTCAGTATTTACTGAGGGTCCCAGCAAGTGTGTCTCAGTATTTACAGGAGGTCCCCGGGGAGTGTGTGTCAATTTTTACAGGGGGATCCCGGCGAGTGTGTGTCAGTATTTACAGAGGATACCAGGGAGTGTGTCAGTATTTCCAGGGGATCCCGGGGAGTGTGTGTCACTATTTAGAGGGGTCCCTGGGGAATGTGTGTCAGTATTTACAGGGGGTTCCCGGAGAGTGTGTGTCAGTATTTACAGAGGATCCCAGCGAGTGTGTCTCAGTATTTACAGGAGGTCCAAGGGGAGTGTGTGCCAGTTTTTACAGGGGGATCCCGGGGAGTGTGTGTCAGTATTTACAGGGGGTCCCCGGGGAGAGTGTGTGTCAGTATTTACAGGGGGGTCCCCGGGGAGTGTGTATCAGTATTTACAGGGGGTCCCCGGGGAGTGTGTGTCAGTATTTACATGGGGTCCTGGGGAGTCTGTGTCAGTATTTACAGGGGGTCCCTGGGGAGTGTGTGTCTTTACAGGGGATCCCGAGGAGTGTGTGTCAGTATTTACAGGGGTCCCGGGGAGTGTGTGTCTTTACAGGGGGTCCCAGGGAGTGTGTGTCAGTATTTACAGGGGGGTCCCGGGCAGTGTGTGTCTTTACAGGGGGTCCCGGGGAGTGTGTGTCAGTATTTACAGGGTGTCCCGGGGAGTGTGTGTCAGTATTTAGAGGGGTCCCTGGGGAGTGTGTGTCAGTATTTACAGGGGGATACCGGGGAGAGTGTGTCAGTATTTACAGGGGGCTCCTGGGCAGTTTGTCTGTATTTACAGCGGGTCCTGGGGAGTGTGTGTCAGTATTTACAGGGGGTCCCTGGGGAGTGTGTGTCAGTATTTACAGGGATCCCAGGGAGCGTGTGTCAGTATTGACAGGGTGTGGGGTCCGCAGGGTGTGTGTGTCAATATATACAGGGGTTCCCCAGGGAGAGTGTGTCAGTATTTACAGGGGGCTCCTGGGGAGTGTGTGTCAGTATTTACAGACTGTCCCGGGCAGTGTGTGTCAGTATTTACAGGGGGTCCCCGGGGAGTGTGTGTCAGTATTGGCTGGGGGTTTCCGGGGAGTGTGTGTCAGTATTTACAGAGGGTCCCAGCGAGTGTTTCTCAGTATTTACAAGAGGTCCCCGGGGAGTGTGTGTCAGTTTTTACAGGGGGAACCAGGGGAGAGTGTGTGTCAGTATTTACAGGGGGGTCCCCGGGGAGAGTGTGTGTCAGTATTTTAGGGGGGTCCCCGGGGAGTGTGTGTCAGTATTTACAGGGTGTTCCTGGGGAGTGTGTGTCAGTATTTACAGGGGGGTCCCCAGGGAGTGTGTGTCAGTATTTACAGGGGGTCCCCGGGGATTGTGTGTCAGTATTTACAGGGTGTCCTGGGGAGTGAGTGTCTTTACAGGGGGTCCCGGGGAGTGTGTGTCAGTATTTACAGGGGTTCCCGGGGAGTGTGTGTCTTTACAGGGGGTCCCGGGGAGTGTGTGTCTTTACAGGGAGTCCCGGGGAGTGTGTGTCTTTACAGGGGGTCCCGAAGAGTGTGTGTCTTTACAGGGGCTCCCGGGGAGTGTGTGTCAGTATTTACAGAGGATCCCAGGGAGTGTGTCAGTATTTACACAGGGTGCCCGGGGAGTGTGTGTCAGTATTTACAGGGGTCCCCGGGGAGTGTGTGTCAGTATTTACAGGGGGATCCCAGGGAGAGTGTGTCAGTATTTACAGGGGTCTCCTGGGGAGTTTGTCAGTATTTACAGGTGGTCCTGGGGAGTGTGTGTCAGTATTTACAGGGGGTCCCTGGGGAGTGTGTGTCAGTATTTACAGGGGGTCCCTGGGGAGTGTGTGTCAGTATTTACAGGGGGTCCCCGGGGAGTGTGTGTCAGTATTTACAGGGGGTCCTGGGGAGTGTGTGTCAGTATTTACAGGGGGGTCCCGGGGAGTGTGTGTCTTTACAGGGGGTGCCGGGGAGTGTGTGTCTTTACAGGGGGTCCCGGGGAGTGTGTGTCTTTACAGGGGCTCCCGGGGAGTGTGTGTCAGTATTTACAGAGGATCCCAGGGAGTGTGTCAGTATTTACACGGGGTGCCCGGGGAGTGTGTGTCAGTATTTCCAGGGGTCCCTGGGGAGTGTGTGTCAGTATTTACAGGGTGATCCCGGGGAGAGTGTGTCAGTATTTACAGGGGGCTCCTGGGGAGTTTGTCAGTATTTACAGGTGGTCCTGGGGAGTGTGTGTCAGTATTTACAGGGGGTCCCTGGGGAGTGTGTGTCAGTATTTACAGGGGGTCCCTGGGGAATGTGTGTCAGTATTTACAGGGGGTCCCCGGGGAGTGTGTGTCAGTATTTACAGTAGCTCCCGGGGGAGTGTGTGTCAGTATTTACAGGGGGTCCTGGGGAGTGTGTGTCAGTATTTACAGGGGGTCCCCAGGGAGTGTGTGTCAGTATTTACAGAGGGTCCCGGGGAGTGTGTGTCAGTATTTACAGGGGGTCCCGGGGAGTGGGTGTCAGTATTTACAGGGGTCCCGGGGAGTGTGTGTCTTTACAGGTGGTCCCAGGGAATGTGTGTCAGTATTTACAGGGTGTGGGGTCCGCAGGGAGTGTGTGTCAGTATTTACTGAGGGTCCCAGCAAGTGTGTCTCAGTATTTACAGGAGGTCCCCGGGGAGTGTGTGTCAATTTTTACAGGGGGATCCCGGGGAGTGTGTGTCAGTATTTACAGAGGATACCAGGGAGTGTGTCAGTATTTCCAGGGGATCCCGGGGAGTGTGTGTCACTATTTATAGGGGTCCCTGGGGAATGTGTGTCAGTATTTACAGGGGGTTCCCGGAGAGTGTGTGTCAGTATTTACAGAGGATCCCAGCGAGTGTGTCTCAGTATTTACAGGAGGTCCCCGGGGAGTGTGTGTCAGTTTTTACAGGGGGATCCCGGGGAGTGTGTGTCAGTATTTACAGGGGTCCCAGGGAGTGTGTGTCAGTATTGACAGGGTGTGGGGTCCGCAGGGTGTGTGTGTCAATATTTACAGGGGGTCCCCAGGGAGAGTGTGTCAGTATTTACAGGGGGCTCCTGGGGAGTGTGTGTCAGTATTTACAGGGGGTCCCCGGGGAGTGTGTGTCAGTATTTACAGGGGGACCTGGGGAGTGTGTGTGTTTACAGGGGGTCCCGAGGAGTGTGTGTCAGTATTTACAGGGGTCCCGGGGAGTGTGTGTCTTTACAGGGGGTCCCAGGGAGTGTGTGTCAGTATTTACAGGGGGGTCCCGGGCAGTGTGTGTCTTTACAGGGGGTCCCGGGGAGTATGTGTCAGTATTTACAGGGTGTCCCGGGGAGTGTGTGTCAGTATTTAGAGGGGTCCCTGGGGAGTGTGTGTCAGTATTTACAGGGGGATCCCGGGGAGAGTGTGTCAGTATTTACAGGGGGCTCCTGGGCAGTTTGTCTGTATTTACAGCAGGTCCTGGGGAGTGTGTGTCAGTATTTACAGGGGGTCCCTGGGGAGTGTGTGTCAGTATTTACAGGGATTCCAGGGAGTGTGTGTCAGTATTGACAGGGTGTGGGGTCCGCAGGGTGTGTGTGTCAATATTTACAGGGGGTCCCCAGGGAGAGTGTGTCAGTATTTACAGGGGGCTCCTGGGGAGTGTGTGTCAGTATTTACAGAGTGTCCCGGGCAGTGTGTGTCAGTATTTACAGGGGGTCCCCGGGGAGTGTGTGTCAGTATTGGCTGGGGGTTCCCGGGGAGTGTGTGTCAGTATTTACAGAGGGTCCCAGCGAGTGTTTCTCAGTATTTACAAGAGGTCCCCGGGGAGTGTGTGTCAGTTTTTACAGGGGGAACCAGGGGAGAGTGTGTGTCAGTATTTACAGGGGGGTCCCCGGGGAGAGTGTGTGTCAGTATTTTAGGGGGGTTCCCGGGGAGTGTGTGTCAGTATTTACAGGGTGTTCCTGGGGAGAGTGTGTCAGTATTTACAGGGGGGTCCCCAGGGAGTGTGTGTCAGTATTTACAGGGGGTCCCCGGGGATTGTGTGTCAGTATTTACAGGGTGTCCTGGGGAGTGAGTGTCTTTACAGGGGGTCCCGGGGAGTGTGTGTCTTTACAGGGAGTCCCGGGGAGTGTGTGTCTTTACAGGGGGTCCCGAAGAGTGTGTGTCTTTACAGGGGCTCCCGGGGAGTGTGTGTCAGTATTTACAGAGGATCCCAGGGAGTGTGTCAGTATTTACACGGGGTGCCCGGGGAGTGTGTGTCAGTATTTACAGGGGTCCCCGGGGAGTGTGTGTCAGTATTTACAGGGGGATCCCGGGGAGAGTGTGTCAGTATTTACAGGGGTCTCCTGGGGAGTTTGTCAGTATTTACAGGTGGTCCTGGGGAGTGTGTGTCAGTATTTACAGGGGGTCCCTGGGGAGTGTGTGTCAGTATTTACAGGGGGTCCCCGGGGAGTGTGTGTCAGTATTTACAGGGGGTCCTGGGGAGTGTGTGTCAGTATTTACAGGGGGGTCCCGGGGAGTGTGTGTCTTTACAGGGGGTCCCAGGGAGTGTGTGTCAGTATTTACAGGGGGTCCCTGGGGAGTGTGTGTCAGTATTTACAGAGGATCCCAGGGACTGTGTCAGTATTTAGAGAGGATCCCAGGGAGTGTGTCGGTATTTAAAGGGGGTCCCCGGGGAGTGTGTGTCAGTATGTACAGGGTGTTCCCGGGGAATGTGTGTCAGTATTTACAGGGGGTTCCCGGGAAGTGTGTGTCAGTATTTACAGAGGGTCCCAGCGAGTGTGTGTCAGCATTTACAGGAGGTCCCCGGGGAGTGTGTGTCAGTATTTACAGGGGGTCCCCGGGGAGTGTGTGTCAGTATTTACAGTAGCTCCCGGGGGACTGTGTGTCAGTATTTACAGGGGGTCCTGGGGAGTGTGTGTCAGTATTTACAGGGGGTCCCCAGGGAGTGTGTGTCAGTATTTACAGAGGGTCCCGGGGAGTGTGTGTCAGTATTTACAGGGGGTCCCCAGGGAGTGAGTGTCAGTGTTTACAGGGTTCCCCAGGGAGTGGGTGTCAGTATTTACAGGGGTCCCGGGGAGTGTGTGTCTTTACAGGTGGTCCCAGGGAGTGTGTGTCAGTATTTACAGGGGTCCCTGGGGAGTGTGTGTCTGTATTTACAGGGGGTCCTGGGGAGTGTGTGTCAGTATTTACAGTGGGTCCCTGGGGTGTGTGTGTCAGTATTTACAGTGGGTCCCTGGGGAGTGTGTGTCAGTATTTAGAGGGGTCCCAGGGAGTGTGTGTCAGTATTTACAGATTGTGGGGTCCGCAGGGAGTGTGTGTCAGTATTTACTGAGGGTCCCAGCGAGTGTGTCTCAGTATTTACAGGAGGTCCCCGGGGAGTGTGTGTCAATTTTTACAGGGGGATTCCGGGGAGTGTGTGTCAGTATTTACAACGGGTTCCCGGGGAGAGTGTGTGTCAGTATTTACAGGGGGGTCCCCGGGGAGTGTGTGTCAGTATTTACAGTGGGTCCCCAGGGAGTGTGTGTCAGTATTTACAGGGGGTCCCTGGGGAATGTGTGTCAGTATTTACAGGGGGTCCCCGGCGAGTGTGTGTCAGTATTTACAGTAGCTCCCAGGGGAGTGTGTGTCAGTATTTACAGGGGGTCCTGAGGAGTGTGTGTCAGTATTTACAGGGGGTCCCCAGGGAGTGTGTGTCCGTATTTACAGAGGGTCCCGAGGAGTGTGTGTCAGTATTTACAGGGGGTCCCCAGGGAGTGTGTGTCAGTGTTTACAGGGTTCCCCAGGGAGTGGGTGTCAGTATTTACAGGGGTCCCGGGGAGTGTGTGTCTTTACAGGTGGTCCCAGGGAATGTGTGTCAGTATTTACACGGGACCCTGGGGAGTGTGTGTCTGTATTTACAGGGGGTCCTGGGGAGTGTGTGTCAGTATTTACAGGGGGTCCCTGGGGAGTGTGTGTCAGTATTTAGAGGGGTCCCAGGGAGTGTGTGTCAGTATTTACAGGGTGTGGGGTCCGCAGGGAGTGTGTGTCAGTATTTACTGAGGGTCCCAGCAAGTGTGTCTCAGTATTTACAGGAGGTCCCCGGGGAGTGTGTGTCAATTTTTACAGGGGGATCCCGGCGAGTGTGTGTCAGTATTTACAGAGGATACCAGGGAGTGTGTCAGTATTTCCAGGGGATCCCGGGGAGTGTGTGTCACTATTTAGAGGGGTCCCTGGGGAATGTGTGTCAGTATTTACAGGGGGTTCCCGGAGAGTGTGTGTCAGTATTTACAGAGGATCCCAGCGAGTGTGTCTCAGTATTTACAGGAGGTCCAAGGGGAGTGTGTGCCAGTTTTTACAGGGGGATCCCGGGGAGTGTGTGTCAGTATTTACAGGGGGTCCCCGGGGAGAGTGTGTGTCAGTATTTACAGGGGGGTCCCCGGGGAGTGTGTATCAGTATTTACAGGGGGTCCCCGGGGAGTGTGTGTCAGTATTTACATGGGGTCCTGGGGAGTCTGTGTCAGTATTTACAGGGGGTCCCTGGGGAGTGTGTGTCTTTACAGGGGATCCCGAGGAGTGTGTGTCAGTATTTACAGGGGTCCCGGGGAGTGTGTGTCTTTACAGGGGGTCCCAGGGAGTGTGTGTCAGTATTTACAGGGGGGGTCCCGGGCAGTGTGTGTCTTTACAGGGGGTCCCGGGGAGTGTGTGTCAGTATTTACAGGGTGTCCCGGGGAGTGTGTGTCAGTATTTAGAGGGGTCCCTGGGGAGTGTGTGTCAGTATTTACAGGGGGATACCGGGGAGAGTGTGTCAGTATTTACAGGGGGCTCCTGGGCAGTTTGTCTGTATTTACAGCGGGTCCTGGGGAGTGTGTGTCAGTATTTACAGGGGGTCCCTGGGGAGTGTGTGTCAGTATTTACAGGGATCCCAGGGAGCGTGTGTCAGTATTGACAGGGTGTGGGGTCCGCAGGGTGTGTGTGTCAATATATACAGGGGTTCCCCAGGGAGAGTGTGTCAGTATTTACAGGGGGCTCCTGGGGAGTGTGTGTCAGTATTTACAGACTGTCCCGGGCAGTGTGTGTCAGTATTTACAGGGGGTCCCCGGGGAGTGTGTGTCAGTATTGGCTGGGGGTTTCCGGGGAGTGTGTGTCAGTATTTACAGAGGGTCCCAGCGAGTGTTTCTCAGTATTTACAAGAGGTCCCCGGGGAGTGTGTGTCAGTTTTTACAGGGGGAACCAGGGGAGAGTGTGTGTCAGTATTTACAGGGGGGTCCCCGGGGAGAGTGTGTGTCAGTATTTTAGGGGGGTCCCCGGGGAGTGTGTGTCAGTATTTACAGGGTGTTCCTGGGGAGTGTGTGTCAGTATTTACAGGGGGGTCCCCAGGGAGTGTGTGTCAGTATTTACAGGGGGTCCCCGGGGATTGTGTGTCAGTATTTACAGGGTGTCCTGGGGAGTGAGTGTCTTTACAGGGGGTCCCGGGGAGTGTGTGTCAGTATTTACAGGGGTTCCCGGGGAGTGTGTGTCTTTACAGGGGGTCCCGGGGAGTGTGTGTCTTTACAGGGAGTCCCGGGGAGTGTGTGTCTTTACAGGGGGTCCCGAAGAGTGTGTGTCTTTACAGGGGCTCCCGGGGAGTGTGTGTCAGTATTTACAGAGGATCCCAGGGAGTGTGTCAGTATTTACACAGGGTGCCCGGGGAGTGTGTGTCAGTATTTACAGGGGTCCCCGGGGAGTGTGTGTCAGTATTTACAGGGGGATCCCAGGGAGAGTGTGTCAGTATTTACAGGGGTCTCCTGGGGAGTTTGTCAGTATTTACAGGTGGTCCTGGGGAGTGTGTGTCAGTATTTACAGGGGGTCCCTGGGGAGTGTGTGTCAGTATTTACAGGGGGTCCCTGGGGAGTGTGTGTCAGTATTTACAGGGGGTCCCCGGGGAGTGTGTGTCAGTATTTACAGGGGGTCCTGGGGAGTGTGTGTCAGTATTTACAGGGGGGTCCCGGGGAGTGTGTGTCTTTACAGGGGGTCCCAGGGAGTGTGTGTCAGTATTTACAGGGGGTCCCTGGGGAGTGTGTGTCAGTATTTACAGAGGATCCCAGGGACTGTGTCAGTATTTAGAGAGGATCCCAGGGAGTGTGTCGGTATTTAAAGGGGGTCCCCGGGGAGTGTGTGTCAGTATGTACAGGGTGTTCCCGGGGAGTGTGTGTCAGTATTTACAGGGGGTACCCGGGAAGTGTGTGTCAGTATTTACAGAGGGTCCCAGCGAGTGTGTGTCAGTATTTACAGTAGCTCCCGGGGGAGTGTGTGTCAGTATTTACAGGGGGTCCTGGGGAGTGTGTGTCAGTATTTACAGGGGGTCCCCAGGGAGTGTGTGTCAGTATTTACAGAGGGTCCCGGGGAGTGTGTGTCAGTATTTACAGGGGGTCCCCAGGGAGTGAGTGTCAGTGTTTACAGGGTTCCCCAGGGAGTGGATGTCAGTATTTACAGGGGTCCCGGGGAGTGTGTGTCTTTACAGGTGGTCCCAGGGAGTGTGTGTCAGTATTTACAGGGGTCCCTGGGGAGTGTGTGTCTGTATTTACAGGGGGTCCTGGGGAGTGTGTGTCAGTATTTACAGTGGGTCCCTGGGGAGTGTGTGTCAGTATTTACAGTGGGTCCCTGGGGAGTGTGTGTCAGTATTTAGAGGGGTCCCAGGGAGTGTGTGTCAGTATTTACAGATTGTGGGGTCCGCAGGGAGTGTGTGTCAGTATTTACTGAGGGTCCCAGCGAGTGTGTCTCAGTATTTACAGGAGGTCCCCGGGGAGTGTGTGTCAATTTTTACAGGGGGATTCCGGGGAGTGTGTGTCAGTATTTACAACGGGTTCCCGGGGAGAGTGAGTGTCAGTATTTACAGGGGGGTCCCCGGGGAGTGTGTGTCAGTATTTACAGTGGGTCCCCAGGGAGTGTGTGTCAGTATTTACAGGGGGTCCCTGGGGAATGTGTGTCAGTATTTACAGGGGGTCCCCGGGGAGTGTGTGTCAGTATTTACAGGGGGTCCTGGGGAGTGTGTGTCAGTATTTACAGGGGGTCCCCAGGGAGTGTGTGTCCGTATTTACAGAGGGTCCCGGGGAGTGTGTGTCAGTATTTACAGGGGGTCCCCAGGGAGTGTGTGTCAGTGTTTACAGGGTTCCCCAGGGAGTGGGTGTCAGTATTTACAGGGGTCCCGGGGAGTGTGTGTCTTTACAGGTGGTCCCAGGGAATGTGTGTCAGTATTTACACGGGTCCCTGGGGAGTGTGTGTCTGTATTTACAGGGGGTCCTGGGGAGTGTGTGTCAGTATTTACAGGGGGTCCCTGGGGAGTGTGTGTCAGTATTTAGAGGGGTCCCAGGGAGTGTGTGTCAGTATTTACAGGGTGTGGGGTCCGCAGGGAGTTTGTGTCAGTATTTACTGAGGGTCCCAGCAAGTGTGTCTCAGTATTTACAGGAGGTCCCCGGGGAGTGTGTGTCAATTTTTACAGGGGGATCCCGGGGAGTGTGTGTCAGTATTTACAGAGGATACCAGGGAGTGTGTCAGTATTTCCAGGGGATCCCGGGGAGTGTGTGTCACTATTTAGAGGGGTCCCTGGGGAATGTGTGTCAGTATTTACAGGGGGTTCCCGGAGATTGTGTGTCAGTATTTACAGAGGATCCCAGCGAGTGTGTCTCAGTATTTACAGGAGGTCCAAGGGGAGTGTGTGCCAGTTTTTACAGGGGGATCCCGGGGAGTGTGTGTCAGTATTTACAGGGGGTCCCCGGGGAGAGTGTGTGTCAGTATTTACAGGGGGGTCCCCGGGGTGTGTGTGTCAGTATTTACAGGGGGTCCCCGGGGAGTGTGTGTCTTTACAGGGGGTCCCGAGGAGTGTGTGTCAGTATTTACAGGGGTCCCGGGGAGTGTGTGTCTTTACAGGGGGTCCCAGGGAGTGTGTGTCAGTATTTACAGGGGTGTCCCGGGCAGTGTGTGTCTTTACAGGTGGCCCCGGGGAGTGTGTGTCTTTACAGGGGGTCCCGGGGAGTGTGTGTCAGTATTTACAGGGGGTCCCGGGGAGTGTGTGTCAGTATTTACAGGGGGTCCCCGGAGAGTGTGTGTCTGTATTTACAGGGACTCCTGGGGAGTGTTTGTCAGTATTTACAGGGAGTCCCTGGGGAGTGTGTGTCTTTACAGGGGGTCCCGAGGAGTGTGCGTCAGTATTTACAGGGGGTTCCCGGGGAATGTGTGTCTTTACAGGGGGTCCCGGGGAGTGTGCGTCAGTATTTACAGAGGGGTCCCGGGGAGTGTGTGTCTTTACAGGGGGTCCCGGGGAGTGTGTGTCCTTAAAGGGTCTCCCGGGGAGTGTGTGTCAGTATTTACAGAGGATCCCAGTGAGTGTGTCAGTATTTACAGGGGGTCCCCGGGGAGTGTGTGTCAGTATTTACAGGGGTCCCTGGGCAGTGTGTGTCAGTATTTACAGGGGGCTCCTGGGGAGCTCGTCAGTATGTACAGGGGGTCCTGGGGAGTGTGTGTTAGTATTTACAGGGGGTCCCTGGGGAGTGTGTGTCAGTATTTACAGGGGGTCCCCGGGGATTGTGTGTCAGTATTTACAGGGGGTCCTGGGGAGTGTGTGTGTTTACAGGGGGTCCCGAGGAGTGTGTGTCAGTATTTACAGGGGTCCCGGGGAGTGTGTGTCTTTACAGGGGGTCCCAGGGAGTGTGTGTCAGTATTTACAGGGGGGTCCCGGGCAGTGTGTGTCTTTACAGGGGGTCCCGGGGAGTGTGTGTCAGTATTTACAGGGTGTCCCGGGGAGTGTGTGTCAGTATTTAGAGGGGTCCCTGGGGAGTGTGTGTCAGTATTTACAGGGGGATCCCGGGGAGAGTGTGTCAGTATTTACAGGGGGCTCCTGGGCAGTTTGTCTGTATTTACAGCGGGTCCTGGGGAGTGTGTGTCAGTATTTACAGGGGGTCCCTGGGGAGTGTGTGTCAGTATTTACAAGGATCCCAGGGAGTGTGTGTCAGTATTGACAGGGTGTGGGGTCCGCAGGGTGTGTGTGTCAATATTTACAGGGGGTCCCTGGGGAGTGTGTGTCTGTATTTACAGGGGGTCCTGGGGAGTGTGTGTCAGTATTTACAGGGGGTCCCTGGGGAGTGTGTGTCAGTATTTACAGTGGGTCCCTGGGGAGTGTGTGTCAGTATTTAGAGGGGTCCCAGGGAGTGTGTGTCAGTATTTACAGATTGTGGGGTCCGCAGGGAGTGTGTGTCAGTATTTAATGAGGGTCCCAGCGAGTGTGTCTCAGTATTTACAGGAGGTCCCCGGGGAGTGTGTGTCAATTTTTACAGGGGGATTCCGGGGAGTGTGTGTCAGTATTTACAACGGGTTCCCGGGGAGAGTGTGTGTCAGTATTTACAGGTGGGTCCCCGGGGAGTGTGTGTCAGTATTTACAGTGGGTCCCCAGGGAGTGTGTGTCAGTATTTACAGGGGGTCCTGGGGAGCGTGTGTCTTTACAGGGGGTCCCGAGGAGTGTGTGTCAGTATTTACAGCGGGTCCCAGGGAGTGTGTGTCTTTACAGGGGGTCCCAGGGAGTGTGAGTCAGTATTTCCAGGGGGGTCCCGGGCAGTGTGTGTCTTTACAGGGGTTCCCGGGGAGTGTGTGTCTTTACAGGGGGTCCCGGGGAGTGTGTGTCAGTATTTACAGAGGATACCAGGGAGTGTGTCAGTATTTCCAGGGGATCCCAGGGAGTGTGTGTCGGTATTTAGAGGGGTCCCTGGGGAATGTGTGTCAGTATTTACAGGGGGTTCCCGGAGAGTGTGTGTCAGTATTTACAGAGGATCCCAGCGAGTGTGTCTCAGTATTTACAGGAGGTCCCCGGGGAGTGTGTGTCAGTTTTTACAGGGGGATCCCGGGGAGTGTGTGTCAGTACTTACAGGGGGTCCCCGGGGACAGTGTGTGTCAGTATTTACAGGGGGGTTCCCGGGGAGTGTGTGTCAGTATTTACAGGGGGTCCCCGGGGAGTGTGTGTCAGTATTTACATGGGGTCCTGGGGAGTCTGTGTCAGTGTTTACAGGGGTTCCCTGGGGAGTGTGTGTCTTTACAGGGGGTCCCGAGGAGTGTGTGTCAGTATTTACAGGGGTCCCGGGGAGTGTGTGTCTTTACAGGGGGTCCCAGGGAGTGTGTGTCAGTATTTACAGGGGTGTCCCGGGCAGTGTGTGTCTTTACAGGTGGCCCCGGGGAGTGTGTGTCTTTCCCGGGGGTCCCGGGGAGTGTGTGTCAGTATTTACAGGGGGTCCCGGGGAGTGTGTGTCAGTATTTAGAGGGGTCCCTGGGGAGTGGGTGTCAGTATTTACAGGGGGATCCCGGGGAGAGTGTGTCAGTATTTACAGGGGGCTCCTCGGCAGTTTGTCAGTATTTACAGGGGGTCCTGGGGAGTGTGTGTCAGTATTTACAGGGGGTCCCTGGGGAGTGTGTGTCAGTATTTACAGGGGTCCCAGGGAGTGTGTGTCAGTATTTACAGGGGGTTCCCGGGGAGTGTGTGTCAGTATTTACAGAGGGTCTCAGCGAGTGTTTCTCAGTATTTACAGGAGGTCCCCGGGGAGTGTGTGTCAGTTTTTACAGGGGGATCCCGGGGAGTGTGTGTCAGTATTTACAGGGGGTCCCCGGGGAGAGTGTGTGCCAGGATTTACAGGGGGGTCCCTCTGGAGTGTGTGTCAGTATTTACAGGGGGTTCCCGGGGAGTGTGTGTCAGTATTTACAGGGGGTCCTGATGAGTGTGTGTCTTTACAGGGGGTCTTGAGGAGTGTGTGACAGTATTTACAGGGGGGTCCCGGGGAGTGTGTGTCTTTACAGGGGGTCCCAGGGAGTGTGTGTCAGTATTTACAGGGGGTTCCCAGGGAGTGTGTGTCTTTACAGGGGGTCCCGGAGACTGTGTGCCTTTACAGGGGGTCCCGGGGAGTGTGTGTCAGTATTTTCAGAGGATCCCAGGAAGTGTGTCAGTATTTACAGAGGATCCCAGGGAGAGTGTCAGTATTTACAGGGGGTCCCCGTGGAGCGTGTGTCAGTATTTACAAGGGGTTCCCGGGGAGTGTGTGTCAGTATTTACAGGGGGACCCCGGGGAGTGTGTGTCAGTATTTACAGGGGGTTCCCGCGGAGTGTGTGTCAGTATTTACAGGGGGTTCCCGGGGAGTGTGTGTCAGTATTTACAGAGGGTCCCAGCGAGTGTGTCTCAGTATTTACAGGAGGTGCCCGGGGAGTGTGTGTCAGTTTTTACAGGGGGATCCCGGGGAGTGTGTGTCAGCATTTACAGGGTGTCCCCAGGGAGAGTGTGTGTCAGTATTTACAGAGGGTCCCTGGGGACTGTGTGTCAGTATTTACAGGGGTCCCAGGGAGTGTGTGTCAGTATTTACAGGGGGTCCCGGGGAGTGTGTGTCAGTATTTACAGAGGGTCCCTGGGGACAGTGTGTCAGTATTTACAGGAGGATCCTGGGGAGAGTGTGTCAGTATTTACAGGGGGCTCCTGAGGAGTTTGTCAGTATTTACAGGGGTTCCTGGGGAGTGTGTGTCAGTATTTACAGAGCGTCCCTGGGGACTGTGTGTCAGTATTTACAGGGGTCCCCGGCAGTGTGTGTCAGTATTTACAGGGTGTGGGGTCTGCAGGGAGTGTGTGTCAGTATTTACAGGGGGTCCCTGGGGAGCGTGTGTCAGTATTTACAGGGGGTTCCCGGAGAGTGTGTGTCAGTATTTACAGGGGGACCCCGCGGAGTGTGTGTTAGTATTTACAGGGGGTTCCCGGGGAGTTTGTGTCAGTATTTACAGGGGGACCCCGCGGAGTGTGTGTCAGTATTTACAGGGGGTCCCCGGGGAGTGTGTGTCAGTATTTACAGTGGCTCCCTGGGGAGTGTGTGTCAGTATTTACAGGGGGTCCTGGGGAGTGTGTGTCAGTATTTACATGGGGTCCCTGGGGAGTGTGTGTCAGTATTTACAGGGGTCCCTGGGGAGTGTGTGTCAGTATTTACAGGGGTCCCGGGGAGTGTGTGTCTTTACAGGGTTCCCGGGGAGTGTGTGTCAGTATTTACAGGGTGTCCAGGGGAGTGTGTGTCAGTATTTACAGGGGGTCCCGGGGAGTGTGTGTCAGTATTTGGAGGGGTCCCTGGGGAGAGTGTGTCAGTATTTACAGGGGGCTCCTGGGCAGTTTGTCAGTATTTACAGGGGGTCCTGGGGAGTGTGTGTCAGTATTTACATGGGGTCCCTGGGGAGTGTGTGACAGTATTTACAGGGGTCCCCAGGGAGAGTGAGTCTGTATTTAAAGGCGGCTCCTGGGGAGTGTGTGTCAGTATTTACAGGGGGTCCCCAGGGAGAGTGTGTCAGTATTTACAGGGGGCTACTGGGGAGTGTGTGTCATTATTTACAGAGGGTCCCGGGGAGTGTGTGTCAGTATTTACAGGGGGTCCCCGGGGAGAGAGTGTCAGTATTTACAGGGGGTCCCCGGGGAGTGTGTGTCAGTATATACAGGGGGTCCTGGGGAGTGTGTGTCTTTACAGGGGGTCCCGAGGAGTGTGTGTCAGTATTTACAGGGGGGTCCCGGGGAGTGTGTGTCTTTACAGGGGGTCCCAGGGAGTGTGTGTCAGTATTTACAGGGGGGTCCCGGGGAGTGTGTGTCTTTACAGGGGGTCCCGGGGAGTGTGTGTCAGTATTTACAGAGGATCCCAGGGACTGTGTCAATATTTAGAGAGGATCCCAGGGAGTGTGTCGGTATTTAAAGGGGGTCCCCGGGGAGCGTGTGTCAGTATTTACAGAGGGTCCCAGCCAGTGTGTGTCAGTATTTACAGGAGGTCCCCGGGGAGTGTTTGTCAGTACTTACAGGGGTGGCCCGGGCAATGTGTGTCAGTATTTACAGGGGGTCCCCGGGGAGTGTGTGTCAGTATTTACAGGGGGTCCTGGGGAGTGTGTGTCTTTACAGGGGGTCCCGAGGAGTGTGTGTCATTATTTACAGGGGGGTCCCGGGGAGTGTGTGTCTTTACAGGCGTTCCCGGGGAGTGTGTGTCAGTATTTACAGAGGATCCCAGGGAGTGTCTCAGTATTTACAGGGGGTCCCGGGGAGTGTGTGTCAGTATTTACAGGGGTCCCTGGGGAGTGTGTGTCAGTATTTATAGGGGGTCCCCAGGGAGAGTGTGTCAGTATTTACAGGGGGCTACTGGGGAGTGTGTGTCAGTATTTACAGAGGGTCCCGGGGAGTGTGTGTCAGTATTTACAGGGGGTCCCCGGGGAGAGAGTGTCAGTATTTACAGGGGGTCCCCGGGGAGTGTGTGTCAGTATATACAGGGGGTCCTGGGGAGTGTGTGTCTTTACAGGGGGTCCCGAGGAGTGTGTGTCAGTATTTACAGGGGGGTCCCGGGGAGTGTGTGTCTTTACAGGGGGTCCCAGGGAGTGTGTGTCAGTATTTACAGGGGGGTCCCGGGGAGTGTGTGTCTTTACAAGGGTTCCCGGAGAGTGTGTGTCTTTACAGGGGCTCCCGGGGAGTGTGTGTCAGTATTTACAGAGGATCCCAGGGACTGTGTCAGTATTTAGAGAGGATCCCAGGGAGTGTGTCGGTATTTAAAGGGGATCCCCGGGGAGCGTGTGTCAGTATGTACAGGGTGTTCCCGGGGAGTGTGTGTCAGTATTTACAGGGGGTTCCCGGGAAGTGTGTGTCAGTATTTACAGAGGGTCCCAGCGAGTGTGTGTCAGTATTTACAGGAGGTCCCCGGGGAGTGTGTGTCAGTATTTACAGGGGGGTCCCCGGGGAGTGTGTGTCAGTATTTACAGGGGGTCCCCGGGGAGTGTGTGTCAGTATTTACAGGGGGTCCTGGGGAGTGTGTGTCTTTACAGGGGGTCCCGAGGAGTGTGTGTCAGTATTTACAGGGGGGTCCCGGGGAGTGTGTGTCTTTACAGGGGTTCCCGGGGAGTGTGTGTCAGTATTTACAGAGGATCCCAGGGAGTGTCTCAGTATTTACAGGGGGTCCCGGGGAGTGTGTGTCAGTATTTACAGGGGTCCCTGGGGAGTGTGTGTCAGTATTTATAGGGGGATCCCGGGGAGAGTGTGCCAGTATTTACAGGGGGCTCCTGGGGAGTTTGTCAGTATTTACAGGGGGTCCTGGGGAGTGTGTGTCAGTATTTACAGGGGGTCCCTGGGGAGTGTGTGTCAGTATTTACAGGGGGTCCCCAGGGAGTGTGTGTCAGTATTTACAGGGGGTCCCCGTGGGGTGTGTGTCAGTATTTACAGGGGTGCCAGGGTGTGTGTGTCAGTATTTACAGGGTGTGGGGTCCGCAGGGAGTGTGTGTCAGTATTTACAGGGGGTTCCCCGGGGAGTGTGTGTCATTATTTACAGGGGGTCCCCAGGGATTGTGTGTCAGTACTTACAGGGGTCCCCGGGGTGTGTGTGTCAGTATTTACAGGGGGGTCCCCGGGGAGTGTGTCAGTATTTACAGGGGGTGTCCCGGGGAGTGTGTGTTAGTATTTACAGGGGTAACCAGGGAGGGTGTGTCAGTATTTACAGGTGTCCCCGGGGAGTGTGTGTCAGTATTTACAGGGTGTGGGGTCCCTGGGCAGTGTGTGTCAGTATTTACAGGGTGTCCCGGGGAGTGTGTGTCAGTATTTGGAGGGGTCCCTGGGGAGAGTGTGTCAGTATTTACAGGGGGCTCCTGGGCAGTTTGTCAGTATTTACAGGGGGTCCTGGGGAGTGTGTGTCAGTATTTACAGGGGGTCCCTGGGGAGTGTGTGACAGTATTTACAGGGGTCCCCAGGGAGAGTGAGTCTGTATTTAAAGGCGGCTCCTGGGGAGTGTGTGTCAGTATTTACAGGGGGTCCCCAGGGAGAGTGTGTCAGTATTTACAGGGGGCTACTGGGGAGTGTGTGTCATTATTTACAGAGGGTCCCGGGGAGTGTGTGTCAGTATTTACAGGGGGTCCCCGGGGAGAGAGTGTCAGTATTTACAGGGGGTCCCCGGGGAGTGTGTGTCAGTATATACAGGGGGTCCTGGGGAGTGTGTGTCTTTACAGGGGGTCCCGAGGAGTGTGTGTCAGTATTTACAGGGGGGTCCCGGGGAGTGTGTGTCTTTACAGGGGGTCCCAGGGAGTGTGTGTCAGTATTTACAGGGGGGTCCCGGGGAGTGTGTGTCTTTACAGGGGGTCCCGGGGAGTGTGTGTCAGTATTTACAGAGGATCCCAGGGACTGTGTCAGTATTTAGAGAGGATCCCAGGGAGTGTGTCGGTATTTAAAGGGGATCCCCGGGGAGCGTGTGTCAGTATGTACAGGGTGTTCCCGGGGAGTGTGTGTCAGTACTTACAGGGGGTTCCCGGGAAGTGTGTGTCAGTATTTACAGAGGGTCCCAGCGAGTGTGTGTCAGTATTTACAGGAGGTCCCCGGGGAGTGTTTGTCAGTACTTACAGGGGTGGCCCGGGCAATGTGTGTCAGTATTTACAGGGGGTCCCCGGGGAGTGTGTGTCAGTATTTACAGGGGGTCCTGGGGAGTGTGTGTCTTTACAGGGGGTCCCGAGGAGTGTGTGTCATTATTTACAGGGGGGTCCCGGGGAGTGTGTGTCTTTACAGGCGTTCCCGGGGAGTGTGTGTCAGTATTTACAGCGGATCCCAGGGAGTGTCTCAGTATTTACAGGGGGTCCCGGGGAGTGTGTGTCAGTATTTACAGGGGTCCCTGGGGAGTGTGTGTCAGTATTTATAGGGGGTCCCCAGGGAGAGTGTGTCAGTATTTACAGGGGGCTACTGGGGAGTGTGTGTCAGTATTTACAGAGGGTCCCGGGGAGTGTGTGTCAGTATTTACAGGGGGTCCCCGGGGAGAGAGTGTCAGTATTTACAGGGGGTCCCCGGGGAGTGTGTGTCAGTATATACAGGGGGTCCTGGGGAGTGTGTGTCTTTACAGGGGGTCCCGAGGAGTGTGTGTCAGTATTTACAGGGGGGTCCCGGGGAGTGTGTGTCTTTACAGGGGGTCCCAGGGAGTGTGTGTCAGTATTTACAGGGGGGTCCCGGGGAGTGTGTGTCTTTACAAGGGGTCCCGGAGAGTGTGTGTCTTTACAGGGGCTCCCGGGGAGTGTGTGTCAGTATTTACAGAGGATCCCAGGGACTGTGTCAGTATTTAGAGAGGATCCCAGGGAGTGTGTCGGTATTTAAAGGGGATCCCCGGGGAGCATGTGTCAGTATGTACAGGGTGTTCCCGGGGAGTGTGTGTCAGTATTTACAGGGGGTCCTGGGGAGTGTGTGTCTTTACAGGGGTTCCCGAGGAGTGTGTGTCAGTATTTACAGGGGGTTCCCGGGGAGTGTCTCAGTATTTACAGGGGGTCCCGGGGAGTGTGTGTCAGTATTTACAGGGGTCCCTGGGGAGTGTGTGTCAGTATTTATAGGGGGATCCCGGGGAGAGTGTGCCAGTATTTACAGGGGGCTCCTGGGGAGTTTGTCAGTATTTACAGGGGGTCCTGGGGAGTGTGTGTCAGTATTTACAGGGGGTCCCTGGGGAGTGTGTGTCAGTATTTACAGGGGGTCCCCAGGGAGTGTGTGTCAGTATTTACAGGGGGTCCCCGTGGGGTGTGTGTCAGTATTTACAGGGGTGCCAGGGTGTGTGTGTCAGTATTTACAGGGTGTGGGGTCCGCAGGGAGTGTGTGTCAGTATTTACAGGGGGTTCCCCGGGGAGTGTGTGTCATTATTTACAGGGGGTCCCCAGGGATTGTGTGTCAGTACTTACAGGGGTCCCCAGGGTGTGTGTGTCAGTATTTACAGGGGGGTCCCCGGGGAGTGTGTCAGTATTTACAGGGGGTGTCCCGGGGAGTGTGTGTTAGTATTTACAGGGGTAACCGGGGAGGGTGTGTCAGTATTTACAGGTGTCCCCGGGGAGTGTGTGTCAGTATTTACAGGGTGTGGGGTCCCTGGGCAGTGTGTGTCAGTATTTACAGGGGTCCCGGGGAGTGTGTGTCAGTATTTACAGGGTGTGCGGTCCGCAGGGTGTGTGTGTCAGTATTTACTGGGGGTCCCCAGGGAGAGTGTGTCAGTATTTACAGGGGGCTCCTGGGGAGTGTGTGTCAGTATTTACAGAGGGTCCCGGGGACTGTGTGTCAGTATTTACAGGGGGTCCCCGTGGAGAGAGTGTCAGTATTTACAAGGGGTCCCCGGGGAGCGTGTGTCAGTATTTACAGGGGGTTCCCGGGGAGTGTGTGTCAGTATTTACAGGGGGACCCCGGGGAGTGTGTGTCCGTATTTACAGGGGGTTCCAGGAGAGTGTGTGTCAGTATTTACAGAGGGTCCCAGCGAGTGTGCCTCAGTATTTACAGGAGGTCCCCGGGGAGTGTGTGTCAGTATTTACAGGGGGTCCCCGGGGAGAGTGTGTGTCAGTATTTAGAGGGGGGTCCCCGGGGAGTGTGTGTCATTATTTACACGGGGTCCCCGGGGAGTGTGTGTCAGTATTTACAGGGGGTCCTGGGGAGTGTGTGTCTTTACAGGGGGCCCCGAGGAGTGTGTGTCAGTATTTACAGGGGTCCCGGGGATTGTGTGTCTTTACAGGGGGTCCCAGGGAGTGTGTGTCAGTATTTACAGGGGGGTCCCGGGCAGTGTGTGTCTTTACAGGGGGTCCCAGGGAGTGTGTGTCTTTACAGGGGGTCCCGGGGAGTGTGTGTCAGTATTTACAGGGGGTCCCGGGGAGTGTGTGTCAGTATTTAGAGGGGTCCCTGGGGAGTGTGTGTCAGTAGTTACAGGGGGATCCCGGGGAGAGTGTCTCAGTATTTACAGGGGGCTCCTGGGCAGTTTGTCAGTATTTACAGGGGGTCCTGGGGAGTGTGTTTCAGTATTTACAGGGGGTCCCTGGGGAGTGTGTGTCAGTATTTACAGGGGTCCCAGGGAGTGTGTGTCAGTATTTACAGGGAGTGGGGCCCGCAGGGACTGTGTGTCAGTATTTACAGGGGGGTCCCGGGTGTGTGTGTCAGTATTTACAGAGGGTCCCAGCGAGTGTGTGTCAGTATTTACAGGAGGTCCCAGGGGAGTGTGTGTCAGTTTTTACAGGGGGATCCCAGGGAGTGTGTGTCAGTATTTACAGGGGGTCCCCGGGGAGTGTGTGTCAGTATTTACAGGGGGGTCCCCGGGGAGTGTGTGTCAGTATTTACAGGGGGTCCCTGGGGAGTGTGTGTCAGTATTTACAGGGGGTCCTGGGGAGTGTGTGTCTTTTCAGGGGGTCCCGAGGAGTGTGTGTCAGTATTTACAGGGGTGTCCCGGGGAGTGTGTGTCTTTACAGGGGGTCCCAGGGAGTGTGTGTCAGTATTTACAGGGGGCTCCCGGGGAGTGTGTGTCTTTACATGGGCTTCCCGGAGAGTGTGTGTCTTTACAGGGGGTCCCGGGCAGTGTGTGTCAGTATTTACAGGGGGTCCCGGTGAGTGTGTGTCAGTATTTAGAGGGGTCCCTGGGGAGTGTGTGTCAGTATTTACAGGGGGATCCCGGGGAGAGTGTGTCAGTATTTAAAGGGGGTCCCTGGGCAGTTTGTCAGTATTTACAGGCGGGTCCTGGGGAGTGTGTGTCAGTATTTACAGAGGGTCCCGGGGAGAGTGTGTCAGTATTTACAGGGGGGTCCCAGGGAGTGTGTGTCTTTACAAGGGGTCCCGGTGTGTGTGTGTCTTTACAGGGGGTCCCGGGGAGTGTGTGTCAGTATTTACAGAGGATCCCAGGGAGTGTGTCAGTATTTACAGAGAATTACAGGGAGTGTGTCAGTATTTACAGGGGGTCCCCAGGGAGCGTGTGTCAGTATTTACAGGGGGTTCCTGGGGAGTGTGTGTCAGTATTTACAGGGGGTCCCTGGGGAGTGTGTGTCAGTATTTACAGGGGGTCCCTGGGGAGTGTGTGTCAGTATTTACAGGGGGTCCCCGGGGAGTGTGTGTCAGTATTTACAGTAGCTCCCGGGGGAGTGTGTGTCATTATTTACAGGAGGTCCTGGGGTCTGTGTGTCAGTATTTACAGGGGGTCCCTGGGGAGTGTGTGTCAGTATTTACAGGGGGATCCCGGGGAGTGTGTGTCTTTACAGGGGGTCCCAGGGAGTGTGTGTCAGTATTTACAGAGGATCCCAGGGAATGTTTCAGTATTTACAGAGGATACCAGGGAGTGTGTCAGTATTTACAGGGGGTCCCCAGGGAGCGTGTGTCAGTATTTACAGGGGGTTCCCGGGGAGTGTGTGTCAGTATTTACAGGGGCACCCCGGGAATGTGTGTCAGTATTTACAGGGGTTTCCCGGGGAGTGTTTGTCAGTATTTACAGGGGAATCCCGGGGAATGTGTGTCAGTATTCACAGCGGGTCCCCGGGGAGAGTGTGTGTCAGTATTTACAGGGGTGTCCCCGGGGAGTGTGTGTCAGTATTTACAGGGGGTCCCCAGGGAGTGTGTGTCAGTATTTACAGGGGGTCCTGGGGAGTGTGTGTCTATACAGGGGGTCCCGAGGAGTGTGTGTCAGTATTTACAGGGGGGTCCCGGGGAGTGTGTGTCTTTACAGGGGCTCCCGGGGAGTGTGTGTCAGTATTTACAGAGGATCCCAGGTAGTGTCTCAGTATTTACAGGGGGTCCCGGGGAGTGTGTGTCAGTATTTACAGGGGTCCCTGGGGACTGTGTGTCAGTGTTTATAGGGGGATCCAGGGGAGAGTTTGTCAGTATTTACAGGGGGCTCCTGGGGAGTTTGTCAGTATTTACAGGGGGTCCTGGGGTGTGTGTGTCAGTATTTACAGGGGGTCCCTGGGGAGTGTGTGTCAGTATTTACAGGGGGTCCCTGGGGAGTGTGTGTCAGTATTTACAGGGGGTCCCCGGGGAGTGTGTGTCAGTATTTACAATAGCTCCCGGGGGAGTGTGTGTCATTATTTACAGGAGGTCCTGGGGTCTGTGTGTCAGTATTTACAGGGGGTCCCTGGGGAGTGTGTGTCAGTATTTACAGGGGGTTCCCGGGGAGTGTGTGTCTTTACAGGGGGTCCCAGGGAGTGTGTGTTAGTATTTACAGAGGATCCCAGGGAATGTTTCAGTATTTACAGAGGATACCAGGGAGTGTTTCTGTATTTACAGGGGGTCCCCGGGGAGCGTGTGTCAGTATTTACAGGGGGTTCCCGGGGAGTGTGTGTCAGTATTTACAGGGGGACCCCGCGGAGTGTGTGTCAGTATTTACAGGGGGTTCTCGGGGAGTGTGTGTCATTATTTACAGGGGGACCCCGCGGAGTGTGTGTCAGTATTTACAGGGGGTCCCCGGGGAGTGTGTGTCAGTATTTGCAGTGGCTCCCTGGGGAGTGTGTGTCAGTATTTACAGGGGGTCCTGGGGAGTGTGTGTCAGTATTTACATGGGGTCCCTGGGGAGTGTGTGTCAGTATTTACAGGGGTCCCTGGGGAGTGTGTGTCAGTATTTACAGGGGTCCCGGGGAGTGTGTGTCTTTACAGGGTTCCCGGGGAGTGTGTGTCAGTATTTACAGGGTGTCCAGGGGAGTGTGTGTCAGTATTTACAGGGTGTCCCGGGGAGTGTGTGTCAGTACTTAGAGGGGTCCCTGGGGAGAGTGTGTCAGTATTTACAGGGGGCTCCTGGGCAGTTTGTCAATATTTACAGGGGGTCCTGGGGAGTGTGTGTCAGTATTTACAGGGGGTCCCTGGCGAGTGTGTGACAGTATTTACAGGGGTCCCCAGGGAGAGTGAGTCAGTATTTAAAGGGGGCTCCTGGGGAGTGTGTGTCATTATTTACAGGGGGTCCCCAGGGAGAGTGTGTCAGTATTTACAGGGGGCTCCTGGGGAGTGTGTGTCAGTATTTACAGAGGGTCCCGGGGAGTGTGTGTCAGTATTTACAGGGGGTCCCCGGGGAGAGAGTGTCAGTATTTACAGGTGGTCCCCGGGGAGTGTGTGTCAGTATATACAGGGGGTCCTGGGGAGTGTGTGTCTTTACAGGGGGTCCCGAGGAGTGTGTGTCAGTATTTACAGGGGGGTCCCGGGGAGTGTGTGTCTTTACAGGGGGTCCCAGGGAGTGTGTGTCAGTATTTACAGGGGGGTCCTGGGGAGTGTGTGTCTTTTCAAGGGGTCCCGGAGAGTGTGTGTCTTTACAGGGGGTCCCGGGGAGTGTGTGTCAGTATTTACAGAGGATCCCAGGGAGTGTGTCAGTATTTACAGAGAATCCCAGGGAGTGTGTCAGTATTTACAGGGGGTCCCCGGGGAGCGTGTGTCAGTATTTACAGGGGGTTCCCGGGGAGTGTGTGTCAGTATTTACAGGGGGACCCCGGGGAGTGTGTGTCAGTATTTACAGGGGTTTCCCGGGGAGTGTGGGTCAGTATTTACAGGGGGTTCCCGGGGAATGTGTGTCAGTATTTACAGCGGGTCCCCGGGGAGAGTGTGTGTCAGTATTTACAGGGGGGTCCCCGGGGAGTGTGTGTCAGTATTTACAGGGGGTCCCCGGGGAGTGGGTGTCAGTATTTACAGGGGGTCCTGGGCAGTGTGTGTTTTTACAGGGGGTCCCGAGGAGTGTGTGTCAGTATTTACAGGAGGGTCCCGGGGAGTGTGTGTCTTTACAGGGGCTCCCGGGGAGTGTGTGTCAGTATTTACAGAGGATCCCAGGTAGTGTCTCAGTATTTACAGGGGGTCCCAGGGAGTGTGTGTCAGTATTTACAGGGGTCCCTGGGGAGTGTGTGTCAGTGTTTATAGGGGGATCCAGGGGAGAGTTTGTCAGTATTTACAGGGGGCTCCTGGGGAGTTTGTCAGTATTTACAGGGGGTCCTGGGGTGTGTGTGTCAGTATTTACAGGGGGTCCCTGGGGAGTGTGTGTCAGTATTTACAGGGGGTCCCCGGGGAGTGTGTGTCAGTATTTACAGTAGCTCCCGGGGGAGTGTGTGTCATTATTTACAGGAGGTCCTGGGGTCTGTGTGTCAGTATTTACAGGGGGTCCCTGGGGAGTGTGTGTCAGTATTTACAGGGGGTTCCCGGGGAGTGTGTGTCTTTACAGGGGGTCCCAGGGAGTGTGTGTCAGTATTTACAGAGGATCCCAGGGAATGTTTCAGTATTTACAGAGGATACCAGGGAGTGTTTCAGTATTTACAGGGGGTCCCCGGGGAGCGTGTGTCAGTATTTACAGGGGGTTCCCGGGGAGTGTGTGTCAGTATTTACAGGGGGACCCCGCGGAGTGTGTGTCAGTATTTACAGGGGGTTCCCGGGGAGTGTGTGTCAGTATTTACAGGGGGACCCCGCGGAGTTTGTGTCAGTATTTACAGGGGGTCCCCGGGGAGTGTGTGTCAGTATTTGCAGTGGCTCCCTGGGGAGTGTGTGTCAGTATTTACAGGGGGTCCTGAGGAGTGTGTGTCAGTATTTACATGGGGTCCCTGGGGAGTGTGTGTCAGTATTTACAGGGGTCCCTGGGGAGTGTGTGTCAGTATTTACAGGGGTCCCGGGGAGTATGTGTCTTTACAGGGTTCCCGGGGAGTGTGTGTCAGTATTTACAGGGTGTCCCGGGGAGTGTGTGTCAGTATTTACAGGGGGCTCCTGGGCAGTTTGTCAGTATTTACAGGGGGTCCTGGGGAGTGTGTGTCAGTATTTACAGGGGGTCCCTGGGGAGTGTGTGACAGTATTTACAGGGGTCCCCAGGGAGAGTGAGTCAGTATTTAAAGGGGGCTCCTGGGGAGTGTGTGTCAGTACTTACAGGGGGTCCCCAGGGAGAGTGTGTCAGTATTTACAGGGGGCTCCTGGGGAGTGTGTGTCAGTATTTACAGAGGGTCCCGGGGAGTGTGTGTCAGTATTTACTGGGGGTCCCCGGGGAGAGAGTGTCAGTATTTACAGGTGGTCCCCGGGGAGTGTGTGTCAGTATATACAGGGGGTCCTGGGGAGTGTGTGTCTTTACAGGGGGTCCCGAGGAGTGTGTGTCAGTATTTACAGGGGGGTCCCGGGGAGTGTGTGTCTTTACAGGGGGTCCCAGGGAGTGTGTGTCAGTATTTACAGGGGGGTCCTGGGGAGTGTGTGTCTTTTCAAGGGGTCCCGGAGAGTGTGTGTCTTTACAGGGGCTCCCGGGGAGTGTGTGTCAGTATTTACAGAGGATCCCAGGGACTGTGTCAGTATTTAGAGAGGATCCCAGGGAGTGTGTCGGTATTTAAAGGGGGTCCCCGGGGAGCGTGTGTCAGTATGTACAGGGGGGTCCCGGGCAGTGTGTGTCTTTACAGGGGGTCCCGGGAAGTGTGTGTCTTTACAGGGGGTCCCGGGGAGTGTGTGTCAGTATTTACAGGGGTGTCCCGGGCAGTGTGTGTCTTTACAGGTGGCCCCGGGGACTGTGTGTCTTTACAGGGGGTCCCGGGGAGTCTGTGTCAGTATTTACAGGGGGTCCCGGGGAGTGTGTGTCAGTATTTAGAGGGGTCCCTGGGGAGTGTGTGTCAGTATTTACAGGGGGATCCCGGGGAGAGTGTGTCAGTATTTACAGGGGGCCCCTGGGCAGTTTGTCAGTATTTACAGGGGGTCCTGGGGAGTGTGTGTCAGTATTTACAGGGGGTCCCTGGGGAGTGTGTGTCAGTATTTACAGGGGTCCCAGGGAGTGTGTGTCAGTATTTTCAGGGTGTGGGGTCCGCAGGGAGTGTGTGTCAGTATTTACAGGGGGTCCCCAGGGAGAGTGTGTCAGTATTTACAGGGGGCTCCCGGGGAGTGTGTGTCAGTATTTACAGAGTGTCCTGGGGAGTGTGTGTCAGTATTTACAGGGGGTCCCCGGGGAGAGTGTGTCAGTATTTACAGGGGGTCCCCGGGGAGAGTGTGTCAGTATTTACAGGGGGGTCCCGGGTGTGTGTGTCAGTATTTACAGAGGGTCCCAGCGAGTGTGTGTCAGTTTTTACAGGGGGATCCCGGGGAGTGTGTGTCAGTATTTACAGGGGGTCCCCGGGCAGAGTGTGTGTCAGTATTTACAGGGGGGTCCCCGGGGAGTGTGTGTCAGTATTTACAGGGGTTCCCTGGGGAGTGTGTGTCAGTATTTACAGGGGGTCCTGGGGAGTGTGTGTCTTTACAGGGGGTCCCGAGGAGTGTGTGTCAGTATTTACAGGGGGGTCCCGGGGAGTGTGTGTCTTTACAGGGGGTCCCAGGGAGTGTGTGTCAGTATTTACAGGGGGCTCCCGGGGAGTGTGTGTCTTTACAGGGGGTCCCGGAGAGTGTGTGTCTTTACAGGGGGTCCCGGGCAGTGTGTGTCAGTATTTACAGGGGGTCCCGGGGAGTGTGTGTCAGTATTTAGAGGGGTCCCTGGGGAGTGTGTGTCAGTATTTACAGGGGGATCCCGGGGAGAGTGTGTCAGTATTTACAGGGGGTCCCTGGGCAGTTTGTCAGTATTTACAGGCGGGTCCTGGGGAGTGTGTGTCAGTATTTACAGAGGGTCCCGGGGAGTGTGTGTCAGTATTTACAGGGGGGTCCCGGGGAGCGTGTGTCTTTACAAGGGGTCCCGGAGTGTGTTTGTCTTTACAGGGGGTCCCGGGGAGTGTGTGTCAGTATTTACAGAGGATCCCAGGGACCGTGTCAGTATTTACAGAGAATCCCAGGGAGTGTGTCAGTATTTACAGGGGGTCCCCGGGGAGCGTGTGTCAGTATTTACAGGGGGTTCCCGGAGAGTGTGTGTCAGTATTTACAGGGGGACCCCGGGGAGTGTGTGTCAGTATTTACAGGGGTTTCCCGGGGAGTGTGTGTCAGTATTTACAGAGGGTCCCAGCGAGTGTGTGTCAGTATTTACAGGAGGTCCCCGGGGATTGTGTGTCAGTTTTTACAGGGGGATCCCGGGGAGTGTGTGTCAGTATTTACAGCGGGTCCCCGGGGAGAGTGTGTGTCAGTATTTACAGGGGGGTCCCCGGGGAGTGTGTGTCAGTATTTACAGGGGGTCCCCGGGGAGTGGGTGTCAGTATTTACAGGGGGTCCTGGGGAGTGTGTGTCTTTACAGGGGGTCCCGAGGAGTGTGTGTCAGTATTTACAGGGGGGTCCCGGGGAGTGTGTGTCTTTACAGGGGCTCCCGGGGAGTGTGTGTCAGTATTTACAGAGGATCCCAGGTAGTGTCTCAGTATTTACAGGGGGTCCCGGGGAGTGTGTGTCAGTATTTACAGGGGTCCCTGGGGAGTGTGTGTCAGTGTTTATAGGGGGATCCAGGGGAGAGTGTGTCAGTATTTACAGGGGGCTCCTGGGGAGTTTGTCAGTATTTACAGGGGGTCCTGGGGTGTGTGTGTCAGTATTTACAGGGGGTCCCTGGGGAGTGTGTGTCAGTATTTACAGGGGGTCCCCGGGGAGTGTGTGTCAGTATTTACAGTAGCTCCCGGGGGAGTGTGTGTCATTATTTACAGGAGGTCCTGGGGTCTGTGTGTCAGTATTTACAGGGGGTCCCTGGGGAGTGTGTGTCAGTATTTACAGGGGGTCCCCAGGGAGTGTGTGTCAGTATTTACAGAGGGTCCCGGGGAGTGTGTGTCAGTATTTACAGGGGGTCCCCAGGGAGTGTGTGTCAGTGTTTACAGGGTTCCCCGGGGAGTTGGTGTCAGTATTTACAGGGGTCCCGGGGAGTGTGTGTCTTTACAGGTGGTCCCAGCGAGTGTGTGTCAGTATTTACAGGGGTCCCTGGCGAGTGTGTGTCAGTATTTACAGGGGTCCCTGGGGAGTGTGTGTCACTATTTACGGGGGGATCCCGGGGAGAGTGTGTCAGTATTTACAGGGGGCTCCCGGGGAGTGTGTGTCAGTATTTACAGAGTGTCCCGGGGAGTGTGTGTCAGTATTTACAGGGGGTCCCCGGGGAGAGTGTGTCAGTATTTACAGGGGGTCCCCGGGGAGAGTGTGTCAGTATTTACAGGGGGGTCCCGGGTGTGTGTGTCAGTATTTACAGAGGGTCCCAGCGAGTGTGTGTCAGTTTTTACAGGGGGATCCCGGGGAGTGTGTGTCAGTATTTACAGGGGGGTCCCCGGGGAGTGTGTGTCAGTATTTACAGGGGTTCCCTGGGGAGTGTGTGTCAGTATTTACAGGGGGTCCTGGGGAGTGTGTGTCTTTACAGGGGGTCCCGAGGAGTGTGTGTCAGTATTTACAGGGGGGTCCCGGGGAGTGTGTGTCTTTACAGGGGGTCCCAGGGAGTGTGTGTCAGTATTTACAGGGGGCTCCCGGGGAGTGTGTGTCTTTACAGGGGGTCCCGGAGAGTGTGTGTCTTTACAGGGGGTCCCGGGCAGTGTGTGTCAGTATTTACAGGGGGCCCCGGGGAGTGTGTGTCAGTATTTAGAGGGGTCCCTGGGGAGTGTGTGTCAGTATTTACAGGGGGATCCCGGGGAGAGTGTGTCAGTATTTACAGGGGGTCCCTGGGCAGTTTGTCAGTATTTACAGGCGGGTCCTGGGGAGTGTGTGTCAGTATTTACAGAGGGTCCCGGGGAGTGTGTGTCAGTATTTACAGGGGGGTCCCGGGGAGCGTGTGTCTTTACAAGGGGTCCCGGAGTGTGTTTGTCTTTACAGGGGGTCCCGGGGAGTGTGTGTCAGTATTTACAGAGGATCCCAGGGACCGTGTCAGTATTTACAGAGAATCCCAGGGAGTGTGTCAGTATTTACAGGGGGTCCCCGGGGAGCGTGTGTCAGTATTTACAGGGGGTTCCCGGGGAGTGTGTGTCAGTATTTACAGGGGGACCCCGGGGAGTGTGTGTCAGTATTTACAGGGGTTTCCTGGGGAGTGTGTGTCAGTATTTACAGGGGGTCCCTGGGGAGTGTGTGTCAGTATTTACAGGGGTCCCAGGGAGTGTGTGTCAGTATTTACAGGGTGTGGGGTCCGCAGGGAGTGTGTGTCAGTATTTACAGGGGGTCCCCAGGGAGAGTGTGTCAGTATTTACAGGGGGCTCCCGGGGAGTGTGTGTCAGTATTTACAGAGTGTCCTGGGGAGTGTGTGTCAGTATTTACAGGGGGTCCCCGGGGAGAGTGTGTCAGTATTTACAGGGGGTCCCCGGGGAGAGTGTGTCAGTATTTACAGGGGGGTCCCGGGTGTGTGTGTCAGTATTTACAGAGGGTCCCAGCGAGTGTGTGTCAGTTTTTACAGGGGGATCCCGGGGAGTGTGTGTCAGTATTTACAGGGGGTCCCCGGGCAGAGTGTGTGTCAGTATTTACAGGGGGGTCCCCGGGGAGTGTGTGTCAGTATTTACAGGGGTTCCCTGGGGAGTGTGTGTCAGTATTTACAGGGGGTCCTGGGGAGTGTGTGTCTTTACAGGGGGTCCCGAGGAGTGTGTGTCAGTATTTACAGGGGGGGTCCCGGGGAGTGTGTGTCTTTACAGGGGGTCCCAGGGAGTGTGTGTCAGTATTTACAGGGGGCTCCCGGGGAGTGTGTGTCTTTACAGGGGGTCCCGGAGAGTGTGTGTCTTTACAGGGGGTCCCGGGCAGTGTGTGTCAGTATTTACAGGGGGTCCCGGGGAGTGTGTGTCAGTATTTAGAGGGGTCCCTGGGGAGTGTGTGTCAGTATTTACAGGGGGATCCCGGGGAGAGTGTGTCAGTATTTACAGGGGGTCCCTGGGCAGTTTGTCAGTATTTACAGGCGGGTCCTGGGGAGTGTGTGTCAGTATTTACAGAGGGTCCCGGGGAGTGTGTGTCAGTATTTACAGGGGGGTCCCGGGGAGCGTGTGTCTTTACAAGGGGTCCCGGAGTGTGTTTGTCTTTACAGGGGGTCCCGGGGAGTGTGTGTCAGTATTTACAGAGGATCCCAGGGACCGTGTCAGTATTTACAGAGAATCCCAGGGAGTGTGTCAGTATTTACAGGGGGTCCCCGGGGAGCGTGTGTCAGTATTTACAGGGGGTTCCCGGGGAGTGTGTGTCAGTATTTACAGGGGGACCCCGGGGAGTGTGTGTCAGTATTTACAGGGGTTTCCCGGGGAGTGTGTGTCAGTATTTACAGAGGGTCCCAGCGAGTGTGTGTCAGTATTTACAGGAGGTCCCCGGGGATTGTGTGTCAGTTTTTACAGGGGGATCCCGGGGAGTGTGTGTCAGTATTTACAGCGGGTCCCCGGGGAGAGTGTGTGTCAGTATTTACAGGGGGGTCCCCGGGGAGTGTGTGTCAGTATTTACAGGGGGTCCCCGGGGAGTGGGTGTCAGTATTTACAGGGGGTCCTGGGGAGTGTGTGTCTTTACAGGGGGTCCCGAGGAGTGTGTGTCAGTATTTACAGGGGGGTCCCGGGGAGTGTGTGTCTTTACAGGGGCTCCCGGGGAGTGTGTGTCAGTATTTACAGAGGATCCCAGGTAGTGTCTCAGTATTTACAGGGGGTCCCGGGGAGTGTGTGTCAGTATTTACAGGGGTCCCTGGGGAGTGTGTGTCAGTGTTTATAGGGGGATCCAGGGGAGAGTGTGTCAGTATTTACAGGGGGCTCCTGGGGAGTTTGTCAGTATTTACAGGGGGTCCTGGGGTGTGTGTGTCAGTATTTACAGGGGGTCCCTGGGGAGTGTGTGTCAGTATTTACAGGGGGTCCCCGGGGAGTGTGTGTCAGTATTTACAGTAGCTCCCGGGGGAGTGTGTGTCATTATTTACAGGAGGTCCTGGGGTCTGTGTGTCAGTATTTACAGGGGGTCCCTGGGGAGTGTGTGTCAGTATTTACAGGGGGTCCCCAGGGAGTGTGTGTCAGTATTTACAGAGGGTCCCGGGGAGTGTGTGTCAGTATTTACAGGGGGTCCCCAGGGAGTGTGTGTCAGTGTTTACAGGGTTCCCCGGGGAGTTGGTGTCAGTATTTACAGGGGTCCCGGGGAGTGTGTGTCTTTACAGGTGGTCCCAGCGAGTGTGTGTCAGTATTTACAGGGGTCCCTGGCGAGTGTGTGTCAGTATTTACAGGGGTCCCTGGGGAGTGTGTGTCACTATTTACGGGGGGATCCCGGGGAGAGTGTGTCAGTATTTACAGGGGGCTCCCGGGGAGTGTGTGTCAGTATTTACAGAGTGTCCCGGGGAGTGTGTGTCAGTATTTACAGGGGGTCCCCGGGGAGAGTGTGTCAGTATTTACAGGGGGTCCCCGGGGAGAGTGTGTCAGTATTTACAGGGGGGTCCCGGGTGTGTGTGTCAGTATTTACAGAGGGTCCCAGCGAGTGTGTGTCAGTTTTTACAGGGGGATCCCGGGGAGTGTGTGTCAGTATTTACAGGGGGGTCCCCGGGGAGTGTGTGTCAGTATTTACAGGGGTTCCCTGGGGAGTGTGTGTCAGTATTTACAGGGGGTCCTGGGGAGTGTGTGTCTTTACAGGGGGTCCCGAGGAGTGTGTGTCAGTATTTACAGGGGGGTCCCGGGGAGTGTGTGTCTTTACAGGGGGTCCCAGGGAGTGTGTGTCAGTATTTACAGGGGGCTCCCGGGGAGTGTGTGTCTTTACAGGGGGTCCCGGAGAGTGTGTGTCTTTACAGGGGGTCCCGGGCAGTGTGTGTCAGTATTTACAGGGGGCCCCGGGGAGTGTGTGTCAGTATTTAGAGGGGTCCCTGGGGAGTGTGTGTCAGTATTTACAGGGGGATCCCGGGGAGAGTGTGTCAGTATTTACAGGGGGTCCCTGGGCAGTTTGTCAGTATTTACAGGCGGGTCCTGGGGAGTGTGTGTCAGTATTTACAGAGGGTCCCGGGGAGCGTGTGTCTTTACAAGGGGTCCCGGAGTGTGTTTGTCTTTACAGGGGGTCCCGGGGAGTGTGTGTCAGTATTTACAGAGGATCCCAGGGACCGTGTCAGTATTTACAGAGAATCCCAGGGAGTGTGTCAGTATTTACAGGGGGTCCCCGGGGAGCGTGTGTCAGTATTTACAGGGGGTTCCCGGGGAGTGTGTGTCAGTATTTACAGGGGGACCCCGGGGAGTGTGTGTCAGTATTTACAGGGGTTTCCCGGGGAGTGTGTGTCAGTATTTACAGAGGGTCCCAGCGAGTGTGTGTCAGTATTTACAGGAGGTCCCCGGGGAGTGTGTGTCAGTTTTTACAGGGGGATCCCGGGGAGTGTGTGTCAGTATTTACAGCGGGTCCCCGGGGAGAGTGTGTGTCAGTATTTACAGGGGGGTCCCCGGGGAGTGTGTGTCAGTATTTACAGGGGGTCCCCGGGGAGTGGGTGTCAGTATTTACAGGGGGTCCTGGGGAGTGTGTGTCTTTACAGGGGGTCCCGAGGAGTGTGTGTCAGTATTTACAGGGGGGGTCCCGGGGAGTGTGTGTCTTTACAGGGGCTCCCGGGGAGTGTGTGTCAGTATTTACAGAGGATCCCAGGTAGTGTCTCAGTATTTACAGGGGGTCCCGGGGAGTGTGTGTCAGTATTTACAGGGGTCCCTGGGGAGTGTGTGTCAGTGTTTATAGGGGGATCCAGGGGAGAGTGTGTCAGTATTTACAGGGGGCTCCTGGGGAGTTTGTCAGTATTTACAGGGGGTCCTGGGGTGTGTGTGTCAGTATTTACAGGGGGTCCCTGGGGAGTGTGTGTCAGTATTTACAGGGGGTCCCCGGGGAGTGTGTGTCAGTATTTACAGTAGCTCCCGGGGGAGTGTGTGTCATTATTTACAGGAGGTCCTGGGGTCTGTGTGTCAGTATTTACAGGGGGTCCCTGGGGAGTGTGTGTCAGTATTTACAGGGGGTCCCCAGGGAGTGTGTGTCAGTATTTACAGAGGGTCCCGGGGAGTGTGTGTCAGTATTTACAGGGGGTCCCCAGGGAGTGTGTGTCAGTGTTTACAGGGTTCCCCGGGGAGTTGGTGTCAGTATTTACAGGGGTCCCGGGGAGTGTGTGTCTTTACAGGTGGTCCCAGCGAGTGTGTGTCAGTATTTACAGGGGTCCCTGGCGAGTGTGTGTCAGTATTTACAGGGGTCCCTGGGGAGTGTGTGTCACTATTTACGGGGGGATCCCGGGGAGAGTGTGTCAGTATTTACAGGGGGCTCCTGGGGAGTTTGTCAGTATTTACAGGGGGTCTCCGGGGAGTGTGTGTCAGTATTTACAGGGGTTTCCCGGGGAGTGTGTGTCAGTATTTACAGGGGGACCCCGGGGAGTGTGTGTCAGTATTTACAGGGGTTTCCCGGGGAGTGTGTGTCAGTATTTACAGAGTGTCCCAGCGAGTGTGTGTCAGTATTTACAGGAGGTCCCCGGGGAGTGTGTGTCAGTTTTTACAGGGGGATCCCGGGGAGTGTGTGTCAGTATTTACAGCGGGTCCCCGGGGAGAGTGTGTGTCAGTATTTACAGGGGGGTCCTCGGGGAGTGTGTGTCAGTATTTACAGGGGGTCCCCGGGGAGTGGGTGTCAGTATTTACAGGGGGTCCTGGGGAGTGTGTGTCTTTACAGGGGGTCCCGAGGAGTGTGTGTCAGTATTTACAGGGGGGTCCCGGGGAGTGTGTGTCTTTACAGGGGCTCCCGGGGAGTGTGTGTCAGTATTTACAGAGGATCCCAGGTAGTGTCTCAGTATTTACAGGGGGTCCCGGGGAGTGTGTGTCAGTATTTACAGGGGTCCCTGGGGAGTGTGTGTCAGTGTTTATAGGGGGATCCAGGGGAGAGTGTGTCAGTATTTACAGGGGGCTCCTGGGGAGTTTGTCAGTATTTACAGGGGGTCCTGGGGTGTGTGTGTCAGTATTTACAGGGGGTCCCTGGGGAGTGTGTGTCAGTATTTACAGGGGGTCCCCGGGGAGTGTGTGTCAGTATTTACAGTAGCTCCCGGGGGAGTGTGTGTCATTATTTACAGGAGGTCCTGGGGTCTGTGTGTCAGTATTTACAGGGGGTCCCTGGGGAGTGTGTGTCAGTATTTACAGGGGGTCCCCAGGGAGTGTGTGTCAGTATTTACAGAGGGTCCCGGGGAGTGTGTGTCAGTATTTACAGGGGGTCCCCAGGGAGTGTGTGTCAGTGTTTACAGGGTTCCCCGGGGAGTTGGTGTCAGTATTTACAGGGGTCCCTGGGGAGTGTGTGTCAGTGTTTATAGGGGGATCCAGGGGAGAGTGTGTCAGTATTTACAGGGGGCTCCTGGGGAGTTTGTCAGTATTTACAGGGGGTCCTGGGGTGTGTGTGTCAGTATTTACAGGGGGTCCCTGGGGAGTGTGTGTCAGTATTTACAGGGGGTCCCCGGGGAGTGTGTGTCAGTATTTACAGTAGCTCCCGGGGGAGTGTGTGTCATTATTTACAGGAGGTCCTGGGGTCTGTGTGTCAGTATTTACAGGGGGTCCCTGGGGAGTGTGTGTCAGTATTTACAGGGGGTCCCCAGGGAGTGTGTGTCAGTATTTACAGAGGGTCCCGGGGAGTGTGTGTCAGTATTTACAGGGGGTCCCCAGGGAGTGTGTGTCAGTGTTTACAGGGTTCCCCGGGGAGTTGGTGTCAGTATTTACAGGGGTCCCGGGGAGTGTGTGTCTTTACAGGTGGTCCCAGCGAGTGTGTGTCAGTATTTACAGGGGTCCCGGGGAGTGTGTGTCAGTATTTACAGGGGTCCCTGGGGAGTGTGTGTCAGTGTTTATAGGGGGATCCAGGGGAGAGTGTGTCAGTATTTACAGGGGGCTCCTGGGGAGTTTGTCAGTATTTACAGGGGGTCCTGGGGTGTGTGTGTCAGTATTTACAGGGGGTCCCTGGGGAGTGTGTGTCAGTATTTACAGGGGGTCCCCGGGGAGTGTGTGTCAGTATTTACAGTAGCTCCCGGGGGAGTGTGTGTCATTATTTACAGGAGGTCCTGGGGTCTGTGTGTCAGTATTTACAGGGGGTCCCTGGGGAGTGTGTGTCAGTATTTTCAGGGGGTCCCCAGGGAGTGTGTGTCAGTATTTACAGAGGGTCCCGGGGAGTGTGTGTCAGTATTTACAGGGGGTCCCCAGGGAGTGTGTGTCAGTGTTTACAGGGTTCCCCGGGGAGTTGGTGTCAGTATTTACAGGGGTCCCGGGGAGTGTGTGTCTTTACAGGTGGTCCCAGCGAGTGTGTGTCAGTATTTACAGGGGTCCCTGGCGAGTGTGTGTCAGTATTTACAGGGGTCCCTTGGGAGTGTGTGTCACTATTTACGGGGGGATCCCGGGGAGAGTGTGTCAGTATTTACAGGGGGCTCCTGGGGAGTTTGTCAGTATTTACAGGGGGTCTCCGGGGAGTGTGTGTCAGTATTTACAGTGGGGTCCCCGGGGAGTGTGTGTCAGTATTTACAGGGGGTCCCGGGGAGTGGATGTCAGTATTTACAGGGGGTCCCTGGGGAGTGTGTGTCAGTATTTACAGTGGGGGTCCCTGGGGAGTGTTTGTCAGTATTTACAGGGGGGTCCCTGGGGAGTGTGTGTCAGTATTTACAGGGGGGTCCCTGGGGTGTGTGTGTCTGTATTTACTGGGGGCCCCCGGGTTCATTCCAATATCCTTGGGACAAACAAGTTTTTAAAGTTGGAGGCTTGGATCCCACCAAGATTTGAAGAAATATTTAACATTCTCACTGCCGGAGGCACTATCTTGGTGCTGGTAACCTTACCGGTGTTACAAATGAAAGTAAAATTAAAAGGGGATTTTCCAAGATCAGGTCCCTTTGCGGGAACCACATTTACAAACAACTGGTTGTTCAGGGAGCTAAACCTTCGACTGATGACCTTGAGGAATGGAACTTGATGAAGATGCAGCAGGTAAGTGCCCGAAGGTAGTTTCTTCCCTGCCTTCCGTCATTCTCTAACAAGAGGGGAGGAGGCTCTGAACTGAGGTCTGTGCTTCAGTAGAATCAGTCATGTAAGGCTCCTCGCTTTAAAGTGACTGGGTGAACATCGTCGGCTGCTTGGTGTGTCAGCACCGACGCTCGCTCAGCTACAGGATCGGAAGGCTCCGAGGCCCCAGCCCTGCTGACCTCAGGTAGAGCGCACCCTTTGGCCCTCAGTGCCCGGACGGGTGGCGGGGCTGCCTTGGGGTGGTGGGTGGGGGAACAGGCGGAGGGGGAGCCGGGTGGGGTTGAGCGGGCGGTCGCTTCTGTTGCTGGTCCGTTTCTAGCGAGCCTTCTCAGAATGCTGGGTTTGGAATCATAAAACTGGGGTTTGCTTGTGATGCCCCAACAGTTGAATAGCTTTCATGGTAAGGGAGGGGAAAGA
Source organism: Carcharodon carcharias (assembly GCF_017639515.1). Taxonomy (NCBI): domain Eukaryota; kingdom Metazoa; phylum Chordata; class Chondrichthyes; order Lamniformes; family Lamnidae; genus Carcharodon; species Carcharodon carcharias. Next base: position 13,037,616 of record NC_054499.1, on the reverse strand, counting down.
TCAGCCAATGTTCCACTGCTAATTGTTATCAGCTATGTGTGTCTGTGTGTGTATATCTGTGTGTATATTAGCATGTATGCATTAGTGTGTGTGTATACAAATGTGTGTTTTGTATGTTTATTAGTATGTATGTGTTTGCATGTGTGTGTATATGTGTGTTTTGTGTGCATGTGTGTCTGCATGTGTATATGTGTGTTTAAATATGTAAGTGTGTATATGTGTGTGTTTATTAATATTGTGTTTGTGTGTATGTATGTGTTTTGTGTGTATGTATGTGTGCATCTGCGTGTTTGTGTGTTTATTAATATGTGCGTGTGTATATATGTGTTTATTAACGTGTGTGTGTATATATGTGTTTTTAATATGTGTGTGTATATATGTGTGTTTATTAATGTGTGTGTGTATATGTGTGTTTATTAATATGTGTGTATATGTGTGTTTATTAACGTGTGTGTATATATGTGTGTTTATTAATGTGTATGTGTATATGTGTGTTTATTAATGTGTGTTTATTAATGTGTGTGTATATGTGTGTTTATTAACATGTGTGTATATATGTGTTTTTATTAATGTGTGTCTGTGTGTATACATGTGAATTTATTAATATGTGTGTTTGTGTGTATTGTGTTTTTTGTGTATATGTGTGTGTTTTTGTATTTGTGCGTCTGTGTATAGGTATGTTTTGTGTATATATATATATAGGTGTGCATTTGTGTGTATACATGTGTGTTTAGTGTGTGTCTGCAAGTGTGTATGTTTGTGTGTATGTGTTTGTGGGGGAATGGCAGTACTCCATTGGCTCGCCTTGGGACCCAAGGTGGTGAAAGGTGCTATAGAAATGCAAGTCCCCCATTCCTAGTGCCGCTGCTTTCTGGGGACAGAGCCGAGGTTTGGCCCTCATGTGAGAGAGACCACTCATCCTCTAGTTTCTGACTGGCGCTCGTGTGGTGCAGCCCCCGGGGAGTCACCAATCCAGCGCTCGGGTTAAAGGCCAACACTTTCACTGGCATTAACTTTGATAATTTGTCTGCTTGCCGTGATTATAAAGCTAGGGTTTGACGAGACCAGCGATGGGTTAGGGAGGGAGTTTGAGAGCGCGGGGCGATCCCCGGCTGAAACCTCTGCCCCCAGTTCAACAGGAACGGTGCCTACAGCATGATTTATAAAAAGACCCTCCAAAATAATTCACCCCACCGCCCCGACATAAGCGCACCACTTGTGGTTCTGATTCACACACAGGGGCCGGGAAGACCCGGTCTCCATGCAAACCAGGAAGGTAACTGGGAGCTTTCCGATTCACCCAGGAGATTGGGGAAGAGAAGCCATCTAGGGGTTTTCCAGCTCTTCTCACTTAACAGGAAGTGGGAGTGTTGGAACAGTACCATTGTGATGGCCTCCACAGTCGGATAGCAGGCTGACGCGGGTGCAGGCTGTGACTCAAATATTCATGTCCAAGTCACGGCTTTCAGGGCAAGAAAGGAAGCAAGGAAATTTGCACTCAAGCAGCTAAGTCCCAAAAGATAAAAGCAGTGTTGAAGAGACTCTGCCTTTAAATACCGGTTCGTAAGTTACTTGTGCTGCTGCCCGCAGTCTGTGGAATGGATTGAAGGTTCGATGTATGTGCAAGGTAGACAGGCACCTGAAATCTGCACAACAGTGCCACCCAGTGGCCATAGTCTGCAACTACATTGTGACTGTTAACATAGCAAAATAAAATGGCAAATGTTGACATAGCGATTCATAATGGTAAATGCAAATATGAAACCCAATACCCTAACAACAGACAGGAACATTTCTAGGTTGCTCACTAACCGACCTTGGCTCCCGGTCGATCAACACCTCAATTTGAAAATAAATCCCTCCAAATCAAACCCCAACCCCCACCACATACCACTGCCCCTGCAACACCCCCCACCGACCAACTGCACCCCACCACCCCCACCACTCTGTCACCTCCTCCAGAACCACAACCCTCCAAGATCTCTGCACTCTTCTCATTCTGGCCTCTTGCACATCCCCAATTTTGATGGCTGCTCCCTTGGCAGCCGTGCCTTCAGTTGCTGAGGCTGAGGGCTCCGGAATTCCCTCCCTAAACCTCTCCGCCTCTCTCTCGCTCTCTCTCCCTCTCTCCTCCTTTAAGAGACTCCTTGAAACCGACCCCTTTAACCAAGCTTTTGGTTCACCTGTCCCTAATGTGGCTCCGTTTTACATTTTGTTTGACGGTCTCCATGCAAATCAGGAAGGTAACAGGGATAAAAGCAAAAAACCGCGGATGCTGGAAATCCAAAACAAAAATAAAAATACCTGGAAAAACTCAGCAGGTCTGACAGCATTTGCGGAGAGGAACACAGTTAACGTTTCGAGTCCGAGCTTCCCATTTCACCCAGGAGATTGGGGAAGAGAAGCCATCTAGGGGTTTTCCAGCACTTCTCACTTAACAGGAAGTGGGAGTGTTGGAACAGTGCCATTGTGATGGCCCCCACAGTCGGATAGCAGGCTGACCCAGGTGCCGGTTGTTGTTGTTGTCTAGTCTCTATGCAAGCTCTATATTGACGAATATAGAAATGAGTTTTATCTAAAGCACATTCTCTTTCACAGGGAGTTCACAAGCCCGAACCCTGTGTAGACACTTCAGGAATTCAAGTCAACTGAAGAAACACTTGAGGGGCCTTCTGAACTCGGTATGTACCTCCATCCTCCTTCCTCCTCCATCCTCCTTCCTTGTTGGTCCTTTGCTTCTTCAAATGCCTTCCCCCATCCCTCTCCTTCGCCTCAAGCCGAAAGGCCCAACTCCTCCTGGCCTGTGATCTATTTATAAATGATGTATTGGTAAAAGCCCTGGTTAGGCCCCGGCTGGAGTGTTGCATCCGATTCTGGGCACCGCACTTTTGGAAGGGCGTGCAGACACACGAATTGGGAGCAGGAGTAGGCCACTCGGCCCCTCGAGCCTGCTCCGCCTTCCAATGAGATCATGGCTGACCTGACTGTAACCTCAACCCCACGTTCCCACCTACCCCGATAACCTTTCACCAACGCCCCCCCCAACCTTGCTCACCAAGAAGCTATCTCCCTCTGCCTTGAAAAGTATTCAGAGACTCTTGCTTTCCCCACCTTTTGAGGAAGAGAGTTCCAAAGACTCACAACCCTCTGAGAGAAAAATAATTTCCCCTCACCGCTGACCTAAACGGGTGACCCCCTTATTTTTAAACAGTGACCACCCCCCACCACCCCCCCCACCCACCCTCCCCCACCCCCGAGGGTGTCAGGGCCTTGGAAAGGATGCAGAGGAGATTTCACTAGAATGGTCCCAGGGGCGCTGCCCTGACCCTGCAGCAACCCCCTATCCAAGGAGGAAAGATGGTAGCTGAGTGATGTCACTGGACTAGTAATCCAGAGGCCCAGGCTAATCCTCTGGGGACACAGGTTCAAATCCCGCATGGCAGCTGGTGGAATTTTTTAAAGATCTAAATTAAAAGCGAGCCTCAGTAATGGTGACCCATGACAACGATCGATGGTTGTAAAAACTCCATCTGGTTCACTATCGCCTCCTTAGGGAAGGAAATCTGCCGTCCTTACCCGGTCTGGCCTACATGGGACTCCAGACCCACAGCAAATGTGGTTGACTCTTAACTGCCCCTCTGAAATGGCCGAGCGAGCCCACTCAGTTCAAAGGCAATTAGGGATGGACAACAAATGCTGGCCTAGCCAGTGATGCCCACATCCCATGAAAGATTAAAAGAAACGGAGGGACTTCACTTCTGTGGAGAAGCTGGGACTAGACCATAAGACATAGGAGCAGAAATTAGGCCATTCAGCCCATCGAGTCTGTTCCACCATTCAATCATGGCTGATAAGTTTATCAACTCCATTCTCCCGCCTTCTCCCCGTAACCTTTGATCCCCTTACCAATCAAGAACCTATCTATCTCGGTCTTAAATACATTCAATGACCTGGCCTCCACAGCCTTCTGTGGCAATGAATTCCATAGATTCACCACTCTCTGGCTAAAGAAGTTTCTCCTCATCTCTGTTCTAAAAGGTCTTCCCTTTACTCTGAGGCTGTTCCCTCGGGTCCTAGTCTCTCCTACTAATGGAAACACCTTCCCCACGTCCACTCTATCCAGGCCTTTCAGTATTCTGTAAGTTTCAATCAGATCCCCCCCTCATCCTTCTAAACTCCATCGAGTATAGACCCAGAGTCCTCAGACGTTCCTCATCTATTAAGCCTTTCATTCCTGGGATCATTCTCGTGAACCTCCTCTTGTTCTCTTTAGAGCAGAGGAGGTTTAAAGGAGGATATAATTTCATTGGATATAACTTGCTAAGAGCTAGCAGGGCCACAATGGGCCAAATGATCACTTTCTGAGCTGTAGGATTCCACAGTTGGCAACTACCCTTCAGTTCATCTTTCTACCAGGGTATCAAGGCCAATGCTATCCCACCAACTAACGTGCATTCCACTGTAGGTCCAGCCTTTCCTTCCTTGGCTCAATGGGTGGCTCTCTCAGCCCCTCAAGCTTGCTCCGCCATTCAAAGAGATCATGGCTGACCTGACTGTAACCTCAACCCCACGTTCCCGCCTACCCCTGATAACCTTTCATTCCCCCCCTTGCTTATCAAGAATCTATCTACCTCTACCTTAAAAGTACCCAATGATTCTGCTTCTGCCTCTCTCTCTCTCCTCCTTCCCTTATCGAATTGACCAAGCATTTGGTCACCCTTCCCAAATATCTCCTTCTGTGGCTCCTGTGAAGCGCCCTGGGCTGGTTTACCATGTTAAAGGCGCTATATAAATGCGAACTGTCGTTGTAAGTCAGCAGATAGAATCGGCAAAATCTTTTCTCTGTGAAGGGGCCTTCTGAGAGTTGTCTCTCCGCAGGGAGTCTACAAGCTCAACTGTCCCGCGTGCAAGCAGGGGTGGATGTGGCAGGAGGTACGCAGTCTAGCGCTGTTCTCGCCGGCTGAACAAGGGCTCTACGAGGAGCAGATCTTGCGACGGGTGGAGAACGACACCGACTCTTTCAAGAAGGTACGAAAGGCAGACGCTGGAGGGGCATTGCCTCGTTTTGAGATGGGGGCAAAGGCTGCGAACGCAGTCAGAATCGATTCACATTGCACACTCGCATATCCTTGCGATCAGAGTGAAACCTCCAGAGTAAATTACAAGGGGAGGTCGTGGCCCAGCGGGAATGTCGCTGGACCAGAAATCCAGAGGCCGAGGCTAATGCTCTGGGGACACGGGTTCAAATCCCACCACGGGCAGCCAGTGGAATTTAAATTCAAGTAATAAAATCTGAAATTAAAAAGCCAGTCTCAGTAATGGTGACCAGGTCACCAAACCTTGGGTTATTCCAAAACCCCATCTGGTTCACTAATGCCCTTTAAGGAAGGAAATCTGCTGTCCTTAGCTAGTCTGGCCTACATGTGACTCCAGACCCACAGCAATGTGGCTGATTCTTAACTGCCCTCTGCAATAGCCTATCAAGCCACTCCGCTGATGGGCAATAAATACTGACCTAGCCAGCTATGCCCACATCCTGTGAAAAAATGGAACTTATAGCACTGAAATAGGCCATTCAACCCCATAAAGTCCAAGTTGGTCTTTGTGCTCCACCCAAGCCTTCTCTCACCCATCCTTCATCTCACCCCATCCTTTCATTCCCTTCTCCCTCATGTCTTTATCCAGCACTGCAGCAACTCACCAAGGCTTCTTCAACAGCACCTTCCAAACCCACCACCACTACCATCTAGAGGGACAAGGGCAACAGACACATGGAAACACCACCACCTGCAAGTTCCCCTCCAAGCCACTCACCATCCTGACTTGGAAATATATCGGCCGTTCCTTCACTGTCGCTGGGTCAAAATCCTGGAACCCCCTCCCTAACAGCACGGTGGGTGTACCTACACCACATGGACTGCAGCGGCTCAAGAAGGCAGCTCACCACCACCTTCTCAAGGGGCAATTAGAGATGGGCAATAAATACTGGCCTAGCCAGCAAAACCCACATCTCATGAATGAGTAAAAGGAAAGCTTCCCGTTAAATGTATATTCACCTCAACCACGGGTAGTGAGTTTCACATATTCACCGTTCCCTGGGTAAAGAGGTTTCTCCTGAATTCCCGATTAGATTTATTAGCAACTGTCTTATTTTTATGGCCCCGAGTTCTGATCTCGTCCACAAGTAGGAACTGCTTTACCAAAAACTCTTCTGGGGAAAGGATCTCTATCGGGTCACCTCACAGCCTTCTCTTTCCCAGAGAAAAGAGCCCCAGCCTGTTCAGCCTTTCCTGACAAGTTCTGGTATCATTCTGGTAAATCTTTTGTGCATCTTCTCCAGATGCCTCTCTACCCTTTTTATAACATGGAGACCAGACCTTTACACAGTGCTCCAAGCGTGATCTAAGGTTCTATATCAGTATAACATAACCTCTCTGCTTTTTGATTCTATCCCCCTAGCTTTGGTGTCCATGTCTAAGGAAGGACATACTCGCATTGGGGGCGGTACAGCGAAGGTTCACTAAATTGGTCCCTGGGATGAGGGGGGGTGGTCCTACAATGAGAGGCTGAGTAAACTGGGCCTATATTCCCTGGAGTTTAGAAGAATGAGAGGTGATCTCATTGAAACCTACACGATTCTGAAGGGGTTTTGATAGGGTGGACGCTGAGAGATTGTTTCCGCTGGTCGGAGATTCTGAAACACGGGGGCACAGTCTCAGGATAAGAGGCTGATCGTTTAGGGACTGAGATGAGGAGAAATTTCTTCACTCAGAGGGTTATGAATCTTTGGAATTCTCTACCCCAGAGGGTTGTGGATGCTCCATCGTTGAATATATTTAAGGCTGGGATAGACAGATTTTTGGTCTCTCAGGGAGTGAAGGGATATGAGGAGCAGGCGAGAAAATGGAATTGAAGCCAAAGATTAGTTATGACCATGTGGAATGGCGGAGCAGGCTCGATGGGCCGAGTGGTCTACTCCTGCTCCTATTCCTTATGTTCTTAAATAAGATGGTTAATTATAGCTATTTTGTCTCAATTCGTTCGTGGGATGTGGGCGTATTTATTGCCCATCCCTAATTGCCCCTTGAGAAGGTGGTGGTGAGCCACCTTCTTGAACCGCTGCAGTCCATGTGGTGTAGGTACACCCACAGTGCAGTTAGGGAGGGAGTTCCAGGATTTTGACCCAGCGACAGTGAAGGAGCGGCCGATATATTTCCAAGTCAGGATGGTGAGTGACTTGGAGGGGAACTTCCAGTTGGTGATGTTCCCATCTATCAGCTGCCCTTGTCCTGCTAGATGGTAGCGGTCATGGGTTTGGGAGGTGCTGTTTAGGGAGCCTTGGTGAGTTGCTGCAGTGCATCTTGTAGATGGTACACACACTGCTGCTACTGTGCGTCGGTGGTGGAGGGAGTGAATGTTTGTGGATGGGGTGCCAATCAAGCAGGGCTGCTTTGTCCTGGATGGTGTCGAGTTTCTTGGGTATTGGTTTGAGTGGTCCCATCAAAGGAGCCTTGGCGAGTTGCTGCACTGCAGATAATGGCGGGGACGGTTCCTAACTCTGCTGTTGGTGCTCTCATCCACAGTGTCCAAAGTGCAGTCTCCTCGTGCAGAGGTTGGACGTGGAGGACTTTAGCACCAAGTGTCCGGCCTGCCCTGAGAATAGGGGAAACCCCTACTGGTTCTGCTGGAGCTGCATGAGGAGGTGGAGAGGACGGTCACTGCACGGAGCCGGCTGCAAGAGGAAGTCCTGCAAAATGGTGGCGCTGTTACTCTCCTGCCCTTTGATAACTGACCCGCTGCTGTCAGTCAATGGGTGCCCAGTGGTGCGGGCATGTCCCCAGTGCAAAGCCTTGATCTCCCACACAGGGGGCTGCAAGTATGTTAATTGCAGGAACTGCGCCAATCGATTCTGTTACCGTTGCTTGGAGAAATACACGGTGTGCTATAATGCCAAACCCAGCTGTTACCATGAGGCATCCTGCGCCAAACCCATGGTGCCCAGGCAAACCTTTACTTCAGAATAGAAAGCGATTTTTAAAAAATTCTCAACCCATCCGGTTCGAACCCCTCCACAACCTCTCCCCTCCCTGTCTCTCCAACGATGAGAGGCTGAATGAATTGGGCTTACGTTCTCCGGAGTTGAGAAGAATGAGAGGCGATCTCATTGAAGCCTACAAAATTCTGACGCTGAGATTGTTTCCGCTGGTCGGAGAATCTAAAACACGGCGTGCACAGTCTCAGGATGAGGAGGCCCACCATTTACGACTGAGATGAGGTGAAACTACTTCACTCAGAGGGTTGTGAATCTTTGGAATTCTCTACCCCAGGGGGTTGTGGATGCTACATTGTTGAGTACATTTAAGGCTGGGATGGACAGATTTTTGATCTCTCAGGGAATTAAGGGAAATAGAGAGCAGGCGGGAAAATGGAATCAAAGCCCAAAATCAGCCACGATTGTATCGAATGGCAAAGCAGGGTCAATGGCTGTGTGGTCTACCCCTGCTCCTATTTCTTATGTTCTTACCTCCTCCGGCCACACAACCCTCTGAGATCTCTGCACTCCTCCAATCAAGGCCTCTTGAGCATTGAGGATTTCCATCGCTCTGCCATTGGCGGCCGTGCCTTCAGCTGCCTAGACCCTAAGCTCTAGAATTCCCTCCCTAAACCTCTCTGCCTCGCTACCTCCCTTAAGATGCTCCCTAAAAGCTCATCAAGCTTCCGGTCCCCTGTCCTAACACGTCCTTATGTGGCTCAGCATCAAATGCTGTTTGCTAATCACTCCTGGGCCAATTTATTACATTAAAGGCGCTATGTAAATGCACTTTGCAGATTTTAGGCATGGGTATTTGTTAATGGTATGTTAAATATATTGTTAGGATACACATCTGTAGGTATTGTTTAACTAAGTACATTGAGCACATATAAATGGGGACAGCTGGGACACTGGGTATGGGTGAGGAGAGCTGTAAGACTGAACAAGTCAATAAATTCTCTCTATAAGGAAAAACTCTGTGCCTTGGTTTCAACTTCACCAATCAATTTGGATCCTCTTCACAGTGTTGAGGCTTACAGAACTAAGGCGGGTAGATGGGAGTTGGGGTAAAGATCAGCCAACATCTAATTGAATGGCCACCTCCTGCTCTGATGTCCAGCCTCATGCCTTTCCCAGCTAGGATCATCGGGAATGGCTGATTATTCCCCTGTGGCACTGCGGACAATTGTAGAAAATCTACGAGGTCAGAAGAAGATGCGGGTCCGGAACCCCCTTGGGGGCGTTCAGATCCATACCAGCTGATGCCCTTACCAGCCAAGGGACAACTGGCATAAAACAAAAGCAAAATCCTGCAGATGCTGTAAAACTGAAATAAAAACAAAAAAAAATGCTGGAAAAACTCAGCAGGTCAGGCAGCATCTGTGGAGAGAGACAGATTTATCGTTTCAAGTCGAGATGACCTTTCATCAGAGCTGAAGAAAGGTCAAAATGTAACAGTTTTTAAGCCAGTGGAAGAGGAGATGGGGTGGGAAGAACAAAGGAGAAGGTCTCCAATAGGGTGGAGGAATGGGGAGATCAAATAACAAGAGATTTACTAGTTATTTGACAGCTCTGAACTTCAGTATCGCTGAAAAAATGAGACATGTCGAAGCTTTTCATCTTGCACTCATCAGGACATTCGCAAGAATACCAAATGTAAAGGGAACAGCAATTTATAATTCATGAGGAGAGTGCTGATTGGTTGGCAAGTGGACTCTGATTGGTAGAGGTGTTGTCATGATGAATGCACCAATTAACCAATGACAGACAGTTAATTGCCAAGCTTTGTTTAATGTGTTGCTTGTTAAATTAATTTAAACAAAGCTTGGCAGTTAACTGTCAGTCATTGGCTAAGTGGTGCATTCTCCATGGCAAAGCTTGTACTAATCAGCGTCCACTTGCCAACCAGCCAGCACTCTCTTTTCATGAAGTATAAATTGTTGTTCCCTTTACATTTGGCACTCTTGTGAATATCCTGATGAATAAAAGATGAAAAGCTTTGATATGTCTCTTTTTTTCAACAAGAGATTTCATGGTGCAACAGCCAAAGAGAGTGGTATTGGATATAGTAAAAAAACAAAGGTTGTATCCAAATAAGGGGTGAATGGCTACATAAAACCATCAGGATGCAACGTAAAGGGATAAAGAAAGAAATGAGACAAAGGCCAGAAAAAGAGAAAACAAAATAGAACAAAATGAAGGCAGAGGTTATAATCTAAAGTTGTTGAACTGGATGTTGAGTCCAGAAGGCTGTGCAGTGCGGAGTTGAAAAATGAGGTGCTGTTCCATGAGCTTGTGTTGACTTTCACTGGAACACTGGAGCAGGCCAAGGACAGGGATGTCAGAGTGGGAGCAAGGTGGAGAATTAAAATGACAGGCAACTGGAAGCGCGGAGTCATACTTGTAGAATGAACAGAGGTGGACTGCAAAGCGGTCACGCAATCTGCGGGGACACTTGGGATTCCACAATCTCCCAGCAAGGGGCAACGCCCACAGGGAGCATGTCACGAGCAATCGGGGGACCTTTGATCGTTATCTGTGAGTGCTACTCCCTATCGGGTGAACTGGATCCATGGAATTAGTCCTTCAGCATTCTGAGTCAGTGATTTCAACCTCAAATGTTACATTCATCTGTTCCAGGCAGTTGGCTGAATTTGCTAGGTGCCAAATTATCTACAGATTGTCCATTAAATTCATGTTAAAGTATCACTCTGATCCAAACACTTATAAATGAAACCACTTGAGAGCTAAATTATCACCTTGAACAAGTGCTTTGAAAGTTCTGAGTGGTCTTTTATTTTCTGGCATATCTCTTGTTATATCCCGAGGAGGTTTTTCTGTAGATTGGCAGATGCTTGTAAATTCAGCCTGCTCCCTAAGGTCAGTGGGAACTAACAAGTAATGATTTGTTTAACTTCAATGTTTCAGGTATTTTTCTTAAAACGTGACGCAGAAATGTACACATGTAACTCCCGGCATGCGACTGACGCTTCTTATACAGATCATATGGAATCATAGAACGGTTAGGGCGCAGATGGAGGCCATTTGGCCTGTCGTGTCCATGCCGACTCACTGCTAGAGCAACTCAGCTAGTTCCACTGACTAGACCTCCAGTGGCATTGCTCACAACACATGCATTGTTTTACAATAACTGACTTCCTTGCTGTGGGAAGGTGTTTTCCTGAAGGGGTAAGTTATAGGATGGGGTTAGCGGATTCTGGGAGCGCGTTACAGTTTGCTAGAGGAAATGTAAGCACCATATTTAAACACAGTAAGTATAAACATGGAACACTTTACAGTACTGAGTACTGGACAATGATCAGGAACAGGATCCTGGGCTGATTCCTTCTCCATGCTCCCCAGCACAGGGAGCTAAATATTATGACCATCATGCCCTAGAATTAGGGAGAATAATATTTTATGTAGAAGTCAACAAGACAAGACAAAAAAAAGAGTATAAATGTTTCCAAAAGGTTTTTTTCATGGTGAGGTGAGAGTGACTGCCTTTGACATCAAGGCAGCATTTGACCGAGTGTGGCATCAAGGAGCCCGAGCAATACTGGAGTCACTGGGAATCAGCTCAAAGGATGTGGTTGTTTGAGGTCAATCATCTGAGTTCCAGGACATCACTGCAGGAGTTCCTCAGGGTAGTGTCCTAGGCCCCAAGATCAGCTGTTTCATCCATCATAAGGTCAGAAGTGGGGATTGCACAATGTTCAGCACCATTTGCAACTCCTCAGGTACTGAAACAGTCTGTGTCCATAGGCAGAAAGAACTGGACAATATCCAGGCTTGGGCTGATATTTGACAAGTAATATTCATGCCACACAAATGCCAGGCAATAACCATTTCTAACAAGAAAGAATCTAACCATCACACCTTGACATTCAATGGCATCACCATCATTGAATTCCCCACTATCAACATCCTGGGGGTTACCATTGACCAGAAATTGAACTAGACCAGCCATATAAATACTGTGGCTACAAGAGCAGGTCAGAGGCTGGGCATTCTGTCGTGAGTAACTCACCTCCTGACTCCCCAAAGCCTGTCCACCATCTACAAGGCACAAGTCAGGAGTGTGATGGAATACTCACCACTTGCCTGGATAAACGCAGCTCCCACAACACTCAAGAAGCTCGACACCATCCAGGACAAAGCAGCCCAGCTTGATTGGCACCACATCCACAAACATTCACTCCCTCCACCACCGACGCACAGCAGCAGCAGTGTGTGTACCATCTACAAGATGCAAGGCTCCTTCGACAGCACCTTCCAAACCCGCCACCTCTACCATCTAGAGCAGCAGACACAGGTGGAACACTGCCACCTGGAAATTCCCAACCAAGTCACTCACCATCCTGACTTGGAAATATATCACCATTCCTTCACTGTCGCTGGGTCAGTGGTACAGATCGGCCATGATCTCACTGAATGGTGGGACAGGCTTGAAGGGCTGAATGACCTTCCACTGTGCCTATCAGTTAGGGTTACCATACCGTAGGGGCAGGAGTTGGGGGAAGGTGCAGGGCCTCAAATCAATCTCCTCTCTCCCTTAATATAGCTCCAGACCTACCTGTTGGTGGCCCTGGTCTCAAGCTCAGGTGGCGCAGTGGTAATGTCACTGGACTACTAATCTAGAGGTCCAGGCTAATGCTCCCAAGGCATGGGTTCAAATCCCACCACAGCAGCTGGTGGAATTTAAATTCAATTAATAAATCTATAATATAAAGCTGGTCTCAATAATGGTGACCAACTATCATTGATCACTGTTTTAAAAAAAAACTATCTAGTTCACTAATATCCTTTAGGGAAGGAAATCTGCCATCCTTAGCTGATCTGGCCTACATGTGACTCCAGACCCACAGCCATTCAGTTCAAGAGGCAGTTAGGGATGGGCAACAAATGCTGGCCTTGTCAGAGACACCCACATCCAATGAGGTCTCAGCCTGATGTTCAGAGCCCTTCTGCTCTTTAAAGGCACCTACAAGTTGCACTGCAGCAATTCACCAAGGCTCCTTCGACAGCATCTCCTTAACCTGTGACCTCTACTACCTAGAAAGACAAGGGCAGCAGATGTATAGGAACACCACCACCTCTGCAAGTTCCCCTTCAAGCCATGCACCGACCTGACCTGACCATATACATCGACTGGTCCTTGAGTCAAAATTCTAACAGACTGTGGGTGTACCTACACCACGTGGACTGCAGCGGTTCAAGAAGGCAGCTCACCACCACTTTCTCAAGGGCAATTAGCGATGGGCAGTAAATGTTGGCCTAGCCAGTGCTGCTGAAAATGAACAAAAATCTATTTGCAGGCATTTTGAGGCTGTAGAACTCCGTCCTGGTATGAAATAGGGACATTTTGTCCCAGACCCATTTTACACACAAAACTCGTTGGGGGTTCCTCCCACTGATTTGGGCTGGGTTTGAATCCACGATCCTGAGATGAAATGACAATGTCCCGAAACTGACTACGTTACTCAGTCTTCTTAGTGAGCGCTATTTCATCCTCATCTCTACTTGTGTCTTGGAAGTGGTGGGGGGGGCAGCCACATCTCGTCAGCACTGGCTTTCGCAGTATGGAACCTTTTTATAAATATTCATTCATGGGATATGGGCGTCACTGGCTAGGCCAGCATTTATTGCCCATTCATAATTGCCCTTGTTCAGAGGGCATTTTTAAGAGTCAACCACATTGCTGTGGGTCTGGGGTCACATGTAGGCCAGACACATGGAGGGCAGATTTCTTTCCCTAAAGGGGCATTAGTGAACCAGGTGGGGTTTTATGACAATCGGCAATGGTTTCATGGTCACCATTAGACTTTTAATTCCAGATTTCTAATGAACCCGGGTCCCCAGAGCATTACCCTGGGTCTCTGGAACACTAGCCCAGTGACAGTACCACTACACCATTGCCTCAGGCTGAATCAGCCCAGACAACACTCGGAGGTTCACCTGTCACATGAGCCTGGGGGCCAGTGCTAACCAGTCCCCTGAGCCCACTTGTAATTTTCCGCTTGCAAATTGAGTCCAGAGGTGGATAATTTAGGAATCCTGGTGTGAATAAAATGGGAGTTCAGATGTGGATAATTTGGGAATCTAGCTATGGAAAATTGTGAATCCAGATGTGAATAAACTGTGAATCCAAAGGCGGCCTTTCCCATTAGTAAATAAATAAGGGTAGCATGTGGTCATGGTAGTTATTTGTATGACGTACGCATGTGAACTTTAATCCTTTTTTTGTGTCTTTTATGGTAAAAAGTTATGTCCAAAAACAGAAAGCACGAGCATTTTTTGATAGTGGCGGCTGCTTTACTTCCTTGGTTTCCGAGTGGCAGTAGTTGTTTGACACCCTCACGTGATGTCCCTCTGCCTGTATCATACACAAGGTGTTTTCTAGGACTATCAGTGCCATGTGTGGCTGATGCAACATGGCTGGTCATTGGCTTCTACTGGGTGACAAGCAGCCAGTGAGTAGCAGCAGGCTTTTCAACTGCAAAAGCATCAGACCCGACATCCAACTGCTCCCCCCCACACCCCCCAACATTGCGGGGATTCCTGGGACATTCCATTCTAGGCGAGTGCCCGGGTGGGTGCTGAGGTCAACTTAGCTGCAATTGGCTGAATCTGCAGATGGGGAGGGGGGGGATCTGCCAATGAGAGTGTGGAGGGGGCAGGTTCGATCGAGGCATTCAAGAGGGAATTAGATAGATTATTGTCTGAAACCGAAGAATGTGCAGGGTGACAGGGAGAAGGCAGGGGGTGGGGGGGGTGTGGCATTGGGTGAATTACTCATCTGGAGAGCCAGCACAGACACAGCAGGGTTGAATGGCCTCCTTCGGCGCTGTAACCATCCTGTGATTGTGAAGAGGGGTGGGTCTTGCTCCAGGAGTGCTGCAGGAGTAGAGGCTGTGCCAGACAATATACCTCAGTCTCACTGAGGCACCACGATGTCTAATGACACACAAACTCTTGATTCTCTCATTCCATTTTATTTGGAATTATAAAAGTCCAGTGTCACCTTGTGACCTATACATTTGCATATTCTTCAATCATATTTAAGGCCGATAGTGTTTAACTTATTTTCCTCCTTGCACCATTTCAACGTTTCCTTTAACTGTCTCACACAATACAATTTCCAGTTCGGGTGTGAGATGCTCCTCTCGTTTTTATATTTTAACTTAAAATCAGTGACAATGTCTCACTCCTTTTTTAAAATAATTTAAAACCAGCTTAAATTTAATATTAAACAGAATTTTTTTTTAAAAAAAAGGAGGGGTGGGTTTTAGGGTTTCACTTTTGCTTGTCGTAGCAGACTGACTTCAACTATGATATGCAATTAGGTGAATGGATTTTTTTTTGTAGGAGAGGAGAGGGGAAGCAGGAGAGGGGGGAGGGAGGGAGAGGAAAGGGAAAGAAAGGACGGGGAGGGGAGAGAGGAAGAGAGGGGAGGGAGGGTGGGGAAGAGAGGGGAGGGAGGGTGGGGAAGAGAGGGGTGGGAGGGAGAGGGAGAGAGGGAAGGGAGAGAGGGAAGGGAGGGGGGAGTGAGGGAGAGAGGGAAGGGAGGGGAGGGGGAAGGGGAGGGAGGGAGAGTGGAAGGGGAGGTAAATTCTAATTTTTCTAATAACCTAAAGGTCCAAGTCTTCTGACCAGAAGGAAACGAGAATGGCCACAGTCGTAGCCCCCTTGGGATCATCACATTGCTTCTAGACAACGCTCCCCTCTAAATTTCAACAGTGTGCAGTTCCGCACTTAGGTAGATTATGGCAGTGGGGGAGGGAGAGGTGGCGGGTGGGCTGGGTTTGAGACTTCACAGCTCTGGCAGAACGCAATGCCACCCTTTGCTACTGCACAAACATCTCTTCACAGTACAGTCCAGGCTTAAATATTCCTTCAGTGACCTTGACTGCTGCATTGAAAGAGTTTCACATTCTGACGGGAGGGAAAGGGTTTGGAACTAACACAAAGACAGAGAGATGTAAACGACAAAAAGTCTGAACGAAGGCTAAATTCTTGTTGGCGGGGAGGAGGGGTGGGTGGTCAGTGACAAGGAGGGAGAAGAGGTGGTCAGATCAGAGAATGGTGCCATTCTCCAAATCTCCAAAAGCCTTTCGGGTCCAGTCTTGGTTATCTGTTTACAGACACACACATACTCGTGGACACACATACATACACACGCACGTGTGCACATACACACACACACACACACACATACACTCATTTACACACACACACTCTTGTTTAAACACACACGCATGCCCGCACACACGCTGTACCTTGCCCGGTCTCCATGCGCACGAGAAATCAGACATTTTTTTTAAAAAACAAAAAAAAAGTGAAGATGACTTTGTTGGTCATTTTAGAAGATATTGTCAATACTGTTTGAAGGTAGTTACGGATTAGGCCATGCCTGCTTGAGACACGAGACCTGGCGACCTGAAGTTCACTCCATCCAGGGGGCGCAGGAGGTGAAACAGGGCACTACGGTGGGTCTGTGGGCAAAAGGGTGAGGCTCTTTTTTGTGACTCGGTTCCGCAATGTCTTTACCCTCCCTGTGACAGCTCCGACTGCAGAACACAGTTACATGCCCAGGGCCAATATCTCCCTTTTGGATCTGCGAGGTGTCATGTGGAACACAGGAGTGTGGGAATAGGATGGCAGCGATTACTGAGGGCGAGAATAAAGGTCAGCATTACACACAAAAAATGCATCAAAGTCTGAGGTAAACTGGTAGACAGAGAGAGGTCACACACAGTCATTCTGGCTAAGGACTTACGAGGGGAAGAGGTGGGTAAATAATATTTTTACCCGGAGAGGCGTAGGGATCTGGAACGCTCGTTCCAAAAGGCTCATTCCATAACTAATTTTAAGTTGGATTTTAAGATGAGGAACTTGCAGGGGTTGCGAATAAATAGCGTGGGTGTGGGATCAAGCACGGCTGCTCTTTCAAAGAGCCATCACAGACATGATGGGCTGCATGGCCTCCTTCTGTGCTGGAAGTTTCCAATGAGTATAAACTGGTGTAAAAGCCCAGTGGTATATGCATAATGTGCATGAAGTAACAGTGCAACTCAAGAACCAGCTTGTCGAAATGCTCGGAATATTATTATCAGAGTGCTTTGCTTCCCTCACGTTTTAACCCTCCCCAATAGGGTCGAGGTTAACCTGGAGGCTGGAGAATTCCTCGCACCACTGAGTCACTTCGCAGAGCCTGGGCATCGAGTGTAGTGTGAGGCAGTTTTCCCGGGAAGGCTGGGCAAAGACTGGTCGGTGACTGAGGATTTTCTTTTGGGAGGGGGAGGTGTGAGTAGGCCGGGTTGGTGGGGATGGGGAGGGGGGGGGGGGGGGGGGGGGGGGGGTCACTGTTGAGGCAGCTGGGGAGCATAAACTCAGCAAAACAGACAAAACCATTGCTGATTTAAGCCAGGGAAATCCTGTCAAGCCCATCTTCCAGTTACGGGAAACACACGCCCACACGCAAATGAAACAGGAACAGTTCAGCCCCTTTCAGTGACGGCACAGACGGTGTGACACTCATGTCTGGAAGCCGCTGTTGGTCACTAGGACCCTAGCAGTGTAGTCTTTCCCCGGCTGTTGCTTTAATTAAAGGGGGTTTACACGTTTCAAACAAACAAGTCTTTAGAAACAGCAGGAGGAGGAGCCTAGAGTGGGAGGAGGCCATTCAGCCCCTCAAGCCTGTTCCACCATTCTGGAGCTGAGCTATGCTTCAAGCCATCTTGACTCCAATAATCCCACAATGCCCTTTATCCAACAAAAGTCTCGCCATTGCGGTTCTCGATTACTTTAATTGGCCCCCAGCACCTCTGACTGGGGGAGGGGCGCCTGTGTGTGATAGGGTCCTTCCAGAAGAAAGTCCTGCAGACAAGGGTGCGCCCGCTAATACTGACAGAGGAGAAATTCTTCAGATGACGAGGGAACGACACGCGGTTTAAAGTCTTGGGTAGAGGTGGGGGAGCCTGGAGTTGTTTAGCAGCCAACAGGATGCTGTGGGGGGGGGAGTTTAGGGTCTTTTTGAGCGAAGGGTCGAATGGCCTACCTCAACTGTATTTTGAACAGTGATTTCTCAGTTGCAAGGGAGGCATGTTCGGGTTTGAGAAAAGTACATCCCTGCAAAATTTTCCGATTTGGATATATACTCCCACTCCCGGCCCCACACACAAAGTCAACAAGGCTCCTACGCTTATCCTGCATGCCTACAATATTGACAGCAGTCATACCCTGATACCTGAAAGAAATAATGAGACAGAGAGACAGAGAGAGAGAGAGAGAGAGAGAGGGGGGGGGAGAGAGAGAGGGGAAAACTGGAATAAGGGTAAACTTAAGCTGTTGTTGCTGTTCCTTTCCCTGACAAGTCTCCCCGGGCTGACTGCTTTGACCCTCTCTCCCCTTTGGGATGGTGAAATGTTGTCCTTACAAGACGTAACTCACCCCCACTGCTAGTCTGGAAATGTGAATTATAATTTGGAAATTAAAAAAACAGCGTAGGCAACTTCCAGACTGCCTCAAGCTAGGAAATCCACCCCCCCCCCACCGCCTCTTTTTAAAGGGCGATTGCTCTCCTCCCCTCACCAGCACCTTTAAGCACCACAGGTTATTTGTGGAGATTGGCGAGTACGGTGGGCTTTTGGACAAAGGTGCGATCAGTCGCCGACACTGATCTCTACCCCAACGCAGACTGTCAGGATCCTGAGCTCGGAGACTGTGTGGGGCAGGGGGATGGGTTTGAAACAGACCAGCTCGAGAAAGGTTAAAAACCCCTTCAAAATACCCCTGTCACTGGTGGAGGTCGGGTGAGGTCATTTAAAAAAACCACCCTCCCCACCACCCACCCAACTCCCAGTGACCCACCCATCCCCATTTCCTGCTGATCCTGTCTTTAATCTGTCCTTCCGAGGGGTTGGAGATACCCGAAGGTGGGAAGTTGGCTTAGGGAAGGGTCGGGGGAGGGGGGAGGGGTGGGTGGTTGTGGCGGGGTGGGGGGTGAAATATGAGAGTCCAGGTGAAAACAGGGGAGGCCCGGGAAGCTCACACTTTTCACTCCCCTGCCCAACCCCTCCCACTTCCAGCCTCCTCCACCTCCCGTATCCCCTCCACCTGACACCGAGCTTCAGCCGTGGGTCAAAGCTGGGGCTGTGGCTGCCTCTCTCTCCAGCCTCGCCCACGACCTAACTCCGCCGAGAGGCAGGGAAAAAGCTCCACGGCGAGACTTTAAACTAAGGTTGACAGGGTTGCTTTCGAGAGAGAGAGAGATAGAGAGAAAGAGAGAGAGAGAGAAAAGAAATCAGCCCACTGCCTCGGAAGTGTCTGAGTGAGAGGACAGTCTCAAGATACATTGGGCCGGTTCATCAGGAGAGTGCCACTGACTGACCACGCAGTGGGGGGTTGGGGGTGGGGGGGTGACTGAGATTCGTGTGGTACCTGACGGTGGGTACGAGAGCCTCTGGGGGGGGATGGGTGAGGGTGGGTGACTGAGATTCGTGTGGTACCCAACAGTGGGTATGAGGGCCTCTGGGGGGGGGGGTGACTGAGATTCGTGTGGTACCCAACAGTGGGTACGAGGGCCTCTGGTGGGGGGGGGGGGGGGGAGGGTGGGTGATTGAGATTCGTGTGGTACCCGACAGCAGGTGTAAGGGCCTCTGGGGGGGTGGGGGAGGGTGGGGGTGGGTGACTGAGATTCATGTGCTACCCGACAGTGGGTACGAGGGCCTCTGGGGGGGGGAGGGTGGGGAGTGGGTGACTGAGATTCGTGTGGTACCCGACAGTGGGTACGAGGGCCTCTTGGGGGGGCAGGGTGGGGGGTGGGTGGGGGCGGGTGACTGAGATTCGTGTGGTACCCGACAGTGGGTATGAGGGCCTCTGGGGGGGGAGGGTGGGGGCAGGGTGGGGAGTGGGTGACTGAGATTCGTGTGGTACCCGACAGTGGGTATGAGGGCCTCTGGGGGGAGAGGGTGGGTGACTGAGATTCGTGTGGTACCCGACAGTGGGTACGAGGGCCTCTGGGGGGGGTAGGGTGGGGGGAGGGTGTGGGGTGGGTGGGGGTGGGTGACTGAGATTCCTGTGGTACCCGACAGTGGGTACGAGGGCCTCTGCGTGGGGGGAGGGATGGGGGGTGGAAAGCCGTCTTCGTGGTCCGTCTGCAAGCCCGCAGACGCTCTTGATACCCTGACGGTGAACGCGGGGAACCCGCAGGAAGCGGCGTCGTGCAGTGACGCTCAAGCGCTGCGACCAGAAGCTTCCGGGCATCACTGCGCGTGCCTGGTGGCCCTGAAGGGAAAGCAACGGCCGGGGCGGGAGTGTCGGGGGGGAGGGCAAACCGAGCAGTATGGCTTCTGTCTTTCTTTCTTGAAACAGATTATTACACAGGACAGTGGTACAGCAGCTAATACCTCTGGACATTTCAATTTTTATAGAAAACTGTGACAAGTCAAAGCTTCAGAAAAAGAACACTGAGATTCACAAAAAAAAAAATCTTTTTTTTTTTCTCTAACTGGTCTGGAAGCTTTTCTCGGAAAGTTACTGACTGCTCAGGCCTTAGAATTTCTTCGGGCCCCAGGCGGACGCCTGCCTCGGTGCGACCACGGTTCCAAACATTGGGAATTCCTCCGCGCTGCTCACGTCTGGGGCCTGCAGGGAGACGCACAAGACAGTTTCAGCTCGGAGGGCGCGAGCTGTGGAAGAAGCGGCACCCCACCCCATCCCACCCCACCCCAATCGCCACCCTGCACCCCCCACCAGCCCTACCGAGCCAGCGGGCGTTAATCGATCGGAGAACCTGAGCCATGGCCACAGTTGGCTCTGCTTTGCGCAGCCTTCTGGCAGCAGGCTGTAACTCCCGGTGCTCACTGGCCCACGTTGGCTCCTGGCCCAGCAACACCCCAATTTTAAAATTCTTGGCCCTGTGGTCAAATCCTCCCCAGGCCTTGCCTGCAGCCTCCTTCCCCACCACTCTCCCATTATCTCTGTAATCTCTCCAGCGCTCGGAGATCTCTGTGCTCCTCCCATTTTGAATAATTACGCTCTTGTGAAATACTTTGGGATCTCTTGCTACGTGAAAGGTTCTATATAAATGTAAGCTGTTGCAAGTTGGAAGGATGTTGCTCCTTCTTTTGGTCAGCCCCATATAAAAAGAAACAAGAGGCAGCCATTGACTTAAAGTTGTTACCATACAAACAGCAGTAGGCCTATTCTGCCCCCTCATGCCTATCACCATAGGAACAGCAGTAGGCACATTCAGCCCCTTGAGCCTATCACCATACAAACAGCAGTAGGCCTATTCTGCCCCCTCATGCCTATCACCATAGGAACAGCAGTAGGCACATTCAGCCCCTTGAGCCTATCACCATAGGGACAGCAGTAGGCCTATTCTGCCCCCTCATGCCTATCAACAAAGGGACAGCAGTTGGCACATTCAGCCCCTTGAGCCTATCACCATAGGGACAGCAGTACGCACATTAAGCCCCTCGAAGCTAACACCATAGGAACAGAAGTAGGTACATTAAACCCCTCGAAGCTATCACCATAGGGACAGCAATTGGCACATTCAGCCCCTTGAGCCTATCACCATAGGAACAGAAGTAGGTACATTAAACCCCTCGAAGCTATCACCATAGGGACAGCAATTGGCACATTAAGCCCCTTGAGCCTATCACCATAGGAACAGCAGTAGGCCCATTCAGCCCCTTTAGCTGGTTAGAAAGGGGCAATAGGAGACGAGTCAGCCTTTCGAGTCCATTTCAACATTCAATTAGACTGTGACTGATCTGTATTTTAACTCCATTTGCTTCAGTAACATTTAATACTCTTAATGCCTAACAAAAGGATATTGATCTCAATTTTAAAGTATTCAATGGACTCTCCCAGCTTTCTTGGAGAGAGAGTGAGTTCCAGATTTCCACTCCCCTTTGTGTGAAGGAGTGCTTCCTGACATCACCCCTGAACGGCCCAGCTCTCACTTTAAGGTTCTACTCCCTTGTTCTGGGCTCCCCCAACCAGAGGAAATAGTTTCTCTCTAATTGCCATATCAAATCTTTTAAGCGTCTTAAACACCTAAATTAGACCACCCCTTCATCTCCTACGCTCGAAAGAACACAAGCTTATTTTATACTACAACCTCATAATTTAACCCATTTTATCACAATTAAACCACTCTGAAATCCGACGAATCCCTGGCACCAGTTGTGCTCGGTTCAGATTGGGGCTCCCACCCGAGACCTTTCCGGCACTTTCTGTCCCCGGTTCAAACGGTCACCTTGTTGCCGGGGGCGTTCCATGGAGCGTCTCTCACGACGAAGCCTCTCGCCGAGCCGCGGGGCTCTTCCTCCACACGCGAGGGCGGTTTCATGTACGCCGCCATGGTCTCCGACTCCACGATCGCCATCATCTGCACGTCAGAAAGCCAGAAGGAAATCACATTTAGAGATACTGAGGACAGGAAAGTCCACGAGAGCGGGAGGGAAATGCAGAGGAAGGAAAAGGAGGACAGGAGAAAAAGGACACTTCTATATTACCTTTTCTCAATCTCAGGGCATCCCCAAAATGCATCACAGCCAACTAAATACTTTTGAAGCATAGTTACCATTCTAATGTAGGATACAGCGGAACACCTTCTCCCCTAAAATACGCTAAAGCATCAAATGAAAAGTTCAAAACAGTGATGTTACAGTGTGGCACATTTGCGTGTTCTGGAAGTTGCTTCTATTAATACACGGGGCCCTGGTCTTTGCAGACAGAAAGAACATGTATACACATTGCGCCTGCTCCATCTAAACAAGTGACAGCCATTCGCTGACTCATTCCTCAGGTCAATGCCACGACCAATCAGGGTCCAGCTGCCTGGTTTAAATTTCAAACAATGCTTAACTGTCAGTCACCATCGGTGCTACATTCTCCATGGCAACTTGCCAACCAATCAGCACTCTCTTCACATACAGTATATATTGTTGTTTTCCCCTTATATTGGTATTCTTGCAGTGTCCTGATGAGTGCAAGACGAAAAGCTTCGACATGTCTCTTTCTTCAGCGATACTCATGATAGATTTTTGTTAGGCAACGGGTCTCCCATTTAAGATGGAGATGAGGAGAATTTTTCTCCTCTTAAGAGGGTCTTTAGTGTGTGGAATTCTCTTTCCCAGAGAGTAGTGGAGGCTGGGTCATTGAATATGTTCAAGGCTGAGTTAGATTTTTGTTCAATAAGGGAGTCAAGGGTATTGGGGGACAGACAGGAAATTGGAGTTGAGACTACAACCAGATCAACCATGATCTTATTGAAGGGTCGAATGGCTCCTAATTCCTGTGTTGTTGTACCACGGTAGTAGGGGTTAGAGATCCAAGGTGGGTAGATGGAGTGAAGATACAGATCAGCCATGGCCTAACTCAGGGCTCAGCAGCCATTTTTACCTGAAGAGGCTTTTAGTAAAATTGAGTGACACTGGACAAAATAATCGGCACATCCCAACCAAACACTTGGCAAATTGTCACAGTGGAATGCATAATTTGCGTAAATGACTAATAAAATACCTGTATTTGAACCAATAGAGAAAACAAATCCAAACTGAAACAGGCCTAACTCTGAATTATCACATTTTTTTGACTACATTTTACTATAATTTTGACAGTAGAGTCCTCTTTAAGGCAAACTTAAACCGATGATGCGTGAAATTAAGACAAATTTTTCAGCTAATGATTGTCATGATGAAAAACTGCTTCTTTCTAATAGCAGGTTCAGAATAGTTTATCGTCTCAGCTATATTAAAACAATAGTGGTCGCAACCATAAAAACTGTTCCTTGACCCAAAGGCATCATCCATAACCATGATGTAGCTACACCGCTCAAACAGGTTTATTTAGAGCACAATGATGCTCTTCATCATTTGAAACTGTATGATGCAGTACAATGGTTAGCTTTCTGTCCTCGTGATAAAAAATTGGCTCTTATTTCTCATGACATTTTTTTTTGGCCACTTTCCGTGTCAATGCGATCCGAATGAAAATGCAAATGAGATGTTAATGAGCCACACGCGGCTCCGGAGCCACAGGTTTGCAGGCTCCCGGGCCGGGATTTTCCAGGAATTGTCGCGGGCAGGGCCAGAAGATTTTGGAGAGCAGCCAAAAGTCTGTGGACTTTGGGCGGGAATTTCCAGTCCTGCCAGCTGATTGGCAGAACAGGTTCGAGGGGCTGAACGGCCTCCTCCTGTTCAATGAAACAGGCTCCAGGGTTTACCTGACCCCCTTCTATTCCTGAAGAAGAGTCATACGGACTCACCATGTTAGCTCTGTTTTTCTCTCCACAGATGCTGTCAGACCTGCTGAGTTTTCCAGCATTTTCAGTTTTTGTTTCAGGTTTCCAGCATCCGCAGTATTTTGCTTTTACCCTTCTATTCTTTTCTCCCTCATGTGTTTATCCAGCATCCCCTTAAATGCAGCTATACTATTCACCTCAAACACACCCTGTGGTAGCGAGTTCCACATTCTTCCCACTCTCTGGGTAAAGACGTTTCTCCTCAATTCCCCAATTGCATTTATTACCAACCACCTTAAGTTGATGGAGTGGAGAATAAACTTTCTTGAGACATTTGGACGCCATTCTCTGTCCGTTACCTGTTGAATCGTGCAGGGAATGTTGTTTTCTCCCTCTGTTTAAATGACGAGGGGTATAATACTCAGCCCCTCAAGCTAAGGAGTGTGGAGAAGGAATCAGCCTGGGATCCTGCATCAGATCACCGTCCAGTGTACGTGTGCAAGTCGTGTATGCGTTTCTATAGGAATGTGTGCACTATTGTTCATCCCTCGCCACCCTTGGGAAGGTGGTGGTCACCCACGTTCCTGACAACTGAATAGCTCACTTGGCCATTTCGGAGGGCAGGTAAGAGTCAACCACATGGCTGGGGGTCTGGAGTCACATGTAGGCCAGACCGGGCAAGGATGGCAGATTTCTGTCCTTAAAGTTAGTTAGCCAGTTGCATTTTTATGACAATTACACGGTCAAAATTACTGATACTTTTTTTTTATTCCAGATTTATTTAATTAATTGATTGTAAAATTCCCCAGCTCCCCTGGAGGGATCTGAACTGGTGTCTCCAGGTCATTAGTACAGATGACGAGTCCAGTGACATAACCGCTACGCTACCATTCCCATATGAGTGCACACACCCTCATGTCCTCTCCCTCGGCACTGCCCTGCTCCCTCAGCCTTGGCTCCCTCTTTCATGCGCAAATCTCTGCAGAAGATGTACCGCAAAGACGCGGGGGACTTACATATTCTTCCTCCAGGTTGAGGAGGTGGTCGATGGCGTTGTCAACGTGCTCGGGTAGCCCGGTCACCGTGACACGGTTTGGGTCGTCGGAGCCAGGCGGTGGGAACCGGATGTCGACCTGCCACGGGATGGAAAGCGGAAAGGGCATGTTATACGGGAGATACCTTGCCGTGGGTAACGCTCTCACCTCTGAGCCAGAAGGTTGTGGGTTCAATACATTTCAGTTGAAAGTAACTTTCCTTTCCTTGTGCATGGCAAAAAAAAAGTCCCTTAATGGTTCAAGAATTATCTTTAAACCAGGTTACACCTAGACCACCCCATACAGTGAATGGAGCCACTCTGTGTTCCTCCATGGTGCTAGGAGGCACTGAGAAAATCCATTCTGGAGGCTCACTGGCTAAAGGGAGAGTGCTTAAAAAATTCCGGTTTGTATAAATGTATATTATTTGGGAAAGCTAAGGAAGGATATAATTGCCTTATAGGGAGCACAAGGTCTGATTCGTGGGATGTAGAGATTGACCTGTGAGCAGACACTGACTGGAATAGACTCATATTCCCTAGAGCTTAGGCAAACGTGAGGTGATCTCATTGAAAAGTATAAAGTTCTTAAGCGACTGGATTAGGCGCTTAAGCCTCTGGAGTGGGATCTGAATCCAGAGAGACAGAGAAAGAAAGAGAGAGAGAGAGACAGAGACAGAGAGAGAGAGAGAGAGAGAAAAACAGACAGAGAGAGAGAGACAGAGAGAGAGAGAGAGACAGACAGAGAGAGAGAGACAGACAGAGAGAGACAGACAGAAAAAGAGAGGGAGAGACAAAGAGAGAGAGAGAGACAGACAGACAGAGAGAGAAAGAGACAGAGAAACAACAAGAGAGAGAGACAGAAAGAGAGAGATAGAGACAGAGAGAAAAAGGGAGACGGACAGTAGACAGAGAGACACAGAAAGACAGACAGAGACACATAGAAAGCCAGGCAGAGAGACACAGAAAGACAGGCAAAGAGACATAGAAAGACAGACAGAGAAAGAGAGAGAGCGTGTGAATGCTACCCACTGAGCCCCAGGCTTAAACCAATAGCAATCTCGGTCGAGATAATCCTCACTGTGCACAACGTGGCGGCTTCACCTTGAATTCCTCCATGATCTTACGGATGGCCTTCCCCCGGCCCCCGATGATGCGGGCGTGAACCCGGTGGTCCAGATTGATGTCTTCGCTGACCATCTCCTCCAGGTCAGCGACGATCTTCATGATGGCATCCTTGGCCGATTCAGCATTCCTCTCGTAGCCCGTGATGGTGATCATATCCTGCAGGTAGCAACAAAGACACATGGATCAGACAGGGTGGACCCTCCCCTTCCAACCCCAGAAAGAGAAGAGGGCAGCGGTGGACACAGTTACTGTGAAGTGCAATGTATACGCCAGCAGCCGAGTATAAGCAGTAAGTTTCACCTATGACCTGCTATGTTCAATGACCTACACTGGCTCCCGGTCCAGCAATTTAAAAATTCTTATCCTTACTTTCAAATCCCTCCTCCGTGACCTCGCCACCCATCTCCCACTGCAACCCCGTGTTTGTGATCTCCTCTGGCCCTACAACCCTTAGAGATCTTCTCTACGCTCCTCCAAAACTGGCCTCACATGGACCGCCGAGTTTTGTCTCTCCACCACTGGCGAGTGTGCTTTCGGCTGCCTGAGCTCAAACTCCGGAACTCCTCCCTAAACCTCTCCGTCTCTCAACCTCTCTCTCCTGCTTTAAGACGCTGCTTAAGACATACCTCTTTGGCTGGGCTGGGCTGTCCTAATATCTTCTTCTGTGGTTTGGTATCAAGCTTGTCTGATAATGCTCTCGTGAATCTCCTTCGGATGTTTACTGGCTTAAAGGCACAATTTAACTGCAAGGTTTCTTTCACCTCACTCGTGGGGTGTGGGCTTTGCTGGAGGCCAGCATTTATTGCCCTTAATTGCCCCTTGAGAAGGTGGTGGTGAGCTGCCTTCCTGAACCGCTGCAGTCCATATGGCGTAGGTACACCCATGGTGCTGTTAGAGAGTTCCAGAGTTCTGACCCAGCGACAGTGAAGGAATGGGGATACAGTTCCAAGTCAGGGTGGTGAGTGGCTTGGAGGGGAAGTTGCAGGGGCTGGGTATTCCCATGCGTCTGCTGCCCTTGTCCTTCTAGGTAGCAGAGTTTGCAGGTTTGGAAGGCACTGTCTAAGTGGCCTTGTTGATACCATACAGGAGAGCAGCTAAATTATAAATTCCAATGGGGAGGGAGCAAGGTCCATGACTGCAGACACCAAGAGGGACCAGCACTCAAATCTAGCTGGAACTGATGGTCTCCACTAAGGGTCCTACTATCAATGGGTTTGGCCAGTTTTATTTTTCACTGACTTGGAAAATACCGGCAAGGATTTTAACTTCCACCCAAACTAAAGCCACAGTGAAACCAGGAAATGAGTCTCCATAAACAGTCTGAACTATCATTCCGTGATCTTCAGTGGAGAGAGGGATTGGATTGGCCGTGACAGAATATCGTTTACTGATTTGCTAGAAGTCTGTTTCACTCTGCTGGCTTCAACCAATCTTACCCCCCTCCGCATCTATTAAATCCCAACTCGGAGGGGATCAGGCCGAACTGCTCCTGCGTCCCGTCCCGCCCCGCCCCCAACTATTTCCCTGACCTTTGGCTCGTACATAGCATCTGTCCCCACCCGCCATATTGGAGGCTCAGGAGAGCAGATAGGGGCCCAGAAACTGACAATTTTGAAGCCCCTGTTTTCAAACAAGTTAAAAAAAACTTTCATTTATACAGTGCACACCACCACCAGATGCCTCAAAGCGCTTTTCAGCCTCTTTTGAAGTGTACTCACTGATGTAACGTAGGAAACATGGCCCCCGGCCGCCATTTTCCACACAGCAAGCTCCCACAAACAGCAATTTGATAACGACCAGATAATATGTTTCTTTTTTGCGATGATGATTGAGGGATAAATATTGGCCAGGACACTGGGGGCAACTCCCCTGCTCTTCTTCAAAATATTGCCCTGGGACCTTTTACCGAGCAGGCAGATGGGGCCTTGGTCTCATCCGAAAGATGGCACCTCCGACAGTGAAACACTGGAGTGTCAGCCTGGATTTTTGTGCTCAAGAGCTGGAGTGGGTCTTGAACCTGGAACCTTGTGACTCAATAGGCGTGGGTGCTACTAACTGAGCCGCATTAACGAGCTGAGAGCGCTCGAGAATAGGTTGTCCTGCTTTTAGCGCTAACTGTGACACCCTGCCTCCTAATACAGCAGGTATTAACTATTCAAGACTAACCTACACATTTCAACAAAATGGGAGCACTTGCATTGCCGACGCGAGGAGTTATTATGGATTGTGCAATTAAAATGTTACCATCTGTAGAATGACAAAGGCAAAAGCTTTAGCCATTGATACTCACGCAGCAAGAGGAAGCCTTACCACTACGGTCAAGGATTACCTGATTTTCATCCCCCTTATCGGGGAACTGAATATTAACATCATGGTCCTTCCGAATCTGTGAAATGACAGCTCCTTTCCTTCCGATAATTTTTGGATGGTACTTGGGATCGACCGACATGGTCAACTTGAAACCCCGTAAAGCCTGGAGGAGATGTCACACTATTACTAACTTGCATTCCGAGATGGGTTCGAGCCCCCCCCATAGATCAAATTTCCTTCTGTCCTTATGCCAAAATGTGACTTGCCAAAAGAAATCAATCTAATGAACATCTGAATGATGGAAGCTTTCACCATCTCATTAGGAAACCTGCACCCTAGATTGAACACTTGCCCACTGAAATATTGTTTCCGCAGATTGGTTCTGAGTTAATCCCCCTTCGAGAGCAGGGCCGTGTCCTACTGTTCTGAATAGGGTGAAACAGCTTGTCATAGTCGACATTAGCTGGTCTCTTTAGAATCCTAAATTCAACAATCGTACCACCTCTCAGCCCCCTCTTTTCCAGTGCAAACATATCCAATTTACATAATTACTCCTCGTAATCCAATCCCTCCAACCTCTCAATCGATCTGGTCACTCTCTTTGGTCTCCTGCCAATAGCTGAAATGTCTTTTTCTGCACTGCAGCACCAAGAACTGCACACAACATTCTTACTTAGCCAGCATAATGTTCAATTGAAGCCGGAGGAACAGCACCTCATCTTCCGATTAGACATTTATTAGCCTTCTGGACCCAACATTGAGTTCAACAATTTCAGACCATGAACTCTGTCCTCCATTTTGAAGACCCACTACCTCACCCCACCCCAAATGCCAGCCTGTATCTTGTTCTTATGTTTTGCTTTCAAACAGGGCTGACTCTTTTTCTGCCATGAGCACATTCTGCTATTTTGCTTTCAGACAGGGCTGACCCTTTTTCTGCTATTAGCACATTCTGCTATTTTGCTTTCAGACAGTGCTGACCTTTATTCTGCTATTAACATGTACTCTGGACCAAAGCTTTCGTCTTTATACCATCATTACCACTCCCTTCGTCTTGTCTTCCATAACATCTTTGTCACTTAATCTCTCCTGCCCTCCAACCTATTCCTGACCTTCTATTTCAGTCCACCTGCCCCTCCCCACTTTTTCAACAGCACCAAACCCATCACATTTCTACCTCTCTCCAGTTCGGAAGAAGAGACATATTGGTTAGCTCTGTTTCTCTCTCCACAGACACTGCTGGACCTGCTGAGTTTTTCCAGCACATTTTTATTTACTTTAGCCACCCTGCCTCGCAAAAGGGACCCCCAGAGGCTGAGGTGGTGGTAGAGGACTTTAAGATAATAAAATCAGTCAATCTGGTAGATGGAGAGCAGATGTTTCCACTTGTTTGGAGAGACCAGAACCAGGGGCCATCAACATGAAGGAGTCGCTAATTAGTCCAATCGGGAATTCAGGAGAAACTTCTTCACCCAAAGAGTGGTGAGAACTTGGAACTCACTAACACAAGGACTAGTTGAGGCCAGTAGTGCAGATGCACTCAAAGAGACAATCGACAAGGAGAAAGGAATAGAAGAACATTTGACAGCCACGTTTCAACTGCCTAGGCACAAAGATCTGCAAATTCTCTTCCCAAACCTCTCAGCCTGTCTCACTTTCTATTCCTTCACCCGTCTCCTTAAAACCTACCTCTGCGACCAATGTTTTGGCCGCCTGGCCTAATGTCTCTGTGGCTTGATGTCAAAATTTGTCTGATAAAAATCAGGCCCTGTGAAGCTCCTTGGGACATTTTACTATATTAAACATGTCACATCAATACAAATCTGTTGATGGGGTTAGATGAAGACGAGGTGACTTGTGTTTTTTTTAAATTCTTTCACTGGCAAGGATTTTAACTCCAGTCCTGCATTTGTTGCCCATCCCTAATATCACCTTCTGGGTCTGCTGCAGGTACACCCATAGTGCTTTTGACTGATTTGGAGTGGTTTGGTACAACTGAGTGGGCTTGCTAGGTCGCTTCAAAGGGCATTTAAGAATTAAGCACATTGCTGTGGGTCACATGTAGGCCAGACCAGGTGATTTCCCTCCCAGAAGGGCGCTAGTGAACCAGATGTATTTTTACGACAATCAGTAATAGTTTCATGGTCACCGCTACTGAGGCTTTCAATCCCAGATTCATCAATTAATTGAATTAACTGAATTTCAATTCTACCATGGTGGGACTTGAACCCACATTCCCAGAACGTTAGTGTGGATCACTAGGCTAAAGATGTGACCACTAAGCTGCCATCTCCCTCGGTGGACGATATTCACCAGTTGGGGGGCAAATGGCCAATTTCTGTGCTGTCCGGTTCTAAGGACCAGAATGACACCTCCCCCCGCCCCCCCCCACTCCCGCCAACCTCACATACTGAAATACGAGTGCCACCGCCTCTCGGGCCCTGCTATGGGACCCACCCAGTTAGCCTCGTGCCCACCCTCTTTGCGTGCAATGAGCGGGGTGAGGGGAAACGCACCCTGTCCTCTTGCTCCGCCTGCAGCTCTCTGACCCGCTCGAGGATCCCGGCTCGCGCTCGCTCCAGGTTCGCTGTCAAGCCGGTGATTTTGATAATGTCGGATTGCTGCTCCGGAGGGGGCACCGCGATGTTTACCTGGAACAAGAGACGGAGAGAAAGGAGGAGGGGTGGTGAAAGAGAGGAAGAGTGTGTTAAACCACTGCAGGATGCGGTGCAATGGTCTGGAAAGAACAAAATCTCAAAATTGCTAATGGCGCTATGGCGATAGAGACTGGGATCTGTCGCACCGATTTGGCAGGAGTGGGTTAAATTAATGTAGAGAGTTTGAATTTCAGGCAGCATTATTCTTCGTCCAACTTTCCCTGGATGTTTAGTTGATGCCATTTTGGCTCAGGCGATAGTTAGCGCTGACAGACATTAAACGTATGCAAATAAGGGTCCTGACTTTGTTAACTTGCATTCGCTGCCAGTCTGCACTATCTCAAATTTAAAATTCTCATCCCTGTGTTCAAGACCCTCCGTGGCGTCACTCCCCTCCCTGGGCTGAATGTTCTCCATGGAGGCAGGAAAGAGGAGTTGGGAATGTTTTCGGCCCCTGATGGGAAACTGATAGAAATCAAGATTTTCAAATGGGTGAGTCCCTAATTGATTCCCTGTCCTGTGGGGATACACTGCAAATGGGCAGCCAAGTGCTAATGTTTGCCCAGCGCGATCACTTAAGATTCAGATTTGCATTTCTATAGCACCTTTCACAACCTCGGGACGTCCTAAATTGCTTTACAGTCAATGAAGTACTCTTGAAGTGTCGTTGCTGTGGGGAAACGAATCAATTTACACACAGTAAGCTCCCACAAACAGCAGCATGATAATGAGCAGCTCCCCTATATTCTTTAGTGATGTTGGCTGACGGATAAGTGTTGGCCCAGGACACCAGGGTGAATCCCCTGCACTTCTTCCAAATAGTGCCACAGGAGTTTTTATATCCACCTGATACTGTCTTGGTATTTCTGTTAAAGAACAACGCCATCCAGACACAGAAGGCTGGAGCCTTCACCCCAAAGCTGAATGTTCCTGTGAATCGAGTTACCAAGGAAGTAGGAGTCATAAGATCATAAGAAAAAGGAGCAGGAGTGGGTCATTCGGTCCATCGAACCAGTTTCACCATTCAATAAGACCGTGGCTGATCTGATCATGGCCTTAACTCCACTTTCCTGCTGCCCCTCTCCATAGCCTTTGACTCCCTTGTCAATCAAAGATCTGCCTAACTCAACCTTGAATATATTCACTCACCCAGCCTCCAATGCTCTCTGCGGTAAGATAATTCCAAATAACCACCCTCTGAGAGAAGAAATTCCTCCTCATCTCCATCTTAAATGGGAGACCCCTTATTTTCAAACTGTAGCCCCTGGTTCTAGAATCCCCCACTAGGGGAAGCATCTTCTCAGCAACTACCTTGCCACACCCCCTCAGAATCTTATATCTTTCAAAAAGATCACGTCGCACGCTTCTAAACTCCAGTGGGCCTAGGCCCAGCCTGCTCAACCTTTCCTGGTAAGACAAACCCCTTCATCCTCAGTCTCGTGAATCTCCTCTGAACTGCTTCCGATGCAAGCAGACCGAAACTATACCCAGTACTCTCAGTGTGGTCTCATCAATGCCTGTTCAATTGTAGCAAGACTTCCACAGTTTTATGCTCCATCCCCCTTGCAATAAAGGCCAACATTCCATTTGCCTTCCTAATTACTTGCAGGCTAACTTTTCATGTACAAGAACTCCCAGATCCCTCTGTACTGCAGCATTCTGCAATTTCTCTCCATTTAAATCGCATTCTGCTTTTCCCATTCTCCCCAGCAAAAAAAGATAACCTCACACTTTCCCACACTATACTCCATCTGCCATATTTAGATCCACGCATATAACTGAACTATATCTCTTTGCAGATTCTTTGTGTCCTGCTCACAACTTGATTCCTGGCCTACGACTGTATCGTCAGCAAATTTATAAGTAGTAGAGGCCCCAGCATTGATCCCTGTGGCACTACTCCACTAGTTACAGCTTGCCAACCTGTGAATGTGTAATTTACCCCGAGTGGGTTCAAGAAGCAACCAGATACGTTGCTGGTATGAGAAGGGTTTGCGAATGTGGTATGTTCCCATTGGGTGAAAACACTTGCAGGTCTCCAAGGAACTCGATCCCAGGTCAGGAAGACTGTATACGTGGCTGCAGTGTGACTAAATGACAGCTGGTGGCACTGCTGAGTCCGTAATCAGCAGCAGCAGGATGCACACCGCTACATGAATTCTAATTTAGCAATCTACAGGGACCCGTGTGAGATCACGCAGATTAGTCATCATCATTGAAGTTCATCATTAGATGTTAGCGGTGCCTCAGTTGGTACTACTCGGAGTCCAGAGGACTGAACCAGTAATCTAGGGTAACAGTGGAGGGCTGAGTGATGGCTGCACTGTCCGACGTGCCGCCTTTCGGATGAGAGGTTAAACCTCTCAGGTGGACTTTAACATCCTGAGGCGCTACTTCGGAGGAAGAGCCCTGTGTCCTGGGTCAATATTTATCCCTCAACCAACATCATTGAAGACAGATTATCCGGCCATTATCACGCTGCTGTTCATGGAATCTTGCTATGCACAAATTGGCTGCCACGTTTCCTACATTACAACAGGGACTACACTTCAAAAACTTGCTTCACTGGTTGCGATGCTCTTTGGGATGCCTCGCATTGTGAAAGGTGCCGTATAAACACGAGTCATTCTTTATTCCATGCACTGGTCCCTCTTTATGAAAAACAAACATCCGAAAGTCAGACCAAAGTTTTCCTTTTAACAGTTTGAACCTGTGTCCTACTGACAAGTTAAATATTTTCTATATACCATTTGAATGAACTGTAAGAGACACTGTGAGCCATCAGGATGCTAAATAATTACAGGTACCATGGCTTACAGCTGTGAGAAAATCTGGTTGTGTAGAGTGATATGGAAATTACAGCACAGAAATAGGCCACTCGGCCCGCTGCTCCAGCCTTACCTCGTATTCCTCCATCATTTTGCGAATACCGCTGCCTTTTTGCCCGATGATGTATCGATGTAGATCAAACGGAACCTCCACATCCACAGTAACCGGAACCAGGGCCTGGACAACAAGAAGAGCTGTGTCAGACTCCATCTGTACAACCAGCTTCTGTTCAACCAACATTCACTTTTATCAATTTGACGCTCAGCAGGTGTGGGGCCCAGTGCTGGAGAACGGAACACATCACTTTAAAGACATCAAACACTTTCAGGACAGGTACAACACAGGGCTAGATACAGAGTAATGCTCCCTCTACACTGTCCACATCAAACACTCCCAGGGCAGGTACAGCACGGAGTTAGATACAGAGTAAAGCTCCCTCTATACTGTCCCCATCAAACACTCCCAGGACAGGTACAGCACGGGGTTAGATGCAGAGTAAAGCTCCCTCTACACTGTCCCCATCAAACACTCCCAGGGCAGGTACAGCATGGTGTTAGATGCAGAGTAAAGCTCCCTCTACACTGGTGGTGATTCTGCCTCTCTCCCGCATGTACTTTGCTGTGCCAGGTACGTGCCACCTGCTGGCATAAGCCAGATTCAGCGCTCAATGGGAGGTTCCAGAAATTCTAGGGCAGACTTAAGAGGGCACAGAGACCCCTTCACCCTGAATATTTTAGTGCTCAGCCTTGTGACGAGGAGAATTAGCCCTCAATGCACGTTTAAGGGATTCGTGGTGACCTACCAGCAGTGCCTCGCGAGCCGCCTCACACTTCTCCTTCCGGCCTGAGATGACGATGATGTCGCACTTCCTGGGAGCATGCTCCACCTCCCTGAGGTCAGAGTTCAAGTCACCATTTTCCTGAGGGTGCAGATCCAGACCTGCTGAATGACAAGAAGCCAGCACGTGTCAGAATGCAAAGCACAGAGAGCTACACAAGAACAGCACAGTAGCAGCAAGAGGAGTCCATTCTGCCCCTTGAGATTGCTCCTGCATCCAGTGTCATAATGGCTCTAAGGGCAAAGTATCCTTCCTGAGGTGTGGTGCCCAGACTGAATGGAGTTACTCCAGGTAGGGTCTGACCAGAGCTTTACATAACTGTAGGATCATTTCCAACCCTTTGTATTCTTGCCTCTGAATCACAGGGTTCCAGATTCAAGTCCCACAAAGGCTGACACTCCAGTGCAGTACTGAGGGAGGGCTGCATTGTCAAAGGTGCCACTTCTCGGCTGCTGTGTTAACCAGGCACCATCTGTCTGTTTGGGTGGACGTAAAGGAACTCAATGGCCTCTGTTCCAAAATTTATCCCTCAATCAACATCATAAAGAACAGACTAACTGATCATGATCACATTTCTGCTTGTGGGAGCTTACTGGGTGCATACTGGCTGCTGAGTTCCCTACATTACAACAGTGACTACACTTCAAAAATACTTTATTGGTTGTAAAGCACTTTGGGACATCCAGTGGTCATGAAAGGTGCTATATAAATGCAAATCTTTCTTTTATTCAATTTGATCATGGCCGATATGTAACCTCAACTCCACTTACCTGCCTTCGCTCCAAATCCCCAGATTCCCTCACTCCTAAAAATCTATCCGTCTCAGGCTTGAAAGCTCCAACTGATCCCCAGCAACACACTGCTTTTTTGGGGAGAGAATGATAAATGGATCCCAATTAATTTGGTGAAGTACGAAACTAGACACAAATCCTTTTCTTTATAGTTGGTTTATTTACAAAGTGCAGCATTACAGATGTCTGCCTTCTGCCCACTAACCCAGTATCCTAGCAGTCTCTCTTTATATGTGCTCAAGATACTTAATCAATCAATTAAACAATCAATACCCTCCACCTTTTTATTCTTAACCATAACAATACAATTAACATAACACTAAGTCAAGAGTTCCAGCTTTCCATTAGCCTTTTTGTGTGAAGCAGTGCTCCCTGACATCCAGCTCTATTTTTAAGGTTACACCCATTTGTTTTGGGATCTTCCCCCACCAGAGAAAGTAGTTTCTCTCTACCAACCCTATCAAATTTTTTCATTTTGCAAACGCCACGATTAAATCACCCCTCAAACTTCAGAGAATACAGACCACATTTATATGAGCTATCCTCTTTAACTGAACACTTTCAGCCCCAGGGACCAGTCTGGTGAGGCTGCATTACTTCCCCTCCAAGATCAGTGTATCCTTCCTGAGGTGTGGTGCCCAGAATTGAATGGAGTTACTCCAGATAGGGTCTGATCAGAGCTTTACGTAACTGTAGGATCACTTCCAACCCTATGCATTCCAACCTCTTTGAGATAAAGGCTATCATTCTATTGGTTTTTGTAATTGCTTTTCGTACCTGTTGGTGAGAACCTTTTTTTTAAATTCATTCATGGGATGTGGGCTTCGCTGGCTGGGCCAGCATTTACTGCCCATCCCTAATTACCCTTGAGAAGGTGGTGGTGAGCTGCCTTCTTGAACTGCTGCTGTCCCTGTGCTGTTAGGAAGGGAGTGCCAGGATTTTGACCCAGCAACAGTGAAGGAACGGCCGATACATTTCCAAGTCAGGATGGTGAGTGACTTGGAGGAGAACTTCCAGCTGGTGGTGTTCCCATCTATCCCACTTGCTGCCCTTGTCCTTCTAGATGACAGTGGTTGTGGGTTTGGAAGGTGCTGTTGAAGGTGCTTCGGTGAATTCCTGCAGTGCATCTTGTAGAAGGTACAAACTGCTCTACTGTGCATGGTGGTGGAGGGATTGAATGTTTGTGGATGTGGTGCCAATCAAGCGGGGCTGCTTTGTCCTGGAGGATGTCAAGCTTCTTGAGTGCTGTGGGAGCTGCACTCATCCAGGCAAGTGGGAAGTACTCCATCACACTCCTGACTTGTAGATGGTGGACAGGCTTTGGGGAGTCAGGGGGTAAGTTACTCATCGCAGGATTCCTAACCTCTGACCTGCTCTTGTAGCCACAGTATTTATATGGCTGGTCGAGTTCAGTGTCTGGTCAATGGTAACCCCCAGGATGTCGATATTGCCTTACAGGCAAGGACTCCCATCCTCAGCTGGGTCAGCAATCTCAGCCAGGGCAATGA
The DNA here is from genome assembly GCF_017639515.1 of Carcharodon carcharias. Taxonomy (NCBI): domain Eukaryota; kingdom Metazoa; phylum Chordata; class Chondrichthyes; order Lamniformes; family Lamnidae; genus Carcharodon; species Carcharodon carcharias. Next base: position 13,000,229 of record NC_054499.1, on the reverse strand, counting down.
TCGGGGTTGGGAGAAACTGGCGAGTTTCTGCTCTTGATCAACAACAACTTGCATTTATATAGCACCACTAACCTAGCAAAACATCCCACAGGAACATTTTTCAAACAAAATTGGACGCTGAGCCTTGCAAGGAAATATTAAGGCAGAGGTTGGCCAAAGAGCTAGGCTTTAGGGAGCATCTTAAAGGAGGAGAGAGAGGCAGGGAGGTTTAGGAATTTCAGAGTTTCGGGGGCGCAGGCAGCTGAAAGCACAGCGGAGCGATTAAAACGGGGGATGCACTTGAGGCCAGAATTAGAGCAGCTCAGAGGTCTCGGAGCTGGAGGAGGTTACATGGGTAGGGAGAGGAATGATCAGGTCATAGCGGGGTTGGAAAACAAGGTTTGAGAACTTTAAAATTGAGGCGTTGAGAGACGCGGAACCAATCTAGGCCAGTGTGCATGGTGGGGAGGTGGATGACAGGACTTGGCATGAGTTAGGACAAAGACAGCAGAATTTTGAATAATCTCAAGTTTATGGAGAATGGCAGATGGGAGGCTGGCCAAGAGAGAACTGGAATAGTCAAACCTGGAGGAAATAAACGATGGATCACGATCCTGCACCACACTCCACGCTGCATGGTGTGTATAACGAGCAAGGACAAGATTGAGCCCAGCTGTATGCCCTTCCTGGCTGAATAGCCCACCTACATTCTGTGTGTTAAGAATATATGAGGCAGAATGCCCTGAGGAATCTCAGAATGGTTGCAGCACAGGCGGAGGCTATTCGGCCCATCATGACCGTGTCAGCTCTCTGCAAGAGCAAATCAGCTTGTTCTACTCCCTCCCAGCTTTTCTCCACAGTCCTGCTCATTCTTTCTCTTCACAGAATTATCCAATTCCCTTTTCAATGCGTTGATTGAACCTGCCTCCACCATACTCTCAGGCAGTGCATTCCAGATCCTAACCACTCACTACGTGAGAAAGGTTTCCCTCACATCACCTCTAGCTGTTTTGCTTTAAATCTGTGTCCTCTGGTTCTCGATCTTTCTGCCAATGGGAAAAGTTTCTCCTTATCTACTCTGTCCATGATTCTGAACATCTCTCTCAAATCTTCTCTCAACCATCTCTGCTCTGAGGAGATCAGTCCCAGTTTCGCTTATCCAACTGCGTAACTAAAGTCTCCCAACCCCGGAACCGTTCTTATAAATCCTTTCCAAACCCTTATCAATGCCAAAAACTGGAGGGCGATATAAAATTACACAGGAGAGGAATAAGAGAAGACCAGAATGCAAAATTAAACTCAGGTCTGATTCTCCTACTTTGGATTTTCACACAGGGGTTTAAGGTGGCTCCTCTGTTGTCTTAGAGGGGAAAGCAGCCTAATCAAACCTCCATCACACACAGCCTGTCCCATACTCCCTCCCTCCAATTCTAGTTGTCCTCACTTCCACAACTGACCTCCTTTACCTCCTTCGGCCCAACTCCCATCTTCTGCTCTTCTGACACTGGCCACCTTCTGCTGCGTTCCCCTATCTGAGGGGAAAGACGGTAGTCTGGTGGTGATGTCACTGGACTAGTAATCCAGCGGCCCAGGATAATGCCCTGGGGGGGCGCAGGTTTAAATCTCACCACGGCAGCTGGTGGAATTTAAATTCCATTAATAAAATCTGGAATGTAAAGCGAGTCTCAGTAATGGTGACCATGACAACTGTCATCAATTGTTGTAAAAAAACCCATCTGATTTACTAATGTCCTGAAGGGAAGGAAATCTGCCGTCCTTACCCGGTCTGGCCTACATGTGACTCCAGACCCACAGCAATGTGGTTGACTCTTATCTGCCCTCCAAAATGGCCGAGCGAGCCACTCAGTTCCAGGGCAATTGGAGATAGGCAAGAAATGCTGGCCTTGCCAATGGCGCCCACATCCCAAGAAGAGAATAAAGAAAGACAGCCCTGCCCCTGTCTTTATCATATATTGCAGAGCCATTCAAACATCTCGTTGTGTCTCTCTTTCTAAACCCTATCTCCCATCCCCCCAGCTTGCTGCTCCAGCATTCCCAAAATCTACTCCTTCAGCCACCTCTCCATACCTTTCTGCCACCATTTGACATCCCTTTCTTTCCAGCAAAGCTGTTCTGTTTACTACATTAGCGGTGCTGTACGAGACTCTAGATTCCTGGTCCCATGTGCAGTAATTACAGGGTTGAGCCCCACCCTGAAGTCGCTAAATTAACATCTATCATCTAAATGAGGCTGATCTCCTCATTAACAAGTGGAAAATCAAACTCAAGGGAGCCCCAATCCCCCTGGCGAGAGGCTATTTACGGAGAGTAAACAGGCTTTTCATAAGGTTCCATTAGGTTTCCATTACAGGGAAGCACACAGAGCTGCCGAACTCGGCTCAGTTGGCCACACTCATGCTTTAACCTGAGAAGGCCATGGCTTCGGACCCCTACTCCATACACTTAAGCACACAATCCAGGCTGCCACTTCAGTGCAATGCCGAGGGAGAGTGCTGCACTGTTGGAAGAGCCATCAAAATGGCGAATCCTGCCCTGCCTGTTCGGGTGGGTGTGAAAGGCACGATTCAGGAGGGGGGATCTTCTACCATTCAACATTTATTCCTCAATCCTATGTCATCCAGAACAAACATTCTAGCTTTTTATTTTGTTGTTGTTGAATTTAACACGGTCACTTAAATCTGCTTGATCCCAGGCATTTTGATCTGGAGATATTTATCAACCTGTCTGGTTCAGTCCAGGATTCTCTTAAGGTTAACTTGCAGGTTGAGTTGGTAGTTAGGAAGGCAAATGCAATGTTGGCATTTATTTCAAGAGGACTAGAATATAAAAGCAGGGATGTGATGCTGAGGCTATATAAGGCTCTGGTCAGAACACATTTAGAATATTGTGAGCAATTTTGGGCCCCATATCTCAGGAAGGATGTTCTGGCCCTGGAGAGGGTCCAGAGGAGGTTCATGAGAATGATCCCAGGAATGAAAGGCTTAATATATGAGGAACGTTTGAAGGCTCTGGGTCTATACTCGATGGAGTTTAGAAGGATGAGGGGGGATTTGATTGAAACTTACAGAATACTGAAAGGCCTGGATAGAGTGGACGTGGTAGGAGGTTACATGGTAGGGAGAGGAATGATCAGGTTATGGTGGGGTTGGAAAACAAAGTTTGAGAATTTTAGAATCGAGGCGTTGAGAGACGCAGAACCAATCTAGGCCAGTGTGCATGGCGGGGAGGTGGACGACACGACTTGGCATGAGTTAGGACAAAGGACAGCAGAGTTTTGGATAATCTCAAGTTTATGGAGGGTGGAAGATGGGAGGATGGCCAAGAGAGAACTGGAATAGTCAAAACTGGAGGAAATAAACACATGGATCACGATCCTGCACCACACTCCACACTGCATGGGATTCCATTCCATTCCATTAGTAGGAGAGACTAGGACCCGAGGGCACAGCCTCAGAGTAAAGGGAAGACCTTTTAGAACAGAGATGAGGAGAAACTTCTTTAGTCAGAGAGTGGTGAATCTATGGAATTTATTGCCACAGAAGGCTGTGGAGGCCAGGTCATTGAATGTATTTAAGACCGAGATAGATAGGTTCTTGATTGGTAAGGGGATCAAAGGTTACGGGGAGAAGGCGGGAGAATGGGGTTGAGAAACTTATCAGCCACAATTGAATGGCGGAGCAGACTCAATGGGCCGAATGGCCTAATTCCTGCTCCTATGTCTTATGGTTCAAGTCTAGATGTTATTGCCTGGAATTTAATCAGTGTTTCCTCTGGACAGTTAGAGGATCTCTGACCACACAGAGTACCCAGGGTTTCCTCCGATCTTTGTCCAATGCTGTGCTGACTGATCAAGAGAGGGCCTGAGGAACCCCCTGCATGCCTTAAGCCTAGCTGAGGAAACTTCTCTGTATATCTTAAGCCGTTGAAGAGAAATAGGCCAGGCCAAGAGATATGGACTAGAATCACCAAGTCAGGTGATTAATGTCCGTAGTTTCTGCTACGGCACAAGTTGGCAAAACTCAACAACTACATACCGTGTTACTGCAGCTTGTTCTTTTATGGTTTAAGTTTGTGTGGCAGCTGGGTAAGCTCTGGAATTCCCTCCCTAAGCCTCTCCACCTCTCTCTCCTCCTTTAAGGCGCTCCTTAAAACCTGCCCCTTCCACCAAGCTTTTGGCCACTACCTATCCCTAATATCTCTATATGAGTCAATGTCATATTTGAAAAGGGTTATTTAGAACATACAGCACAGAAACAAGCTGTTCGGCCCAACTAGTCTGTGCCGGTGTTTACACTCCCTGTGAGCCTCCTGCCGTCTCATCTACCTCATCCCAGCCTTTCAGCTTTCTATTCCCTTTTCACTCATGTACTCGTCCAGTTCCCTTATTTAAGAAGTGATTAACTTGCATCAGAAGCAGTTCAGAGAAGATCCACTAGGCTGACTTTTGGGATGAATGGGGTTTGTCTTATGAGGAAAAATTGAGCAGGTTGGGCCTATACTCCTCAGAGTTTAGAAAAACGGGAAACTTATAAGATTCTGAGGGGGCTTGACAGGGTAGATGCTGAGAACATGCTTCCCCTCATGGGGGATCTAGAACTAGGGGACACAGTTTCAAACCAAGGTTTCTCACATTTAAGACAGCGCTGGGGAGGATATTTTTCTCTCGGAGGATCATTAGTGCTTGGAATTCTCTAACCCCGAGAGCAGTGGGGGCTGGGCCATTGAATATACTCAAGACCGAGTTGGACAGAATTTTGATCGACAAGAGTGTTAGGGGGGCAGACAGGAAAGTGGAGTTAAGGCCACAATCAGATCAGCCATGATCGTATTGAATGGTGGAGCAGGCTCGAGGGGCTGAATGGCCTTCTCCTCCTCCTATTTCTTGCAAAAGCCTCTATCTCAACTATTTGCCTCAACCACTTCCTGAGCAAAAAAAAGTCTCCTTATTTTCCCCTCGGATTTGTTTGTAACTGTCTTGTATTTACGGCCCCTAGTTTTGGATTCTCCCTCATGTAGAAGGATTGTTTGATAATCGGTCCTGTGAAGCACACGGGGACGTTTTTACCATGTTAAAGATGCCACATAAATGTAAATTGTTGTTAAAGGATAAGTTGAAGTTTAGGATGGCATTATTCTAGCACTTCCAAAGACAGGAAGGGGTGAGGGGATAGCATGGAACCAATAGGTGAAATAAACTGAAACGGGCGCTCTGTTCACTCCCCGGGTACATTCCAAACCTAACTATCCAAGTGGGTGAAACATTAGCTACACAACACAGGCCTCACTATAAAAGTCCGCAAAATAGAATGTTGCCTAGCATAGGTAGAAATGGCCTCCTTCTGTGCTGCGTGATTCTAGGAATATCGGGAGTAAAACACGGCAAAGGAAACCATCAGAATAAAAACACGAACAGGGCAGGACAAAACAGCACAGGGACCAAAGACGGTCAATAGTAAATATAAGGAAAAACACCACAAACTAATGCTTGTCCGTACAGGTTGTGAAATGGATACCCTCAAAAGCGAAAGCAACATTGCGAGCAAGTGTGCGCTCTGGGTCTCTTGACGACAGCGGGCCATTCAACGCTTCTTAACTGTACCTTGGTTCTCATCCCGTTCAGGGAATTTGATCTGCACGTCGTAGTCCCTGGTGATCTGCTGTACCTTGGAGCCCTTCAGCCCCATGACTGCTCGATGGAACCGCTGTGGAATCACACACTCCAGGGTCACCTGGGCTTCCTATAAGGCACAGGCAGAGAAAGGTTTAAAAAAAAAAATCAGAAAGAGGAGTCATTTTAGAGGAGTACTTGTAAATTCGAAGGGTTTTAGACACTGAAGTGTGTAGATTCCTTAAAGTAGATTTTAATTTTCGCAGCCTCCTGTTAAGGTGCTGCATTGTAGAGGCAGCAGTAACCTGTACCTTGGTTCTCAACGACAACAATATGTGTTTATATAGCGCCTGTAATGTAGCAAAGTATCCCAAGACACTTCACCAAAGCGTTATCAAACAGAATTTGACGCTGTACCATATTAAGGAGATATTAGGGACAGGTAACCAAAAGCTTGGTCAAAGAGATAGCGCCTTAAAAGCAGGAGGCAGAAGCAGAGAGGTTTAGGGAGGGAATTCCAGAGCTTAGGGCCCAGGCAACTGAAGGCACAGCCGCCAGTGGTGGAGCGATTAGAACCGGGGATGCTCAAGAGGCCAGAATTAGAGAAGCTCAGAGATTTCGGAGGGTTGTGAAGCTGGGGGAGAATACAGATAGGGAGGAGGAATTTTGAAACACGGGTGAGAATTTTAAAATCAAGGTGTTGTTCATCTGGGAGCCAATGTAGGTCAGCGAGGGTGGAGTGAACAGAATTTGTGTGAGTTGCGGCAGCAGTGTTTTGGATAACCTCTAAGTTTATGTAGGGTGGAAGATAGGTTGCCAGCCAGGAGTACATTGGTTCACTAATGTCCTTTGGGGAAGGAAATCTGTCATACTTACCCAGTCTGGCCTACATGCGACTCCAGACCCACAGAAATATGGTTGACTCTTAACAGCCCTCAGAGGGCAATTAGGGATGGGCAACAAATGCTGACGTTGCCAGCGATGCCCACATCCCATGTAAGAATGAATACATTTTTTAAAAGTACCTTCAGGAGGACAGTGAACAAACTTTGGAGTAAAAAGTCACAGAGTCATTACTGCACAGAAGGAGGCCATTTGGCCAATCAAGTCTGTGCCTGAAAAGTGAAATGGTAATCCTCTGATAAACACAATCCTGCATTCTACTATCTAACTAACTGGCACATTTCAGTCCAGTCTCCCCAAGTGATGCTGTCAAGTCAGCGTGGCTCCGTTGGTCACCCTCTCACATGTGTGGTCATCGAAGGCGTAGGTTCAAGTCCCACTCCAGAGGCCCTGCGAGTAACCCAGGCTGGCTCTCCCGGTGCAGTACTGAGCGAGTGCAGCACTGTCTGAGGTGCTGCCTTTTGGATGTTAAACTGATATTCCATCTGCCTCTTTAGACAGGCACGGCAGATCCCTATTCGAAGAATGCTCTTCTGGAATCTTGGCTAGTATTAATCCTCAACCAACACCATCAAAGTATGAGGTCCCTGTTTGCGGAATCTTGCTACGTACCAACTGGCTACTGTATCTGCCTGTGAACAACAGCGACAACATCTTGGCATAATTTAATAGCCGTGAAGTGGTTAGGGTATGAAAAGGATGCTACGCAAATCTTCCCAACTCGCTTACCAGGTCTCCGATGATCTCCTGGATGCGTCGTTTAGCTGCCTCCACGCAGTCCTTTGCCCCTTTGAGCATCACTCTGTCACTCTGGACGCCTGTGCGGGGGAAGCTGACCGTCACTCCTCCATACTCCTCCGCAATCTCGCGTAGTACTTGCCCTCTGCGTGCCACAAAGTGTCGGTGATACTTGGGATCCACGATCATCAAATCTTCAATGACATTGTCCTGTGGGAAAGGATTTCAGAATGAGTAAGCCGCTAGTCCCTCTGGATTGCATTTCGGATATTCACAGCACAAGGAGAGATGACTGCCCAGCTTCCACACTTACCCCCCCCCACCCACCCACCCACACATTCCCCCAGTAAACTTAAACTCATCCAAAACTCTTCTCTAACTTGCATCAAGTCCTCTTCTCTCAACATCCCTATGACCGCTGCCTGATATTGACTCCTGGGTCCTGCAGCGCCTCGATTTTAAATCCTCATCCTAGTTTTCAAATCGCTCCATGGTCTCGCCCTCCCCATCTCTGTAACCACCTCCAACCCTACGACTCTCCGAGATCTCGGCACATCTCCAACTCTGACCCCTTTGTGCATCCTGATCTTCATCGCCCCAACACTGGCCACTGTGCTTTCAGCTGCCTGGGCCCTAAGCACTGGAATTCCCTCCCTAAACCTCTCTGTCTCTCTTTCTTTCTTTAAGACGCTCCTTAAAACCTACCTCTTCAGCTAAGCTTCTGATTATCTCTCCGAGTATCTCCTTATGCAGCTCGGTATCAAATCTTGTTTGATAATTGCTCCTGTGAAGCAGCTTAGAATGTTTTATTACATTAAAGGTGCTACATAAATGCAAGTTGTCGTTGCTTGCATCCGCACTGCGTTTCTGCTACTGTTTCCTTGTTTCCTCCCGCCACAACCTTCCTCTCTGGAAGGTGCTGACTCACCCAGGAGAATAGTTCCATAGGCGTCAGCAGTCACCATGAGGCCACACAGCTGTGGCTCTTGCCCAAGCCTGTCAGGTGAACGTTGGCAAGGCTACCCATCCTTGGAGGAGGCATCATCTGTGTTGTAGACGGGTTAAAGTCATCAATACAGAGAGATGAAGAGGCATCTTTTTCTCTCAGAGGGTCATTAGTCTGTGGAATTCTCTTCCCCAGTGTGCAGTGCAGACTGGGTTACTGGATATTTTTAGGGCTGAGTTATAGACAGATTCTTGATTGACAAGGGAGTCAAAGAGTATAGGGGTTAAAGCCGCAGTCAGATCAACCATGATCTTATGGAATGGTGGAGCAGGAACGAGGGGCCAAGTTGCTTACTCCTGGTCCTAATTCATGTGTTTGTATGTACGTACGTATGGATCAGGGTCTTCAACTGACTTGGAGATGTGCCCATTTCGCAGCTGAGATTAATCGTAAGATAACAATCAGGACAGTAACCACCCTGGGCTGACCTTTCTGCCTCTGCAAAGATCAAATTGTACTATCACCAGCCCCTGCCCACGCAACCCCCGCCCCTCATCCCACTTGTGAAACATCTTGCTGGTGCTGGGCACCTGATCAAAGATGAGGTCAGGGGAATGGGCACCAGTCTGGGAATCGGGTGAGGGGCGTAGTGATGTGTTGCTGGTGTGAGCCTTCTTGCGCTTATATGAGCAACGAAGGTCAGTTACTGTCCGCTGGCTGAATCAAACGCTCATGGTATTTAAGCACGGGTTTAAAAATTCATTAGAAACAGAGGCGCAGGTCAACTTGTGATTTCCACACATTCTCTGTTCTCTTTGACAACTCCTGATCTGCGGGCATGGAGTTCGGGCAAGGAGAACGACTCAGGGCAAACAAGGAATGCCACACCTACCGAAACATGGGCAGGGTGTTTCGGACGGCAGGATTTCTGTCCCACCACCCTGAGAGTCAATGGAGAATGCATTCCCGCTGATCGAAGCAGCCAGGCAACCATTTAACAAGGAGGGTTAATTGGCTGGAGACGGGGCTTCTGTCTCGTACTCGGGCAGTAGTCCCGCCTCTGATTGGCCAGCAGCTCTGTGGTCCCATTAGCGCCAGCGGCAGCAGTGGTCAGGACTGGGACTACGGACAGTGCCCAGGTTCTAAGTCCTGGTGAGTGCGGGGGCGGGGTAGGGGTCTCACGGTGGGGAGGGGTGGCGGGGAGAAGGGAGCTGGGCGTCTTGATGGAAAGGGTGTGGAGATAGAGGAGGGAGCACCCGCCAGTGGAGCTGACTGACTTCAGTGGTGGGGGGGGCGGGGGGGGGAACCTGATGTGGAAAGGGGCCCTCGAGAGGAGCGTTCCTCCTGCTCCCCCACCATTTCTCACCTCAGGCCTGAGCACGGATAACTCCGACCCCTGAACTCCTCCCGTCTGCCTCAAAATTGAGGCCGGGCAGGAAGCGGCCCTTGGCCACACAAAGGTCCTCAACTGGGATGACAGCAGGGGGCTGGCCTAGGCCTTGTCTGCCCTACAGGGGAGTGGGCAGGAGGGCAGCAGGAAGGCTATCCTAGGAATTTTACGGGCCACCCCACCCACTGCCTGCAAACAGGCCGGAGAAGGCTAAAATTCTGCCCATCAGAAGGCACAGGAGGAGGAAATTTGTGTCCATACTAGCCAAAGAAAAGATATCCAGCCTAACTCCATCTTCCATCTCATTACAGGAACATAGAACCTGGGCAAGTAGCAAGCAGAGGAGAGTGGGCCAACAATACTAGAGGAAAGAAATAGGCACACTTGCCTCTTAATCCGAAGGTTAAGGGTTCAAGTCCCACTCCAGAGACTAGAGTAGCAAAATCCTGGCTGCCACTCCCAATATCAATGCTGGAGGCCTGCAGCATTGTCTGGTGGATGAGATGTTAAACTGAGGCCCATCTAGCCCCTTGGGTGGATATAAAAGATCCCAAAGCACTACTGGAAGAACAGCAGGAAAGATCTCCCTGACATCCTGTACCACTATTTAACCCTCAAACCAGCCGCTTATAGAGGTAGATAATTTCATTACGGTTTGTGGGAGCTTACTGTGCACAAATTTGCTGTATTTTCTTACATTCCGATGGCGGCTACACTTCAAAAGTACTTCACTGGCTGCAAAGCACTTTGGGGCATCCTAAGATTTTGAATGGTGCTATATAAATGTAAGTTCCTTCTTTCCTCACAATGAAGTGGGGGATGGGGAGAGCAATTAATGGGGGGAGCTCACCAGGTTCTTAATGAGAATCTCCAATTCTTTATGCGCCTGCTTTATTGCCTCTTCTTTCCCGACGATGGTGATCAGCTCTTGGTCCCTATCGTCTACCGCTGGGAAGATGATCCGGGCCCCAGTGCGGTCCCGCACCCTGCGGATGTTCCCGCCACCCCTTCCGATGAGAAACTTGTGGTATTCCGGTTTGGCGTGCAGCTCTACAGTGCAGTTGTTAATTTGCTGCAAGAGGGAGGGAGGGAGGGAGTCGAGAACAGGACAGTTAATATCAAACCTCTCCCACATAGTGCACCAGAGGGAGGTTCAGTGGAGTCTCCAGTGCTAGGCAGGACGATACAGCACAAAACACAGCCATTCAGCCCACTGTCAGCTCTTTGGTGGAACTATACAATTGATCTCGCATCCTTGCTTTCTCCATAGTCCTGTAATTTCCAATCCCCACCCCACCCCCCCACCCCACTCTAACAACTTTGTACATTTATCCAATTCCTTTACTCAAAAGTTACTGTTGAATCTGCCTGCATCGCCCTTCCAGATCACAACTCGTTGTGTAAAAAATGTTTCCTCTGTTTCTTTTAACCATCACCTTAAATCTGTGTCTTCTGGTTACTCACCCTTCTGCTACTGGAAACAGTTTCTCCTTATTTATTCTATCAAAACCCTCCACGATCTCAAAACCTCTGTCAAATCTCCTCTTGGACTTCTCTGCTCTGGGGAGAACTTCTCCAGTCACTCTGTATAACTGAAGCCCCTCATCCCTGGTACCATTCTGGTAAATCTCCTCTCCAAGGCCTTGACGTCCTTCTGAAAATGCGGTGCCCCAGAGTTGAACACAGTACTCCAGCATTTCATAAAGGTTTAACACAAGCTCCTTGCTATTGTACTACTCCTCTATTAACAAAACCAAGATCCCATATGCTTTTCAGCAGCCTTCTCAATGAGTTCTGAGAGGCTGACTGTGGGATATACGAACACAAGAAATAGGAGGGGTAGACCACACGGCCCATTGAGCCCACTCCACCATTCAATATGATCATGGCTGACCAACTCCATTTTCCCACCCGCTCCCCATTTCCCTTAATTCCTTGAGAGATTGAAAATCTGTCTATCCCAGCCTTAAATGTACTCAACGATGGAGCATCCACAACCCTCTGGGGTAGAGGATTCCAAAGATTCACAACCCAATGAGTGAAGAAATTTCTGCTCGTTTCAGTTCCTAAGTGATCGGCCCCTTATCCTGAGACTGTGCCCCCATGTTTCAGAATCTCCGACCAGCAAAAACAATCTCTCAGCCTATCAAATCCCTACAGAATCTTGTAAATTTCAATGAGATTGCCTCTCGTTCTCCTAATCTCCAGAGAATATAAGCCCAATTTACTCAGCCTTACATCACAGGATAACCTCCTCATCCCTAGGACAAACTTAGTGAACCTTTCCTGTACTGCCTCCATGCGAATATTTCTTTCCTTAAAAGTGGAGACCAAAACCACACACAGTGCTGCAGATGTGGTCTCACCAAAACCCTGTACAACTGTAGCAGGATTTCTTTACTCTTGTACTCCAATTCCTTTGCATATTTATGCTTTGAAAGTCTGGAAAGAATGTTAAGAGGAGAAACTCTGTGAACTTCATGAAAATAACTGAAACAATCAACAGTCAGTTGATGTTATTTGCACATATGAAAATGACAGTCAGGAAAAGAAAATCAGCTGGTCCAAAATCATATCATCGAACAGTTAGAGCACCGGAGGCCATTCATCCCGTTGTGTCAGTGCTGGCCCTCTGCAAGAGCATCTCAGCTAGTCCCACTCCCTGACCTTTTCCCCATAGCCCTGTAAATTTTCTCTCTTCAGATAAATTGAATAATTTGGAAAGCCATGATTGAACCTGCCTCCACCGCATTCTCAGGCAGGGCATTCCCGATCCTAACCACGTGCTGCATGAAAATGGCTTTCCTTATGTCACCTATGGTTCTTTTGCAAATCACCTTAAATGGGTGTCCTCTGGTTCTCTATCCTTCCACCAGTGGGAAGAGTTTCTCCCTGTCTATTCTGTCCTGGCCCCTCATGATTTTGAACACCTCCATCAAATCTCCTCTCAACCTTCTCTTCTCCAAGGAGAACAGTCCCAACTTCTCCAATCTATCCACATAACTGAAGTCTCTCATCCATGGAACCATTCCCGCAAATCTTTTTTGTACCCTCCCCAATGCCTTTGCATCCTTCTTAAAGTGTGGTGCCCAGAATTAGGTTCTTAGAAATACAAAATACCATTTAAATATTTTCATGAATCCATAGCCAATATAAACTTGGTTTAAATACCTACCCCACAATGTGTATTGTAAATGTCTCTGCATAGCACATATACTCTTCTTGAGCATTACAGGAGTTAACAGCACTGCAGGCTATTCAGCCCGTTGAGTCTATGCTAACTGTGCTAGAACAATCCAAAGCTAATTCTGTAGCATTGCGCTTCCTCCTCCACCAAGCCTGCCTCATACTCATGACGGCTGCAATATCACGACCAGACACACCCCTACAGTCAGGTCAGTGCCTTAAGGAAGTAAAATAACCCGGAGAAAAGCTCCAGGACAATAAGGGAAAAAAGAGCTCTCCTCGCCCCTCAGCATTGAAACTAGACTAGGTGGTCTTTATAAAGAAACTTTGCTTCTATCGGATTGCTTCCTAATCTGTCAAACTGGAATAAGCTACCAAGAGGAATGCTATCCAGTCCTTTCATTACTTTATAGACGTTTATCAGGTTGCGCTCTTAGTCTATGCTGCTCAACAGTAAATTGATCCAGGTCCCCTAAGCCCTGCTGAGGACTGGTGTGTTACAGTACATTCAGGGAGTCCAAGTTCCTGTGGAAATGTGCACTTTTACAAGCATGTTGTAATCTGCAGCTATGGATAGTGATGGTAGAGGCTCTAGCTGTCTTTCCACTACGTGGCTGACCAGGGAACTCTTACCACTAGCCACTGGCATGTGTTGGGAGGATTTCAACCTGTTTTGGCTGCATTATGAACCTTCATTGGCCATCAAATCCTGGAGTGGGACTCGAACCTGGAGCTTCTGGCTCAGAGACAGGAAAACTACCACTGTGCCACAGGACCTCCTCGCTGAATTCTCTAAATAGGGGATGGTGATGGAGTTGGGAGGCACTTCAAAAACTTACCCCATAGCACCAACCACTGGCAACTACAGTGTCACAAACAAGCTTAAACATAGAATTTCCATTCTAAAACAATCATGTTGGATGGAGGAGCAGGCTCAGCAGGCCGAATGGCCTACTTCTGTTCCTACTTTCCTAAAATGTTTACACAGGCTATTTCAAAGGCTGACCCAGAAATGTGACCAAAAATCATGGCAACTAAAGATTGGATATGAAGTAAAAACACAAACATTTTAATACATAAATGCAGGATCTGATTGGGAATTACAAATAAACATTCTTTACAAAGAACTGTATTAATCCACTGAGCAAATTAATAATCACAAGAACTGCACAATTCAATGCCAGAGCTAATGCGTTCAAGAGAATGAGCTTTGATGAGCCAAGAGGCCTTTTCCTCATCCCCGACTTTTCTTATGTGTACTCACAGTCTCTTTCCTTCATGTACTGTTGTGTTCCAGTCTCAAAGATTGGCAAGGTAGTGTAGCAGAGGAGGGATAACCAGAGGGATAGTTCTAATCAAAAAGCAGAATACTGCAGATGCCGGAAATCTAAAACAAACCAGAAAATGCTGGAAATGCTCAGAGGGATAGCGAGGCTTGTGGTCACTGCCTCACCTCTTAGTAGCTGGTTCAGCATGACAAGGAGACAAGGATGAATGCTTTAATGCTGATGGTATTTCACCTTTCTATGTCCTAATACAAATATTATATCTACAGATCTCAGCTTCCAGCTGTATTGCATTGATCACACTTTTTGCATCAACCTTTCTGCAGTATACATTCTTAAATCCACGTTTATAGTCAGCTTTGACTAGGCAAGCTTGCCATCCTGTGAGGGCACAATAAGGCCAAACAGGTTCCCATGAATCATTCAAAATGCTATGTGAAGATTTTTTCACCTGCCATTTCTCTTCCAAGTAACTGAAAATTCCCATGTCCAAAATAAGGATTACCTCACTAAACATCTCCGTCTCTTTCTCCCCCTTTAAGACACTACTTACCACCTATTGACCAAACTTTCAGTTGCCTGTCCTAATATCTCCTCATATGGCTCGGTGTCAAATTTTGTTTGAAAATGCTCCTATGAAGTTCCTGGGACCATTAAAAGCACGATATAAATGGGCATTGATGTTGGAATACCTTCTCCTCAGCCAGCTGAAGCAGCTGTTTCCTTGCTTTCTCCACTTCTTCTACAGGACCCCTGATGGTGACTTTGTCGCTGCCCGAGCCTTCAGAGGGGAAATGGATGTGCACTCCTCCACAATCCTCCATGAGTGAACGCACCAAACGCCCCTTAGCACCGATCAGGGAGTTGTGCAGTTTGGCAGGGATCAAAACATCCACTTCCTTGATGTTCGCCTAAAGCAAACACAGCAACAATTAAACAGAGATACACAAGCACACACACGTACACAAACACACACGTTCACAACAACACATATGCATATACACAACACACATACACAATACACATACATGCATGCGCACACACAAAAATCCAACACAGACTCCCAAAATGGGCTAGAGGGTAAAGAACACATCCCAATGCAACACTAAGTTTCTGTATACCAATTAGGAGGTCCCAGGTTCACTCGCAACCATACTCGTTTAGATCAGGAGGTGCTGCAAATTGAGGGGAACTGTAGCTAGCCTTGATTTGGAATCTCACTGCCAGGACAATTCAGCAAGGGTTTGTCTGTAATCAGTGACTCCAGAATGCCAGGGGAGAACAGAATCACATCAGCTTGTAACTCCACACCCTACCAAAGTTAACACTACACTGTATCCCAGTGTTATAAATGACAGACGTGTCCCCATCAGTACTGAACCCCAGTGTTATACAGTGACAGACTGGTCCCCACCAGTACACCACCCTAGTGTTATATAGTGATAGACCTGTCCCCACAAGTACTGCACCCCAGCGTTGTATAGTGACAGACCTGTCCCCACCAGTACCCAGTGTTATACAGTGACAGAGATGTCCCCATAGCTACTGTACCACACAGTTATGCAGCGACAGACCTGTATCCACTAATACTGTACCCCAGAGTTATACTGTACATTGACAGAGATGTCCCCATGCATTCCTTTTAGCTCTTTCTCTTTCCCAGACACAATCCATGTTTGGAAGGACAATATTCTACACACATGAACAGGAGGAGCCCATTCAGTCTCCTAAAGCCTTTTTCTCCATCCTATTAGATCATGGCTGGTTTGTAGCTTAAATCCATCTACCCACCTTCTTTCTCTTCTACTTAATACCCGTACAAAAACTGACTAATCTCAATTTTGTAATTTTCAGTTGATCCTACACAATGGCATTTTTTTTTTGGAGGGGCTGGAAGGAGGGTTCCAGATTCCCACTACCCTTTGATGTTCCTTCCTAAGCCCTTTGGTCCTCCAACCATGACCTCTGAACTCCCTCTGCTGCACCAATGGTAGCAGAGCTCCGAGCTTTCTGAGCTCCACTCTGTCTCTGAAACTGTCCAGTTCACTTCCTGCTTTTGCAAACCTTCTCCAAATGCTCAAAGCCTTTGGCCACCTCGCCTAACTCTCCCGGTGGTTCCCAAGCATTTGCTTGTTGCTCCCCTGTGAAGTTCATCCAACGGCATTACTTAAGGACAAGTTGTGGTGAAGCTCAAAGGGTGGACAAGAGATGTCCCGGTCCGATGTACCAGTTCACGTTGGATGGAGAGGATGCGGTCTCGGGCAGCCTCACAGTTAGCTTTCTTCCCTGTGATGAGGATCACTTCCGAGTTGCTGTTTTCTGTTGGGAGGTCAATCTTTGTGTTCGTTTCTTCACGGATCTGGCAAGGGATAGCAGAGCATAAGTTAGAGGAAGTCATGAGTGTCAAAATCCTGGAACTCTCTCCCTAACAGCACTGTCGGCGATGCTACAACACATGGACTATGGTGGTTCAAGAAGGCAGCTCACCACCACCTTATCAAGGGCAATAATCCCTTCTCAAGGGATGGGCAAAAAATGCTGGCCTAGCCAGTGCCTGATCCGATGAATGAATAAAAAGAAAATAGGCCATTTGGCTCCTCAAGCTTACTCTGCCATTCAATAAGATCATGGCTGAACTGCTTGTGGCCTTAACTCTACTTTCCTACCTGCTCCTCCAATAACCCTTGACTCCCTTATTGGTCAAAATTCTGTGTCACTCAACCTTGAATATATTCAATGATCCAGCCTCCACTGCTCTCTAGGGAAGAGAATTGCAAATGCTAACGATCCTCTGAGAGAAGAAATCCATCCTCATCTCAGTCTCAAATGGAAGACCCCTTATTTCAAAACCATGTCCCCTAGTTCAATGACTTTGATAAGGGGAACAAAGGCATGGTAGCTAAATTTGCAGATGACACAAAGATAGGTAGGAAAGTATGTTGTGAAGAAGACATGAGGAGTTAGCAGATGGATATAGATAAATTGAGTGAGTGGGCAAAAATCTGACAACTGGAGTACAATATGAGAAAATGTAAAGTTGTCCACTTTGGCAGGAAGAATAAAAAAGCAGAGTATTACTTCTTAACAGAGAATGAGGTACAGAGGGATCTAAATGTTCCCATGAATGGGTCACAAAAAGTTAGTATGCTGGTGCAGCATGTAATTAAGAAGGCTAATAGAATTCTATCCTTTGTTACGAGAGGAATTGAACACAAAAGTAAGGATAAAAGCAAAATACTGCAGATGCTGGAAATCTGAAATAAAAACTAAAATAGCTGGAAAAACTCAGCAGGTCTGACAGCATCTGCAGAGAGGAAGACAGTTAACGTTTCGAGTCTGTATGACTCATATGGCCACCTCTTCTGCTCCCTGCCAAGTAAATGAATTTGTTTCGCAAAATGTTTTGCTGCAGATGAGCAGCCTCCACCCCCAACACTCTCCTTCACAGGGCAATTCACCATCTTAGCCCGGGGGGGGGGGCAGCGGTGTGATAACTTATCAGGGATAGGTGGGATGCAGATTTGAGGTTACTGTCAGATCAGCCATGATCTTCTTAAATGGCAGTGCAGCCTCGAGGGGCCGAATGGCCTACTGCTGCTGCCAGGCTGGGGGGAGTGGCGGGGTGTTTAAGTTAGCAGCAGGCTAGGCACTCTCAAAAAAGAAGATTCGCCAGCCCGTTTTTGGCAAGTGTTATAGATTGTTGCCTTGGTGGCCTAATCATCCCACAAAAAATCTCTTGTCAGCTTCAGCAGCCACAGGTAGCCAGCAGTTCAGGGCCTTAGATCAGTTGCTGTCCAGAGCTCCACTCTGTCTCTGAAACTGACACATGTGGTGTATTAGGAGTGCAGTTGTAGCTATTTACATTTCTGATGAGTAAATAAGGAGTAATAGACACTGTCCTTGGTTACGTGATCTCAGTACTCATACTTGCATGGCATGTGCATGTGAACTTCAATCTCGCTGTCTGATGATAGAACGGCCAGATGAGTGGCACAGTGTGCAAGTGTTTTCCAGTCACTGCAACCACTTTACTTCCTTGGTTACAGAATGCTGGTAAATAAATCCACACACAGAAAATCCATTTGCCTGCTGTGCGCAAATCTGCTGCCATGTTTACCCATTTTACGAATTACTGCATTGTAACTAATTGGTCTTGGGGCGTCCTGGGTCATGCCGCGAAATTACAGAATAGTTACAGCACAGAAGGAGGCCATCGTGCTTGTGCTGGGTTGCTGAAGGAAATATTTACCTACTGCCACTACCCCCCCCACTTTCTCCCCATAGCTCTGCAATTCTTCCTTTTCAAATAGTAATCCAATTCCCACTTAAAAGCCTCAATTGAACCTGCCTCCACCACACTCGCAGGCAGTCCATTTCAGATCTTAACCACTCACTGCATGAAAATGTTTTTCCTTATGTCACCATTGCTTCTTTTGCCAATTACCTTACAGCTGTGCCCTCTGTTCTCAATCCTTTCACCAGTGGCAGCAGTTTTTCCCTATCTACTCTCTACCACTCATGATTTTGAACACCTCTATCAAAACTCCTCTCAACCTTCTCCAAGGAAAACAGTCTCAATTTCTCCAATCCATCTACATAACTAAAATTCCTCATCCCTGGAACCATCCTTGTGGACTTTTTCTGCATGCTCTCTAATGCCTTCACATTCTTCCTAAAGCGGGGAATCCAGAACTGAATGCAATACTCCAGTTGAGACTGAACCAGTGTTTTATGTAAGTTTAACATAATCTCCTTGCTTTTGTATGCTATACCCCTACTAATAAAGCCAAGAATATTGTATACTTAATTAACTACGCTCTCAACCTGTCCTACCACCTTTAATGGTTTATGCACATATATACCCAGCTCCCTTTGCTCCTGCACTCCATTTAGAATTGTACCTTTTATCTTATATTGTCTCTCCACATTCTTCCTCCCAAAATGAATCACTTCACTTGCACTGAGTTTCATCTGCCACTTGTCCGCCCATTCCACCGACCTGTCCACATCCTTTTGAAGTTCTACACTATCTTCCTCACAGTTCACAATGCTTCCAAGTTTTGTATCATCCACAAACTTTAAAAGTGTCTCCATATACCAAGTTCTAGGTCATTTGAGGAACAGCAGGGGTCCTAACATCAATTCCTGGGGAACTCCACTGCAAACCTTCCTCCAGTCCGAAAACATTCATTAACCATTACTCTCAGTTTTCTGCTCTTCCCGCCAGAAACAAACCCCATCTCCCCAACATTCACCAAGTGGCACGTAAGGATCGGCACAATGCCTGGCTCACCACCTACCACTTGTGCCCATATGCCAGCGCTGGGTCTTCCCCCACAATGGCCCCCATTGAGACTGATCCATTCTTGTCACTAGCACCACAGCAGCTCAAACAACCTACAGCACAGAAACAGGCCATTTGGCCCAACTGCTCCATGCTGGAGTTTATGCTCCACTCGAGCCTCCGTCCATCATTGCTTCATCTCGCCCCATCAACATATCCTGCTATTCCTTTCAACCTTGTGTACTCACATAGTTTTCCCTTAAATGCATCAAAACAACTCCTTTTAATCCTCCAAGGACTGAATTTTTTTTTTGTTTTACTCTCTGGAAAGTAAATATTTTCCATCACAGGTTCTATTTTTCTCCTCTTCAGTTACTGTGAAAGATTTAGAAGAAAAACAAATCGGCGGCTATCTGAGCGGATCAAAGATGTTGAGTTACATGAGCCAATTGTTAAAGGGTCTTGGGCCTCGATTCCTGGTCTGTGCGGATTCAGCTGATCTGAATGAAAATAGGGTGGAAGAGCAGGTGGGTGCTACTATAGGCCTCAGTGCCCCTCAGGTAGAGAGGTCGAGAAACAAAAAGAAATGCCCAGAGTTGTTTTTTCCAAAACCTCATTACGAGGATATGGGTGCTACTGCCAAGGCCAGCATTTATTGCTCATCCCTCGTTGCACTTAAGGTGATAGTGGCCTTCCTATTGAACCGCTGCAGTCCGTGTGGTCAAGGTGATTCCACATTGCTGTTAGCTGTTAATTGTATTCAGACAATGGGCATTAACTGGGGAGTCCATTTGTGCTCCTATGTATAGGAGCAGACTGAAATTGAGTTTGTTGAGTTTGGAGGTGCATGTTTGTAATATGCATCCATAAATAAAAGCTTATACTCAGAGTCATATAAGGCACAGGAGGCCATTTGGCCCCTCAAATCCATGCCAGTTCTCTATAGAGCAATCCAGTCAGTTCCATTGTCCCCAGTCTATCCTCGTAGCCCTGCAAGTGCCCCATCCAATTTGCTTTTGAAATCAATGATCATCTCTGCTTCCATCACCCTGTCGGCAGCAAGCTCCAGTCATTACCACTTGCTGCTTAAAAAAGTTCTTCCTTACAACCCCCCACTGCATCTCATACCCAAAACCTTAAATCTGTGTCCCTCTGCTCCTTGTACCATCAGCTAATGGGAACAGCTTTGCCTTGTGGATGAAGACTAACTTCTGGTTTATCCTTCACTGCCCTGCTATCATAAAGGTAACATTAGAGGCATAGGGTACAAGAGCAAGGAAGTTATATTAAACTTGTATAAAACACAGGTTCGTCCTCAACTCGAGTATTGCATCCAGTTCTGGACGCCACACTTGAGGAAAGATGTGAAGGCATTAGAGACAGTCCAGAAAATATTCACGAAAATGGTTCCATGGATGAGGAACTTCAATTACGTAAATAGATTGGAGAAGTTAGGGCTGTTCTCCTTGAAGAGAAGGTTGAGAGGAGATTTGATAGAGGTATTCAAAATCATGAGGGGCCTCCCCATAGCCCTCCGCATTCTTTCCTTACAAATAATAATCCAATTTCCTCTTGCATACCTCAATTGAACCTGCATCCACCACACTCTCTTTCCAGATCCTAACCATTTGCTATGTGAAAAAGTTTCTCCTCATGTCTCCATTGCTGCTTTTGCCAAATACCTTAAATCTGTGCCCTTTCGTTCTCAATCCTTCCACCAATGGGAAGAGTTTCTCCTTATCTACTCTGTCCAGACCCCTCATGATTATGAGCACCTCTATCAAATCTCCTCTCAACCTTCTCTTCCCCAATGAAAACAGTCCCAACCTCTCCAATCTATATCCACATTACTGAAGTTCCAGACTCTCAGGTGAATGTCTCATGGGATAAAATATCAGGGGCAGCTCAGCATCTCTTCGACCAGTGCATTCAAGGGCAGTGAAGTACTGGAAACAAACTGAATTTTCACTCAGAATTAGGAACAACAACAAGAAACAACAAGCATTTCTATAGTGCCTTTCGTGACCTCAGAACATCCCAAAGCATTTTACAGCCAATGAAGTACTCCTGAAGTACTACCATTGTAATACAGGAAATTTGGCAGCCAATTTGTGCACAGCAAGCCCCCACAAACAGCAATAATGACCACAGATAATCTATTTTAGTTCTGTCGGTTGAGTGATAAATGTTGGCCCCAAGACACCAGGGTTAACTCTCCTCTTTATTTTCTTCCTTCAAGGGACGTGGGCTTCACTGGTTAGGCCAAGATTTATTGCCCATCCCTAATTGCCCTTGTGGAGGTGGTGGTGAGCTGCCTTTTAAGACATGTTGCATGGGAGTAGCTTGGATTATGAGCTCAAGTCTCTGGAGTGGGACTTGAATTTATGACCTTTTGTCACAGGTCAAAATGCCACCCACTGAGCCACGACATGACACAAAAGAAAACCTGGTCGCTTTTACTCTCAAGTTCGTACCTTTTTGATGTTGGCTCCTCCTTTGCCGATGATGTTCTTGTGGAACTGCTTGAAGATGGGGATGGAGACAGAGTAGCTGTTCTCAATCTGGGGAGTGCAAGGATCAAGAAAAAACAGCTCAAAGACTTAAATACTCTGCAATGTGGGGATGATACTGTTTGCGATACACTGTTAGGAGGGCTGCAGTGTTATGCACATAAATTCAAATCATTCAGCGGAGAGAGAAACAAAGTTGACATTTCAGGTCAGTGGCCTTTCATCAGAACAGTAATGTTAACGCTGTTTTCCTCTGCTGCACGATCTGCTGAGTATTTCCAGAATTTTCTATTTTCACATCTGGTTTACAGCATATGCAGTATTTTGCTTCTGTTATTATTATCCTGTTACTTATACGATGCTATGATGCTTGAAGAGAAAAGGGCCCCAGCCCCTTCAGCCTTTCCTGATAATTGTAACTTCTTCATTCTGGTATCATCATTGGAAATCAGTGTTGCACCTCCCACTGCCTCTATATCCTTTCCATAATATGGAGACCATTGTTGTGCAAGTACCCCAGGCGCTATACAAATTTAACATAACTACACTGCTTTTCAGTTCCATAATACCAGAGTGTTCCTGGGAAATCCACTGTACAGATTTTCACGTTTGCAGTCTAGAGCATCAGTTCCCAAACTGTGGGTCACTACCCCAATTGGGGTCACCAAAACATGCAAATGGGGTTGCAAACTCCCCTTCCTCCATGACTGCACCCTGCACCAACCAAGAAGGGCTCAGATGACATCTGGTTCTGCCTTTGCCCTACTTGCCTCTCAATCTCTCTCACTGGGCCATGGGCTCATGCCCACGGCCATTTCACCGACTCTCGAAGCCCAGCCTGACCTGGTGGCGATGCCTGAGCTGCGACATGCCTGAGCCTAACCCTGTCATCTTGGTGCCTTGGAATGACCTGGGCTCCAACATCAGCCACGGTAAGACCAACAACCTGCTCTCCTGCTGTTTCCTGGCCAATGTCCATGAGCTAGAGTGGCTCAGATGAAGTAATGGACCGGTGAGTACATAAAATAATAACATTTTTACAAAGTGGTTTAAAAGCACTGATTTTTATGTTTACACAATGTATTTATTATATGTCGATCGATAATATGTAAACTTTAGTTCGCCTTTGTTACTGTGCTGCCTTATTGCTGCTTTATTTTTGTTGGCGTCAGGGGCCATGTTAATTTTCAAGTGTTAAAATGGGGTCATATGGCAAGCGCTTGGACTAGACTGTGTTGTTAGGGAAGATTCTGCCCCTTTCTCTACAACTGGTGGGGAGTGCAGTTGTTGTGGGAGAGGGCGGTGGTTTGCAGGGTCAGGGAAAAGGAGGGTGAGGGGTTTTGTACCATACACAATGGTATAATTCTGGCCAAGAGTGTAAATCAAACATGCAGCTGTACATGGGTACCATCACACCAGATGCTACGGTAACACACAACAGGAAAAAGTTCAGGCTGGAGCTCCACACTACTTACCAAGTCAGCGATGACTTTCTGAAGGAACTTGCCACACTTCTCCACCTCGTTCTTTGGGCCTCGCAGCTGAACAATGTCACTTTTCTGTGCAGGATCCGGGAAGTTGATGATCACCTGGACCAAGAAAAAAGTTAAAATGGTCTTTTTGAAGGCTTGAAAGACCAGGGTGGTTTGTTACAATGGAAACAGTTAGCAGAATAGGATGAGGCTATTCAGCCCTTTAAATCTGTTATTTGGAACATAAGTAGGCCATTCAGCCCCTTAGCCTGTTACACAGGAACAAGAGGCAATTCAGCCCCTCTAGTCGGTTACACGGGAACGTGAGGAGGCCATTCAGCCCCTCTAGCCTGTTACACGGGGACAGGATGCAATTCAGCCTCTCTAGCCTGTAACACAGGACAGGAGGGGGCCATTCAGTCCATCTCGCCTGTTACACAAGAACAGGAGGAGGTCATTCAGCACCTTGAGTTTGTTACATAGGAAAAGGAAGAATAGTTTATTGCATAGGAACAGGAAGAGGCCATTCAGTCCCTCAAGCCTGTTACAGAGGATCAGGAGCAGGCCATTCAGACCCTCAAGCTGGTTCTACAATTAAATTATATCATGCTTGATCATACACCCGCCATGGTTCCATTTGCCTTAAAATCATTACCTCACAACATTCTATGGCTCTCAGCTTTGCACTTATCAACTGATCCACAGCCTCAACAGCTTTTTGACAGGGAGAACTCTCAATCCAGACTTTCGCTCCCCTTTGTGTGAAGAGCTGTTTCCCGACATCACTCCTGAATTGCCTGGTTCTAAGTGTAAGATGATGCTCCCTTGTTTAGGGCTCCCCCAACCAACCAGCCTCGCCATCAGAGGGAAGTTTCTATTGCCTCTATCAAATCATTTAATCACCTTAAACACCCCAATTACACAACCCTTAATCGTCATCCGAGAGAGAGAGAGAAAGAGAGGGGGAGAGAGACAGAGAGTACATACCTAGACTAGGTGGGTCAGAATTCAGTGAGGGCATTCAACAGCTGGGAAACTTTACCCCAACCTGCTTGGGGAGACTGGAAAAGTGGGATTGTTCTCCAGAGAGCAGAGAAGGTTAAGAGGAGATTTAATAGAAGTGTTCAACAAGGGGTTTTGATAGAGCTGATGGGGAGAAATGGTTTCCACTGGCAGGAGGGTTGGTGACGAGAGGGCACAGATTTAAAATAATTGCCAAAGGAACCAAAGGTGAGATAAGGAGAACATTTTTTAGCGCAGTGTGTTATAGCGATCTGGAATGCGCTTCCTGAAAGGGCGGTGGAAGCAGATTCAATAGTAACTTTCAAAAGGGGGACTGGATAATTACTAGAAAAGGAAAAATTTTCAGGGCTATGGGGAAAGAGCAGGGGAAGTGGGACTAATGGGAGAGTTCTGTCAAAGATCCAGCACAGGCACAATGGGCCGACTGGCCTTGTTCTAAGCTGTACAAGTCTATGGAAGAGTGGGGATGGTGTATTTGTGGTGGGAGTGGGTGAGAGAAGTGTGCTTTTACCTCAGGGAATTTGTCGCGAACCTCTTTAATCTTCTCTCCCTTCTGGCCAATGATGGATCGATGCAAGCGTTGCTCAATGATCAAGTCCTTGGTCCGTTCATTTTCCTTACAGTGGCAGAGAAAGGAAAACGTACAGAAGAAATAAAAAATTATCGGCAGCAGCACAAAAGTTAAGCCAAATTGGCAGACAGGCTTTCTCCTTTACCCCTCCCCCCACCCCCTCTCTCTGCTGGCTCCAGCAAACTCGTTTTCTTTTTTATTCACTCACGAGGTGTCAGCATCACTGGCAAGGCCAGCATTCATTGCCCAGAGCTTATTTCTCTTGAGAAAGTGGCGATGAGCCACCTCCTCGAATACAACTGAGTGGCCATTTCAGAGGGCGGTTAAGAGTCAACCGCATTGAGGCGAGTCTGGAGTCCCGTGTGGGCCAGATTGGGTATGGTGGGCAGATTTCCTTCCCTACAGGACATTCCAGGACCAGGTGGGCTTCTATGGCAATCTGATAGTTTCAAGGTCACCGTTACTGAGACTAGCTTTTTATTCTCAATTTATTTAATTAGCTGAATTTAGATTCCCCCAGCTGCTGTGGTGGAATTTGAACTCAGGTCTCCAGGTCATTGGGTTACTAATCCAGTAACATAACCACTATGCCACCTTAGCCTTCATTTTGAACAACGTTCTCAGATCAATGCCAGACTTCATCTGTAAAGGGTATGGTTGGCCCAAGTATTCATTTCACAAATCTCCCTTGTAGATTAATGCACAAGCAATTGAACCATTGCTATTTCTTACATACTCGCAGCTATCTAGCCTATTTGTCGTTGCGTAAGACAGGAACATTAGGAGCTGGAGAAGGCCATTCAGCACCCCCTCCCGATCCTGTTCCGCCATTCAATTAGATCCTGTCTGATCTGTACCTCGACTACAAATACCTGCCTTTGTTCCACATCCCCGATACCCTCATGGTACTAAATGGGTAGCACTCTCACCTCCAAATCAGAAGGAAAGTATGTTCAAGTCCCACCCAGATATTTGAGTGCATAATCTGGGTTGGCACTCCCAGTGCCGTACCAAACAGAGGGCTGCGCTGCTGGACGTGCCATCTTTCAGTGAGATGTTAAACCAGGCGCCGCATGCCCTCTCAGGTGGATGTATGAGATCCCATGACAATATTTTAAACAATGGGAAGTTCCCACAATGTTCATCAATCAACCAACACCACAGAGGGAAAAAAAAATTGTCATTGACACATTGCAGTCTGCGGGATCTTGCTGTGCATTTCCAACATTTCCTACACTACAGCAGTGACTACACTTCAAAGTACTTCATTAAGCTGCTCTGCAACCTCTTGATGCCGTGACGGGTTCTATATAAATGCAAGTCTTTCCTTTCTCAATCTGCTATGCGGCAGTGAGCAATGGGCTAGCAGAAAGCAGATGGAACTTAATACAGTGAAAAGTGAGGTGATGCATTTTGGCAAAAGGGATAGGGAGAGGCAATTATTACTTAATAGCACAGTTCAAAAGAGTGTACAGGGTTAGAAGGACCTGGGGTTGATGTACTTAGATATCTGAAGGTGGCAGGGCCCATTCAATCAGCAGCTAGCAAAGCATATGGGATCTTTGGGCTTCATAAATAGAGGCATTGAGTACAACAGTTATTCTGAACCTTTATAAAGCTCTGGGAGAATGTGAGGGTTCTTGAGAGGGTGCAGAGGAGATTTAAGAACATAAGAAATAGGAACAGGAGTAGACCATTCGGCCCCTCGAGCCTGCTCTGTCATTCAACAAGATCATGGCTGATCTTCTTGTGTTTTGATTTCCATATTCCCATCTAACCCCAATAACCTTGGATTCCCTTGCCTAACAAAAATCTATCGACCTCCACCTTAAAAATATTCAATGACCCCCCCGTCTCCACCGCCTTCTGAGGCAGAGAGTTCCGAAGTTGCACAACCCTCTGAGAGAAAAAAATTCTCCTTACCTCTGTCCTAAACGGGCAGCCCCTCATTTTAAAACAGTGTCCCCTAGTTCTGGACTCACCCACAAGAGGAAACATCCTTTTGACGTCCACCTTGTCAAGGCCGTTCAGGATCTTGTATACTTCAATCAAATCACCCCTCACTCTTATAAACTCCAGTGGAAACAAGCCCAGTCTGTCCAACCTTTCCTCATAAAACTCATTAATTCCAGGAATCAATCTAGTAAATCTCCTTTGAACCGCCTCCAATGCATTTACATCCTTCCTTAAATAAGGAGACCAAAACTGCACACAGTATTCGAGGTGTGACCTCACCAATGCCCTGTATAACTGAAGCATAACATCCTTACTTTTATGTGCCCTCTCCTAATAAAGGATAGCATTCCATTAGCCTTCTTAATTACTTGCTGTACCTGTAAATTAACTTTTTGTGACTCATGTACTAGAACACCTAGATCCCTCTGCACCTCAGAATTATGCAGCTGTTCTCCATTTAAGTAATCCTCTGCTTTTTTGTTCTTCCTGCCAAAGTGAACAACTTCACATTTTCCCACATTAAACTCCATTTGCCAGATCTTTGCCCACTCATTCAACCTATCTATATCCATCTGCATCCTCCTCATGTCCTCTTCACAATATATTTTCTTATCTATCTTTGTGTCATCTATAAAATTTAGCTACAATGTCTTCACTCCCTTCATCCAAGTCACTGATGTAAATCATAAAATGTTGAGGCCCCAATATAGGCCCCTGTGGGACTCCACCTGTCACATCCTGCCAATCAGAAAAAGACCCATTTATGCATACTCTCTGCTTTCTGCCAGCCATGCTAACATGTTACCCCCTTCACCATGCACTTTTATTTTCCGTAATAATCTTTGATGAGGCACCTTATCAAATGCCTTCTGGAAATCCAAGTACAGTACGTCTACAGGCTCCTCTATATCCACTGCGCATGTTACTCCTTCAAAAAACTCCAATAAATTGGTTAAACATGATTTTCCTTTCACAAAACAATGCTGACTCTTCCCGATCGCCTTGAGTTCTTCTAAGTGCCCACCGCTTTCATGATCAATTCTAATAACTTCCCACGACAGATGCCAAACAGTTAGGCCTATAGTTTCCTGTTTTCTGCCTCCCTCCCTTCTTGAATAGAGGGTTTATATTTGCTACTTTCCAATCTGATGGAATCTTTTCAGAATCTAGCGAATCTTGGAAAAGTTAACACCAGTGCATCAACTACCTCATTAACCATCTCTTTTAAGACCCTAGGATGTAGTCCATCGGGACCCGGAGACTTGCCGACCTGCAGCTCCATCAATTTACTCAGTACTGTTCCCCTAGTGATTTCAATTTCGCCAAGTTCCTCTCTCCCTTTCACTTCCTGATTTGCAGCTATTACTGGAATGTTTTTTGTTTTGTCTTTGGTGAACACAGAAGCAAAATATCTGTTCATTTCTTCCGCCATTTTCTTATTATCTACTATTAACTCCCCACAGTCACTCTCTGGAGGACCAACACTCACTTTACTTACTCTTTTCCTTTTTAAATACCTGTAGAAACTCTTGCTATCCGTTTTCACATCTCTAGCTAGCTTCCTCTCATACTCTAATTTCTTTCTCCTGATTAACATTTTAGCCATTCTTTGCCATTCTTTATATTCTGTCCAATCATCTGTCCTGCCGCTCAGCTTTGCGGAGGTTTATGCTTTTTCCTTAAGTTTGATGCTTTCCTTAACTTTTTCAGTTAACCACGGATGGTGGGTCCTCCCCTTAGAACTTATCCTTATAGTGGGAATGTACTTATTCTGAATACTCTGAAATATCCTCTTAAATGTCTGCCACTGCTTCGCTGTTGATTTATCCTATAGCCTAGTTTCCCAGTTTACCAGAATGGGACCACTCACCTAATTTACTCTACCCTATTTTACCAGAATGGTTCCAGGGATGAAGGATTTTTGCTACAAGATTAGGTTGGAGAAGCTGGAGTTGTTATCCTTGGAGCAAAGGAGATTGAAGGGAGATTTGATAGAGGTGTACAAGATGATGACAGGTTTTGATAAGGTAGACAAAGAAATGCTGTTCCCATTAGCTGATGGTACATGGGCTTGGGGACACAAATTTAAGATTTTGGGTAAAAGATGAAGGTGGGAATGTGAGGAAGAACTTTTTTATGTAGCAAGTGGTAATGATCTGGAATTTCTTGTCTACGAGGGTGGTGGAAGCGGAAATAAGCAATGATTTCAGAAGCAAACTGGATGGACACTTGCGGGAAATAAACTTGCAGGGCTTTGGGGTTAGAGCAGGGGAATGGGACTGACTGGATTGTTCTACAGAGGGCAGACTCAATGGGCCGAAAGTGTAGCACAATAGCAAGAGCCTTGGAGAAGAGTGTTGGGGGAGGTGGGGGGATTGAAGTGGGTGGATGGGGGGCGGGGGGGAAACAATAGAAAAGGAAACAGGCAAATCAGGAGACTGAGCAGGAGATGCCAAACCAAAGAAGAGGTCAGCTGCCCAAGTGAAAAGAGCTGAGGTGACTGATGGAAGGGAAGCTAGAGGTAGCAATCCTGGGAAAGGGAAGTTTCTTCAGGAAACCTGAGGAGTGGGAGCAGGAAACCAGCAAAATAATTCAGCTGGCCAGAGGTCCAAGAGAAGTGTAAGAAAATGTCACTTTAGCAGGAAAAAGAAAAATTTGCATTAATTTTATTCCTTCACAGGATACTGGCTTCACTGACAAGGCCAGCATTTGTTGCCCATCCCTAATTGCCCTTGAGAAGGTGGTGCTGAGCTGCCTTCTTGAACGGCCAGTCCACGTGGGGTAGGTACAACCCCAGTACTGTTCCAGGAGGGTGTTCCAGGATTTTGACCCAGCGACAGTGAAGGAACAGCGATATAGTTCCGAGTCAGGGTAGTGAGTGGCTTGGAGGGGAACTTCCAGGTTGTGGTGTTCCCATGCATCTGCTGCTCTTGTCCTTCTAGGTAGTAGAGGTCGTGAGTTTGGAAGGTGCTGGCTTGGGAGCCTTGGAGATTTGCTGCAGTACATCTTGTAAGTGGTACACACTGCTGCCACTGTATCACATTTTATGTAGCACCTATCACGGACGTCTCAAAGCACTTTACAGCCAACTAAGTACTTTTTGAGGTGTAGTCATTGCTGCAATGTAGGAAATACGGCAGCCAATTTGCACACAGCAAGCTCCCACAAACAGCAATGTGATAACGACCAGATAATCTGTTTTTGTGATATTGATTGAGAGATAAATATTGGCCAGGACACCAAGGATAACTCCCCTGCTCTTCTTCAAAAGAGTGCCATAGGATCTTTTACATCCACCCATACAGGCAGATAGCATTTCGATTTAATGTTTCATTCAATAGATAGCATCTCCAACAGTGCAGCACTCCCTGAGTATTGCCCTGGCACTTGAACCCGAACCTTGTGACTCAGAGGCGAGAGTGATACAATATAGCTGCAGCTGACGGATAGTTAGAGGGATTAGATGCTGAAAGGATTAAATGAATCACTTTTTGACTAACTGCTGCCAGCACAGGGCAGGGGAACAGCTAAGGGCAGCGTAGGGGTTATAAAACCTGTCACTTATGTGTCCAAGGAACAAAGGGACATTTCCTGATAGGTGGATATTTGCCGAAAAAGGCAGAGAGAGAGAGAGAGAGAGAGAGAAAGACAGAGATGGAAATGGAAAGGTGCACAGAGAGTGGATGTGAAGATGATTTTGAAGAAGACTAGAGAGACAGCACCAGGGAAGGTAAACAGGAACAAGAGTAGAGGTAACAGGGTCAAGATTTCCACCAAAAGAACAACATATCATTCTGAATCGTACACTATATACAGGTTAAATACTGCACTGTATTGATTTTTACTTGTGTCAAGTCATAACTATTGACGAAAAGGTCCATCTGACAGAAGATCATCAACGCTGACATGTTAACTCTGTTTCTCTCACCACAAATGATACCAGGTCTGCTGCATATTTTCTCTTTTTATTTCCTAAATATTACTAATATGGTATCAACGTCAAACATTGGAACAGAGAGTCAGAATCGGCTACAGAGAGGAGTGGCACTGGAGACCTAAGGAAGGACAGGATGACAGGTAATCGAACTCCTTCAGGGAGCAGTATCCTACCGTGCAACAAAATGATGTACATATAAAACAATGCCACGCTTTAAAACCTTTCTCCCTCACGATCTAAATTTCTACATTCACATTTAACCATACACCTTTAAGTGTAATGGAGGTCTTGTGATACACTGGGTCGCATCCCCGCCTCTGAGCCAGAAGCTCCGGGTTCGAGTCCAAGCCCAGGAGTTGATGGCCAAGGAAGGTGCGTCCAACACTCGGCAATGGCAGGCAGTAAGATTGGGAGAGGTTTCTGGTCAGCCACGTGATGGAAAGAACATTGGAGTCTCCACCATCACTACCCAAAGCTCCAGACCACAACATGCGTGCAAAAATGTTGGGCTCCCTGAGTGAACTGTAACCCACCGCCACCACCATGCACAGCAACGATCTCATAACATAACGAACTTGGTGAGACGGAGGTAGAGAACTACAATTACCATCCTGACCGCCATCTCGAGTAGTTCCTTCTTAGCCAGTTGCACGCCCTGTGGTTCGCCTTCAATCCGAATCAGATGGCTCTTCTCATTATCTGGTGGGATGCGCACTGACACTTTGTACTGTTCCTTGATACGATTTACTGAAGGGGGGGTGGGTTCGGGGGGGAGGGGAGGGTGGAAAAAGGCAAAGGGTTTTTCAAAGTCAGTTGTTACGGCAGTTTTCTTTCATCAGGAGATGAGGAGAGAACACCAGAAGTGGCAATGGAAAACCAGTGGAGACTTCCCACCTGAGGGGTAGGTTTGATAAATTAGGATGTGCAAAGTTTTAAAAAAGAAAGCAAGAAGAGGTGATAATAAAACTACAGACAAACAGTAGGTTAGAATATTAGGATGGTCATGTGTAGAAAATTATAGGCACCACAACGTTTTCTGATTCCTGTTGGCTGCATAAGGTCCCATCAGGTGCAGTGGTGCAAGGCCTTGAAAGATTCTTTACGTGGTGCTCGACTAAATGAAACATTCAGTGGCGATCAGACAACTAAAAGGTAAATGGCGGCAGGATTGTAGAGAATTGCAGTAGCAAATGGCAGAAGCTTTCTCAGCTATGCTGGGAGTCAGAGAACCGTTAAAGTCCACACAGGGCCAATGAAAGGCACCTCAGGGTAGATTCACATGGGACTTCCATGTATGGCATGGTGTTAAGTGTTGACTTTGCATCAGGCTTCACTCCTGTGGATGATGCTCAAACCACCAGTTATGGGTTAGCCATAGATAAGAAAATTGTTACTGAAGTAGCCAGGGACATACTTGACAGGAAGAAATGTTTCTGGGCTTTTTAATTTGCCTCTCCCAGGCCACACGGCTGTTGAAGCTCCAGACATTACGGGCTGGATTTACAATTGCCCAAGGGGCGGTGGGCAGCGAGGTCAGGTATGGGCGTGTTTGAAAATAGCGGGCTCAGATGGCATGTCAGTCTTCCACTGAAAAGCGCTGGAATGCGCTGCAATTTTGAAAGCGAAGGCTGGTGGGGGTGGGGCAGGGTGGAGAGCTGGCAACTCGTACGCCTCCAACTAAATGCCTGTTAAACTCAATCAAGAGCTGGTCAACGGGTCGGAGGGGGACAGAACGAAACTTTCAAAGCTGGGAACAGGAAGAGCGAGCGGTGGAGGGTACATTAGCACACAGCCATCAGGCGCACAACGGAGGGCTATTATTCATTGTTGCTGCTGATTCATAGTCTTGGAAAGGAAGGGAAAGTCAACCAGAAGTTCTCAAACAGTGGCACAAAGTTACCATCAACTGAGCAGAGCGGATTAAGTACCTGAGGAGTGGGCGCTTGGGCTCTTGTTTGGACCGTGAGACAGCTGGACCTCTACTCTCCTGTCTGCTCCATTCCTCAAGGCAAAGGAAAGGCCGGTCATGCCTCCATCTGCCTTTGAGAATCACTAGTTCCCCCACTCTGGGTAGCATTTGTTGCCACCAATTGAATGCCAAACTCGCCTCTGTTCCAATTTGGACTTTATCATATCAATATGGCTGTGACACTGACATCGTGCAGAGTTGGGACCTGGAAATGATCTACGTGCCGGCTTCCCAACCCCAGGTTGAGAACCCAACCCTATGACCATTTGATGAACTAAATGGTCCTTTATTGCCTGTCATTTATTGGGTGTTCAATCTGGGCCCTTTACTATCTATAGGGAGGGATGTCAAGGCCACAGAGAGGGGTCGAGATTAGATCCAGAGAGGAGGGGCTTTAGTTACGAGGAGAGATTACACAGTGGGAGCTCCTTGCCACAGAATAAAGATTTGAGAGGAGACCTGTCAGACGAGTTCAAGCTTTTGATAATGCCAATAATGATAACATTAAACTATTTCCGCTGGTCAGTGAGTGGGGAACTAAGGAGACATCAACTTACGATCCTTGCAGAAGGAGAATTTTTTGTTTATTTTGCCACTAGGCGAAGGAACCAGAAAGCAGGAAGTTTCTAGAAGGAAACAAGTAAATGTTTGAGAACGCTAAATTTAGAGGAGTGCTAAGGGACAGCAGGAAAATAGGATTAAGTGGGTATAGCACTTTCGGAGAGCCAGTGCAGACATGATAGGCTGAATGGCCTATGCGCAATTGGTTAGACTCTAGAGGAATCAGAAAGCGCACCCTCAGCTTACGCCGGGCACGCACGCAGAAACTTACTATTTGCTCCATTCTTCCCTATTAGATGACGGTGGAATTTCTGCTCGACTGTGATCTCCGTGTAGTCCATGCGCGTCAGCTGAAAGGGAAAAAGCAAAGCCAAAAGGTCACTCGCCAGCCACAAGCCGGATTGTCCAAAACTTCATCGTCCAGCAACAGCCCCTCAAAGTACGTAGGAAGAGCTGCAGCACAGCGGCATCAAGGCTGAAAAGAGCGGGAGGTGAAAGCGGTCATTACTTTGAATGCCCCGTAGCTTGGACTTTGTGAGGCAAAGTGAGGAAAGGGCAAGATATGGAGGGCAGCGGAACAGTGGGGGGGAAATGGCAAAGCATTTTATGGGGGTAAAAAGTACTGAATAAAATACTGACCAGGTCATTGATGATGTCCTGGATCTGGGTTTGAGCAATCTCCACTTCCTCTGTTGGGCCCTCCAGTGTGATCTTCTCATCACCATCTGTGAACTCGATATGAACCTGCACCAGATGGGTCATATAACCCAGACATACACGTTACTTGTGACTACAGGAATAAAATGATGACATATATTCTGACGCCCCTCGGTACAATTCCTGGTTCTGCGCCTGGCTGTATTGGACGATCTGAGCATAACGACTACAGGAAAATCAGTTAGGCTCACTTACAGGACAGGCTGCTTCCTTATATCCTGCCCGTCATACTTCCACCTCCATAATAGTGCCCAGGTTTGCCCTACCTCAGCTCGTCTGTTGCTGAAACCCTCATTCCCTGCCATTGCTCCCCTTGGACTCGGCTGTTCCAGCGCTCTTCCCTCCAGCCTCCCAACTATCACCATCAGTAAAGTTGAGCTCGTCCAACGCTTTGGCGCCCGTAGCTTAACTCACACCAAACCTCGTTAACCCATCAGCCCTGTGTACGCTAAACTACATTAGCTCCTGCCTAGGCGAAGCCTTGAAATTAAAATTCTCATCCTCATGTTCAAATCGTCCATGGCCTCTCCCCATCCCAATCTGTGTAACCTACCCCAGCCCTATAGCCCTCCGGGATCTCTACACTCCTCCTATTCTGGCCGATTGGGCATTCCCAATTTTAGTGCTCTGCAATGGGCAATCAAACCTTCAGCTGCCTGGGCTCTAAGCTCTGGAATTCCCTCCATAAACCTCTCCGCCTCTCTCTCCTCCTTTAAGACGCTCATTAAAACCTACCTCTTTGATCCAAGCTTTTGGTCATCTGTCCATAATACCTTCGGTGTGATTCGTGATAACAAAGTGCCTGAGGACTTCTTAACATGTTAAAGGTGTTATATAAATGAAAGTTTTTGATGACACAAAAGGCTGTTGCCTGGTGATGACCCAATGATTACCTTGGGCAGCTGCTGGGTAATGCGGCCAATGTTTTGTCCCTTCTTGCCGATGATAAAGCGATGCAACCAAGCCGGTGCTGTTACTTCAGCCACCATCACACTCTTGGCCTTAAAGCCCAAGGGGAAAGAGAAAACAGAAAGGTCAGTGAAAGGCTCACGCTAACATGGAAAGAGTAAGATGACAGCCTCACTGCTTTGGAGACCACTGAGGAGGAACAGGATAGGAACGATGGCAAGATAAATCAAAACTTGATCACATCCGGCATGGATTTTAAACAATAGGAGGAAAGGAAATGTATTAAGGAGGGTCACCAAATGTCTTGAGGGGTTTGAGATGAATATTACCAAGTTGAAAGGGCAGTTCTTGAACATGAGTAGTGTGGCCACCAAGACAATCGTTTGTGCTCAGTGTATAGGGCCCTTGTTGGCACAAATAGCAAGTTTCTTATCTTGGCTGTGCTTTTTAAGAGCGATGTGAAGTGATAGAAATGCTACCACAATGTGGGTGGCAATGTGGTACAAGACGTTGAAACATAATTAAGTTGTGCAACCAATGCATGCAAAGTGACCAAACATAGCACCAAGTGCCTGGACAAGACATAATACCAGGGCACTGGAATGTAATTAATGCAGAGTGTCAAAGTATTAGGTACTATCGAGACAGCATCAAGGTACTGAAGTGCAACCAATCGTGCAATCAAGGCTTTAGCATCAAGCCACTGGTGAAGCAAGGTTGAACTGCCCTCTTCTCACTGTTGAATTTTTGATCTCAGTTGCCCTGCCCCAGTGCAGAGAGGAGGGAAGTGTTTCCAACTTCACTCTCATATGGCCCCCAGCACCTGGACAAAGAGAAGCACTGGCACAATCCGAGGAGTTAATCAGAGGAAACCGGAGCAGGACTGGACCATACAGCCCCTCGAGCCTGCTCCGCCATTTAATATGATCCTGGCTAATCTTCTGCCTAAGCTCCACTTTTCTGTCCCTCCCTCGGTTCCCTCAAATATCTATCTATCCCAGCCTTGAATATACACAATGACTGCACCTCTTCAGCTCTCTGGGATAGGAAATTGCAGATTTACAAGTGAGGAAATTTCTCCTCATCTTAGCCTTAAATAATTGACCTCTTATCCTGAGTCTGAACTCCCGTGTTCTAGA
The DNA here is from genome assembly GCF_017639515.1 of Carcharodon carcharias. Lineage (NCBI taxonomy): Eukaryota > Metazoa > Chordata > Chondrichthyes > Lamniformes > Lamnidae > Carcharodon > Carcharodon carcharias. The sequence goes on along the minus strand of NC_054499.1, from coordinate 12,964,124 downwards.
TTCTCCAACCAGGGGAAACATTCTTTCCCTGTCTACCCTGTCAAACCCCTTCATAATCTCCTATGTTTCAATGAGATCATCTCACATTCTTCTAACTCCAGAGAGTAAAGGCCCAATTTACTCAGCCTCTCATCACTGGACAATCCTCTCGTTCCAGGCACCAATCTACTGGACCTTCACTGTACTGCCTCTAAGACAAGTATATCCTTCCTCAGATATGGAGGCCAAAACCATGCACCATACTCAAGGCGAGGTCTCACCAAAGCCCTCTGCAGTTGTAGCAAGACTTCTTCATTCTAGTTGCAATTTTGAGAGTGGTTAACCAAAACGAGTGTCTATGGGGGTGGTGTGGAAGAGATTTATACACCCAAATATTAACATGAGCCCGAGTGTGCTGTTAGGGACCACTAGGATTACCTTGGCATAGACCTGAGTCAGAGCTGGGCCAAGTTTGTCAGGTTCCCCTCGGAGAATGATGGTCTCAGAACTGCTCTCCAGTGACGGCATTTCCACGGAGACCCCGGTCATGTCCAGTATTTCCTGCAGGGTGTTACCTTTTGGGCCTATGATGTACTTGTGCTGAGATTTCTTCACCTCGACCGATATCGTTGTGGTTTTCCGTTTCTGTTGACAGAAAGACACAGCTGAAAACTAGCCAGATGCCAAACCCAACACAAAAGTCAGCTCGAAATCAAACAAAAGAGAACATTTTAAGGCTCGTTAACTTTCTGGCAATTCTCTCCTCTTAGCCATGTTGACTCCTTGCCGGGTAGGGTTTTGGGCACTACGCCCTTGTGAACCATCCTTTGAGAGTGAGCCTACAGAGTAGAAGCACAGCACTGAACTAGTTGACAGCAAGAGCATCACAATCCAGCACAAAACTTGCATTTATATAGTACCTTCAACAGAGTAAAATGCTTAAAGTGGCTTCGCAGGGGTGTTATCAATCAAAGTTTGACACTGAGTCATGCAACGAGATAGTGTGTGTTAGGGCCGATAACCAAAAACTCAGTCAAAGAGGTAGGTTTTAAGAAAAGACTTAAAGGAGGAGAGGGAGGTGGAGGGGTTTAGGAAGGGGATTCCAGAGTTTAGGGGCCAGGTAGCTGAAGGCACAGCAACCACGGATGGAACATTTAAAATTGAGGATGAGTAAGGGACCAGAATTGAATGAGCGCAGAGATCTGGGATGGTTGTAGAAGCCCAAGTTATTCCTCAACCTCTATCCACCCACCCACCAACACACACACACACACAAACACTTCCAGCCTGGAGCACTAATCACCAGCAGGGAACAGGAACCCTGGCTGACTGCTCCACCCCTTAGCACAGTGCTTCACAAGTTGAGAGTCTGCAACATTCCGGGGTGGGGAGGCAAAATAATACATACCAAGCAGGGCCAGCCTCACAGATGGGCAATAAGTGAAGCTGGGGGCTGACTTGGTGCATGCTGGGAGATGGGAGCACAGACGGAGCAGAGAGTGGGCTGGCTGTCTCACCTGGGAGGGATGGAGCATGGAGGTGTGAAGAGGTGCCTTTGTAAAGACAAAGACCACCATATCTGGAATTAATCGGTTAGTAAATACCTGTTTGCTTCTTTCAAGGGACGTGGGCATCGCTGGCAAGGTCAGCATTTGTTGCCCATCCCTAATTGCCCTTGAACTGAGTGGCTCGCTAGGTCACTTCAGAGGGCAGTTCAGAGTCTGGAGTCACATGTAGACCAGGCCAAAAGATTTCCATGAGTGAACCAGATGGGTTTTTACAACAATCAATGATAGTCGTCATGGTCACCATTACTGAGACTAGCTTTCAATTCCAGATTTTATTAATTGAATTTAAATTCTGCCAGCTACCATGGTGGTATCTGAACCCATGACCCCAGAGCATTCACCTGGGCCTCTGGGTTAACTAGTCCTGTGACATTACCACTACCGTCACCGTCTCCCCTACTTTCAGATTAGGTGTATTTTATAGCATTATAATTTGGATGGGGGGGGGGGTGTCTGTGATTGCTACTCTATTTGAAAAGTCCTCACCCAGCGATGCTGAGGAAAGTCAGGGGATCTCACACACGGCTCCACTTGAGATCAAAAGGGAGCACCGGCCCTGGACTCAAACTTATAAACCTTCTTTGGTGCAGGCGTTCTTTGTCTTGCGTTTCTTCATGTATGTTACATTTTTGCCTGGTCTACAGGCCATGCATAAACCATGCACACTACCATTTTATTACACAAACCATGCACACTACCAATCATGATGGAATTGTACAGCACAGGAGGATGCCATTTGAACCCATCGTGCCAGTGCTAGCTCTCTGAAAGAGTTACCTAGTTAATCTCACTCCCTTGCTTTCACCTTCATAGTATAGCATTTTCTTTGTTTTTAACCATCTATCCAGTTCCCTTATGAAAGATTTTTTTAATTTCATTCATGGGATGTGGGCATCGCTGGCTAGGCCAGCATTTATTGCCCATCCCTAATTGCCCTCGAAAATTTCATGGTGAGCTGCCTTCTTGAACTGCTGCAGTCCATATGGTGTAGGTACACCCACAGCACTGTTAGGGAGGAAGTTCCAGGATTTTGATCCTGTGACAGTGAAAGAACAGCGATATGTATCCATTTCCATGTCAGGATGGTGAGTGGCTTGGAGGGGAACTGCCAGGTGGTGGTGTTCCCATCTATCTGCTGCCCTTGTCCTTCTAGATGGCAGAGGTCACGGGTTCGGAAGGTGCTGTTTCTGAATCTGCTTCCAATGCCCTTTCAGGCAGCGCATTCCAGATCCTGATTACTCACTGGGTTAAAAAAAAGTTTCTCTGTGTTTTGATGATTATTTTAAATCTGTGTCCTCTGGTTACTAATCTTTCTGCCAGTGGACGCAGTTTCTCCCTACCCATATCCACTTCATAATTTTGAACACCTCTATTAAATCTCCCCTTAACCTTCTCTGCTAAGGAGCACAACCCCAGCTTCTCCGGTCTCTCTATGGAACTGAAGTCTCTCATCCCGGTACAATTTTACTAAATCTCCTCTGTGTTCTCTCCAAGGCCTTGACATCCTTCCTAAGTCACTCAGATACACTGGACAGCGTTTAGAACAGATTTGTTCAGACCACAAAAAAACTATTGCCCATTGGTCACCCACTCCCTTAAATATCTCCTTATTCCTAAAATTTGCCTCCCATAGTCTACTTCACTTACCACTCTTTGTCTGTTAAAACCTAATCTGTGTGTACCCCTGCTAACAGCAAGCCCATTTCTCCTGGTTCTGGCAATTCGCAACACATTAAGAGGGGTTTAATTTATTGCTTTCTTCAAAGGATATTTAAGCAACATGCCCCCTGAGCCCCCTCTGCTCCAAAGTAAACAACCCCCAGCACTTCAGCCTCTCCTCATGGCTCAATTGCCTTAAATGCCAAACAGAAAGGATATCACAGTCACAGAATTGTTCCAGGAAGGCAACCATTCTGCCCATCGTGTCTGTGCTGGCTCTCCAAAGGAGCCATTTACCTCGTGCCTTCTTCCCATAACCCTGCACATTTCATTTCAGATAGTAATCCAATTCTCCCTTGAATGCCTTGATTGAACCTGCCTCAACCACACTCTCAGGCAGTGCATTCATTCTAGATCCTAACCACTCAATGCGTGAAAAAGTTTCTCCTCATGTCTCCATTGCTGCTTTTGCCAATTCCCTTAAATCTGTGCCTTCTCGTTCTCAATCCTTCCGCCAACGGGAGCAGTTTCTCCATATCTAATCTATACAGGTCCCTCATGATTTTCAACACCTCTATCAAATCTCCTCTCAACCTTCCCTTCTCTAAGGATAACTGTCCCAACTTCTCCAATCTATCCATGTAACTGAAGATCAATTCTCCATAAAGCGTGATGCCTAGAACTGGACGCAATACTCCAGTTGAGGCCAGACCAGTATTTTATATAAGATTAGCATAACGTCCTTGCATTTGTGCTCTATGCCCCTATTAATAAAGGTTAGGATACTGTATGCTTTATTAACCAATCCCTCAACCTGTCCTGCCACCTTCAATGACTTATGCACAAAAACACCCAGGTCCCTCTGATCATGTACCCTCTTTAGAATTGTACCCTTTAATTTATATTGTCTCTCTGCACCTCTTCCTAACCAAATTAATTACTTCACATTTTCTGCATTAAATTTCATCTGCCACTTGTCTGCCCATTCCACCAAGCTATGTCCTTTTGAAGTTCTGGACTATCCTCCTCACAACTGACAATGCTTCCAAGTTGCGTATCATCCGCAAGTTTTGTGCCCTGTACACTTTGGTCAAGGTCATTAATATTAATTCATTCATGGGACATGGGCATCGCTGGCTAGGCTAGCATTTATTGCCCATCCCTAATTGCCCCTGGAGTAGGTGGTAGTGAGCTGCCTTCTTGAACCACTGCAGTCCATGTGCTGTTAGGGAGGGAATTCCAGGATTTTGACCCAGCGACAGTGAAGGAACTGCCAATATATTTCCAAGTCAGGATGGTGAGTGGCTTGGAGCAGAACTATATATCAGGAAGATCAAAACCAACCACTGGGGAACTCCACTACAAACCTTCCTATTAGCCTTGAAGGAAGTGCAGCAGCTATTTACTAGAATGATAACTGGACTCCAAGAGTTAAAATACAAGGAGGGATTACACAAACTGGGGTTGTATTCCCTGGAATTTAGAAGGTGAAGGAGTGATTCAATCGAAGTTTTCAAGATGTTAGGGGAAACAGCCAGGGTAAATAGGGAGAAACTAATTCTGCTGGTTGGGATGTCATAGACTGGGGTATACAGTAAAAATTGATCAGACCTTCCAGGGCAATAGAAGTTTGGAACTCTCTTCCACAACTGGTTGTTGATGCTGGATCAACTGTTAGTTTCAAATCTGAGATTGACAGATTTTTGTTAAGTGAAGGTATTATGAGATACGGGGCAAAGGTTGATATATGGAGTTGGGACACAGATCAGTCCTGATCCCAGTGAATAGTGCAGAAAAGGCTAAATATCCTTTCTTGCATTGCCTACAATGCCTTGGCTCCCTTACCGTTGAATAGTGACCAGGGACAGTACACTCCAGGCGAGGCCATACCCGTGACTCAGTTATTCACACGTGTTACCACCTCCTGCCCTTTGAGTTCTTGGATCCTGCCCTTCCTGCTGCTGTACTCTTGGTTTCAATGAGCTTTCCTGCCTATACCGCCTATACTCTTGCGTTGTGTTCTATTGCCTAGAGCCATTTTGTTAATATTCCCAGGGTTTGTTTCTCTTTCCTAATGTAATCACCCTTGCAGTGGTCCACATTCATTTGCCAGCCAGCGGCCATCGTTATCTTATCACTTTGCCGTTTAGTTTGCTTCTTCCCTTTGGATCATGTATAGTAATACTGAAAACATCAGAAAGAGCATGCATTTATATAGCACCTTCCACGGCCTCAGGGAATCCCAAAGCATTTTACAGCCCAACGAAATACTTTTGAAATGTAGTCACTGCTGTAAGTTAGGAAAGGCAGCAGCCAATTTGCGCACAGCAAGCTCCCACAAACAGTAATGTGATAGCGACCAGGTCATCCGCTTTTGGTGATGCTGAATGAGGGATAAATATAGGTCAGGATAACAGGGAGGGCTCCCCTGCTCTTCTTCAAAGCAGTGCAGTGCGAACTTTCATTTCCACAAGAGGGGGCAGATGGGGGTCTCAGTTCATCTGAAAGACAACACCTCCAAGAGTGCAACACTCCCTCAGTACTGGAGTGCCAGCCTGGATTACGTGCTTGTGTCTCTGGCTTAGGACCTGAACCCACACAACCTTCGAACTTCAGAAGCGAGAGTGCTGTCCACTGAGCCACAGCAGACACCTATATAACCCTCTCTGAGCCATGCTACCACGTAGCGAGGCTCCAAGTTGGCACAGGAAACTCGCAAAACTACCCTTTTATGGGCACAGCTGTACAACGTGAAATTTGCACCAACAAGTTCAGGCTGATTTTTACTGAGCCAGCACTTTTGTTTAACTTACTGTTCTAAAATGCCGAGCTACAACATGCACTGGGTATACATAACATGTTTGTGCCAGAGCCCCACTCGTCCCAGTGGATTTCTCTGCTACCAAGGCTTCCTTTTGCAACTCTATAATGATACACACACACGCGCACACACATATATATGAATAACCAGCTCCCCCATGTAAAGTTGCTGCTAACATCATGCATATCTAAAAATGCAGACTTCCAGGGAATGCTTTACACTCCTGCCAGAGTTCGGATCTGGTGACTTACTTTTGCCAAAATGGCGGAGGCGTGTTATACTCTTGTGGAATCACAAAACCACACGTTCGACTCACTGCCCAGAGATTGTTCTAGACGCTTGCAGTGATGCAACTCACAGCGATCCGGTTGCGAGCAAGCTAAATTGACCCAGTCGGATGAAAGCCTGCATGTAATTTGTGAATGGCTATTTCCAGGATGACCGGTTAGCTCAGCGGGCTTGAGGCTAGCGTGCAGCTCAGATTAACGCCGACAGCGCGGGTTCGATTCTTGTGCCGGCTGAGGTAAACTTGGGCGGTCCTGCCTCCTTGCCCTGCCCCTCAGAGTGGAAGGCAGTGGCAAACCACCACTGACAAAACCTGCCAACCTCTCAGGATGAAGTATCAGCACGCAATGAGTCAAGGACCTGCCCTCAGGCAAAGCACACATGATGGAACGAAGGAATACCTGGATATTATTTAAGCTTTTTATCTGCACACAATTTGAATGTATGTGTTCTGTATATTAGAACCCCCCCTCCCTTGAAAATCTCAACACATTCCATCTCCACAAAGTGCTTTGGGATGTCCTGAGGTTGTGAAAGGCATTGTATAAGTGAAAGTTTGCTTTTTCTTTCTTCAACCACCGTCATTTACCCAAAGGAAAGCAATGCCCTCACTGCAGATGTTTATCACTGTCCAATAACAGAGAAAAATGCTAACACAGCAACAAATACAAAAGAAACAGTGGCAGACAGACTGCCCTGGATCAGCTCATGAACAGTTCACGGGTTCCAGTTTAATAATGTACCAGGTCAATATAAAAGTTGCAGTCTTAGTTTGCATGGGCTGTTTCAGGGCCTCCTGGCCACAAATAGTGAGGCCATAACTCAAGGTTAGTCGTCTATGGCCATTGCTGCTCTGAACTTTCTTGCTCCTTCGAAATACAACATTGTTCTATGCGCATTGGCGTTTATGTTAAAGTCAAGACTTTTATACCAGCAGTTTCAAAGCTATGGGACGCGACCCCCACTGAGGTCACAGAAACTTGCAAATGAGGTGTGGAGCTCCCCCGACTGTGCCCAGGACCAGCAACAAGGCCCAGGACCAGCAACAAGGCCCAGGCAAGATCTGGCCCTGCCTTTAACCCTGCTATTTCTCAACCATGAATCTGGTGGCAACGCCTCCACATTTATTTATTCTTTCAAGAGGCTTCGGTGTCGCTGGCTAAGCATGTCTGAGCCCAACTACATCACCTGGTGCTGCGTAACGACCTGAACTTCAACATCAGCCATCTCAAGACCCTCAATCTGGGCTTCTGTTGCTTCCTTGGTCAAGGTTTATGAGCTGGGACGGCTCAGATGAAGAAAGGAGTGACGAGTACATAAAATAATAACATTTTCATAAAGTAATTTAAAAACACAGATTTTCATAATTATATGATTTATTACATGTTGATCTACCATGCACAGACTTTAATAATTATATACTGAATGCTACTATGCTGCTTTATTGCTGTTTTGTTTTTGTTTAGCATTAGGATTGCATTAACTTTCAAGTGTTAAAATGGGGTCATATTGAAAAATAGTTTGGGGAGCTCTGCTTTAAGTCATCTCTTAACTCTTCCCCAGGACCTCAGGAGTTATGGATCTCCCAGGATGAGTATCCATCCTCCTACAATCTACAGATCTAAGATTATCTCATCTTTATCATGTCGTAGTCTGAGTTAGCTGTGGCTCGTTGGGGAGCACTCTCACCACTGAGTCAGAAGGTTGTGGCTACAATTCCTATTCCAGGGACTTAAATTCAAAATCCAAGCTGATACTCCCTACACTGGTGCTGTGGAAGCACTGACAACACATAAACATCAGAAAATACATTCCAAACCCGTTTTATAAATATACTCATTAAATAATGCACACATAAATAATCTAATTACCCTGAGCACGTGTCTTCAATGTTTCTTTGTCTTTCCTATTGCTCTCGCTAGGTGCTTATCCAGTGGCTGCAATCCGAGTGATGGAACGTGTCAGGAAAATATAATAATTTTCATAATGGTATTGGAATTTATTGCAAAGTAGGTATAGTGTGTGTCTGTGTGTGTGTGCGTGCGTGCGTGTGAAACTTAACTGAATTAAAGAGAGCTGGTCTGAAGGCTTTGATGTATCAAGAAGGGAAGCCAGGTTTGAAATGTTAAATAGGTAAACATGGCTGGAGTTTTAGAATGTGAGGTGTAAAGGAAACATTTGCATTTTTAGATAAATTAGATTAGTTTGAATTTCAAGAGCTGGTGAAATGTTACACTTAGCCAGAAGAAGCCAGTGTGTTTATTTTTCCCAAATCTTACTAATAAAATTGGTACTATGAAAGATTATTATTATTAGAAAAATAGAGTTGAAAAGACATATTAGGACAATGAGGCTTACATTAAAAAGAGAGAAACATGTATAAAAGGGAAGGGGTTATGTGTAAGGGAAGAAGGCATTCTAAGATCTAACCAGTGTGAAAAGCCTCCAGCCTCTTAAGCCTCAAGTTGCTGTCTATAAGAACTGAAGTGAAGAAAACTCACTTTGAATTCGACTGTTCAGGGTATCGTGTTACTTTGCCCTGGGTCTTTTAAAATCTATGGGCAGAATTTTGGTCTTGGCGGGCAGGCTTGGCGGGGGCGGGCAGGGACAGTTAGGAAGCTGACTGCTGCCCGCAATCGGCACCGCACCGCGATTTCACGCTGGTGAGCCAATTAAGGCCCGCCCACCATGAAACGCAAGCGGCAGGGCTGAGCGCTGTCTGTGTGGGAGGGGGGAGGGAGTATGAACGAGTTGAGCGCAAACTTTGCGCGTGCGCTCGAGTGCAATCTCCCTGAGGCACGGAGCTGCCTCAGGTAGATGAAGGGATATTAAAAAAAAAATAAAAATGTAAATAAAACATGTCCCCTCATGTGACTCTGTCACATAAGCAGGGACATGTTATTAATGAAAAATTAAAGTTTTTATTTTATTTTCATTTGCTTTTGGAAATCTCCTGTGGATGAGGTTTCAAAAAAAAAAATGTCAAGGGCGCTTGGCCTTTTCGCCTGCCCGCCAACCGTCAGGTTAGACGCCCAAACTATCGCTCGCCTGCCCGTTGACTTTGGCACGCTCGGCCAACGTCAACACACATCATTTCACGCTCCTGCGAGTTGGGCAAGCACCCGCCCGCCGAGCGAGAATTTCTGCCCTGTGTGTTTACTGTTGTCTTAATGGAGGTGTAATTGGGAGTTAGATTAACTAGGGGAGCTAGGAGTTATCATAATAGTAACTTATAAACCTATGTATGTGCTCAAAACCTTTTTTTTTGACTCATAAAGATTTAATTTAGTTTTGTAAGAAACCTATAAGATTCGGAGATCTTATAACTACTGAATTCAAGGCATGCATCTCGAAATACAAATTGTAACATAGTTGTGGCAGTTGTTTCAAGTTTCCCCCGTGGGATTTGAACAGCTCAGCATTCACCATCCACCGTGCCATAACAAACTATAAGCACCTTTGGGCTTAGAAAGGTCTGCTGCAGTCTGGGCTGGCTGCTTGACAGGCAACAAGGGCACTGATGGAGTGGCAGGGGTAGGAGCAAGAGTGCTGCCGTCCTTGACGGCACTGCCACTTTCCTAAGGTGGTGCCTCGGCAATCTTGCTGATCCGCTGGATGACAGACTGCTGGACTGCTTTAACGCCTTGGAAGCCCATGCGAACAGTGGTATCCAAAGCCACGATGGCGGCAGTCTGAGCTTGCAAGGCAGTGGTCTGAGCATCCACGGCAGCGCTCAGACCTCTAATGGAAGCTGCCTGTGCTGCGATGGAAGCTGCGATGTCAGCCATCAGGCGCTCTGTCATGGCAGGGTCTACAGAAGGGCTGACGGGGGTCACCACCCTCTCCATGTTTGAGAGGGCGAGCTTTAAACTCTGCATAAAGCTCTGTGCCAAGTTGGAGCTGGACTCCTCCATGCTCCTCGCCATTGCGCGCAGACTTTCTGGCAGGCTTTCCAGGGCACCGACCATTTGGTTATGCACGCCCATCAGCCGTATCCTGTAACCTGGGCCATCAAAGTCCTCGTCTGACTCCTCAACGACGGAGCTGGTGTGCAACCTCGCCCTCCGGCAAGTTGACACCTGCGCCGGCCTCTCCACCTGCCCTGGCTCCTGCACACTTGCAGCTGGTGTCTCATCATGCACAGGTCCCTCTTCTAGCCAAGCCTCTGAAACATGTATGGTGTCGGTCTCTGAACCGGTGGCTGTGCCTGTAGGATCGAGCGATGGCGTTTCCTCTTTTTCATCGTCTGTTTTGTCTTCCTCCTCTGACTGGGATGGTTCCAGTTCTTGGGAAGCTGAAATGAAAAAGGTACAAGGGAAAGTAAGGAGGTTGTGCTTATGTCATCTGCGTCCTATGAGACAGAGGAGATTGTGGCGTATGGAAGAAATGAGATGAGAGAATTAAGTACGCAGATACCTTCATCCTTGATCTCTCCAATGACACCAGCGGCCATGGCCTCAGCGAGGCCCCTTCCCACGACTGCCTCCTCACCGGGTGTTAAACCTTGCAGATGTGCTTGTCCTCCTCCAGTTTGTTCTTGTTGCCCCCCTTTAAGCACCACCTTCTCCTGCAATAAAGAATGAAGTGGTGTCAGTGAATGTCCTGCAATGTGTTTGGGTGATGTGGCTGTCTTAATTAAACAGCTGCCAGCGCTTAAGAGCAATGAGTGTGAGGTTTGGAACAGTGCTAAAGTGTGAGATGGTGAGATAAACCATTTAACTGAAGGATTGAGTGTTAATTGATATATTGATGGTGGAAGGGTGAAGGCGGTGTTGTTAATTGAGCAGCGGATGAGGCGAGTGGTGCATAAGCTAAGATATGCCATTTGAGGATTGAACTCACTCACCTTGACAACTCGAGTTAGATCATTAAACTTCTTCCTGCATTGTATCCAGGCTCTTGGCGCTACACTCCTGCAATGACCTTCACTGCTATTCTTTCACATTTCTCATATGTCGAGAGCCTCCTGACTCACCCCCCCACCCCCACTGCGGTTACAGAAAGTTTCTCCTCTCTCCACATCTTACATCTCATATGTTCAGCCATGCTTCAATCTTTTACAACACAGATTGTCTCAACAAAGGACTCTCACCACTCCGGATGAGTGCAGCTACAACAACACTCAAGAAGCTTGACACCATCCGAGACAAAGCAGCCCACTTGATTGGCACCCCTTCCACAAACATTCACTCCCTCCACCACCGACGAACAGTGGCAGCAGTGTGTACCATCTACAAGATGCACTGCAGCAACTCACCAAGGCTCCTGAGGCAGCATCTTCCAAACCAACAACCACTACGATCTAGAAGGACAAGGGCAGCAGGTACATGGGAACACCACCACCTGCAAGCTCCCCTCCAAACCACTCACCAACCTGGCTTGGAAATATATCGCCATTCCTTCACTGTCGCTGGTTCAAAGCGAGTGGGGAGGGAGTAACAGGTTCAACTGAGGGAGAGTGACAGGGTTAACTGAGGGAGCAAGTGAGGGGCAGCGACAGCATTAACTGAGGGAGCGAGCGAGTGAGAGTAACAGCATTAAATCAGGGAGTGAGTAGAGGAGTGTGACAGCATTAATTGTGGTACCATGTGAGGGATAGTGAAGCACTAATTGAGTGAGCAGAGTGACAGTGTCAGCTGAGGGAGTGAGTGAGGGAGAGTGACAGCATTAACTGAGGGAGAGTAAGTGGGAGAGTAACAATTTTAACTGAGAAGGGAGTGTGACATATTTAACTGAGGGAGTGGGAGAGTATTAAGTGAGGAAGACTGAGGGAAGAGCAGCAACAGCATTAATTAAGGAAGTTGAAAGAGAGTAACCCCGCAGTTCAAAAGTGTTTCACTGCCTAAAACCTTTGAGAGATCTGTATGACAGGCTAAGACGGGACATAAAGACAAAAGCAAAAAACTGCAGATGCTGCAAATTCAAAACAAAAACAAAAATACCTGGAAAAACTCAGCAGGTCTGGCAGCATCTGCGGAGAGGAGCATAGTTAATGTTTCGAGTCCGAATGACCCTTCAACAGAACTAAGTAAAAATAGAAGAGGTGAAATATAAGCTGGTTTAAGGGAGGGGTGGGACAAGTTCTTCCAGCTCTACTTGTCCCCCCCACTTTAAACCAGCTTATATTTCACCTCTCTTCTATTTTTACTTAGTTCTGTTGAAGGGTCATTCAGACTCTAGATGTTAACTGTGCTCCTCTCTGCCAGACCTGCTGGGATATAAAGACATGTGTCTTTCTCATACAGAGAAGCTGTTCTAACCTTCTCCTCATAGATCTTCCTGATGCGGGTGCCTGCTTGGGCCACGGGCTCCTTCTCACCGGTGATGAAGATCTCATCCTTGTTGATGCTGGGAGGCGGGATGTTGATACGAGCTCCAGTCTCCTGCATGATCTCCTGGACCACTTTGTTGTAAGCCCCAGCAATGAATGGATGGAAGACTTTCTCCAGGTTTATCCTCTCGACAGCCCGTTTGTCCTAGTGCCAGGGTAGAAAACATGAGTTAAAGCAGTCAGGCGAGCTTTTTACTTCTCCCCTGCCAGCAATGCTGTTGTCGATCAGGAATTAAAATGCAATCTTTCTTTTTAGGTATGCAGAGATAATATCCAGATCACCCAGGGAATGTTCAAGATGCTGCCAAGCGGTATGGAGCCAAATTGTCCTGGACTCCAGTATGTTTCCCCTCATGGGGGGGAATTTAGAACAATATGGGGCACAATTTTAACATAAGGTTAAAGATGGAGATGAGAAGGAATTTCTTCTCTCAGAGGTTCGTTAGCCTTTGGGATTCTCCCCCCACCCCAGCGAGCAGTGGAGGCTGGATCACTGAATATATTCAAGGTTGAGTTAAACAGAGTTTTGAATTATAAGGGAATCAAGGGTTACAGGGGGCAGATAGGAAAGTGGAGTTAAGGCCGCAATCAGGTCAGCTATGATCTGACTGAATGACGGGACAGGCTCAAGGGGCCGAATGGCCTACTCCAGCTCCTATTTCTTCAGATTTATCCCAGTCTAGACTGAGTTGCCACAATAGTAGGACAGGAAACTCATCTCACCATTTCAGTATTGAGGTCATAGAAAACAGGAGTAGGTTCCTCAGCCCTTCAGGCCTGTTCCACCATTCAATCAGCTCATGGTAACTCCATCTATGTTTGGTGTCATATCCCTCAATACTCTTGCCTAACAAAAACCTATCATTTTCAGTTTTGAAATTTCCAACTGACCCCCAGTTTTCTGGGGGAGAGAACTCCAGAATTTCCAATGGGATCATCCATGAACAGCTCTAATTTTAAAGTTTTGCCCCCTTGCTTTGGACTCCCCTTCCCCCCACCACCCCATCAGAGGAAACAGTTTCTCTCTCTCAACCCTGTCAATTTAATCACCTGTTTAATCATCTTAAATGCCTCAATTGGACCATCCCTTAATCTTCCATACTTGAGGGAATGCAATCCTAATCGACCCCACCCATCCTCAATACTTAACCCTTTTGGCCCCGGTGTCATTCTGGTGAATCTGCACTGCACCCCTTCCAATGCCGATATAGCCTTCTTGAAGTGCGCTGCCTAGGATACCAACTGTAGACAAGATCTGTAGACAAGTTCCATCAAAGGTGTTCAGTATGGTGAAGTGTGGGGTCCATGATACATTTAAGGGGAAGTTAGATAAACACATGAAGGAGAAAGGAATAGAAGGATATGTTGATAGGGTCAGCTGAAGAGGGATGGGATGAGGCTGGTGTGCAGCATAACCACTAGCATGGACCAGTTGGGCTGAATAGCCTGTTTCTGTGCTGTAAATTCGACCTGTACAGGAAGGGAGGCAAAGATCCCAAACATCACAATTTTACAGTGATTGACTTGCTCAGAGGGACCACGGGGTGGCTGATGTGGGAATGGATAATGTCACAGTATAACAGTATAATGTAAGAGTGGCACCTTTTTGAGGCAAGGATTCTGACATATCTGCAGGGCAGTGAATTTGGAGGCTTTACTTGGCATCTAAACTGTGCTGTACCTGACTCAGAAGTGTGTGTGGTGCCAACATGGGTGCCCAGAATCCAAGTACGTTCCACTTTGCAGCACTAACGCCCCTCACCTCAAGGACAGCAGAGGAACCAGGACTGAGTATTTGGTCATTATGTTGGCAGCTGCCATTTTTGACCTTGGGCCAATTTCCCAACAATGGGGGGGGGGGGGTCCTTCATAGGCACAGAGACTGCCTCCTGCAGGCGTTGGGTCACTGGCTGCCTCGCTGCAGCCAGAAAAACAAATTGACATTGTTAAAAAAGTGGCTTCACCTCACGTAACAAACTGCTCTGCAATCTACTGCGTGGGTTTTAAATGTTAATGGCATCAGCAGTGTTGTGTTGCAAATAGTGGAAAATGCACAGGATGATGCATTTCCAGCGTTTCCATTGCATCTCATAGGAGCCTGCACGTTGGATCTCCTGCTGCTCTTCAAAATTGTGCCATGGGATCTTTTATGTCCACCTGAGAAGACAGACAGGGCCCTTGGTTTAACATCTCTTCAGAAAGATGACATCTCCAACAGTGCAGCATTCCCTCAGTACTGCACTGGGGTGTCAGCCTAGCTTTTTGTGCTCAAGTCTTGGAATGGCACTGAAGGCCAGACCTTGTGACTCAGAGGTGCACATGCTACTCACTGGGTCACAGCAAAAGTGGAAAAGGTCCCGAGGTGTTTCACAGGAATGTTAACGAGATTGGATCACTGAGCCGAAGGGGCAGTGATTAAAAGCATGGTTAAAGAGTTAGGTTTTATGGAAGATTTAAAAGGCAGCAAGGTGGAGAGGTTCAGGGATGGGGTTCCTGAGCTTAGGCGCAGCTGTTAATGATGGAGTGAAGGAAATCAGAGACGCGCAAGAGGCCAGAATTGGAGGAATGCAGAAGGGTTATAGAGCTGGAGGGTGTTACGGAGATAGGGAAGGGCAAGGCCATGGAGGGATTTGGACAGGAGGATGAGGATTATAAATCTGCAGCGTGGAGGGCCTGGGGGCAACATGGGTCAGTGAGCTTGTCAATGTATCATTAATTGCATTGTCAAGGTCCAATCCCCTAAAATAGAGAGAGAGAAATAAAGAAAAGAGAAAAAAAGAATCTTCTTGTTGACTGGCAATTACATTGTTTAGACAACTGCACTGTTAAAACCGGTGATGGACAATGGTTCACCTATAAATGGGTTCAGCTGTAACACTCCAGGGTGGAAGACTCTATGACACTGCAGAGTTGTCTTGAGAATAAACCAGCTTGAGGTAAAAGGTGACCTTTGGGCTCATTCTTCCATGACAAGCACTTATTGTGAGTAAGAGAGCACAGCAGTGGCAGATGAATGGGACATGGTGCAAGTTAGGATACGGGGAGCAGAGTTTTGGATGAACTCGCAAGGGTGGAAAATTGGAGGCCAGGCAGAAGATCCTTAGAATAGTCGTTTCTGGAGGTAACAAAAGCATGAAAGAATATTTTAACAGCAGATGGGCAGTGACAGGTGATAGTACGAAGATGGAAGGAAGCAGTTTTAATGATGGGCTGGAAGCTCATCTAAGGGTCAAATAACACACTGACTGCAAACAGTCAGGGTCAGTTTGAGACGGTGGCTAAGAAGCAGGACACAATCGATGGCGAATACCGGAGCTTTTGTCAAGTGCTGAAGACAAGCTTTGGTCTTCCCAATGTTTAAGAGCATAAGAAATAAAAGGAGTAGACCATATAGCCTCTTGAGCTTGCTCCACCATTTAATATAATCATAGCTGATCTTCTGCCTCAACTCTACTTTCTCTCCCCACCCCAAGCTCTCCATATCCTTTGATTCCCTGAGAGAGTAAAAATCTATCTCCGCCTTAAATAAGTTCAACAATGAAGCATCCACAACCTTCTCTGGTGGAGAAATCCGAAGATTCACAACCTTCTCAGTGAAGAAATTCTTCCTCATCTCAGTTCTAAATGATCGACCCGTGTCAATCGAGACTGTGACCGCCCCCCCCTCCCACTGCATTCTAGATTTCCCAGCCAGCAGAAACAATCTCTGTGTCTATCCTATCAAACCCCTTCAGAACACAAAGAAGTTCTCAAGATGAGTCACATTGGACTTGAAATGTTAACCCTGTTTCTCTTGCCACAGATGCTGGCAGACCTGCTGAGGTCTTTCCAGCTCTTTCTGGTTTTAATTCCCTTCAGAATCTTGACTGTTTCACTGAGATCACTTCTTATTTTCCTAAACTCCAAAGAATATAGACCCAATTTACTCAGTCTCTCATCACTGGACAACCCTCTCAACTCAGGGACCAATCTTGTGAACCTTCGCTGTACTTCCTTTAATGCAAATATATCTTTCCTTAAATATGGAGATCAAAACTGAGTCCAGTACTCCAGCTGCTTCCTCACTAAAACCCTGTACAATTGTAGCAAGGCTCCTTTATTCTTGTACTCCAAACTCTTGCAATGAAAGCCAATATGCCATTTGCCTTTCTAATTGCTTGCAGTATTTGCTTGCTAACTTACTGTGCTCATTGTACGAGTACACCCACGTCCCTCTGAACATTGACATTTACAAGATTTCACACCTTTTAAAACATACTATGTTTTTTTAACCTCACATGTCCTCCACATTGTGCTCCATCTGCCACCTTGTTGCCCACTCACTTAACCTGTCTATATCTTTTTACAGAAGCTTAATTGGTGGAACTTTCTGCGCATGTCCAGCAAGCAGCCATCTCATGACTTTTGAGTGACACGTAGCACAAATTCAATCTATAGGAGACCCAGGAAGTGTCAAAACAAACAAGGATTATTGGATTTTTGAAAAGAAAGGTGGACAGCCGTACCTGTTCTGCAGAGATAAGCAGGATCTCGTGTCGAGACTTCTCAATGCCTTCCTTTGTCCCTGTGATTTTAATCTGGTTGCTGGAGTCATCGGGGCGGGGGATGTTGATTTTAGTTGCCGTCTTCAATTCTAGTTCCTGCAGCTTCTCTCCGTTCTTGCCAATGACAAACCGATGATGTTCTTTTGGGATGGTGACAGTAGCTGAAGCCTAAGGGAGTTAAATAGCCCAGTGAAACGAGGGATGCTGGTTATGTGCTCGCCACGATAGTGAGTGCTGATACAGAATATAGAAGATTTGCAAATCATTTCACTTATTTGTTTAAGACCATGGAGCCCACAGTCTGATGTAAGTAAATTTTCCATTATATACTAGTGATTTGAGAGAGAAAAAAAAAATCACTCTGTGGAGCCACCTATTGGCAAAGTGTGCAACTACAGGCAACTATTACAGGCAACTGTTTACATACAGGATTTCCATTCTAAATGTTTACAAATGCAGATTCAAGATTAACTTGACAAAATGTGCCGAAATGTGTGCAAACAGGAATTTATACAGGAATTGTATGGGTAACTGTAAATGGGTGTCAGTCTGTCTTAGGTCATGACTTTGAGCTAATCTGATATTCAGCTTTGGCAACCATGCATGATGTTGGCTGAAGTGTCACATTTAATAATATTCAGGTTACCAAGGAGTCTCTCTGTCTCTCGCAGGTTAATGCTCTGATTTCACATGTCAATAATCAAGGTTAATTCTATTCTCTTTCAGAGAATGGTAGTCTGTGCTAATATGGAGGCTTTCATTTAACAAACTGGCTCAAGGCGCTTTATACGGAGCAGTATAAGAGGTATCCGAAATGCTGAAGGCATGTCAAGAGAGGTGGGCCTTGAGGCTTTTAGGAACATATGAACATGAATGGGCCTTTCAGTCCCTCAAGCCTGCTCAGCCATTCAAGTAGATCATTGCCAATCTGTATCTTAAATTCATCCACCCGTCTTGGCTCTGTAACCCTTATTGTTCTTGCCTAATAAAAATCTGTCAATCTCAGTTTTGAAATTTCCAATTGACCCCCAAGATTCAACAGCTTTTGGGTGAGAGTTCCAGATTTCCTCTCCCAATAATGTGAAGAAGTGCTCCTGAAATCACCCCTGAATGGCCCAGCTCTAATTTTGAGGTTATGCCCCCTGGTTCTGGATTCCCAGCCCGCCCACCCCTGCTCCCCTGCCCCCTCCCCCCCAACTCCTCCCACTCCTCCCGCCCTCCCCTCCCTCCACCCCACGCCCTCCTCCAACCAAATACCAACCAGAGGAAACAGCTTTTCTCTATCTACCTGATCAATTCTTTTAATCATCTTAAACACCTCAATTAGATCACCCACTAATCTTCTGGGGAATACAATGCTAGTCTAGGCATTATGTCCTCATAAAATGACCCATTTCATCCTGATATCTCTGTTGGATCTGTGCCGCAACCCCTCCAAGGAGAATGGAGAGAGTCATAGCAAGACAGGGGAATTTAAAGAGGCAATTACTGTACAAGGCACCTCCTACTGATCATGAAAATAGAGGAGTGGGAGGCCCAGGGTATTAAAATAGGACTGCAGCCAAAAAGCCAACCCCCCCCACCAACAGTGACGTACTAATCCTGACAGCTACCTGGGTCTGAAGCCGAGCCACGATTTCCTTCCTTGCTTTCATGACAGAGTCGAGTTTGCCGGTCACCATGATGGACAGGCCCTGATCTTTGGCCAGAGAGAGCTCAATATGGGCTCCCGTCTTCTGCATGATGTCCAGGCACACCTTCGCCTCCTCACCTTCACCAAACTGACTGTTGTCTTTGTACCTGCGCTCCTCCAGAGGGACATGAAAGACCTGGGCGGAGGAGACAAAGAGAAAGACATATAACGCCTCACACTCATCCTCTTGTATAAGGTACAGTAGCATAGTGGTCATGTTGCTGAAGTGAGGCATAATAATCCAGTTCAAATCTCAATGTGACAGAAGAATCTGCAATTAAAAAGCTGTTCTCTATAGAAGTAACTGTGAAGCTGTCAGATTATCATGACAAACCAACTAGTTCACTTAGGGAAGGAAACTTAACCTTCTTTACCTCGTCTGGGCCTAGATATGATTCCAGCCCCTCGCCAATAAGGTTGACTCTTAACTGCTCTTAATGAACTGGCCTAGCAAGCCCCTCAGTTCTAGCAAAACAAGCTGCAGGGGTTCTGAAAGAAGGCCCATCACCACCTTTCTGGGGGAGCTAGGGATGGGCAATTACTGGCCTTCCCAGAAATGCCCACATCCCGAGAATGAAATCTGACCACAAACCCATGGCCAAAAGCAACTCCTCATCCTGGTATGAGCAATCTACAGTTACTGAGCAAGTTCACACGCCCTTTGTAGCTAAGTAGGCTGAAGTGCTGTCAGACTTTAATTCAGCGACTGTGTTGTCTATCTATGATACATTTAAAAACCCTACTTTCCTACACAACCTTAAATGTGGCCGTTGTGTTTCAGGTACAAATTCCTGCGCCTGCCTTTATGATGACATCTGCCGGTGGAAATCTTCTGTGGCCCCTCAAGTTTTGCATCTCCCAGCTCCTTATGTATTTCTCTGGAGTACAGCCTCTGTCCCAACCAACTCGACTTCACTGCAACCCAAAAGTTTTGTTGTTTTGCTTTGGCTGCCATTAATTAAAAGAGGGTAGGGTAGCCAATTGGATATGGTACCTGTCCAGCAACCCAGCAGAGGCCATGCGCTCCCCAAGTCACCCAACTGGCAGCAATATTTACAAAGTTCAATAAGGAGAAAATCAGAGTAAGCAACAGTCAGTTCTTGTATCAGGATTATAATAAGGCTGTTAATCCTTACTAATAGCTGTGACGAGTGTGCCCAAAGGCTGATCAAGTGACAGTCTGGTACAGGCATATTCACAGATGCGTATTTATCAGCTATGACCACAGACTCCATAGCCATCACTGAGTATGTTATGATTTTTGACAGGAACACAATCAGCAGTTTAAGGGGAGGAATCACCATTGACTCAAGTTGAATTGGTTTAATCAGTACAACACCATGCTTACAAGAGTAGGTCGGAGGCTCCAAAGAATTGCTCACCTCCTGACCCCCTCAAA
Source organism: Carcharodon carcharias (assembly GCF_017639515.1). Lineage (NCBI taxonomy): Eukaryota > Metazoa > Chordata > Chondrichthyes > Lamniformes > Lamnidae > Carcharodon > Carcharodon carcharias. The sequence continues at coordinate 12,943,845 of NC_054499.1, read as the reverse complement.
GTCTCTCCACCACCCACAAGACTGGTCGGGAGCGTGAAGGAATACTCACCGGTAAGCTGGATGAGTGCAGGGGCCACAACACTCGAAGTTTTCCAGCCCCTGACTCAATATTCAGCCCTTCCATCAGCACCACCACAATGGGGTTGCAGTATCTACATCTAACGCCAAGAATGACAAGAGCGGTACTGTTGGGAAAATACCATTATGTCCTGAGTCAGACCCTACCCTGAAGGACATTAGCGAACAACAATCCTGCAGCTTTCATGCTCATTTTATCCTAGTTCCAGCCTACAAGCGACCAGCTTTGCTGATTTCAGTATCATCCCAAGCCATGGCAGGATTTGGAGTCAGCTCTCTGGGCTGTTAGTTAAGTACCATAATCATTACCCTGACACACCCCATGTAGAATCCAGTCTGATGGAAATTTCCCAGCTCTCTTCACCTAGACACTTTAGCCTGATAGCGTTTTGGGATGTCCTGAGGTTGTAAAAGGTGTCAAGATAGGAAATAGTTAATTTGATTAACAATTAACAAATGATTAAGTTAATAATCAGAGGTTAATTGGTTAAGTACATCATTGGGTGCACATAAAGCAGAAACGTGTCGGTGCAACTGAGGCCTTGCGTGACTGGTGGGCACCGCGGGGGCTGGGGTGCATCAATGACCCTCAAACCACACTTTAATTTGAGCTTGATAAGTCTCCTTTGAAATTTTGTTTTTCGTTGCAGTGTCCCTTTAAAGGACACTTAGTTTACCCGTCACACTTGTGAATTTGCTGATTTGTTAATTCGATTTGTTCAAAAGAGTATAAAGGGATAACAGATGATGATCTGGAAGGGAGTTTTATGTGAATTGGAATAAAGCACTGTCTGGAACAAGTAAAGACTTGGTTTCTTTCTTACCAACTAGCCATTGGAGTTTTTACAAAAGGTGCAGTATAAATGCAGGTCTTTTGTAATTATTTCAATACGTGAGGATGCAGGGTGGAGAAGATTGTGTAGGACATTGCTCTAGGAACTAAGGAGGAAACTCCGGCAGAGCAATCAGAAGTTCTTGATAAAAATAGATGGGACTGCGGGGGTGGGGGGAAGGAAAACTAGATTCTAGAAAATTAAGAATGACGGTGCTCGGAGAACATGTGAGAAATTCTATGACTGACTCCTATAAGGGAAATGAAAACTTGAGTCCTGGTTTCTCATCCGTGATAGCTGTTAGTAGCAAATGTCCAAAGCACACATGACCAAGGGAAATGAGTCATTATCAGCACTGAAATCAACAATGAACAGGTTTTCCTGTTTGTCACTGGAAGGTTTATGTGAACTCTGCTAATTCTGGGACACTAATAAACCTAGCCACAGGTCACACAGGAAGCGACAGTCTTGGGTCTCCGACTGGAGTGAATGCTTTTCCCTCCCAGACAGCTGCTCACAGTTTCCAACCAACAGTTTCCCTTAAGTGGGATACCTGCATCCGTTCATCAATCGCTATCAACGCCATCGCTGGAGGATCTGCCGTGGCCTCGATCCGGGTTCTAGAGCGCAGGTCTGAGGTTCAGCTGCCAGCCTGCCCTATAAAAGCCGCTGTTCAAAATCAGTTGTAGCTGTCGCCACTTGTAAACTGCTGAGCTCCGTCAAAGGGCAGTTATACCAGTTTCTAAATGTCATATCACCGGTTACTATTTCATCCCATTTAAAAAAAAAATTAGTTTTGCCCTATAACATAGCCTGATATCTGACATGTGACCATGGTACAACGCATGAGCACTGGACACAAAACTTTTAGTGGTAATGTTGTTCGAGGTAAACTGATTGGCATATATGAAATGGAGTGTTATATCATGTAATATTGAATGTAAAGCACTGGTAGCAAGGTGCTGTGTTGATTTAAGGCCAAGAGAACCCAACTGCTATTAAGTAAGTGCTTTGAGTCCAATTACTGTTCAATTGCAAATCTGGCTGCAGGTACAAATCCTTTTCTTTGTCTATTTCCCAACCGCTATAAATAACAAGGACTTGCATTTATATAGCTCCTTTAATACAGAAAAAATGTCCAATGTGCTTCATAGAAATATGATCAGGTAAAAATCAACATTAAGCCATAGGAGGAGATATTAAGAGGGGTGACTAAAAGATTAGTTAATATGAGTTTTAAGGAGGGTCTTAAAGGAGGAGAGGTGGTGGAGAGGCAGAGAAATTTAGGAGGGGGATTCTGGAGTTTAGGGCCTGGACGAGAGAAGGTACATCCACCAACAGCGAAGTGAATGGAATTTGGGGAGAACATCAACTGCGGGTTGTAGATATTCTGACACCAGTAGCTTTAGTTCCTGCTGCATTTGTCTACATGTTACAAAGGGATCTCTTGATTCTCATTCTTTTATTTAACTTTATGACTTGCAAATGTGAGTGGGACCCTAGGGATGTGCTGGAGAGGTGCGACAGTCAGGAAGCATGAGCTAGGCTTACCACTTTCACAACATTACTGTGGTGCTGGGAGGTTACATTATTTTGTCTTAGTGTGTTATGTTGCACAACACCCTATCGTGTCCACAATGTAGAATGCACTCTGAATCCAAGTTCAAATCTCCATGGGACCTGTTTTGGGTTGACCCTGGGTGACTTACAAAAGGTGACAAGTTTCTAAATTTGTAAAAAAAAAGTTAGATTTCTGAGTGTATCATGGGGATAAGGAATAAGAACATCAGAAATAGGAGCTGAAGTAGGCCATTCGGCCCCTCAAGCCTGCTCCACCAATCAATAAGATCATGGCCGATCCTGCATCACAACTCCAACTTCCTGCACTATCCCTTAATTCCCTTCATATCCAAAAATCCATCAACCCTGCCTTGAATATACTCAATGACTGAACGTCCACACGTTCTGGGGTAGAGAATTCCAAAGGTTGACAATCCTTTGAATGAAGAGATTGAAGACAAGGGTGGGCACATGGGATTATAACTACTCTGCAAGCGCAGGATGAATGGCAACATGGACTCAATGGACTAAATGACCTGTTGTAACTTCGAGGTAATTCTATGTAATTATCAGGGCCCATTGACTGGCAAGGACTGAACAAGTCAAAGCGCATTTTAATTACATACTATTCTGGTAATTATTCCTGTGCCTCATTAAATAATTACACAATAACTTTAAGAAATTTATTCATTTTTAAAATAGTAATGGCAACAGTTCAGCACCTCTTACACAGTAAGTGCAGGGGTGGGGGTGGGGAATAAAGCCAGTGGAGTGGTGCTCTCACAGAGAGCTGGCACAGACACAATGGGGCAAACGGTCCCCTTCTTCGCAGTAACTATTCTATGATTCTATAAATGTTCCCAGTACTTACCTCAGAGAACTATTTGCTTCAAGTGAAAGCCCCAAAGTGGTTGGTGTATGAAAGCCTGAATGAAATATATGTTGCCATCAGCTGTTCCATTGAAACACACAGCACAGAAGAAGGCCATGTGAGAAAAATGATGCCTTAGAATTCTTTTCTTCTTAATTATTTCATGGGATGTGGGCGTCGCTGGCAAGACCGGTGTTTGTTGCCTATCCCTAATTGCCCTTGAACTGAGTGGCTTGCTTGTCCATTTCAGAGGGCTGTTAAGAATCAACCACATTGCTGTGGATCGGGAGTCACATTTTGGCCGGACCGGGCGGAGGACAGCAGATTTTCTTTCCTAAAGGACGCCAGTGTACCAGATGGGTTTTTACAACAATCGATGTCATGGTCACCATTACTGGGTCCAGCTTTACATTCCAGATTTATTAGATGGTCGCTGTAGCAGAGAAAAAAAGAGCGACTACCTCTACTCGTGATCCAAGAAGTGCAAGAAGTCTGAATAGGTTCGGGAAATCTGAACAGACGACAAGAGTTAAAGAAATCAGAAAAAGAAGTCTACAAGACAAATCCAGTCCAGGTTTTTGTGCACTCTGTTGTCCATAAGCGAAATAGGGAAGTATAACCAATTAAACTGTGTTAATTATTGCCTAGTTTATTAAATTAACTTAATAAATCTTGCCATTTTGCTACAACTTAACGTCTTGCTGTCGACTTATTTATCACACCCAAATTCCTTATAGCCATGTGGCCTTTCGTATCTGTGCCAGCTCCTTGAAAGAGCTATCCAATTAGTCCCACTCCCCCTACTCTTTCCCTATACACCTAAATCCACTGTTGAAAATTGCTGTTGAATCTGCTTCCACCGCCCTTTCAGGAGGCGCATTCCAGATCATAAGAATCCGCTGCATTAAAAAGCAGAGTCTCCTGCCAGGTACAAAATGGCCGCCAACACCCATCTGTGCATGCACACTTTCCCGCACATGCACAGAAGACTAATGGTATAATTTGCAAGAAACACAGTGCCAGCTGGAACTTGCTCGGACTCTGAGGCCACTCACCCAGTTTCTGAGCCCAGCGGCAGGCGGGCAGTGGGGGCGGGGCCCACTCTGGAGCCTCTTCCACATCCAACCCGGGCCTATCACCGGGAAGAAGCCCTGCAGCTGCATGCGCAGGAGAGAGAGGCTGTAATCTGGAACTGCAGCTGTCACCGGGTGGATCAGAAGTCTCCCCTCCTTCCCCATTCCGATCTTGATTCCATTCCTCCCTTCCGCCCTGCCGACTCGGAGAAGGTGTGGCTTTTTTAATCGCTGTCTTTAATAACTGTTTCATAAGCATCTCTGCTCCTCGCTGCTGCCTATTCGTCACTTGCAACGTCACAGAGTAAACCGGTGCAACTGTGCATGCACATCATTGGCAGCAGATGCAGCCATTAAAAGAAGCTGTTCTCATTTCCCCGGGTCTTAAATCTGTGGCCTCTACGCTAAAAATGCGAGGCGTTATCAGATTTCTTTGTTTTGGGACTGTGCCTTTAATTTAAGGCAAAATGGAGGTCTGTAAAGGGTTGAGGGTGGGGATGAGTTGGGCCCACCGACCACGGAAGCAGAGCATAGGCGGTTAATCACACATGGTAAATCCCTTATAAAAACAAACTTCTATTCATACACCACATAAACGATAGCTAATCCTTTAATAAGCTCTCAAACCTTTTAATCAAACTGTGAATACAGAACCCCCTGCTGACATAATTTTAGCTTTTGGAAGTCAGTCAAGCATTCATAAAGCGCCCTCAGGGAAACAAACAACTATTGAAACTGCTAGAACAGGTGCTACATCGCCTGGCCTGTTACTCAAAGCAATGCAGCAGCTTTTTTTTTTAAAACTCTCACTAACACCTGTAGCTTTTTTTTTTAAAAGGGCTGGAGATTTAAATAACTTCAGATCATGACATTTAAACGGACCCTAACCACTCTTCAAGAGCATTTACATCTATTCTATAATTTGTGACTCCAACACTGCGGGTTAAGGCCCTTGCAACAGACAGAATTTGGTCTGTTTAAATCAGCTCCAAGTTCAAATGGTCCTGCTGAGTTCAGGTTTCCCTGATGTGTGAATTACACCCCACCCTCTTTCCCGTATCGGCAAAAATTGAATCAGTTGGAAAATGGGGGGGTGGGACATCCACATTTGTGTCCCACATGCTACTTCTGCAGGTCAGCGAAGTCTTCTCGTCTCTGCGAAAATGCAGGCCTTGGTCTCCAATGTCCCAGGAAGGTGTTAGAATGTCAATTTTTGTAAACTCTTATATTTTAAACTATTGATTTAGTTTCAAGGTAGAATGAAGTGGGGAGTTTAAAGGATAGCTAACTAGCAAATCTACCTGGACACAAGACCTTTTTGATTCATGTTGCCATGGAAATAGGCTTTGAGACAGGGAAAGTCCATAGGAAGCCAGTGTAGGCTTACAGGATATTTTTTTAAATATCACTGAACCTCCTAGATAGTCTTAGTATACCAAAATCTGAGTGGGAGAGAGTGACAGAGAGGTTGGGGATTCAAAGTTATCCAGCTGGATAAGGAAAAGAGGAGAAGCAAGCCATCAGGAGCTAAGAATCACTTTGGAGTGGTTCTGGGAGAATGGAGTGTCTACTTGATAAAGCATAAACATGAAGGGACAGTTTCAGTTGTGCTGAAGCATTCACAAGGGAATTTTTCTGTAATTTAGAGTTTAAGCTGCCTCCTGAAATGGTGTTTAATAATTGTTACTTTTAGTTTGTTTGTTACAGTAAAGGTCTTAAAACTTGAAATCTTATCGTGCAATTACTATAAGTTGGAATTAATTTTTTTTCAAAACTATCATTCTATGGAGATCATAACATCTGGTTACCTCCCAGTGAAAACAGTTTATCTCCATCTAATCTATTAATACATATTAAAACTCTTTATTCTCTCCATCTGATCTCTTAAAACGTATTAAAACTCTTTATTCTCTCCATCTGATCTCTTAAAACATATTAAAACTCTTTATTCTCTCCATCTGATCTCTTAAAACGTATTAAAACTCTTTATTCTCTCCATCTGATTTATTAAAAATCTTTATTTTTAATTCAAAGGAAGACTTCTAAAGCGAACCTCTGATGGTAAAATGGAAAACACATATAACAAGATTTAAGTTGTTTCCTGAAGATTTCAATGCCCAGAACCCAAAATGCTAATTATTCCCTTTAAGCAATGCAGGTTCTACAAACAAATTGCTTCTGTAATCATAACTCGAGAATTAGAAACTGAAAAATATAGAAAGTACAGGTTACTTTTTTTAATCCCTTTTTTAACCTGACTCGATTTCTGCAGTTTAAAAAAAAGCTAACAGCCATTACTTGAAACTTGAACAAAAAACCTGCTTACATTCATCCTTCCATATTTAAATCAATGCCAATATTGTGCAATCTGAAGCACTGGTCTCATTATGTGAGGCTCTGTTTCCCAATGTGAGCACAGTACTGAACATGTTGCAGCCCAGATTTATAAAGCTTAAACAAAAACAGAATTACCTGGAAAAACTCAGCAGGTCGGGCAGCATCGGCGGAGAAGAAAAGAGTTGACATTTCGAGTCCTCATGACCCTTCGACAGAACTTGATAAAGCTTATCCTGTCCTAAACCAATGTGTACGTGTAAGCAGACTTTTACAGCATAGGTAGTGGCCATTTGGCCTATTGTGCCAGCACTAACCCTCTGAAAAAAAGGTTTCCCCTTAGGCTCATTCCCTGCTTCTTCCCCATACTTTTTCTCCACTTGCCTTTCCCAATACGAATTAGGAGTGGGAGTAGGCCGTTCAGCCCCTTGAACTTGCTCCACCATTCAATAAGATCATGGCTGATCTGACTGTGGCCTTAACTCCACTTTCCTACCTGCCCCCTCCCAGCATTATTTGACTCCCTTGTCAATCAAAAATGTGTCTCACTCAGTCTTGACTCAACTTCTGCTATTTGCTGGGGAAGAGAATTCCAAACACTAACTACCCTCTGAGAGAAGAAATTCCTCCTCATCTCTGTCTTAAACGTGAGACCCCTTATTTTTAAACTTTGTCCCCTAATTCTAGACTCCCCCGTGAGAGGAAACATCCTCTCAGCATCTGTCCTTCATAACCCAAAGATCTTGGCGACACCAGAACAAATTGACAAATTAAATCTCAGATATTGCAACAACTTGCTTTTGTATAGCAAAACGCCACAAATTGTTTGTATCAAAAAACATGTCAAAGGAGGGATAATTACAAGTTTATTGAAAAGCATTGGTTTTGGAGGAGGGGCCAATGAAGAGGTAGAGGGATTAGGGGGAAAATTCCAGAGCACGGGGCCACCGCAATGGTGGGGCGAAAGCAGAGGAGGCATGAAGGAATGCACAGGAAGCCACAATCAAATAGTTTGGTGATGAGGAGTTGTAAAACTGGAGGAGGTTATCGATACAGGGAGGGACCAAACCCTGAGAGAGTTGAGCACGAGGATGAAAATTTTAAACTGGAGGCATTTGGGTACCAAAGAGCACAGGGGTGATGAATGAGATGAAGGATGAAGTGCGGGCAGTCACACTGAGCTGGACATTGACAAGTGGACCTAAAAGAGGCTGGTGTGGTCAGCTGTGTCTGCAGGAAGTCGAGGAGATTGATGCATCACGATTGTAGTTAAAGAGAACATTGCTTGTGGCCTTGGTTGGGACTGTTTTGGTGCTGCGCATATTAACATGCCCTTAAAGGTGTCAGCTGTGGCTCAGTGGGTAGCACACTCACCTCTTGAGTTGGGAGGTTGTGGCTTCAAGCCCTACTGCAGAGACTTGAGCACAGAAATCCAGAGTGACAATCCTAAATGCAGACATTAATCTGAGGCCCCATATGTCATCTCAGGTGGGCATAAAAGATCCCACGGCCACTACTGCAAAAGGAAGAAGGGAAGTTCTCCTCAGCGTCCTGCCCAATATTTACCCCTCAACCAACATCGAAACAAAAACATGACAATCCAGTCATTACCTCTAAGCTGTTTGTGGGATCTTGCTGTGCGCAAACTGGCTGCCGCATTTCCCACCATGCACCAGTTTAGAAAGTAGTTCTTTGGCTGGGAAGCACTTTGGGGCATCCCAAGGGTGTTAAAGATGGACAGAATCACAAATCTTTCTTAAATAGATTCCCGGATCAATTTTGTTATGTATTTACCACAGAGCATATGCATACCTGGGTGATTACAGAGGATTTGATTGGTCGGATTTTGCTCCATGCTCCAATTGGTTCACCGGACTTGTCCCCCGGCGCTCCCTTCTCAGGGAGTGGAGGGAAAGCCTCCAGGTAAGTGGGGATATAAGCTTCATCCTCAGGTACTCCACCTGCAAACACATAGGCAACAACAAGACAAAATACATGAATATTACAAATAAGCGCTACATTTAAAGGGTATGGTAAGTACAAGGGGGAGGGGGGAATATTACCTCTGTCCCCTCCCTCCACAATGTGAGCATAGCAAATAAAAGCTCCTACCTCACAATAGGCACTTGACGTTTCAATGTTTTGGTCCCTCCTCAATTAAGGTCACCACACAGGTCAAGAACTGAACCGCTGGGCAGTGGCTGCTTGTGGAATCCCACATCCTTCCCTGCCTTGGGCACCCCTGGTTGTGCCAAGGTTCCTCTGATCAGGGAGTGCACAAGAGCAGTGTGGGCTGGCCTCGTTCTCTCATCTTCACTGGCACGGTCTCTCCCTCCCTTCCGGAGACAAGGTGGGCAGTCGTGGGCCTTTCAGGGTCTCTTAACTGTGTCCCGACATTCTCCCCTTCTCTTCTGAAGGTGTTAAAGGGTACAACTGGAAAATTGCCAGAAGCCCTCTGTTAACTGGCTAACGTTCCACTCCAAGTGTGTGAGCCTAGACAATGCTATTCGACTGCAGAGGCATCACATTCAGACCCGAATCTGCCCTTATCTGACACCCATACTCGCATGCATGTTCCAGTGTTGATCACAGGAAAACAATGAGGAACAAGACGACCCCAGTAACCCCGTATCTCCCTCAGAATCCCACAGGGTGACCACAGCATCAGTTGAGAGCGGCTAACTCTCCACATCCTGGATGTGGAGCCAGGGCCTCCTGCTGTTCACTGGGTCAGCAGTTGCTCAGCAGGCATCAGAATCAGCAGGTTAGGGATGCAAATCTCCCTCCAGGACTTGAGCACAAAATCCAGTCTGACTCTCCAAGTGCAGTACTGAAGGAGCGCTGCACTGTAGGAGGTGCGGTCTTCCAGATGTGAAGCCAAACCAGGGCCCCACCTGTCCTCTTGGGTGGACATAAAAGACCCCAGGGCATTCAAAGAAGAGCAGGAGAACTCTTCCCAATGTCCAGGAATGAATATTTATCCCTCAACCAAAAAAGCCGATGATCTGGTCATTATCACGGTGGTGTTTGTGGGAGCTTGCTGTATGCAAATTGGCTACCACATTTCCTACATTACACTTCAGAAGTACTTTGTTGGTTGTAAAGCGCTTTGGGATGCCCTAAGGCTACGAAAGGTGCCTTTGTTAATAGGTGAAAGGGGCTGCAAGCAAAAATCTCCATGCTCAGGGGTTTGCTGTACCTGTCCATTCACAGTATCAAGGATGATGGTCATTTTAGCCCAGCCATCAACCTTTGCCATGGTCTTGCTAAATAGTGCAGCCACCTGCATGGCAACACCCACCTCTGGTCTCCTGGTCTCCTAAGCCGCTGCGATGCTCAGCAAAGCTCTCCGGTGTAAGCACAGCAACCGAGCTCATGGTTCCAAACCCAGATTTGACAGATTCCGATATTCCACTGAAACGACAATCAAAGATGGGGGCCATCAGCATCGGCTCACCAAGACTGCACCATCGGCGAGGGGTGGCAGCAACACCACCACACAGTGTCCCAGAGCCTTGGTGCCGAGAAGAGGAAAGGGCTCGGCTTTCACACATTGCACAGAAATGGGCCATTCGGCCCAACTCATCAATGCCAGTGTTTGTTCTCCACATGAGCTTCCTCCCACCCCTTCTTCATCTCACCCTATCAACACATCCTTCTATTCCTTTCTCACTTCTGTGTTTATCCATATTCCCATTAGACACAGCTACACTATTCGTCTCAACCACTCCCTGTAGGAGCGAGTTCCACATTCTCACCACTCTCTGGGTAAAGAAGTTTCTCCTGAATTCCTTACCGGATTTATTAGTGACTCTTATATTTGTGACTCCCAGTTTTGGGCTCCCCTCACAAGTGATAACAACTTCTCTACGTCTACTCAAAAACTCCATCAAGTTAAGGCTATTAGGTGAAAAGAACCTAGTCCGTTCTGCCTTTCCTGATAAGCATAACCTCTAGTTTTTAGTGTCATCTTTGCGAATCTTTTTTTTTTCCACACTTTCTCCAGTGCCTCTATATCCTTTCTTTAACATGGAGAGCAGAGCTGTACACAGTATCCCAAACATGGTCTAACCCAAGGGTCGATACAAGTTTGACGACTCTACTTTTCAATTCTACCCCTCTAGACATGTACCCCAGGGAACTGTTTAGCTCTTTAGCTCTTAATAACCTTTTTAAAGCCTATTGGTACCCCATGCAACTTTCCTGTTGTGATTAAGTTCCTCCTTTTTAAAAAAAATTTATCCTTTCACAAGGAATGGGCACCGCTGGCTAGGCCAGCATTTATAGCCCATCCCTGGTTATGACCGTGTTACCAGGGCTGTGTGCCAGTATTCACTGGCTAGTTATTGGGTACCTAAAGGCCTGCAGTTACAGAGTGGGCATTAGCAGGGTTCTGAGCATTAACTGTTCCACATGGTGGGTATTGAGGTTTATGCTCTTCAGAAGAATTCTGTATCTGCCAAAAGGACACTTTGTGAGGGATCATGGACGAGGAACACGATTGTTTACATGCTAACCCTTTAATGAGCAGCCCTATCCCAGCGATGGTTAAACCTTTGACCCATTTAATCAGCCACTGGACAGCTTGTTTCAACCTCCTGGTCAGCTTCTGAGCTTTCAACGCCAGCCTCATCTCAGTGGGTAACACATCCTCTGAGTCAGAAGGTCGTGGGTTCAAGCCCCACTCTGAAGGCTTGAGTCCATAATCTAGGCTGACACTCCAGGTGCAGTACTGAGGGAATGCTGCATTGTCAAAGCTGCTGATTTTCAGATGAGACGTTAAACCGAGAGACACGCCTGCCCTCTAAGAGGGTGCTAAAGATCCCATGATGCTATTCTAGGAAGAGCAGGGGAGTTCTCCGTGGCCAATACTTATCCCTCAATTAACATCATGACCAAAACAGATTATCTGGACATTACTGTTTTTGAGAGCTTGCTGTGAGCAAATTGGCTGCCACACTCCCTACACTGCAACAGTGACTGCCCTTCAAAATTACTTTGTTGGCTGTAAACTGCTTTGGGATGTCCTGAGATTGTGAAAGGCGCTGCCTAAATCTAAGCCTTCCCCTTCTTTCACTGTGTCACCTACCATTACCACACGGGCTTCAGTTTGCCCATATAGTCCACAGCACTAGCTAAACTCACCTGCAAAATGGTCTAAAGCCAGAAAAGTCCGTCCTGAACAAGGCTACCGGTGTCGCTTCAGTGTGACTTTATGTCTTTGGTCCTGAAGAGAAAAGAAAAGCAGATGGTTTTAGTATCAAAACTCTTCCTTGCCTTGCACACAGCTGTGTCTTATTTCATTCGTTCACGGGATGTGGGCTTCACTGGCTGGGCCAACATTTATTGCCCATCCCTAATTGCCCCTTGTGAATGTGGTGGCGCACTGCCTTCTCGAACTGCTGCAGTCCACGTGGTGTAGGTACACCCACAGCGCTGTTAGGGAAGGAGTTCCAGGATTTTGACCCAGCGACAGTGAAGGAATGGCCGATATATTTCCAAGTCAAGGATGGTGAGTGGCTTGGAGGGGAACTTCCAGGTGGTGGTGTTCCCATCTACCTGCTGCCCTTGTCCTTCTAGATGGTAGTGGTCGTGGGTTTGGAAGGTGCTGTCTAAGGAGCCTTGGCAAGTTGCTGCAGTGCATCTTGTAGATGGTACACACTGCTGCTACGGTGTGTCGGTGGTGGAAGGAGTGAATGTTGAAGGTGGTGAATGGTGTAGGTATAGTAAACGTTACTGCAGCATCAGGGTGAAAATCACACAAGTAAACTTCTCAGAAATCCACCAAGCTGCATCTATATAGTGCCCTTCTCGTAGTAGCAATATGCAGACATTGCTGAAGAGGAGTGAAATACCTGTGCTCTATTTTCACCTCAAAATCTTACAAATGTTACAAGAACAGGTTATGAGGTGTTGAGTGGCTGGTGAAGCTTCTAAGGAGTATACTCATGGCAAGGTTTTCTTCTGAAGGGATCATCCATTTGTCTCCACCAACTTATTCTGCTACAGCTCCTGCAGATGCCCAACAGCAGACCAGGGCCTGACTCAGTTGTTAAAAGTATGCATGGCATGGTTTGAAACCAGACAGGGTAAGGACATTGGAAGAGGAGCAGGCCATTCAGCCCCTCAAGTGTGCTCCACCATTCACTCAATTAGATTACAGTTGATCTTTACCTCAGCTTGTTTACCCACTGTATTGTTCACCTATCAAAGATTACCTTGAATTTTACAGCAAATTCGACCCATCTAGTCCATGCATCAGACAACCCTCCTCCCGCCCCCTCTTCACCTCACTCTATCGGCATATCTTTCTATTCCTTTCTCCCTCATGTGTGTATCCAGTTTCTCCTTAAGTATATCAATGATATTTGCTTCAACTACTCTGTGTGAAAGCGAGCCTATTGAACTCATGGGAGCAGGAGGCTTTTCAATTAAATCACGGCTGACCTGTAGCTTAACTCTATCTGACTGCCTTGGTTACCTAAAGAAAAAATCTATCGATCTCGGCTTGCATCTTGGAAGCTCTGGTTTTCTCTTCAGCAACTACAGCCTATGCGGAAGAGAGAATGCCAGATTTCTTCTATCTTTTGGTCCCAGATAGGAACTATGCTGATTGAAGCAGTTCATTCCAAGCAGCTGCACCTACAGCCACAAAGGAACAACATCTGGTCTCATGGGTGAGCAGATGAGGGTCAGACTCTGTCCTCCCTCCTCCTCTCGTCCTCACCGCCCCCAATTTCTGTCCACTGTGCTCTGCTGCAAAGTCTGGGGAACTGGATTAGCAGTTGAGAGGACAGGACTGGACATCGCCGCTCCAGCTCCCGACCTCCCCCACCCCCTCCACCCCATCATGGCGTGCTCATGCCGGCTGTCTCTGGTGAGCGTGAGGAAGAGCTGATCGGCTGAGGCGCTCAGTGACTGTGCGAAATGCACTTGTTCCCAAGAATCATCAGCATTCGAGAGAGAGCCATTAAATGGATGATAAAGAGAGCCACGCAGAGGCTACTAACCATGAATAATCTGGGTCACCCAAGGCTTTTATCAAGAAAATCTCATCCCAAAGCTCGCTCTGTCATACACTTATGACATCACGTGTGACAAGCGGGAGCATTATTGCATCATTCCGATTCCAGCTGTGTCTCTGTGACCTCATCAAGCTGAGCACCAGAGAGACTGGAGATGGAGGAGAAACAGAGGGAGAGAGGGACGGAAGGAGGGATGGAGGGAGGGAAAGAGTGAGCAAAGGGGGGGAAGAAACAAGGGAAGGAGCAAGGAAGCGAGGGAGGGAGCGACGGAACAAATGAGCAACAGCGGGAGGGAGGGAACGTGCGAGGGAGAACCAGAGGGAGTGAGAGATGGAGGGAGGGAATGAGCGAGGGAGGGTGTGAGGGAGGGAGGGTGCAAGGGAGGGAAAGAGGGTGCAAGGGAGGGAGCAACAGCAAATGCAGCACCAGGATAAGAGGCCATCATCTCAAGGCATTGGGAGCAGCAGACGACATTAAAGCTATTTAGCCAATTGCTTTTTAAAAGCACTGATCTGCTTACACACACATGCAGACACACATGCACAGACACGCTCATACATGCAGACAGGCAAACACCACACGTACGCACTTGCATACAAAGAGACACATACGTGGAAACACACACGTGGAGACACACACTGATGGAGACAGACAAATGCGAAACACGCAGGGAGCGTGAAGCAGACATGCTTAGAAACAGACACATGCGTGGACACACGGACACACGTGTGAGGAAACAGATTTGTGCAGAAACACACGTGCGTGGATAGACACACACAGGGGACACGTGAGCACACGTAATATGCAGTTCAATTAATGACATTTTTCCCAACCGGAAGGAAACCCATCAGATTATTAGAACCAGTGGGTTTTTCTGTTCAAAAGCTTCTCATTTTAGGCAAATCAATTTTGATTTCTTTATACAATATGTATTTTGATGGAATTCACCTTGAGTTCCAAAGCCTACGGCTACAGAAAGATCGATGATTGCTCAAAAGGTAGAATTGAATTAAACATTCTGTCCTATAGATTCAGTTTACCGACCTGAAGCCTGTCATTATAGCAGGACACTCCTCACCAGGTCAAACCGTGTGCACAAATGCTTTTTCAGGGCACTCCAGGGTTAAGGCATCTCTTTAAGTGCAATCTCTCGCCATTCCATCTGCATCCTGTCTTCTCACCAACAACTCTGCAAATTATCTTTTGTTTACGCGATCCTTCCAATCCTCGGGCACGAGTGTTGCTATGAGTAGTACTCGTGTCTCTGGGTCAGAGGGTTCAAGTGTGGGTTGAAGTACTCCCAAGACTTGAGTACAAAATCCAGACTGATGCTCCCCACGGTGCACTGTCAGTGGTGTTGCCTTTAGAATGAAATGTTAAACCGAGGCTTTGTCTGCTCTCTTGGGTGGACATACAAGATTCTATATTTCATTGGCGGAGTTCTCTGCCCCCATGTCCTGGGCCAATACTTAACCCTTAACCGATATTGCTAAAAGAACAGATTATTCTGCTATTTATCTCATTTCTGTTGGTGGGAGCTAGCTGTTTGCAAGCTAGCTGCTGTCTATCCTATATTACAGCACTGTGCAAAAGTGTATTATCTGTAAAAGCACTTGGGAACGATCTGGGGTTGCGAAAGGCGTTATATAAATGCAGGTCTTTCTGCCCTCTGCAGGTACATCTCGAGGAGGCTTGTAGACTCTCTGGAGACCGGATCTTTACCTTGCACTGCCTCTGAAGGTGGGGAATGCCCTCATTGAAAATCTCTGATGTAAAAGGGCTGAGGTGGGAGTTAGTGAGGGCTGTGAATGGGGAATTATGGAAAGTAATTCAAGAGGCACAGATGGGACCTGAGGTGGGACCTGTGCAATCCGTTTGAGGCCTGGAGATATCTTAATGTAGGGAATGTTTAACAGATGAATATATTTCTCCATGAAACCCATCAGGGTTTTAAATAAAGATGGTTCTGTTGGCACGCGAGTTAATCAAACATTTTTTTAAGAGGAAACCACTTGGTGAGTTTGGTCCTTGTTATAACACGAGAGAGATAGCTGCACTGGAACAGACTCCCATGTAATAATCAAGTGCTCACTCTTATCCACAATAAATCCATTTGCCACTCCGCTGCCTGACTCTGAAGGCATGTTTGACAAAAGAGAGCGTTCTTATTCCAAGGTCTCTTCATTTTTATTTTGCAAACGCAAACTGACAGCTTCCCAAAGGCTCGAGAAGAACACCCAGTGTGTATTCCCAACTGAGCCATACAGATGAAGAATTTACCTGAGTTCTATCCCCCGTCAGTACTGAGGTGATTGGTCTCACCGAGGGTACTCTTTCAAAGTAGAGCAGGGGAATTCTCGCCTAGTGTCCTGGCCAACATTTAACCCTCATCCGACGTCACTAAATAACAGATGATCCATCCATTATCACTTTGCTGTTTATGGCAGCTTGCTCTGTGCAAAATTGGCTGCTGTGTTTTCTACATTACAACTGCGACAACACTACGATGGTCAATGACATTACCATCACTGAATCCACCACTATCAACATCCTGGGGGTTACCATTGTCCAAGAACTGAACAGGACCAGCCATATAAATACCATGGCTACAAGAGCAGGTCAGAGGCTGGAAATCCTACAGAGAGCAACTCACCTCCTGATTCCCCCCAAAGCCTGTTCACCATCTACAAGGCACCAGTCAGGAGTGTAATGGAATACTCTCCACTTGCCTGGATGAGTGCAGCTCCCACAACTCTCAATAAGCTCAACACCATCCAAGACAAAGCAGCCCGCTTGATTGACACACATCCACCACCTTCAACATTCGCTCCCTCCTCCACCAGCGCACTGTGGCAGCAGTGTGTACCATCTATAAGATGCACTGCAGTAACTCACCTAGGCTCCTTCGACAGCACCTTCCAAACCCGTGACCTCCACCACCTAGAAGGACAAGGGCAGCAGAGGCATAGGAATCCCACAACCTGCAAGTTTCCCTCCAAGCCACTCACCCCTCTGACTTGGAGCTATATCACCATTCTTTCACTGTCACTAGGTCAAAATCTTGGGACTCCCTCCCTAACAGCACTGTGGGTGTACCTACACCACATGGACTACAGCAGTTCAAGAAGACGGCTCACCACCACCTTCTCAAGGGCAATTAGGGACGGGCGATAAATGATGGCCTTGCCAATGATGTCCACGTCCTGTGAATAGATGAAGAAAAACCTTGAGTGCTCCATTGGCTGTTAAGCACTTTAATCCTGAGGTTGTGATAGGTGCTAAATAAATGTAAGTTCTTTCTGAATACATAGGTTGGGGTGGGGGTGGAGAAACATGACCAGAATTTTCAAATCTTAACGGCTATCCATTAACCCCAACTGGAAGTATATGCGTGAAGGAAGGCTGGGGCTTGGCTGTAATGCCTTACTTGGTTAAAGGTACTACCTAGTGCTCACAATAACAGCTACTTGAGAGCCAGGTACCAAGCAGGAACCAACACGGTGTCTGTGGAGCATATTGCAGCAAGATGCCTATGTCCTCAGGAGGAACGGGGAAAAAGCTGGTTCAACATAAACAGCTTTGCAATTATCATTGCGCCTTTAACAGAGTGAAAACAGCCCAAGAAGCTTCACAGGAGCGTTAACAAACAAAATTTGACACTGAGCCTGGGGAAGCTGGATCCAAGTCATCACTTTTAAGGATGTGAGCAAGTTAGAGAGGAGGAGAAGTTTAGGCAGAGAATTCCAGAGCTTAGGGCAAAGAAAATGGGATGTTCTGACCTCTTGACCCGCACAACCATTGTTTAAAGACTGAAATACATTGTGCCAAGTTTACTAGGCTCACAATAATCCAATGACATGGATTAAAATTTACAAACAATTGGTTTACCACGGTTAAGGATTTTTACTGAGAATATCCGAAGCTTTCAGGAATTAATCATTCTTGGTGAGGAACAGGTGATACATCAGGTAGAATAAACACATTGCCTTTAGTCACTTCCTACTGGAACATTAGAATCATAGAACGACACAGCACAGAAAGAGGCCATTCGGCCCATCATGACTCTGCCGGCTCTCCCCTGCTCTTCCTGCACAGCTCCGCAATTCCTCCTTTTCAGTATTTACCCAATTCTCAGTTAAAAGTTATGATTGAATTGGCTTCCACCGTCAGGCGGCACATTCCAAACCACAACTCGCTGCGTAAAAATTCTCCAATTGCTGCCAATCTGTGCCCTCCGGTTACCAACCCTCCTGCCAATGGAAACCGTTTCTCCTGGTGTGAGCTATCAAAATACTTCGCCATTTTGAACACCTCCGTCAAATCTCCCCTTGACCTTCTCTGCTCTAAGAAGCTTCCCCTGTTCCTCCACATAACTGAAGTCCCTCATTCAACCCTATTTAACATCAGTTAGCGTGCCAATTCAATCGGTTGTGTTCTACATTACACCAGTGTCACCAGCGTCACATTACAAATTAATCCAGGACTGTGGACTACTGCACTGATCATCTGCTCTTGACGCACTGCCTCAAGCTCCCACCACCAGAGACACAGTTGAAAGCCAACGGCACTGCACCCTCGCATTTTACAGCTCTCACCCGACTTCACCAGGACGAACTCCACAGATGTGCCACTGAGAGCTTGGCCATGGATCAAACAGGCATGCTGCAAAAACGTTATCTGCCCATCGCTGTGCCACGGGTGGCACACACTGAGAGCCTCGGGTGTTGCGTTCCAACAAACCTCTGCGCGTATCACTAGTGCCCTCTCCCCCCCGCCCCCCTCCCTCCCCCCTGGGAAAGTCAGAACCACCAATAACAACAGCCACAAAACAACCCCTCCCCTCTGTAGAAATGTGGGAATATGTCTAATGACTCAGAGGAGCATTTTTCTCATTAAACCAATTGCTTCCCCAGAGACACAAAAGAACTCTGCATGTTATTTAAAAGCCAGAGTATGCAGCAAAGCCCTGAAATATTTGAGAGAGTGCTGGAGAGCCATCTCACTCGTGGCCAGACGTACAATGATCCTGTTGCCTCTGTGCCTCAGATGGCTCGTTCCTGTCTAGTGGTCACCAAGCCAAACAGACCACTCAAAGTTTAACGTAAGAAATAGGAGGAGTAGGCCATTCAGCCCCTCAAGCCTGCTACGCCATTCAATACGATCATGGCTGGGCTGGCTGTGACCTTAACTCAACTTTCCTGCCTGTCCCCCATAACCCTAGACTCCATTGTCGATCAAAAATCTGTCTAACTCAGCCTTGAATATATTCAGTGACCCAGCTTCCACTGCTCACTGGGGAAGAGAATTCCAAACACTAATGACCCTCTGAGAGAAGAAATTCCTCATCATCTCCGTCTTAAATGGAGGCTCCTTATTTTTAAACTGTGACCCCCGGCCCCAGCCCACCCCGGTTCTAGATTCCCCCATGAGAAGAAACATCCTTTCAGCATCTACCCTGCCAAGCCCCTCAGAATCTTATATGTTTCAATAAGATAAAGTTGGTGTTTCTGAGTTGCCTGATATCAGCAGTAGGGATATTGTAAATGGCCTTAATGCCAGGAGAGTGATTAAGACAGAGTATCTGCTCCTCATCACTATCTATTCAATCATGTTCCAGCATGAATCTTGGGGAAGAGAAACTGGAGAACATTTTTATTTTTAAAAAAAGAGCAATAGCCCAGGAAAGATGTTTACTATCTACCACTAGTGTGCAAACGGCTCTGCTGGCCAAAATGGATGTTCACGCAAAGCCTTTGGCTGGGATTTTCCGGTCCCGCCAGCAGTGGGAATCTTCATGGGCAGGTCGGGAAACTTTGGAAAGCAGCCAAAAGTCAATTGCCTGACAATGCCCACCACTGGTGGGACCAGAAAATCCCCCCAACCCTGTATCTCAAGCTGGAGACTGGAACACAAAGCGGTATAAGGGATGCTTCCATTGTACAGGAGTTAGTCAGACCCCATCTGGAATAAGTGTGCTCGGTTCTGGGCTCTGCACCTAAGGAAGGATATATCGGCCTTGGGTGGTGGTGCAGAGCGGATTCAGAAGAATGATTGCCAGGGTTTGGAGGGTTAAATGATGAAGATGGGTTTCACAAATTTGGCTTGTATTCCTTTGAAGAAGATTGAGGAGTGATCCGTGCAAAGATTTGATAGGGTACCTGGAGAGGAACTATTCTCACTGGTGGGGGAATCAAGACTGAGGTGGCCTGACCTTAAATTTAGAGCCCGGCCCGTTCAGGAGTGAAGTCAGGAAGCGCTTGCCATGGAAATCTGTAACTCTCTCCTCGATGCAATGAGTACAGATTCACAGGAACAGGGGGAGGCCATGCAGCCCCTTGAGCCTGTCCCTCCCATTCAATTAGCTCGTGGCTGATCTGTATCTTAACTGTGTCTATCTGCCATGGTTCTGTAACCCTTAATACCCCTTACCCAGCTAAAATCTATCAATTCCATTTTTGAAATTTTCAACTGACTCCCAGCATCCACAGCTTTTTGAGAGGCAGAGTTCCAGATTTCCATTCTTCTAGAAGGTTATGTGGGTAACATAGGTGGGATCGAGAGCATTGATGCCCACATTGTACAGCATGGCAGGTACAGCTTCGATGGAGCTGTATTGTAATATGTTCACATTTATATTACAGCATTCAACAAACTCAAATAGCTTTGCTAAATAACAGAGCTCCTTTAAGTGGCATCTTATTAAACAACTGCCACAGGAAAATTACATTGACTCCAGAGTAATAAACGTATTCGTCTAACTCAAAGAGCACCCAATTTAGTTTGATCTGCAGGTAAATACAAACTTTCGAGGCTATCTTCAAGTAAAACCTTTGACTAAAAATTAAATCCACAAATTGTTCACAGTAATAGGTTTTAACTTCACAAATCCGTATCAGCTCAGATTCCTTCAAGAGGTACCTCAATGGTATCGAGAAATTCATGATTTCGTTTCCAGGCCAGCATCACAATTTGCCACTTACTGTTTTAGCGATCTTTTCTCCTCTGTATAGAGCCTTAATCTTTAAACTTGAGATTGTCCAAAACTCTGCTGCCCCGTATCCTAATTTGTACCAAGTCACGTTCACCCATCATCACGATCCAGTGCTCACTGATCTACAACAGCTTCCAGTCCGGCAACAACTCAATCTTAAAATTCTCACCCTCGTTTCGAACCACACCGAGGCCTCCTCCCCTCTCTCTGTAACCTCCTCCAGCACACAGGGTGGAGGATGGGACCGACACGGTGCTGAGTCTTATAGGCGGCGTCACAGGAACAAAAACAGCCCTTTAAATATTTTAACCCCAGCTGCAAGATTCTGCGGTTTCGAAAGATTGAGCTCAGCATGTGCAGCTGGCACCACTCAGATAAGAACATGATCTGCAGTGCCACTGGCAAAGCATTGGGAGTATGTCAGAGGTTGGAGGCCCCTTGGGAGGAACTTGCATTTATACAGCACCTTTCACAACTTTAGGGCATCCCAAAGTGCTTCACAGCTATGAACTGCAGTAATTGTTGTAATCCCCTGAGATCAAATCTCTCCTGTTAAAGCTTCACAGAGCTGTACAGAAGTATAGTGCACCGACATAGACCAGTTGGGTTGAATGGCCTGTTTTTGCCCTGGACACTTCATGTAATACCAAGCCCTCACAGCAAAAATGAAAGGAGTTATAATTAAAAGGATTCCTACTTACTTTTTCAAATTTTCTCTGATCCCGGAGGTTTCGGTGATTTTGAGGGAGCAAACTAGGTTGAAGGATGCTGGGGGTGGGGGGGGGAGGGGTTGAACTAACATGGCTGGAGGCAGTGTGATGCCGCTCCCTCGGACCCTCATAGACCGCGAGGTGACTGTCTGACCCGTGCTGTCCAGGAGAGGCAATCCGAGCGAAATCCAGGATACCTCTCCACAGGAAGAGGGGGAAAGCGGAAAACCCACAACCCTCTGAAGCACTGCCACCCCCTCTCTGCCACTCAGCCTATCCTTACATACCGGGAAGCAGCCACTACTGATAGCAGAGGTTGAACTGCGCCCTGTCTTTTGAGATAAGAAGACACAGCAATGCAGGGAAATTACAAGTCTAAAATAAAAGAGGATACTCAATGACAAAATATTCTTTCCTCATGCTCAGTTGAATTGAAGCTCTCAAAATCGGTATAGGTTCCAGGCCTGATTCAGCAGCTGATGCTTTTAGTCTCGATGATTTCTCAAACCAGTTCCCTGCAGTGTATGCGCTAACACTATCATGTATATGAGATGTGAGACCATATATGATTAGAAGTGGCGTTCTGTAGCTGAGCTGGTGCAGTGCTTCAGCACACTGGCACTCCAGAATGCTGCAGCACAAGAGACGCAAGACATGGGTCTGTAACTACTGCCAAGGGGGACTCACCTCCAGCTTCCCCAAAGCCAGTCCACCATCTACAAGACACAAGTCGGGAGTGTGATGGAATACTCTCCACTTGCCTGGCTGAGTGCAGCTCCAACAACACCCAAGAAGCACAACACCATCCAGGACAAAGCAGCCCTCTGGATCCGCACCCCATCACCTTAAACATTCACTCCCTCCACCACCGACGCACAGTAGAAGCAGTGTGTACCATCTACAAGATGCACTGCAGGAACTCACCAAGGCTCCTTCATTAGCACCTCCCAAACCAGTGACCTCCATCACCTAAAAGGACCAGGGCAGCAGACGCATGGGAACACCACCACCTGCAAGATCCCCTCCAAAGAATACACCATCCTGACTTGGAAATATATCAGCTGTTCCTTCACTATTGCTGGATCAAAATCCTGGAACTCCCTCCCTAACAGCACTGTGGGTGTACCTACACCTCAGGGACTGCAGTGGTTCAAGAAGGCAGCTCACCACCACCTTCTCAAGGGACAACTAGGGATGGGCAATAAATGGCTGGTCTATCCAGCGACGTTCACATCTCGTGAAAGAATAAAAAAAACTTTCTGTCCTGGGGGATGGGATGAGCTGCAAGTGGACCCAAACAGTGTAATGCAAACAACTGTGACAAACACAACTCTCTAAACATTCAGCAGCTCTGGCAGCATCTGTGGAGAGAGAAACAGAGTCAATATCTCCGCTCTATGCCCTTTCATCTAATTTGGAACGCTAACTCTGTTTCCTTTGCCACAGATGCTGCCTGACCTGCTTGGCATTTCCAGCATTTTCTGTTTTTATTTCAGATCTCCAGCCTTCATTGTATTTTGCTTCTGTAGCAGCACAACACTCAAGCTTGGTTACATAGCTTCATTGTCAATGGATAGCCCCATTAATTAAAGGACCTTTGACCAAGAAATGTCTGTCGAGAATACTGAGCATAAACCTGCCTCTGGGCATAGGAAGGGATGAAAAATATCCCTTTAAGGTAGCAGTTGCCAATCATCTGCTTTTTGCACCACCAAACAACAAGGAAATCATAACAAGTCAGTGGTTTATTGTCAACCATGGCTTGATCAAAGAGGTCAGTTTTAAGGAGCAGTTTATAGGAGAGAAGGTAGGTGGAAAGACGGAGAGGTTTACAGGGATAATTCCAGGGTCTTAGGAGCTAGGCAGCTGAGGACATGAACACCAGTGGTAGAGTGATTAAAATCAGGGGTGCACAGTGTTGGAGGGGTGCTGTAGGGCTGCAGAAGATTAGTCAAAGATCATAGTGAGGCCGTGAGGGATTTGAACAGAAAGGGTGAAAGCTTTAAGTTTAAACTGTTCCTGCATCAAGAGCCAAAGTAGGCCAGCGAGCACAGAGGTGTTGGGTGAACAGAACTCAGTGCATGATAGGATCCGGGGTGGGTAAGAGGCCAGCCAGGAGTGTATTGAAATAGTCTGGGAGTAAGAATGGCACGGGAGAGATAGGCAGAAATGGGTGATACTACTGAGGTGGAAGAAGATGGTCTTTGCTGATGGAGAGGATATGGGGTTTAAATCTCAGCTCAGTGTCAAACACATCTGAGGTTACTAACAGTCTGGTCCAGCCTCAGACAGTGACAAGCATCTCAGTTAATTCCTTCTGGTTACTTGAGTACACAGCACTGAAGTTATGCAGTCATCTGGAAGCCATGTCACACTCAAGCCCTGACCATCTCATTTAGGTGGACATTAAAGATCCTGAGACATTTTTTAAAGAAGACTGGGAGATTCCTCGGAGCCTGCTGATATTCTGGATGCACCTCATTGCTAATTGTGGGATCTTGCTATGTACATTGGCCTGCATAACAACAGTGGCTGCACTTTGAAGTAATAGAGTGTATTTAAAGCAAGTTGGAACTAAGAGATAAGACTTGTATGAACACAACGGTCTCCCTTGTATCCGAGCAGCCAAAAATGTTTTAAAGTAGTGAGTAGTGATCTGGAATGCGCTGCCTGAATACAAGAGAACAAGCATAAGGAACAGGAGTAGGCCATTCAACCCCTTGAGCCTGTTCCACCATTCGATAAGATCATAGCTGATCTGATTGTGGCCTTAATGCCACTTTCCTGCCTGCCCCCATAACTCTTGACTCCCTTGTCATTCAAAAATCTGTCGAACTCAGCCTTGAATATATTCGCTGACCCAGCCTCCACTGCTCTTCTCCGGGGAAGAGAATTTCACAGACAAACGACCCTCTGAGAGAAAAAAACTTCTCCTCCTCTCCGTCTTAAATGGGTGACCCCTTTTTTTTAAACTATGTCCCCTAGTTCTAGTCTCCCTCATAAGGAGAAACATCCTCTCAGCATCCACCCTGTCAAGCTCCCTCAGAATCTTATATGTTTCAATAAGATCACCTCTCATTCTTCTAAACTCCAATGAGTACAGAGTCAACCTGCTCAACCTTTCTTCATAAGAAAAGCCCCTCATGCCAGGAATCAGTCGAGTGAGCCTTCTCTGAACTACTTCCAATGCAATTCTATCCTTTCTTCAGTAAGGGAGTAAAAACTGTACCCAGTACTTCAGATGATGTCTCACTAAGGCCCTCCTGTACAGCTGTAGCAACATTTCCTTACTTTTGTACACAATTCCCCTTGCAATAAACACCAAAAGGGCAGTGAAAGCAGGTTCGATAATAACTTTCAAAAGGGATTTGGATAAATACTTGAAAAGGAAAAACAATTGCAGCGCCATGGCTCTTTCAAAGAGCCAGCATAGACAAGATGGACTGAATGGTCTCCTTTTGTGCTGTATGAATCTATGAATGCCTTCAGTCAAGTCTGTTGTTACCAGTTTAATTATTTCTCCCTTGTCTTTTGTCCTTCCCTTAAAAAGTAAACCACAGACCTAACCTCTGCCAACGACACTCTATCATTACCTCCCTCACTACAATAGCACAAGTGGTACAGAAATGACTGAGGATCCCCTTGTTTGCTTCCTAACTCCCTGCCATGCAGATAAATGCTCCCAGCTCACTGCTCCCAACTGGGGACTGGGTCAGTGTGGTCCATCAGGAGCTCTGGTGTGCAACACCAGGAGCTGGAGCCGGTACAAAATGATTCGGGATGCTCCTGGATTGATCCTGGAGCCTCACAAAGTACAGGGACCACGCCGAAGGGATGCAGCAAAGCGACATCCCGGCACTCAGCAGCACTCTGCCTTCACCGCCATCACCTTCGGAAATTGGTTTGGAAATTTTCTCCCCCCTCCCCCTCACCACCCCCCCACCCCCCCACCCCCCCACCACCCCCCCCCCCACCACCCCTACCACCCCCCCCCACCCAGACACCCTCCCCCCAAACCCCCCCACCCAGCCACCCTCCCCCCAAACCCCCCCCACCCAGCCACCCTCCCCCCACCCCCACCCAGCCACCCTCCCCCCAACCCCCACCCCTCTCCCCCACACCCCCACCCCTCTCCCTCCCCTCTCCCTCCCCACCCCGCCCCTCTCCCCCCCCCCCATCTCTCATTTTCTCCTCATCTCTGTCTTAAATGGGAGACCCCTTTTTTTTGAACTGTGTCCCCTAGTTCTAGTCTCTCCCAAAAGGGGAAACATCTTTCCAGCACCCACCCTGTCAAGTCCCCTCAAGATTCAATAAGGCCACCTCTCATTCTCCTAAACTCCAATGGATACAACCTATCCACCCTTTCCTCATAAGATAAACCCTCCTCATCCCAGGAAATCTGTTGGGTGAACCTTCTCAGGGCTGCTTCTAATGCAATTATGTCCTTCTTTAAATAAGGAGACCAAAACTGTACACAGTATTCCAGATAGGACCTCGCCAATGTCCTGTCGGAGGTGCTGCCTTTCGGCTGAGATGTTAAACCGAGGCCCCGTCTGCCTTCTCCAGTGTCTCGAAATTTACCCCTCAACCAACGTCAGAAAAACAGATCATGGATCATTCATCACAACACTGTTTGTGGGAGCTTGCTGCGCGCAAATTGGCTGCCACATTTCCTACAATACAACAGAGACTACAACTTCAGAAAGTACATCGGCGGCTGCGAAGCTCTTTGGGAAATGCCCCGTGGTTCGGGAAAAGGCACGGCCTCGAAACAGTCCCATCTGCAGCCGCCACCGGGGAGGTGGCACAGTCTTGGCTGGCACCGATGGCTATTTGTTAACCAGGTTACATTCCACCTGTGGGCTAACTGCGCCTGGGACAGGACCACAATATTAATTGCACACTGCACCAGAGTCAACCGAGAAGACACCCCCAAAACCGATCACAAATTCAATACATTTATATATATCAAAGCAACATTTTTTTTAAAAAATCCATGTTTAATTTGCACATCATCAACATTCATGCAGCTGCCTTTGCAACCAGAAAGTTTATCATTGGGATCTTATTTTGCTGCAGCTGCTGTTTTTGCAGCTGGAGGGAGGAATCTGTCCCTCCTGCTGCAGAGCTGATTTGGGGGAGGAATATCCCCCCGGGGTCGATGCCCTTCCCCTCCCCAGGGCCCAGCGCTCAGGCTCCGGGGGAGAAAATCACTCGAGGTCCGCTGATCCAAAGAAAAATAAATTTCATACCCCACCTTAAAATGAAGCACGGGGCAGACCTCCAGCCCGCCACCAAATGTGTGGGGCTTCTAGTTAGTGGTTAACTAGCACTTAACTAGCAGGTGATCTGGTTATCCAGTTTAATTCATTGACATCTTTCCTCCTCCCTCCGCCCCCTCACTTCAAAGGGGAAATGTCAGGCGCCAGGTTTTAACCCCGACTGGTTATGCTAGTTGTCACTAGTTAAGGTGTTAACTAGCGCCCCCTCGGTTCAACTCACCGACCGCCTCGAGCTGGAATAAACATGAACCGCGCGAGCCCGATCCCTCCGCCCCGCCGTGAGCCGCCGGCACGCACCACACAGCCCCTCCTCCCTGCGTCATCGCGTACAGCCGCTCGACGCACACGCCCCTCCTCCCCACGCCCCCTCTGCGTGTATCCGTGCGCGTAGTGGCGGGGGAAGGGCAGGGGGAGGGGACTCCTCAAGAGTCCATCAACAGGATGCATGTAGCTGGAGACGGAAAACCCCAGCCAGCCTTTCTGTGGAGCGACTGGCCTGGAGTCTCCAGGAATTTAATATATGTTTAAAATATTTTTACTATTTTAATTCTTTAAACCCCTCAGGATTGGCCTGGAATCTCTAGGAATTGAATATGTTTTTTAAATTATTTTTACTATTTTAATTCTTTAAAACTCTTCAGGACTAGTCTGGAATCTCCAGCAATTGAATCTATTTTTTAAATATTTTAAAATATTTTTACTATTTTAATTCTTTAACTCTTCAGGACTAGTCTGGAATCTCCAGCAATTGAATCTATTTTTTAAATATTTTAAAATATTTTTACTATTTTAATGCTTTAACTCTTCAGGACTAGTCTGGAATCTCCAGCAATTGAATATATTTTTAAAATATTTTTACTACTTTAATTCTTTAACTCTTCAGGACTAGTCTGGAATCTCCAGCAATTGAATATATTTTTTAAATATTTTTACTATTTTAATTCTTTAACTCTTCAGGACTGGCCTGGAATCTCCAGCAATTGAATATATTTTTAAAATATTTTTACTATTTTAATTCTTTAACTCTTCAGGACTAGTCTGGAATCTCCAGCAATTGAATATATTTTTTAAATATTTTAAAATATTTTTACTATTTTAATTCTTTAACTCTTCAGGACTAGTCTGGAATCTCCAGCAATTGAATATATTTTTTAAATATTTTAAAATATTTTTACTATTTTAATTCTTTAACTCTTCAGGACTAGTCTGGAATCTCCAGCAATTGAATATATTTTTTAAATATTTTTACTATTTTAATTCTTTAACTCTTCAGGACTAGTCTGGAATCTCCAGCAATTGAATATATTTTTTAAATATTTTAAAATATTTTTACTATTTTAATTCTTTAACTCTTCAGGACTAGTCTGGAATCTCCAGCAATTGAATATATTTTTAAAATATTTTTACTATTTTAATTCTTTAACTTTTCAGGACTGGCCTGGAATCTCCAGCAATTGAATGTGTTTTTCAAATGTATTTTTATTATTTAATTCCCCTGGGGGCTGGCCTCCAGGAATTGAAAATCATTTTTAATATTTTGTAATATTTTAAACTATTTTAATTATTTAACCCTCCAGGACTGGTCTGGAATCTCCAGAAATTTAAGAACTTTTTTAATGTTTTGTAATATTTTTATTTTTATAATATTTAATATTTTAATTATTTAACCCTCTAGGATTGGAGTCGACAGAAATTGAAGATCTTTTAAAAATATTTTTATGATTATATTTTTAAAATGTCACTGACAAGGCCAGCATTTGTTGCCCAACCCTAATTGCCCTTAAACAGGGGGAATTGCAAGGCCATTTCAGAGGGCAGTTAAGAGTCAACCACATTGCTGTGGATCTGGAGTCATATATAGGCCAGACCTTTTTTCATTCAGTCATGGGATGTGGGCTTCGCTGGCTGGGCCAGCATTTATTGCCCATTCCTAATTGCCCTTGAGAAGTTGATGGTGAGCTTCTTCCTTGAACTGCTACCAGGTATGGAAGGCAGATTTCCTTTCCTAAAGGGGCATTAGTGAAATAGATGGGTTTTTTATAGCAATTAACATTAATTAATTCAGTACCAGATTTTATTAATTAAATTTAAACTCTCCCAGCTGCCCTGGTGGGATTTGAACCCATGTTCCTCCTTGATTCCTAATCCAGTGACATTACCACTACACAGCTCATCTCCCTACCCCCATCAATCTCCAAGATAATGCTGTGTACAATAGAACCACAGAAAAGTTACGGCACAGTAAGGGGCCATTCAGCCCATCGTGTCTGTGCTGGCCAAAAATGAAAAACTAGCTGCCCATTCTAATCCCACCTTCCAGTACTAGAAAAATTATAAGGACATTAAAAAGATAGGGTTTTTGTTTAGTTTCTTTTCTGAACATTTCTCTTTACCAGATATAGAAATATTAAACTTTCTGTTTTTATTTCAGGCTTCCAGCATCTGCAGAATTTTGCTTTTATTATGAAAACTTTGAAAATGGTGGCGGGGAGAAAGACTGTTTGACTGACGGTCAAGCATCATCCAATTGGGAGTCCCTACGCCACATGGACTGTAGCAGTTCAAGAAGGCGGCTCAACACCATCTTCTCAAGGGCAATTAGGGATGGGCAATAAATGCTGGCCTAGCCAGGGACACCCACATCCCATAAATGATTTTTTTTTTTAAAAAACTTCAGTTAGAAAGATAGATTGGAGATTAGGTTTCCCTTGGGAGAAAAGAAGAAGGTTTGATAGAGGTGTTCAAAATCATGAGGGGTCTGGACAGAGTAGATCGGGAGAAACTGTTTCCACCCATGAAATGATCCAGAATGAGAGGGCACAGATTTAAAGTAACTGGCAAAAGCGACGGGAGAGAGAAAGGTTTTTGCTCAGACAACAGCTAAGGTCTGGCATGCGCTGCCTGAGAGTGTGGCGGAAGCAGATTCCATCGAGGCATTCAAAAGGGAATTAGACTGCGATCTGAAAAGGAAGAATGTGCAGGGTTACAGGGAGAATGGTACCAAGTAAGTTGCTGGTCCGGAGAGCTGGTGCAGACATGATGGGCCAAATGGCCTCCTCCTGCACTGTAAGAATTTTGTAATTCTCCGAGGTACTTTTTCTTTTAAGTTTCTCTGAACATTTCTATTTACCAGATATGAAAACATTGAAAATGGGAGCAAAAGGGCTGTTTGGTTGACAGTCAAACATCATCCCATTGGGTTATGAGTCCTTTTGCTTTCCAACTGGTGTAGGGAGGCAATACATGACAAGGATGGATGTGTTGGCCAA
Source organism: Carcharodon carcharias (assembly GCF_017639515.1). Classification (NCBI taxonomy): domain Eukaryota; kingdom Metazoa; phylum Chordata; class Chondrichthyes; order Lamniformes; family Lamnidae; genus Carcharodon; species Carcharodon carcharias. Next base: position 12,913,819 of record NC_054499.1, on the reverse strand, counting down.
CTAATGGCTGGAACAGGGGGGCAAGTCATGTGATGAAACCTCCAGGAATACGTTTGATCACTGTTGGCAACCCTACCTCTGGGCAGGTCAATACAACCAGTGTTAGGTTGAGGGGGAGACATTGGCTTAGTGATAGTGTCACTGGACTAGAAATCTAGAAGCTCAGGCGTTGGGGAGGCAGGTTCAAATCCTGCCTTAGCAGCTGGTAGAATTTATATTCAATTAATAAAATGTGGAATGTAAAGCTAGCCTCAATACTGGTAACCATGAAACTATCATTGATTGTTGTTAAAACCCCATCTGGTTCACCAATTTCCCTTTAGGGAAGGAAATCTTCTGTCCTTACCTGGTCTGGCCTACATGTGACTCCAGACCCACAGAAATGTGGTTGACTCTGAAATGGCTGATCAAGCCACTCAATTCAAGGGCAATTAGGGATGGGTAACAAGCACTGTCCTCACCAGTGATGCCCACATCCCATGATAGAATAAAGAAACTCAGCCTTGGTTATTGAGTGAGTGACTCAAAACAAGGACAACACCTGCCCATGGAGAGTCTATTAATGTGGGAATGCCATTGTGTGCAGGTACCACACAGGAGACTCTTACTGCCTGCCCATAGGGTTTTAGCTGTGTTACATACACATGTTCATTAGCTATTAAGTCCTGGAGTGGGGCTTGAATCCAGAGTTTTGGCTCAGAGGTAGGGACACTACCCACTGAGCCACAAGCCCTCCTTCAACACCCAGCCTTCAAAGGCTCCCTTGCAGTGTTGAAGGGCCTGCATTTATAAACCACTTCACACAAGAACACGAGAAATAGGTCATTCCGCTGCTCGAGCCTGCTCCACCGTTCAATATGATCATGGCTGATCTTGGGCTTCAACTCCACTTTTGTACCCATTCCCCATATCCCTTGATTCCCTGAGACACCAAAAGTTTGTCTACCCTGGCCTTAAATGAATTCAATGATGGAGCATCCACAACCCTCTGGGGGAGAGAATTCCAAAGATTCACAACCCTTTCACCACCTCACTGCATTCTAAACTACTTCATTGAGGGCATGGTCACTGGGTGACCAACTGTCCTGTATTTTCACATTTCATCCAAGAGGGCGCCTCATCCAAAAGACAGAGTAGCACTCCTTCAGTACTGTTACTGGGGGTGTCAACCTTGATTTTTGGTGAGGGAGGTACACCCTCCCTACCTAACAGTACTGTGGGTGTGCCTACACCACATGGTCTACAGTGGTTCACCACCAGCTTCTCAAGGACAACTAGGCCTGGGCAATAAATGCTGGCCCAGCCAGTGAAGCCCATACCCCATGAATGAATTTTAAAAAAATTATCTCCTTTTGTGGTCCGGTGTCATACCTTGTTTCAAAATGCTCCTGTGAAGTAATGTGGGATTTATTTATACATTAAGGGTTCCATATAACTATAAGTTGTTGGCTAACCTTGTTGCCTCCCTCAACTCTCATGTCCTTGCAAGGTTGTCACTGATTAGGAGTTTGATGTTTACCCCAAAAATATACTTTCTTGTTACAGGTACCTTATCATACAGAAGGTCGTAGAGGCCAAATCACTGAATATATTTAAGAAGGAAATAGATAGATTTCTAGACTCTAAAGACATCAAGGGACATGGGGAGAGAGCAGGAGTATGGCTTTGAGATAGAGGGTCAGCCATGATCATATTGAATGGCGGAGCAGGCTCAAAGGGCCGAATGACCTACTCCTGCTCCTATCTTCTATGTTTCTACAATTCAGTTGTGACAATCTGTAAAGAACATTACAGGACAATTGGTCAAAACAGCTCTCTGTGGGGGGTGGAGGGGTGGGTGCGTCTCGTTCCACTTATTATACAATTTACATCTACATTTACAAGACATTTCAATATTTTCTGATGCAAACACCCAACCCGAGGGGCTTTACACTGTCTGTTCCACTCCAGAGACTTGCATAAGCTCCAGGCAGACACTGCCAGTGCAGTTGCTGAGGGAGTGCAGCACTGTCAGTGGCACTCTCTTTTCGATGGGCTATTAAACCCTCTGCCCTCTCAGCTAGACCATATTGCTCCATAGTAGGGGAGCTCTCCCCAGTGTCCTGGCCAACATTACTACAATAGATTATATGATCCTGTTTCTATTTCTTATGATGGTTTTATGGTCATTATCAAACTGCTGTTTATGAAAGCTCTCTGTCCGCAGTTTGGCTGTCACTTTTCCTTTGTTACCACGGTGACTTCAAAAGTGCCTGTTGAGTGGAAAACACTTTGGAAAGTCGTCAAGTTGAAAGAGGTGCGAAATGAAAACAAGTCTTTCTTTACTAACCCATCCCCTGCGATTTTGCAATTGGGCTGTTCACAGCCAGTCTAATCTTTAAGTGAAACATGATTAGAAGGCACAGCATAATTGGATTAGGAATACAAGCATAATTCAATTCCCATTTAAAAATTTTTAAAAATATATTACCATTATAAATTCTGTGTTCACCTTTATAATGGAGAATTCCTATGTAAACTGTCACGCTGTAGTTACAACTTCCTGCCAAGGGCGGTGCTGTAACATCTCCATTTTTTGCATCTCCCAGCTAGTCGTGCAGAGAAGTATTTTATGCAAGAATCTTCTGACTGGGTGACCTGATCCAATTATCCCTCACCCTTTAAGTCACTTGGTCTGAAGTTGACATGTGGCTTTGATTTTGCTTCTAGTCAGTAGGTCGAGTCGTGGAGTTAAAGAAAATGTGTGACAGATCCCCAAACGCATTGAATTGGAGCTGCGTTCATGTCTTAAGAGCTGAATTAGAGCTCTGGAACCCTTTGATAAAGAGCTGGGTACTGTGAAGGAAAGGTAGCGGGGCTGGTGTCGCAGAAGCATGAAAACAAAACATGGCCAGTTTCATCTGCTGCATCTTGTGAGACGTAGCTAGGCTACAACAACAACTTGCATTTCTATAGCACCTTTAAAGTGGTAAAGTAGCACTTCGCAGGAGCATCGCCGGACAGACTTTGACATCGAGCCACGCAAGGAGATGTTAGGAGCAGGTTTGGTCGAAGAAGTGGGTTTTGAGGAGCATCTTCAAGGAAGAGAGGGAGGGGATTCCCATTTAAAAATTTTTTAAAATATATTACCATTATAAATTCTGCATTCACCTTTATAGTGGAGAATTCCTGTGTAAACCGTCACACTGTAATTACAACTTCTTGCCAAGGGTGGCACTGTAACATCTCCATTTTCATTCCAGAGCTTAGGGACCAAGCAGCTGAAGGCACGACTGCCGATGGGGGAATCGGGGAAGGTGGAGGAGGCCAGGATCAGATGAATGTGGAGTTGTAGGATGGGGGGAGGTTGTGGAGATGGGAGAGCGGTGGAGTTGGGGGTGTGAGGAGGTGTGGCGCTGGGGGAAGTGCAAGGCCATGGAAAGGTTTGAAAACAGGGAAGGCAATTACAAAATTCAGGCTTCACAGTAAAGTCCTGCCGTTCGCAGGGGCTTATGTTCCGGTCGGAACCTCTCAAACAGCGAAATCGTGAACGACGAACATACTTTCCAATGGGAGTCAAGTAGGTAGGTCCCAGCCATCCTAACATTTTACCTGGAAAAAGGATCTAAGGCAATAAAAGATTATGTTTTTAATAAATTTAAAGAGAAATTTACTGGAGGAATTGTTTAATACAACAAGAGAAATGTAAAATCTGTCACATTTATAGTACTTTACTTGAGAATGGAGGTGGACTGTGATCAGCAGCAATGAGGAGCACAAACGTGCAAACAACAGCAGACATGCCACGCGTGCTTTATACTGCAGCCACGCGTGCTTTATACTGCAGGAAATGCGTCGTGGACACCTTCCTTTTCTTAAAGGTATTTAGACGACTTTTCCCTTTTGTGGCATTTTCTAAAGATGGCTTCTTTTTTATTCTGTTTAAAACGACGGATGAGTGAACACTTAGGCCCCGCAGCACATGAACTGGCAAGCAAAGACTTTTGGGCAGATAAGCGAATTCGCAAAAGAGGAAGTCGCAAAGGGCAATACTTTTTAGTGCCGTGGACCAGCAGCCGCTGTCGGGCAGCAAGCACAGGGGTGACGAGTGAACAGGACTTGGTGTGGGGTTTGAATGCAGAGGTTCGGATGAGCTCAAGTTGACGGAGGGCGGGAGGCTGGCCAGGACAATGGGGGAATCGGGGAAGGTGGAGGACTTTACTGTGAATGCTGGAACATTGCAAACGGCAGGACTTTACTGTGAATGATGGAACATTCCAGAAGTGACAAAGGCATGGATGAGGGTTTGGGTGGCAAAGGAGCTGAGGCAGGGGCGGAGACAGCAATATTACAGCTCAGGTTAAATACAGCTTCACCTTAGTGTAGACTGCTTTCCTCAAGGCATTTCTTTCATGTCTATTAGGAAATATCTAATACTTGTAAATGCTCGCTCATAATATAATAATGCATTGTTCATTATGTGGCAGATCATTTATCATTATGCAGCACTGTATCCTCCAACTTACTATGAACAAGACAATACACAATCTGCGAATCATTTTGTGATGTCACGTGTAACACCATGATACAACTATATGGCTTAAGCAACGTCAAAGAACAAAGAACAAAGAAAAGTACAGCACAGAAACAGGCCCTTTGGCCTTCCAAGCCTGCTCCGATCATATTGCCCGTCAACTAAAACATTTTGCACTTCCAGGGTCCGTATCCCTCTATTCCCATCCTATTCATGTATTTGTCAAGCTGCCTCTTAAAGACCACTATCGTACCTGCTTCCACCACCTCCTCTGGCAGCGAATTCCAGACACTCACTACCCTCTGCGTAAAAAACTTGCCCCGCACATCACCTTTATAGTTTTCTCCTCTCACCTTAAATCTATGTCCCCTAGTAATTGACTCTTCCACCCTGGGAAAAAGCTTCTGACTATCTACTCTGTCCATGCCACTCATAATTTTGTAAACTTCTATCAAGTCGCTCCTCAATCTCCGTCGCTCTAGTGAGAACAATCCGAGTTTCTCCAACCTCTCCTCATAGCTAATAACCTCCAGACCAGGCAGCATCCTGGTAAACCTCCTCTGCACCCTCTCCAACGCCTCCATATCCTTCTGGTAATGTGGTGACCAGAATTGCACGCAATATTCCAAGTGTGGCCTAACCAAGGTTCTATACAGCTGCAGCATGATTTCCCAGCTTTTATACTCAATACCCCTGCCAATGAAGGCAAGCATGCCATATGCCTTCCTGACTACCTTATCCACCTGTGTTGCCACTTTCAGTGACCTGTGGACCTGTACACCCAGATCCCTCTGCCTGTCGATGCACTTAAGGGTTCTGCCATTCGCTGTGTAATTCCTGTCTGTATTAGACCTTCCAAAATGCATTACCTCGCATTTGTCCGGATTAAACGCCATCTGCCATTTCTCCGCCCAAGTCTCCAACCGATCTATATCCCGTTGTATCCTTTGACAATCCTCTTCACTATCTGCAACTCCTCCAACCTTAGTGTCGTCTGCAAACCTACTAATTAGCCCAGCCCAGTTACATTTTCCTCCAAATCATTTATGTTATTGCTATTACAGAGACTTGGTTGAAGGATGGACAGGATTGGCAGATAAATGTTCCAGGATTTAGATGTTTCAGGCAGGATAGAGAGGGATGTAGAAGAGGTGGGGGAGTTGCACTGCTGGTTAAGGGGAATATCACAGCTGTACGACAGGAGGACACCTCATTAGGCTCATGCAGCGAGGCAATATGGGTAGAGCTCCGGAATTGGAAAGGTGCAGTCACAATGTTGGGGGTTTACTATAGGCTTCCCAATTGCCGGCGGGAGATTGAGGAACAGTTATGTAGGCAGATTTTGGAAAGTTGTAAGAGCAATAGGGTTGTTGTGGTGGGTGATTTTAATTTTCCCTATATTGACTGGGAATCACTTAGTGCTAGGGGTTTGGATGGTGCAGAATTTGTAAGGTGCATTCAGGAGGGCTTCCTGAAACAATATGTAGATAGTCCAACTAGGGAAGGGGCAATACTGGACCTGTTATTCAGGAATAACCCGGCCAGGTGGTCGAAGTTTCAGTAGGAGAACATTTCGGGAAAAGTGACCATAATTCAGTAAGTTTCAAGGTACTGGTGGATAACGATAACAGGAGTCCCCAGATTAAGATGCTTAATTGAGGGAAGGCTAATTATAACAATATTAGGCAGGAACTGAGGAATCTAGACTGAAGGCAAATGTTAGAGGGCAAATCAACAATTGACATCTGGGGGGCTTTCAAACGTCAGTTGATAAGAATTCAGGACTGGCATGTTCCTTCTAGGATGAAGGATAAGTATGGCCAGTTTCAGGAACCTTGGATAACGAAGGACATTGTGAGATTAGTCAAAAAGAAAAGGGAAGCATTCGTAAGGGCTAGAAGGTTGGGAACAGATTAAGCCCATGGAGAATACAAAGAGAGTAGGAAGAAACTTAAGCAAGGAGTCAGGAGGGCTAAAAGGGGTCATGAAAAGTCACTGGCAACCAGCATTAAGGAAAATCCCAAGGTCTTTTATACATATGTAAAGGGCAAGAAGGTAGCCAGGGAAAGGGTGAGCCCACTCAGGGACAGAGGTGGGAATCTGTGTGTGGAGCCAGAAGAAATGGGACAGATACTGAATGAATACTTCTCATCAGTATTCACCAAATAGAAGGACTTAGCGGTTGATTTGTGTAGGGAAGAGTGTGTAGATAGCCTGGATCATGTTGAAATCAAAAAAGAGGAGGTGTTAGGCATCTTGAAGAATATTAAGGTGGATAAGTCCCCAGGGCTAGATGGGATCTACCCCAGAGTACTGAGGGAGGCAAGGGAGGAGATTGCTGGGGTCTTCACAGAAATCTTTGTATCCTCACTAGCTATGGGTGAGGTCCCAGAGGACTGGAGAATGGCCAATGTTGTTCCATTGTTTAAGAAGGATATCAGGGATAATCCAGGAAATTACAGGCCGGTGAGCCTTACGTCAGTGGTAGGGAAATTATTGGAGAAGATTCTTCATGACAGGATTTACTACCATTTGGAAGTAAATGGGCATATTAGTGAGAGGCAGCATGGTTTTGTGGAGGGGAGATCGTGTCTCACTAACTTGATCCAGTTTTTCGAGGAAGTGACAAAGATGATAGACGATGGAAAGGCAGTGGATGTTATATACATGGATTTCAGTAAGCCCTTTGACAATCCCTTTAAGCGGTCCCATTCCTTAGAAGAACATAAGAAATAGGAGCAGTAGTAGGCCATTCAGCCCCTCGAGCCTGCTCCATCTGCAGCTGATATTTTAAAATTCATTCACGGATGTGGGCTTCGCTGGCTGGGCCAGCATTCATTGCCCATCCCTAGCTGCCCTCGGGAAGGTGGTGGTGAGGTGCCTTCTTGAACCGCTGCAGTCCATGTGGTGTAGGTACACCCACTGTGCTGTTAGGGGGGGTTCCAGGAATTTGACCCAGCGACTGTGAAGGAACAGCAATATATTTCCAAGTCAGGATGGTGAGTGACTTGGAGGGGAAATTCAAGGTGGTTGTGTTCCCATGAGTCTGCTGCCCTTGTCCTTCTAGATGGTAGAGGTCGCGATTTTGGAAGGTGCTGTCGAAGGAGCCTTGGTGAATTTCTGCAGTGCATCTTGTAGATGGTACATACACTGCTGCTGCTGTGCGTCAGTGGTGGAGGGAGTGAATGTTTGTGGATGGAGTGCCAATCAAGTGGGCTGCTTTGTCCTGGATGGTGTCAAGCTTCTTGAGTGTTGTGGGAGCATCACTCAACCAGGCAAGTGGGGAGTATTCCCATCACACTCCTGACTTCTGCTTTGTAGATGGTGGACAGGCTTTGGGGAGTCAGGAGGTGAGTTACTCATTGCAGGATTCCCAGCCTCTGACTGCTCTTGTAGCCACAGTATTTATTTGGCTGGTCCAGTTCAGTTTCTGGTCAATGGTAATTCCCACGATGTTGATGGTGGGGGATTCAGTGATGGTAATGGCATTGAATGCCAAGGGGCGATGGTTAGATTCTCTCTTGCTGGAGATGGTCATTGCCTGGCACTTGTGTGGCGCGAATGTTACTTGCCACTTGTCAGCCCAAGTCTGGATATTGTCCAGTTCTTGCTGCATTTGAACATAGACTGCATTAGTATCTGAGGAATCACAAATGGTGCTGAACATTGTGCAATCATCAGTGAACATCTCCACTTCTGACCTTATGATGGGAGGAAGATCATTGATGAAGCAGCTGAATATGGTTGGGCTGAGGACACTACCCTGAGGAACTCCTGCAGTGATGTCCTGGAGCTGAGATGACTGACCTCCAACAACCACAACCGTCTTCCTTTGTGCTAGGTATGACTTCAACCAGCGAAGAGTTTTCCACCCGATTCCCAAAGACTCCAGTTTTGCTTGGGCTCCTTGATACCATGCCTGGTCAAATATGGGCTTGAAGTCAAGGGCAGTCACTCTTACCTCACCTCTGGAGTTCAGTTCTTTTGTCCATTTTTGAACCAAGGCTGTAATGAGGTCAGGAGCTGAGTGGCCCTGGCGGAAGCCAAACTGGGTGTCAGTGAGCTGGTTATTGCTGAGCAAGTGCCGCTTGATAGCACTGTTGATGACCATTACTTTACTGATGATGGAGAGTAGACTGATGGGTTGGAATTGGCCTGGTTGGATTTGTCCTGCTTTTTGTGTACAGGACATACCTGGGCAATTTTCCACATAGATGCCAGTTTTGTAGCTGTACTGGAACAGCTTGGCTAGGGGTGCGGCAAGTTCTGGAGCACAAGTCTTCAGCACTATTGCCGGAATATTATCAGGGCCCATAGCCTTTGCATTATCCAATGCCTTCATCTGTTTCTTGATATCACGTGGAGTGAATCCAATTGGCTGAAATCTGGCATCTGTGATGCTGGGGATCTCTAAAGGAGGCCAAGATGGATCAGCCACTAGGCACTTCTAGCTGAAGATTGTAGCAAATGCTTCTGCCTTATCTTTTGCACTGATGTTCTGTGTTCCTCTGTCATTGAGGATGGGGATATTTGTGGAGCGTCCTCCTCTAGTGAGTTGTTTAATTGAGCACCATCATTCACGACTGGATGTGGCAGGACTGTAGAGCTTAGATCTGATCCGTTGGTAATGGGATCGCTTAGCTGCGTCTATCACTTGTCGCTAATGCTGCTTGGCATGCAAGTAGTCCTGTGTTATAGCTTCACCAAGTTGACACCTCATTTTTAGGTATGCCTGGTGTTGCTCCTGGCATGTCCTCTTGCACTTTTCATTGAACCAGGTTGATCCCCTGGCTTGATGGTAATGGTAGAGTGGGGGATATGCCAGCCCATGAGGTTTACAGATTGTGTTCGAGTACAATTCTGCTGCTGCTGATGGCCCACGGCATTTCATGGATGCCCAGTCTTGAGTTGCTAGATCTGTTCGAAATCTATCCAATTTAGCATGGTGGTAGTGCCACACAACACAATGGAGAGTATCCTCAATGTGAAGGTGGGACTTCATCTCCACAATGACTGTGCAGTGATCACTCCTACCGATACTGCCATTGACAGATGCATCTGTGGCAGGCAGGTTGGTGAAGATGAGGCCAAGTATGTTTTTCCCTTTTGTTGGTTCCCCCATCACCTGACACAGACCCAGTCTAGCAGCTATGTCCTTTAGGATTTGGCCAACTCGGTCAGTAGTGGTGCTACCAAGCCACTCTTGGTGATGGACATTGAAGTCCCCCACCCAGAGTACATTCTGCGCCCTTGCCACCCTCAGTGCTTCATCCAAGTGGTGTTCAATATGGAAGAGCATTGATTCATCAGCTGAGGGAGGGCGGTACGTGGTACTCAGCAGGAAGATTCCTTGCCCACGTTTGACCTGATGCCCTCAGACTTCGTGGGGTCCGGAGTCGATGTTAAGGACTCCCAGGGCAACTCCCTCCTGACTGTATACCACTGTGCCCCCACCTCTGCTGGGTCTGTCTTGTCGATGGGACAGGACATACCCAGGGATGGTGACGGTGATGTCTGGGACATTATCTGTAAGGTATGATTCCATAAGTATGACTATGTCAGGCTGTTGCTTGACTAGACTGTGAGACTACCTCAACCCCAGCTTCTCCCACAATCTCAATATCCCTTGATTTCCACGGTACGGGAAAATCTATTGATCATGAACAATAAGCTCAAAGGGGCTAAATGGCCCAATCTTGTTCCTATCTTCCTTTGTAAGCCTATCTCCTGTGTTCTGACAGTGCCACTGGGTGGCACTCTCCTGGTTCCCCAGCTTCAGCAATAATCATTTCTGTGCATTCCGTTTTATTTATTCCCTCTTAAGTTGCACCAAATGAGGAATCAAACCATTCCCCAACCATTCAACCCCCAATGCCATTGTGAAGCCGTAGGATTTTCAAACAGGTCTCCAGGGAGCCAGTGGATGAGTGGGGAGATCGCAGGCGATTCTCACATGAGCTGAAGTAATAGGAGCTGGAATGGTCCATTCGGCCCTTTGAGTCTGCTCTGACATTCAACAAGATCAAGGCTGATCTTCTGTCTACTCCACCTTCCCGCACTGTCTTCAAATCCCTTAGCTCCCTTAGTTTCCCAAAATCTATTGACCTCAGTCTTTACTATATTCAATGATGGACCATCCACAGCTCTCCAGGGTAGAGAGTTCCAAATACTCACAACCATCTGAATGAAGAAATTTCTCCTCATCTCAGTCTGGAATGGCCCAGGTTCCTATCTCTGTACTTCCCCAACCAAGGAAAACACCTTCTGATCGGTCAACCGCCTGAAGAATGTTACATGTTCAAAATTAGATCACTGCTCAACCTTTTAAATTCTACTCAATCCCTCCTCATAGGACAACCCCTCATTGCGGGAATCAGTCTAGTGAACCTTCATTGCACCCACTGAGGCAGGTATACCCTTCCTTAGGTAAGGAGACCATAACTGTACTTAATACAACCCAAACCATTGTCTCTTGAGAATTTGGTACATTTCTCTATTGATAAGTTGCTAACACATTATCTCTGTTGCTCTGTCCCTTAGCCATGACCTAACTATATGGTAGAAGAGGCCCAAGGGGTTGAATGTCTGTTCCGATGTTCCTAATATAGGAATACAATGTTTTTCTATATTCTTTCATGGGACTGGGTGTCAGTAAGGCCAGCATTTGTTGCCCACTCTTAATTGCCCTTGAACTGAGTGGCCTACTCGGCCATTTCAGAGGGGCAGCTAGGAGTCGTCCACATTGCTGCAGGTCTGGAGTCACATGTAGGCCAGACCGGGTAAGGACGGCAGATTTCCTTCCCTAAAGGGGCATTAGTGAACCAGATGGGTTTTTTTATGACAGCCCACAGCAGTGTGGTTGACTCTTAACTGCCACCCTGAAATGGCCAAGCAAGCCACTCAGTTCAAGGGTAATTAGGTATAGGCAACAAATGCTGGTCTTGCCAGTTACACCCACACCCCACGAAAGAATAATAATAATCCAATAGATGGGGACAAAAAAGGGCCTGGAATTGAAATTTAGTCTCAGTATTTGTCACCAATCACTGGAAAAAGGGCGCTGTAATATCGAGCCCCACTGACCCCTGAGCTGCAACAAATGTGGAAAAAGTTTGATCAACTCACCTAATTGTTTAATTTAGGTTAACAGAATACGAGCACCACGTAATAAGTAAATAACTGTTTATTGAACAAATTGCTTTTAACCGGCAGCAAAAGAAAGAAATATGAACTGCTAATTTGTAACCCTATAACCTAAACTCTACCTCTTCTTAAATCCCTAAACACACAAATATGTGACACATAGGACACGCAAAAACACAGATTTTAAGGGTGAGATAAAACAGTTCAATAGCACCAATTCCGGAGTACGGGTTTTGATGGGTTGATATTGATCAATGTCTTCCAAATTCTTTTCAGCTCTTTGTTGATGACAGGAGGTGGTCTTCCAGCACTTTCAGTCTAGTTCACTGGTTAAGCATTTGCCTTTCAATGTCTCTAACAGTGATTTTCCCCTTTGCCTCTTGACAGGGGTTTTCAGAGAGAGCAAGTTATAGAAATATGAGGAGAAAAAGCCAGCTAGCTATGATTGTAGAATTACTGGGCTCTTCCAAACACAGGAGAGAGAGGTTTTAGGTCTTTTTTCCTTTCAGGTTAGGAGCTATTCTGCTGCACTGCTCTCACACAAACACTGGTCACCTGGTCAGGACCCAATTAAAATGTTGTTGCCGGACAGTTCCCCATTGGACTAGACTCCTCCTCGGCACCATCCTGTCTTTCATGGCACACTCTGTTCCAGGACAGCAACATTGTATATATCCCTCACACTGTTCCAATAGACAGACCCCTCAAACTGCAGCCATTGTAATTTTAATCCACAGTCCAACAGAAATAAAAAGATATGTCCTTTACAATAATGGTGACTGTGACAACTATCACTGATTGTTATAAAAACCCACCTGCTTCACTAATATCCTTTAGAGGAGGAAATCTGCCATGCTTATCTAGTCTGGCCTACATGTGACTCCATGACAATTGACAATAGTTTCCTGGTCACCATGACTTCCCCTAAAATGTATCCAAACTATTCACCTCAACCACTCCCTGTGGGAGCGAGTTCCACATTCTCACCATTCTCTGGGTAAAGGAGTTTCTCCTGAATTCCCAATTGGATTTTCCTGGTGACTATCTTCTATTAATGGCCTCTAGTTATGCTCTTCCCCACAAGAGGAAATATTCTCTCTGTATCCGCCCTATCAAAACCTTTCAGAATTTTTCCGCGCTCTATTCATTCATGCCCTCAGCCTTTTTTCAGGAGAATAGTGATGGAGCCTGTCAATCCTTTCCTGATCTGTATATCCATGCCTGGAATACAATAGTATCAAGGATGAGGAAACTTCAGTTAGCGCAGAGAGACTAGAGAAAGCTTGGGCTGTTCTCCTGAGGGCAAAGAAGGGTCGGGAGGAGATTTAATTGAGGCGTTCACAATCATGAAGGGATTTGATAGAGTAAATAAGGAGAAATTATTTCCAGTGGCAGGAGGGTTGATAACCAGGGGGACACATTGAAAACTATTTGGCCAAAGAGCCAGAGGGGGATATGAGGCAACATATTTGTTACTCAGTGAATTGTTGTGCCTGAAGGGGGAGATGGAAGCAAATTCAACAGTAATGTTTAAAACGGGAATTGGATAAATACTCGAAGGGGAAAGATTAACAGGGTAAGAGCAGCAAGGGGGAGTGTGGGATTAATTGGATGGCACTTTTCAAAGAGCTGGCACTGGCATGATGGGCATAATGGCCTCCTTCTGTGTCCTAGCAGCCTGTGAAATTAAACACAGAGGGACAATATCCTGGGGATTATCATTGACCAGAAACTGAACTGAACCAGCCACATAAATACTGTGGCTTCAAGAGCAGGTCAGAGGCTGCGAATTCTGCGGTAAGTAACTCCTGACTCCCCAAAGCCTGTCCATCATCTACAAGCACAAGTCAGGAGTGTGATGCAATACTCTCCACTTGCCTTGATGAGTGCAGCTCCAACAACACTCAAGAAGTTTGACACCATCCAGGACAAAGCAGCCCTGCTTGATTGGCACCTCATCCACAAACATTCACTCCCTTCACCACTGACACACAGTAGCAACAGTGTGTACCATCTACAAGATGCACTGCAGGAACTCACCAAGGCTCCTTAGACAGCACCTTCCAAACCTACTAGCACTACCATCTAGAAGTACAAGGGCAGCAGATAGATGGGAACACCACCATCTGGAAACTCCCCTCCAAGCCACTCACCATCCTGACTTGGAAATATATTGGCTGTTCCTTCACTGTCGCTGGGTCAAAATCCTGGAACTCCCTTCCTAACAGCACTGTGGGTGTACCTACACCACGCAGACTGCAGCGGTTCAAGAGGGCAGCTCACCACCATCTTCTCAAGGGCAACTAGGGATGGGCAATAAATGCTGGTGTACCCAGCGATGCCCACATCCCTTGAATGAATTTTTAAAAACTGCCTCCAACCTCCCTCTCACTATCGCAGCCTCCTTTCTGATCAATCCAACTGCGGTCCCTGCTTCTCTGAAACATCCTCCCCCTCCCCCGACTTGTTCCTTTTCAGAATGTACACACACTTCCACAATGCCCAGATGTTGTGTTGAAATCTGCACTCATTGTACCAATCTCCTACTTCCTTCACCTCAGGGTTGCATTCTCCATTTTTTCCTACCTCTTACAAAACACAGCCTTCTAAAACACAAATTGCACAAATGACATGTTCCTGAATTTTGCCCACAACCCTCATCGTGACCTTTACGAAAGGCCTTTCCCTCAGCCGCGCAATTTAATAGTCACGAAACGTTCTTAAAATAATAACCCCATTAGAAATATCCTTTCCAAATTTCATGGAATGCACAGCACAGAAGCAGGCCACTTGGCTCATCTGCTCCGTGCTGGTGCTCATGTTCCATGTGACCCTCCTCCCACCCTCCCTTCATCTCACCCCACCACCGTACCCTTCTATTCCTTTCTCTCTCACATGCTCATCCAGCTTCCCCTTAAATGTGTCAGCAATATTCACCTCAACCACTCCCTGTGGTAACGAGTTCCACATTCTCAACACTCTGTCTAAAGTATCTCTGACTTCCCTATTAGTGACTATCTTATATTCCTGGCCCCTATTGGTCTTCCCCTGCACAAGCGGAAATATCTTCTCTACATCTACCCATAGATCTACCTATCTTCTCTATATCAAACCCCTTTATAATTTAAAACTCCCCTCACCCCTCAGCTGTCTCTTTCCAATGGGGTTGCCAACTGTGCTTAAAGGTATTCCTGGAGGTTTCATCACATGACTCCCCATGCTCCAGCCATTAGTCACCAACACATCCATCCTTGTGACGTACGGCCTTCCTACACCAGTTGGAAAGCAACAAGACTCACTACTCTTTTCTTCTCTGCCGATGCTGCCAGACCTGCTGAGTTTTTCCAGGTGATTCTGTTTTTGTTTTGACTCATTACCCAATTGAATGATGCTTGACTGTCAGCCAAACAGCCTCCCCCCCCATCCTTCCCTCCCAACTCCCCCCATTTTCAACATTTTTATATCTAATGAAGGGAAATGTTGAAAGAAAATGACAAAAAAAACTTCTAAAAAATGTTTCTTTGTTATTCCTTCATGGGATGTGGGCTGGATTAGTATTTATTGCCCATCCCCAATTGCCCCTTGTTCAGAGGGCATTTTAAGAGTCAACCACATTGTTGTGGGTCTGGAGTCACATGTAGGCCAGACCAGGTAAGGACGACAGAATTCCTTTCTCTAAAAGGGATTAGTGAACCAAGTGGGTTTTAGAAATGATTGCACTGTCATCATTAGACTTTTGACTCTAGATTGTTTTTTTTTATTGAATTCAAATCTCAACCATTTATCATGGAGTGGGATTTGAACTCAGATCCCCAGAGCATTACCATGGGTCTACTGTAACACTAGCCCCATGACAATACCATTACGCCACCACCTACCCCTAACAGCCCAACCCGTTGGGATTAGAGAAGAGAAAGTTGAGAAGCTTCTTCGTGGAGGTGTTCAATATTGTGAGGAGCCAAAGCAGAGCAGATAGCAACTGTTCCCATTGCTGGAAGGGTTGAGAACCAGAGGGCACCATGTAAGGTAAATGGCAAAAAAAAAACACACCCCCAAAGGCGACGTGAGAAAATCTTTTTTTATGCACGTGATGACCATTTGGAAGACACTGCCTGAGAGTGCGGTGGAGACAGGTTCAAACATAGCTTTCAAAAGGGAAGTGGAGAGATGCCTCGGGGAGGGGGGGGTGGTGTGTGAAAAGGAGGAAGAGGAGGAAGAAGTGGAGGAAGAGTAGGGAGAAGAGGGAGAGGAAGGAGAGGAAAAGGAAGAAGAAGAAGAGGAAAATGAGCAAGAGGAGAAGGAAGAGGAAAAGGAGGAGGAAGAGGATGAGGAGTAAAAGGAAGAGGAAGAGGGAGAGGAAGAAAAGGAGGATGGAGAGGAGGAAGAGGAGGAGGGAGAGGAGGAAGAGGAGAAGGAAGAGGAAGAGGAGGAGGAGGAAGAGGAGGAGGAGGAGGGAGAGGAGGGAGAGGAGGGAGAGGAGAAGGGAGAAGAAAAGGAGGAGGAGGAGTAAAAGGAAGAGGAAAAGGAGGAGGAAGAGGAGGAGTAAAAGGAAGAGGAGGAAGAGGAAAAGGAGGGAGAAGAGGAGGAGGAGGAGGAAAATGAAGAGGAGGAGGAGGAAAAGGAAGAGGAAGAAGAGGAGGAGGAGGAAAAGGAAGAGGAAGAAGAGGAGGAAGAGGAGGAGGAAAAGGAAGAGGAAGAAGAGGAGGAAGAGGAGGAGGAGGAGGAAAAGGAAGAGGAGGAGGAGGAAAAGGAAGAGGAAGAAGAGGAGGAAGAGGAAGAGGAAAAGGAAGAAGAGGAGGAAGGGGAGGAGGAAAAGGAAGAGGAAGAAGAGGAGGAGGAGGAGGAGGTGGATGTCACTGGATTAGCAAATCCAGAAGACCCAGGGTAATCTGGGTTTGAATCCCTCCATGTGATAAAATCTGAATTCAATGTTAAAAATCTAGAATTAAAAGTCTAACGATGACCATTAAAAACCCAAAACAAAAACAAAAATACCTGGAAAAACTCAGCAGGTCTGGCAGCATCTGTGGAGAGGGACACAGTTAACGTTTCGAGTCCGTATGACTCTTCAACAGAACGGACTTTTACCATTAAAAACCCATCTGATTCACTAATCCCCTTTAGGGAAGGAAATCTGCCATCCTTACCTGGTCTGGCCTACATGTGACTCCAGACCCACAGCAATGTGGTTGACTCTTAAGTGCCCCTCTGAACCAGGGACAATTAGGGATGAGGCAATAAATGCTGGCCCAGCCAGCGATACCCCACATCCCATGAATGAATGCAAAGGGGGAGGGGGAATGATGGACTGGCTGTTGCTGCTCTGTTGGGAGAGCCAGCCTGGGTGCGAGACGGGCCGAGCGGTCTTTCAGCGCTGCTGCTTTAAACCATTCATTCTCTGGTTTTACCTCCAGGGATCGGGCACAGCAGCTATTCTGCAGGCTGGTCAAGCCGGGAGGGTTGGCAGCCCCATCCACCCCCGCCCCCCACCCCCCCGGCCAGGTGAGCTCCCCAATCCCTTTCCAGCCTTTCCTGATAAGGAATACTTCAGCTTCTGCTAAACTCCCAACACTGTTAAATATTTGTGCCTGACTGCAAATCGTTTATTTGTTTTAACCCCACCCACCACCCCCTCGATAAGGATTTGAGAGTCAGTGTTTCATCCACATGTATTTCCCTTAACTCTCAAGCAATTGCTTGTGGCAGTCACATGCACCAGAGGTAGGTCCCGTATCGTTTCCTTCAACACACCTCTGCTGGACACACATGGAAAAATCCCAAATGCAAGTGACTGCAGAGTCCGCCCTCACCGTCTCTGTATAGCTCAAATCCTACCCTCTCTTCCCAAGAGGCAAACTCAGAAGGATTTCACCCTCTCTCTCTTCCACCATTTACTGGAACAATCCTTTCTGTCAGAGAGAGAAGGAGAGAGAGAGGAAAAGGGGGGGGGGGGGGAAGGAAAAGAGGATGATTTAGTTACAGGAAAAGCTGCTTTATTCCTGAATAACCTCTGCTCCCTTGTTTCGATCGGAAAGTTGGCTGTGCAGCTTGGAACCATGTACGAGGAGGTAAGATGCCATTGGTTGTAAGATTTTTTATTTCTTTTAAATTATTTTGCTTTTCAGCTAGATACTAGAAATTCAGTAATGTTGCGGGATCCGGATATTGACACACAGAGAGAGAGGGGAGGAGAGGGGGGGGTTGGGGGGGAGGTTGGTGGTTTCCAGGAAATGTACAAAGTTGGAGAAGCATTTTCGGTGAGGGAGGGAGGCGGCTCTGGAGCTGAGGAACATGTTTTGGTGGACCCTAGATTTTTTTGAGTGCATCCAAGGGTCACGTCTTCCCTTGGGAATACCTCGAATTAGCGGGAGATGGAGGGAGAAGCTTTTTTTTCGACAGTGTGATGTATGGGGGACTCGAGGGAGTAGCCCAGTTTGTACTCTAATTTTTTCTGCTCATTGCGAGGAGTTGGGATCTGAGCCACACACAGAGAGAGAGAGAGAGGTGGGAGTTTTGCCTTAAAAATAAACCCTGGGGGTGGTTGTAGGGTCGGGAAAGGGGCGCCGTGTCTTCCTCCCAGAGTCGAATAGCCGTCCACTCACTCCCTTTGGCGCGTCGGGAATGGGCGGGGGGAGCAGCCCTCCTGCCTGCCGGAATCAACCCACCCCAGGGGGAGGGAGGGAAGGGATATAAGCCCTGCCAAGAGATTAATGGTTTTAAAACTTTATAAAGAGGGGAAGGGGTGGTCTGCTCTTAAGAATATCGCACAGCAAGAGCGTGGGACATCTGAAGGACTGACTCACTGGTCGAATATCCGCTCATGAGCTCCGGTTGCTCTGTTGACTGATTAAACTCGGCTGATCATTTCATAGTGCTCTTTTTCCCTAGTTGTGACATGTATAAATGTGTCAATATTTACAGGGGGTCCCAGGGAGTGTGTCAGTATTTACAGGGGGTCCCTGTGGAGTGTGTGTCAGTATTTACAGGGGGTCCCTGTGGAGTGTGTGTCAGTATTTACAGGTGGGTCCCCGGGGAGTGTGTGTCAGTATTTACGGGGGTCCCCGGGGAGTGTGTGTCAATATTTACGGGGGTCCCAGGGAGTGTGTCAGTATTTACAGGGGGTCCCTGTGGAATGTGTGTCAGTATTTATAGGGGGGGGGGGGTCCCGGGGAGAGTGTGTCAGTATTTACAGGGGGTCCCTGTGGAGTGTGTGTCAGTATTTACAGGGGGTCCCAGGGAGTGTGTCAGTATTTACAGGGGGTCCCTGTGGAGTGTGTGTCAGTATTTACAGGTGGGTCCCCGGGGAGTGTGTGTCAGTATTTACAGGGGTCCCCGGGGAGTGTGGGTCAGTATTTAGAGGGTTCCCGGGGAGTGTGTGTCAGTATTTACGGGGGTCCCCGGGGAATGTGTGTCAATATTTACGGGGGTCCCCGGGGAGTGTGTGTCAGTATTTATGGGGGTCCCCAGGGAGTGTGTGTCAATATTTACAGGGGTCCCCAGGGAGTGTGGGTCAGTATTTACAGAAAGGTCCTCTCATTCCAGTCTCTTCTGTGTTCCCGATTTTAATCGCTCCACCATTGACGGCTGAGTTTACAGCTGCCTGGGGCCCTAAAACTCTGGAATTCCCTCCTAAGCCATTTCCGCCTCTCTCTCTCTCTCACTCTTTCCTTCCTTTAAGATGTTCCTTTAAACCAAGCTATTGGTCACCTGTCCTAGAATGTTATTTGATAACACATTTGTTACCTGCATTTCTACTGTATTAAAGGTATTTTTGGAAATATAACTCGTTATGCTTGACAAGCCTGTCTATCCGGAGTGTCCTGTCCATGACCAGTGAGCCACATGCTCTTGTCAAATTGTGTTATTCTGGTGTACAATCAGGCCCGAGCAACTGAGTTCTGTGTTGGTTTAGCTACCTTGCTTGTTGCTGTTCTGTGTCTGAATATTCATGGGGTTGAAGAGAAAGAAAAGGCTGTTCTTAGAGCTGTTGTCATTATAGGACACATCATAACTTAGTGTTTTGCTGAGTTCCACAGTTTAATTTTAATTCTAAAGGGAATGCAGGAGCAGAGGGACCTGGATGTATATGTGCATAAGTCATTGAAAGTGGCAAGGCAGCAGGTTGACAGTGTGGTTAGTAAAGCATACAGTATCTGAGGCTTTATTAATGGGCTCATAGGGTACAAGAGCAAGGAGAATATGTTAAACTTGTATAGAACACTGGTTCGGCCTCAACTGGAGTATTGTGTCCAGTTCTGGGCACCGCACTTTAGGAAGGATGTGAAAGCATTAGAGAGAGTGCAGAAAAGATTCATGAGAATGGTTCCCCAGGGTTGTGGGGCTTCAGTTATGGAGAACTTGGGACTGTTCTCGGAGAAGAGAAGGTTGAGAGGAGATTTGATCGAGGTGTCCAAAATCATGAGAGATCTAGTCAGAGCAGACAGGGAGAAACTGTTCCTATTGGTGGAAGGATCGAGAACGAGAGGACACGATTTAAGGTAATTGGCAAAAGAAGCAATGGAGACACGAGGAGAAACTTTTTCACGCAGCGAGCAGTTAGGATCTGGAATGCGCTGCCTGGGAGTGGGGTGGAGGCAGAGAGGGACCCGAGAGGGCTTTGGATTATTATCCAGAAAGGGTTATGGGCAGTAGACGGGAGAGTGGCACTAGGTGCGTGGCTCATTTGGCGAGCTGGTGCATTCACGATGGCCTGAATGTCGTTCTCCTTTTTGAATTTTAGATATCTCGGTCTATCTGCCCCCCCTCTTTTGCCTCCCCACACCCTCGACACCTGCCCCTTTTGCTAAGGAAAAGTAATAGAATGGGAAGATTTAATTATCTCAACAACTTGCATTTATATAGTGCCTTTAATGTCGCAAGGTGCTTCCCAGGAGCGTTTATCATCCAAATTTGATGCCAAGACACACAGGAGATATTTAAGTCAGGGACCAAAAGTTTGGTCAAAGAGGGTAGGTTTTAAGGAGGAGAGAGAGGCAGAAGGGTTTAGGGAGGGAATTCCAGAGCTTAGGGCCCAGGCAGCTGGAGGCATGGCTGCCCAATTGTGAGGCGATGGAAATCGTGGAAAGCACATGAGGCCAGATTCGGACGAACGCAAGAGACCTCAGAGGATCTCCGCCACCCCCCCAACCTCCTCAGCATAGACCATGCCTTCAGCTGCCTGGGGATGGAGGTGATTACAGAGATAGGGAGGGGATGAAGCCATGGAGGGATTTGGAAACAAAGATCTGAATTTTTAAATCGAGACAGTTCCTGATGGGAGCCAACGTAAGTCATTGAACACATACGGAGGGAGAACAGGAGCTGACCCAGTGCGAGTTAGAATATGGGTAGCAGAGATTCGGAGGAGCTCAAGTTTATGGAAGTTGGAATGTTTGATAGGACAGCATTGGAATACGTAGGCTAACTTAAAGTGCTACTGTTAAGCAATGCAAGTGGTTCAACATTGCAATTACACCTTAAACCTTAACGCAGAAGAACACTCCTGACTCGCCCTGTTTGCTGCTTTTGGGCAATGCCAGGAATCTCGGTTTGATCTGGGACAGTTTCAACCACAAGCCAACCTTGACATTGAAGAGGCTTCGAGGCTGCTGGGGCCAGCTCAGGCCTCAACACGTTTGAGAATTGCACAGGCATTAGCTCTTGGCGGAATCTCACTCTTCCACTCTGAATGAAATCCGGCTTTTTAAAAGCGATACTTGGTTGCCCACACGTGCAAGGTGCCAATCAGCACATCTACTCATCCTGCCGTGTGCAGTCATTCTGCACAGAAGGAGGCCATTTAGCCCATCGCGCCTTTGCTGGCTTTTTTTGCAAGAGCTATCCTATTAGTTCCACCAGCCCCCTGCTCCGTCCCCATCGCCCTGCAAATTTTTCCCCTTCGAGTACTTGAAAAGGCACAGCTGCGTACTCACACACACCTCACAATAGCTGCGTTGCTCAGTTCAGCTGTGCAACCACTGAACAAGCCTTGACAATGGCCTTGCATCCTGCAAACTCCTTTAAAAATGCTTTACAAGAATTATGAGCAATCAACATGTACCAGAAAGCCTCGGTTAATGCTGGAAAGAATGGCACAGCCACAATTCCACCCTTAAGTCACTGAACAAAATCAAGATCCAAAGAGGTTGGCAGGAGGCAGCCACCTATTATTTACGGACGAGGTGATTTCCTGCACTGGTATTAACAGGTTGGTCTATCCTTGGCAAAAACAGAATTACCTGGAAAAACTCAGCAGGTCTGGCAGCATCGGCGGAGAAGAAAAGAGTTGACGTTTCGAGTCCTCATGACCCTTCGACAGTTCTGTTTTGTTTTGGATTTCCAGCATCCGCAGTTTTTTTGTTTTTATGTTTTGGTCTATCCTTGGCCTCCTCCTGTTCCTCTACATGCTGACCCTTGGCTACATTATCTAAAAGCACAATGTTACTCTCCACATGTACACTAGCGACACCCAGCCCTACCTCACTGCCACCTCTCTTGACTCCCCCACTGTCGCTAAGTTATCAGACTGCTTATCCGACATCCAGTACTGGATGAGCTGAAATTTTCTCCGATTAAACTTTGGGAAGGCGGAAGCCGTTGTTTTCGATCCCTGCTCCAAATTCTGTTCCCTAGCTAGCGACCCCATCCGTCTCCCTGGCAACAGTCTGAGATTAAGCCAGTCAGTTTGCAACCTTGGCGCCACGTTTGATCCTAAGATGAGCTCCGACCGCACGTTCGTGCCATCACCGAGACTCCCTATTCCCGCCTCCAGGATGTCACTTGACATTGCCCCTGTCTCAGCTTATCTGCTGCTGAAACCGTGGTCCTGGCCTTTGCTACCTCTGGTCCTGACTATTCCAACACACTCCTGACCGGTCAACCCTCCGTAAACTCGAGGTCATCCAAAACTCTGCTACCTGTACCTTAACACACCACAAATCCCGCTCCCCTATCACCCCTGCGCTTGCTGAGCTACATCCCAGTAAAGCAACATCTTCACAAAATCATAGGATTGTTACAGCACAGAAGGAGGCTATTCAGCCCATTGTCTCCGCGCCAGCTCTCCAAATAAGCAATTCACCTAGTGCCAGCTGCCCCTCCTTCTCCGCATAACCCTGCACATTCTTTCTTTTCAAATAACGAAACAATTCCCTCTTGAATACCTCGATTGAACCTGCCTCCACCACACACTCAGGCGACGCATTCCAGATCCTAACCACTCGCTGTGTGAAAAAGTTTCTCCTTGTGTCTCCATTCCTCCTTTTGTCAATTACCTTTAATCTGTGCCCTCTCCTCGATCCCTCCAACAATGGGAACAGCTTTTCCCCTTTCTACTCCATCTGGAACCCTCATGATTTTGAATAATTTTGACCTTGAATAATTTTGATTTTAAAATTTTCGTCCTTGTTTTCAAATTCCCCTTTGGCCTCGCCCCCCCCCCAATCTCCACCATCTCTGTAATCTCCTCCTGCCTCGGAACCCTCCGAGATCTCTGGGTTCCTCTAATTCCAGCCTCTTGTGCACCCCCCCAATTATAATTGTTCCACAATTAGTGGCTGTATCTTCAGTTGTCTAGGCCCCAAGCTCTGGAATTCCATCCCTACACCTCTCCGCCTCTCTAACTCCTTGAAGAGACTATCGTTTGACCAAGCTTTTGATCACTGATCTAACATCTCCTTATGTGGCATGGTGTTATGTGGCTCGCTATTATGTGGCTCCAGTGAAGCACCTTGGGATATTTTATTATGTTAGAGGCGTAATATAAATATAAGTTGTTGTTGTTTAAGTGCAGTTACAGTGACTAGTTGTTAGCCAGGCCTGCCCCTTTAAGATAAAAGCAAAATACTGCTGATGCTGAAAATCTGAAACAAAAACAAGAATAGCTGGAAAAACTCAGCAGGTCTGACAGCGTCTGCGGAGAGGGACACAGTTAACGTTTCGAGTCCGTGTGACTCTTCATCAGAACTAAGACATATAGAAATGAGGTGAAATATAAGCTGGTAGAGGGGGGGCTGGGACAGGTAGAGCTGGAAAGGGGGCCAGTGATAGGTGGAGGCAAAGAAGCGATTGCCAAATATGTCATAGACAAAAGGACAAAGGGGTGTTGACGGTGGTGATATTAGCTGAGGAATGTGCTAATGGGGACATTAAGGGTAGAAAGCAGGGCGAGCAAGTGACAGATACCCCTAGTGGGGGTGAGGTGGGGGGAAGACTGTTTTTCAGCTATGGGGAAGTGTTAACAACAAGACCTTGAGTAACTTCTGAGCTAATTATCCTGCTGGTTATTCCTCTGCATTGGTCCCTGATGGCATTGTTCCTTTATTTTCCCCCACCACCCGCTGCCACACTCTGGGCTATATTCCGTACTGAAGAAATTTTTGTAGGAAAATGTTGAAGAAATTTTCTTCTAGAGATTGTGTTCC
The DNA here is from genome assembly GCF_017639515.1 of Carcharodon carcharias. Lineage (NCBI taxonomy): Eukaryota > Metazoa > Chordata > Chondrichthyes > Lamniformes > Lamnidae > Carcharodon > Carcharodon carcharias. The sequence goes on along the minus strand of NC_054499.1, from coordinate 12,889,741 downwards.
TGTAGCACCTTTGCAATGGGACTTCTCCCAAAGCAACTTGCAGCCGGTGAATTTCTTTTCGAAGTGTAAATTAGGAAACACGGCAGCCAATTTGCACACAGGCAGATCCGCAACGTGACAGTGACCAGATAATATGATTTTCTACGATGCGGACTGAGGGATAAATATGAATGAAGACACCGGGGAGAATTCCCCTGCTCTTACGGTAATGCCACGGAATCATATCCGCACAGACGGGTTTGGGGGGGGGGGGGTTCCTCGGCCTAACGTCTCGACCAAAGGACGGCACCACTGACGTGCAGCACTCCCTCAGTGCTGGCCTGGATTGTCTGCTCGTGCCTCAGCAGTAGGCCTTGAAACTGTGACCTCCCAACTCCGAGGCGAGAGTGCTCCCCACTGATGCATGGCGGATACCTTGGCCTTATTGCATTAAGATCATTTTTTTTTCCTGCTATTTTGTACAACCCATAGAACGTGACAGGCGTTATTTACAAGTACGGTAAGGTCTCGCCCTCTGCGACTCCCCACTTTTGCGAATTCGCTTATCCGCGCAAAAGTCTTTGTCCGCCACCCACTGTGGGTCCGAATATCCACTCAGCCGCAGTTTGGAAAATAAAAAGTAAATTTTCAGAGAATGCCGCAAAAAAGGAAAGCTGCCAAAGTAAGCTTTTTTTTATAAAAAAAGGAAGGTATCCGCAACATACTCCCTGCGGTAGAAAGTACTCACGGCATGTGAGTCGTCTGCTGTTGTTTGTGCGCGAGTGCTCCTCGTTGCTGCTGATTACAGTCCACCTCCACCGTCAAGTGTGTGACAGATTTTACATTTTTCTCATTTTATTAAACAACCCCTCCAGTAAATTTCTCTTCACGTTTATTAAAAACATAGTTTTTATTGCCTTTGATCCTTTTTATACAGGTAAAATTCTAGGTCCCGGCCATCCTATCTAATTGACTCCCATTGCAAAGTATGTTTATCGTTCGCAATATCGCCGTTTTGCAAAGCTTCCTGGGAAGGTGACTTCCCCCCCCCCCCCCCGCGAATGGCAGGACTTTACTGTACAGAAGGAGGCCATTCAGCCCATATGAGTCCATCCCACCAGCCTTCTGTAGATTAATCCATTCGGTCCCATCCCCATCCCCTCCCCACACCCCCACTCTATCCCTGCGAGTTTATTTCCCTCAAGAATCCATCCGATTTCCTTTTGAAATCATTCCTGATCCCCACTTCCACCCCCATCGTGGGTAGTGAGTGCCAGCTCGTTACCACTCGGTGTTTTTTTAAAAAAAATCTTCCCTCATATTCACCCACATTTGCACCTCTTGCTCAAAACTTTAAATCTCTGTCTCCAATCCTTGTGCAATCAGCTAATGGGATTAGCTTTTCTTTGTCTAATTTATCTAACTCTGTTGTAATCTTGTACACCTAGAGTCATAGAACAGTTACAGCACAGGAGACCGGTTGGCCTCTTACGTTTGTTCCTGCTCTCTGCAAGAGCAACTCACCTAAGCGCACTGGCCTCACCTTTTCCCCATGGCCTGCAAATTTTTCTTTTCTGATGATACGCTTCCCTTTTGAATGTCATGATTGAATCTGCCTTCTCATTCGCTTGGTCTATGTCCTCTCTTTCTTTCTTTCTCTTTCCTTCTCTCTCTTTCCATCTCTCTCTCTCTCTCTTTCTCTTTCCTTCTCGCTCTCTCGCTCTTTCTCTCTCTTTCCTTCTCACTCTCTCGCTCACTCTTTCTTTCTCTTTCCTTCTCGCTCTCTTTCCTTCTCGCTCTCTTTCCTTCTCGCTCTCTTTCCTTCTCGCTCTCTTTCCTTCTCGCTCTCTTTCCTTCTCGCTCTCTTTCCTTCTCGCTCTCTTTCCTTCTCGCTCTCTTTCCTTCTCGCTCTCTTTCCTCCTCTCTCTTTCCTCCTCTCTCTTTCCTCCTTGCTCTCTCTTTCCTTCTCTCTCTCGCTCTCTCCTTCTCTCTCTCGCTCTTTCCTTCTCTCTCTCGCTCTCTGAGAATCTATAAAATTCCACAACCATCAGTCAGCCATTTTGTTCATGGTGGCCATTTTACGTGACCACAGCACTGGGGCATTTATGACAGAGTTGACTGCAACGAATGTCACTTGAGCACTTTCAGTGTGACAGAGACACAGCTATGGAGATGCTGAGAGACACAGTGCCAAACAGGAGGGAATCGTTTCCTTTAGGACTGATGTTTGGCGCAGAAAAGACATTGGAGATGGTACTGATGATGAGGAGGACTTTTCAGTTATGTGGATCGATTGGAGAAGCTGGGGTTCTTGTTCGAGAAGAAAAGGTTGAGAAATTTGCTAGAGGTGTTCAAAATCGAGATGGAGAGAGACAGAGTATATAGAGAGTGGCTGTTCCTGTTGGCAGCAAGGTCAGGAACCAGAGGATACCGGTTTAGGGTGATTGTCAAAAGAAGCCACGGCGACATGGGGAAATGCTTTTTTATGCAGTGAGCGATTAGGATCTGGAATGCACTGCCCGAGGGAGAGGTGGAGGCAGGTTCAATCATGGCTTTCAAGAGGAAACTGGATGCTGAGGGGAAAATACTTGCAGAGCTATGGTGGAGGAGTGGCCCTAGCTAAATTGCTCTAGCAGAGAGTTGACACTGGCTCGATGGGCTGAATGGCTTCCTTCGGTGCGGTAACCAAACAGTCCAGCACACCCTCAGGCAGTGCACTCCACATCCTAACCACTCGTTGTGCTTAAAAAACAAAAACGCTTTTCCTCATTCTATCAAATCTCCCCTCAAACTCCTTTGCTTCTAACCAAAGATCCCACCCATCCCTGGAACTAATCGGTAATTCTCTTCTGCACCCTCTCGCAGACACTTGCTACAAAGTGTAGCGACTGCAAATGGACGCAGCACTCCAGTCGGTGCCTAACCAGACCTTTTTATAAAGGTACGGAGTAACTTTTCTGCTGTTGTACTTAATACCCCTATTTATGGGGCCCAAGGTCACTTGTGCTTTGATAACCACCCTCCCAAGATGACCTGCACAGATCGATGCACGTGAACACCCAGGTCCATCCCTCTGTCCCTGCACACTCTTTAGAACTATGCCAGTAAGCCTCTGTTGCCTCGAATGGGGCTCAATTCACTTTTCTTCAGCTTGTGTGGAATAGAAAGTGCAGGGGCGGGGGAAGGGAGAGAGCTCAAATTGCTACAAAAACAAAAATACCATGAAAAACTCAGCAGGTCTGGCACCATCGTTGGAGTGGAACACAGTTGACATTTTGAGTCCTCATGACTCTTCAACAGAACTAATTAAAAATAGAGAAGGGGTGAAATATAAGCTGGTTGAAGGGGAGGTGTTGTTGGGACAAGAAGAGCTGGATAGAGGGCCAGTGATAGGTGGATATAACCAAAAGATGTCACAGACAGAAGGACAAAGAGGTGTTGAAGGTGGTGATATTATCTAAGGAATGTGCTAATTAAGGGTAGAAAGCAGGACAAGCAAGGTACAGATAGCCCTAGTGGGGGTGAGGTGAAGGAATCGAAAAAGGCTAACAAGTAGAGATAAAACAATTGATGGAACTACATTTAAAAATAATGGAAATAGATGGGAAAAGAAAAATCTATATAAATTATTGGAAAAAAGGGGGATCAGAAAGGGAGTGGGGTTGCAGCATAGAGTTCATGATCTAAAGTTGTTGAACTCAATATTCAGTCCGGAAGGCTGGAAAGTGCCTAGTCGGAAGATGAGGTGCTGTTCCTCCAGTTTGCGTTGAGCTTCATTGGAACAATGCAGCAGGCCAAGGACGGACATGTGGGCATGAGAGCAGAGTGGATAAAAACAAAAAACTGTGGATGCTGGAAATCCAAAACAAAAACAGAATGACCTGGAAAAACTCAGCAGGTCTGGCAGCATCGGCGGAGAAGAAAAGAGTTGACGTTTCGTGTCCTCATGACCCTTCAGCAGTTCTGTTGAAGGGTCATGAGGACTTGAAACGTCAACTCTTCTCCGCCGATGCTGCCAGACCTGCTGAGTTTTTCCAGGTCATTCTGTTTTTGTTGTGTTGAGCAGGGTGGAGTGTTGAAATGGCAAGCGACAGGGAGGTCTGGGTCATTCTTGCGGACAGACCGAAGGTGTTCTGCAAAGCAGTCACCCAGTCTGCGTTTGGTCTCCCCAATGTAGAGGAAACTGCATTGGGAGCAACAAATGCAGTAGACTAAGTTGAAGGAAGTGCAAGTGAAATGCTGCTTCACTTGAAAGGAGTGTTTGGGCCCTTGGACGGTGAGGAGAGGGGAAGTGAAGGGGCAGGTGTTGCATCTTCTGCAGTTGCATGGGGAGGTGCCGTGGGAGGGGTTTGAGGTGTAGGGGGAGATGGAGGAGTGGACCAGGGTGTCATGGAGGGAACGTTCCCTCAACTTAGTCTACTGCATTCGTTGCTCCCAATGCGGTTTCCTCTATATTGGAGAGACCAAACGCAGACTGGGTGACCGCTTTGCAGAACACGTTCGGTCTGTCCGCAAGCATGACCCAGACCTCCCTGTCAATTGCCATTTCAACACTCCACCCTGCTCTCATGCCCACATGTCTGTCCTTGGCCTGCTGCATTGTTCCAGTGAAGCTCAACGCAAACTGGAGGAACATCATCTCATCTTCCGACTAGGCACTTTCCAGCCTTCCGGACTGAATATTGAGTTCAACAATTTTAGATCATGAACTCTCTCCTCCATCCCCACCCCCTTTCCGATTTTCCCCCTCCTTTTTGTTTTTTCCAATAGTTTATATAGATTTTTCTTTTCCCACCTATTTCCATTATTTTTTAAATGTATTTCTATCCATTGTTTTATCTCTAACTTTTAGCCTTTTTCGATTCCTTCACCATCACCCTACCCCCACTAGGTCTATCTATATCTTGTTTGTCCTGCTGTCTACCCTTAATTAGCACATTCCTTAGATAATATCACCACCTTCAACACCTCTTTGTTCTTTTGTCTGTGATATCTTTTGGTTATCTCCACCTATCACTGGCCCTCTACCTAGCTCTTCTTGTCCCAACAACAACCCCCCCCCCCCCTTAAACCAGCTTATATTTCACCCCTTCTCTATTTTTATTTAGTTCTGTTGAAGGGTCATGAGGACTCGAAACGTCAATTCTACTCATCTCCACCGATGCTGCCAGACCTGCTGAGCTTTTCCAGGTATTTCTGTTTCTGTTTTTGTTTTGGATTTCCAGCATCCGCAGTTCCTTGCTTCAACTACTGATCACTGTGCAGCCCAGTGATTGCCTTTGAAAGTGTGGGTGAATATCTGTTGACTGAATCATAACCGTTCTTTTGTCAAATTATAGTTTTTGTCTGTAATTATCCTGAGACTATGTTTTTAGTTTCCCCCGACCAGCAATCGTGGCAGCACCCACACAGCTGCAGGAACAGGAGGAGGCCATTTAGCCCCTCGAGGCTGTTCTGCCATTCATTGAGGTCGTGGTTGACTGTGACCAGACCCTATGTTTGTTTTCTGTTCATTTGGATGTGGGCATCACTGGCTAGGCCAACATTTATTGCCCCTAATTTCTCTTGTTCTGAGGGCATTTATGAGTCAATCACTTTGTTGTGGGCCTGGAGTCGCTTGTGGGCCGGGCTGGGATGGGCAAGGAGTCACTTGGGGGCCAGTCCGGGCAAGGCTAGGATGGCAGATTTCCTTCCCCAAAGGACAGGTTTTTACAACAATCGACAATGGTTTCTTGGTCATCATTAGATTCTCACTCATCAGACTCATCACCATTAGATTTGAACCCAGGTTCCCAATGCATTACCCTGGGTCTCTGGCATAATAGTCCAGTGACATTACCACTACGTCATCACCTCCCCGTTGTATGAATACCAATTCCCACTCTTCCCTTCGGGATCCTCACCCTGTTCAGAAGCAAAACCCCCTCTACTGTGGAAAAACCTCAGCTCTTAAGCCCAGGCTTCAATGAGCATCACCCGCTCTCCACTCACTCTGAAGCTTGTCCTGCTTTAACTCTTAAAGGGACCTGCAATTCTAACATTGTCATGGGTGATAAGTCTTTAGTCAACCAAAGGTTAGAAGGGATATGGGGAAAAGGAATAACGCTGTTCCCTCACTGGCGCTGGGTCAAAATCCTGGAACTGTTGGCGTACCTACACCACATGGACAGCAGCGGTTCAAGACGGCTCACCACTGCCATCTCAAGGGCAATTAGGGACGGGTAATAAATGCTGGGCCTAGCCAGTGACGCCCACATCCTGTAAATGATTAATAAAAAAATGTAGAGTTTGGTCGCGGAACAGCCACGGCCTCACTGAATGGGAGGACAGCCTCGAGGGGCTAAATGGCCTCTTCCTGTTCCCATGGCTGTGTGGGTGTCGCCATGGTTACTTCCGCTGGTCAGGAGAAACTAAAAACAGTCTCAGGATAAGGGGAGGGGCGATCATTTAGGACTGAGACGAGGAGAAATTTCTTCACTCAAAGGGTTGTGAATCTTTGGAATTCTCTACCCCAGAGGGTCCATTGTTGAATACATTTAAGGCCGGGATAGACAGATTTTTGGGGTCTCAGGGAATTAAGGGATATGGGGAGCGGGCGGGAAAATGGAGTTGAAGCCCAAGATCAGCCATGACGGTATTGAATGGTGGGGCAGGGCTAACAAGCCCTGTGGTCAATTCCTCCTATTTCTTATGTTCGTGTGAGTTAGCTCAACTGTGATGCCTTCACAGATTAGCTCGCGCATGCCACAGCAAATCTCCCTTTAAATTGAGAATCCAGGTTGAAGGGCCGAGGCATTCGAGGCTGGACAGCAAGTGTGCGCAGGGGAGAGGTTGCGGTCGATCCAGTTGGGTGGCACGTAGCTTGGAGTCAGAGGCCTGTAGACGACAGGAGGGAGGGAAAGTAGATTGAGGGAGGCGAGGAACTCCACAGTGAGAACAGCAGAATGAGTCTTGACTTCAAGTTACAGGGAGGAGGGAGCATGGAGGAACCCAAGGTGCTCGGAGCTTGGAAGGACCAAGGTGGGTGGAGTGGGGGGGGGGTGGTGTGGGGGGGAGAAATGTGTGGGGTGGAGTTCAGAAGAGCAACGACCACAGCGTAGACGCACAGTGGTCATTTTACTGGACTGTTAATCCATGGTGCTTGATGTCAAGAAGCAACTCTTCACACAAAGGGGAATGGAAACCCAGAACACACTCCCGAAGAAAGCCCGAAGAGTTCATAGAAACTAGGAGCAGGAGTAGGCCATTCGGCCCTCTGAGCCTGCTCCGCCATTCATTATGATCATGGCTGATCGCCAAACTCAATAGATAGAATTGCTATTTCCAGAGTTGAGGTGCTACAGAATTTTCTCGGGTTGAGGATATTGAGGGAAGTGAAAGCAAGGAATTGGGGTGCGGATCCAACTGAATGGCGGAACAGGCTTGAGGGGCTGAATGGCCTCCCTTCCTCACCCCCTCCCAAAACCAGCCCAACTCCCGTCCTCCTAAATAATATGAAACTCGTAGTATCAGCGACAAGTTACAACACGATTCAGATACTGAAAGTGGAATCTTTGTTTATATTGCACACGTGTGCTTCTGATCAAGAATAACTTGTTTACACAGAAGGTTTCTCTTTGCACCTGGAGTTTCTGCAATCTGTAGATTTCCACCTCGAAGGATATTTTCTCCCGCTGGCAAATACCAGAGGCTACGACTGGTCTTAACGTGAGAGGTCTGGGCTGTCAACAGCCAGCAGTCGGTGTATGGCCTGATGTGCAGCCTTCATTAGGCTCAGTGCCAGGGAGACTGGGGGGTGGCATGGGGGGGGTTGCCCCTCCCTCCCTCCCTCCCTCGAGTTATTGAGTAATCCCTGTGATAATTGGATGAGGTTTGGAAAAGGCAGATTGAGGACCCCATTTTTCTGCCCCCCCCCAATTCCTTCTCTTGTTGTCCACGGAAAGGAAGTAGTAAGTAATGCAATGCTAACAGGAAGTGGGGCTATCCCAGCATGCACAGAGGTAGAGAAAAAGCTCTATTAAAAGCGAGCACAGCCATGGTCAGTTTTTTCACATTAATCTCTTGATGTGCCGTGCAGCAGGAAAAAGAACATTCAAAATGGTCAAAAAAACAGTACCACTGACACCAGTACTAACCGGAGTTCCATGCCCAGGTAAACAAGAACAGCTCAGCCAGCACCAGTTATTTCCAAGTTTCACTGTTTTCCCCTTTCTCGTACACTTGTGAGAGGGATGTTGCTTTCTTTTCCCCATTCACTCTTTGGATGCAGGAATTGCTGGTGTTATGACCAAGCAGTCGGTAAAAGCTGAGTTATGTAAAAATCCCAGAGGGAAACTTTAAACAACTGTCATAACCTAGAATTTTAAGTGTTATGTTTGAGATGCGACTCTAAATCCAGGAATCTGACCACCAGTTCTCGAGGTTTTGCATTAAACTAAATGAAACGTTTTATTAATTTACACATGTTAGAAAATATATACACATGGCTACAAAATACTACGATCACAGCTTTTAACAAATTCCCAAACTAATCTCCATTAAGGCAACAGCAACCCAAAGACTTAACCAGACACCAGGCAAAGCATTTTCACCCAACGAATTCAAAATGAGGTTCTTTTCACTTTGGTTCCTGTGGAGCCGGTTGGAGGCTTACAGCTGCTTTTGATTTCACATTACCTCTGCTCTGCACACACACAACTGCTAAAGTTATACCTAGCACTGCTCATTGAATGTAAATTCTCAATGTATCACCAACCTCTTTGAACTTCACCTCTTTTAACACTAAAACCCCTGTCATAGTACCAATTTAATTTGTAACATAAACATATTGCTTGGTATCTACTAGCTAGGTAGTAGTTTTCACCCCACTTCTTGAATGCATTGTTACAATTGAGGTTTATAAGATTGTTATGTTTTAGAGGCGTGTCTTTAATTTAAGGTAAAGTGGAGCAGGTCATGTGACCTGTTCTGAAGTCTGTTTGACAGCCAGTCTTTTGGATGGGGTTGAAGATCAAAGAGGCCCAGATTGTGTTACTGGGATGATGGTATAAGGTGTTCACAGTTGGAGACAATGGTGGCAGTCTCTGAGTTCGCAACAGGTAGACTCTGAGTCTCCCAAAGTCCCAGAAAGGTGTTGAAGGTATTGGGTTGTAAACAGTTGTGCTGCAAACTGTCCAGTTACTTCTAAGATAAGAGAGTTGAGGTCAAGAATAGCTAAGCAGCATTTCCACTTGGATACAAGGCTAATGTATTTTATGTTGCCATGGGAAAGAGTGAAGGGCAAGCCGTTTTTTTAGAGCAGGTTACAGGCTTCCCTGCAAAGCTAGAGATATTCATAATATATCAAACAATTTGTGTGGTCAGCAGAGAGAAGAAGCTGCTTGACTTTGCAAACTACCACAGTTGGATGTGGGAGGGAAATGGTCTCTATTCAAGGAAACGCCTCCTGCAGCCCTCTAAGGATTCTGGGGGATTCGTTCTGATGTGGCCAGAGAGGAAGAATCATTGGGACAGGCTTTACTGCTGTAGTGGATTTAGGAAACTCTCCGAAAATTCAGGGAAGTGCCTGGAGACAGTCACTCAAAGTTACTACTCAGTAAAATGGGGATGCGGGAATCCATTGGAAACTGGGAGTAACTGTGAACTGTTTGCTGTAAGGACTGTCATTTCATGGAAAGTGTGATGTGATATATGAATAAAAGGGCAATGTTCTTTTCTGTAGTTTAAAGCATAAGTTGCCTACGAAACAAAACTAGTGTTTAAGCAATAGTGTTTTAATCATTTGATACAGTAAAAGTTTTAAAAGTTGAAATCTTGGCATGTCATTCTTTCAGCTAGTAACTGTTCAAACTTATGTTAAAAAGTTATAGGCCTCTACAGGGATTGTGAACGTTGAAGTTGCTGGTGGTGATGAAACATACTGTTCACATTCAGAGACAAATAGGATTTCTTTGGGTGGGAGGAGAGTGGTGCACCAAGAACAGTGGGGTCCCTCCATTAACTTCTCCCTCCCCAGACAGGCTTTCCTCCTCTCAGGTGGACATAAAAAAAGGTTACCGATTTCGAAGTAGAGCAGGGGGCTTTCTCCTCGATGTCTTAATGTGTTAATCAGGTGAACATCTGTCTGGCAAAGAAAGGATTTGGAGCCAGTCTGACTACAACATAGGGTTATTCACAAAGCCCAGTGTAACATAAGACCTGACTACTTTTCCCTCCCACACTGTTTCTACTCAGTATAACATAAGTCTCGACTACTTTTCCCTCCCACACAGTTTCTACTCAGTTTACACTAGAAGGGAGAGCAAGTGAGTTTGGAAGGCATAGAAATTATAGGCCAGTTAAGGCACAAGGGAGTTTGGCAAGGTTGGATGGTATTTATTTTAATGCAAGGAGTCTGACAAATAAGGCAGATGAGTCGAGGGCACAAATTAACACATGGAAGTATGATGTCATTGCTGTCACAGAGACATGGTTGAGAGAGGGGCAGGCTCAATATTCCAGGATATGGGGACTTCAGGCGAGACAGGGAAGGAGGTAAAAGAGGAAGGGGTATTGCAATATTGATCATTGAATCAATTACAGCAGTAAGGAGGGATGACATCTTAGAAGGCTCCTCAAATGAAGTCATATGGGTAGAACTGAAAAACAAAAAAGGAGCAATCACATTGCTGGGAGTGTACTATAGGCCCCCAAACAATAAGAGAGAAATAGAAGAGCAGATATGTAGGCAAATTTCAGAGAAGTGTAAAAATAATAGAATAGTAATAGTGGAGGTTTTCAACTTCCCCAACATTAACTGGGTTAGTCATAGTGTGATAGGTTTAGAGGGAGTGGACTTCTTAAAATGCATCCAGGAGAGCTTTTTAAGCCAGTATGTAGAAGGTCCTACAAGAGAGGGGTTGGTCCTGGATTTAATTTTAGGAAATGAAGCCAGACAAGTGGTAGAGATATCAGTGGGGGAGCATTTTGCAGATAGTGATCATAACTTCGTTAGATTCAAAGTTGTTATGGAAAAGCACAAGAATGGGCCAGAAATCAGAGTTCTCAATTGGGGGAAGGCCGATTTTAATAAAATCAGATATGATTTGGTCAGAGTGGACTGGAAGCAGCTACTTTTAAGTAAATCTGCATCAGAGCAGTGGGACTCATTCAAGAAGGAAATAGGGAGCGTACAGGGCCAACATATTCCAGTAAAGACAAAGGGTGGGACCAACAAATCCAGGGAACCTTGGATGTCAAGGGATATACAGGATTGGACACAGAGAAAAAGGGAGGCTTATGGCAGATACCGAGGGCTCTAGAAGCCCTAGAGGAGTATAGAATGTGTAGGGGGAACTTAAAAAGGAAATTAGGAGAGCAAAAAGGCAGCATGAAAAAACATTGGCAGGTAAAATAGAGGAAAATCCAAAGTTATTTTACAAGTGCATTAAGATTAAGAGGATAACTAGGGAAAGAGTAGGGCCCATTAAAGACCATAGTGGTAATTTGTGTGTGGAGCCAGAAGATGTAGGTAGGGTTCTAAATGAATACTTTGTCTCGGTGTTCACAAGTGAGAGGGACGACGTTGGTATGGAAATCAGGCAGAAGGACTGTGATATCATTAAAGAAATTAGCAAAGAAAGGGAGGAGGTTCTGAGTGGACTGGCAGGCTTAAAAGTAGATAAATCCCCAGGCCAGGATGAAATGCATCCCAGGCTGTTGAGTGAGGCAAGGGAGGAGATAGCAGGGATACTGGCAATAATTTTCAATACCTCTCTGGCCACAGGAGAGGTGTCAGTGGACTGGAGGACAGCCAATGTGGTACCGTTATTCAAGAAGGGAGGAAGGGATAAACCAGGGAACTACAGGCCAGTCAGTTTAACCTCAGTGGTGGGGAAACTATTGGAAGCAATTCTGACGGACGGAATTAATCTACACTTTGAGAGGCAGGGATTAATCAAGGACAGTCAGCGTGGTTTTGTTAAGGGGAGGTCATGTCTGACCAATTTGATTGAATTTTTTGAAGAGGTGACTAGGTGTGTAGTTGAGGACAATGCATTTGACCTAGTCTACTTGGACTTCAGCATGGTTTTTGATAAGGTCCTGCATGGGAGGCTGATAATGAAGATAAGAGCCCATGGGATCCAAGGCAGTTTGGCTAATTGGATCCAGAATTGGCTGAGTGGCAGGAAGCAGAGGGTGATGGTCAAGGGGTGTTTTTGTGACTGGATACTTGAGTCCCGTGGAATCCCACAGGGGTCAGTGTTGGGTCCCTTGCTGTTTGTGGTATATATAAACGGTTTAGACTTGAATGTAGGAGGGTTGATCAGTAAGTTCGCAGTTGACACGAAAATTGGTGGGGTGGTAAATAGTGAGGAGGATAGCCTTAGATTACAGGGGGATCTAAACAGGCTGGTCAGTGGCAAATGGAATTTAATCCAGATAAGTGTGAGGTGATGCACTTGGGCAGGACAAACAAGGCATGGGAATACATGATGAATGGTAGGACCCTGGGAAGTACTGAGGCTCAGAGGGACCTTGGTGTGCATGTCCACCAGTCCCGTAAGGTAGCAGGATAGGTTGATAAGGTGGTTAAGAAGGCATGTGGGATACTTGCCTTTATTAGCCGAGGCATAGAACATAAGAGCAGGGAGGTTATGCTGGAACTGTATAAAACGCTGGTTAGGCCACAGCTAGAGTATTGCGTGCAGTTCTGGAATACGCGTTATAGGAAGGATGTGATTGCAACAGAGAAAGTGCAGAGGAGATTTACCAGGATGTTGTCTGTGCTGGAGAGTTTTAGTTATGAAGAGAGATTGGATAGACTGAGGCTATTTTCCCTGGAGCAGAGGAGATTGAGGGGGGACATGGTTGAGGTGTATAAAATTATGAGGGGCATGGATCGGGTAGACAGGAAGGAACTTTTCCCCTTGGTGGAGGGATCAATAACCGGGGGCATAGATTTAAGGTAAGGGGTAGCAGATTTAGAGTGGATGGGAGGAAGAATTTTTTCACCCAGAGGGTGGTGGGAATCTGGAACTCACTGCCTGAAAGGGTGGTAGAGGCAGAAACCCTCATAACATTTAAGTATTTGGATGTGCACTTGCAATGCCATGGCATACAAGGCCATGGGCCCAGTGCTGGAAAATGGGATTAGAATAGTTAGGTACTTGTTTGACTGGTGCAGACTCAATGGGCCGAAGGACCTTTTTCAGTGCTGTAGACCTCTGACTCTAGAACATAAGTCCTGACTACTTTTCTCTTCCACACCATTTCTCCCCCTCACAGGTGGAAACTGGTTCTTATATCTGTGCCCTAACCTTTCTCCAATTCCTATCAGCTGTTCTTAACCACAACAAGATTATGCACTCAATTGCCGCAGCCTTTGCAACATTAGCACCTTTGGGAGAATATTATCCCTCGACCAACATCACTAAACCAAGTGACCTGGTCACTATCATGTTGCTGTTTGTGGGAGCTTGCTGTGTGTACGTTGGCTGCCATGTTTTCCACATGTAACAATATTCTTGTTACCTCAATCACTCGTTAAGAACTTTTTTTTCTTTGGCATCTTCATGAGTGCCTTCAATGTTGGGGGCTGCCAGTCTGACAATAGTTTATTAAAATTAGTCTGAACCATAGGGAATTGATTTGAAAACCAGTCAAGTCTCGACCCCTTGTAACCCATTGTGCGTTGCCTGGAGTAGCAAACCAGCTTGTTGTTGGCTCTCTGCATTTCCCCCAGAACCTACCCGGTCAGAGATGCAGCACAAACAGAATTATGCCAGGAATTGGAGGGTTAAATTAAGAGGGTGGATTGCATAAATGCCCACTTGCACTCTCAATGCTATTCTACTGAAACTCGAGGAACAGTAGCTTTGCATTTCCATAGCAGCTTTCGCAACCACCGGACATCCCAAAGTGCTTTACAGCCAATGAAGTACCTCTGAAGTGTAGCCACTGTTGTAGGAATCGCAACAGCCAATTTGCACACAGCAAGCTCCCCCAAACAGCAATGTGATAATGCCCAGATAATCTGCTTTTGGTGATGTTGATTGAGGGCTGAATGTTGGCCAGGACACCGGGGAGAACTCCTCTGTTCTGGTGCTGAGAGATCTGTGATGGCCGCCTGAGGGGTCTCGACGTAACGTCTCATCTGAAAGACAGCACCTCCGACAGTGCAGCACTCCCCCGGCTGTGGTGTGCTCGAGCCCTAGAGCGGGACTTGAACTCACGACCTGCCAAACTTCATCTTCCGATTGGGCACTTCGAGACTCAACAGTTCTGGCGTAAGGCAACCAACCTGAAACGTTAGCTCAGTTTCTCTCTGCCTGGACCTGCTCGGGTGTTGCCGGTATTCTGGTTTTATTTCAGATTTTCAAAACCTGCGGTATTTTGCTTTTTGGAAAAATGTGGCTTTCACTGTTTTGGAAGATTGAGGCATCATTAGATCGATGCATTTAAAATGCTTAAAAGAAATTGCCAGGGTGATAGAAGGAAACCATTTCCTTTGGTGGGGACAGTCCAGGTGAAGGGCCAGAAGCTTAAATTTCGAGCCAGGCTGCTCAGGAAGCATTCCTTCACACAAAGGGGAGTGGAAATCTGGAATACTCTCTCCCAAAAGAGCTGGGGTGGGAGGTGCTGGGGAGGGTGTGTGAATTGGAAATTCCAAGGCTGAGATTAATAGAATTTTGTTGGATGCAGACATCAAGAGATACGGGGCAAAGGGGGTATGTGGAGTTAAGATACGATCAACCATGGCCTAATTCAATATTGGGCGGAACAGGCCCGAAGGGTTGAATGGCCTCCTCCCCCCACCCCTTCCCTATTATCTGAGGTACCATGTGAGCAATTCCACAGGAGATCAGCTAGCAGAGTTAGTCTGCTGACTCTGACATAGTGCATTTAAATTCGAGTGCAATGTGATATTTCTTTCATTACCACACAAGTGACCAGCTTTGTTCCTCTTCACGTTTTTGTATTTTAAACCAATTCCTTAATTTCTTTACCACACTAAGAGGAAGCCATCTTTACTGTACTCATGCTATGCCTCACTGACATTCTCTGACAGTGTTCAGCCAATGAAATGATAATATTGGGGGAGGTGGTGGCGTGGCAGCAATGTCACCGGACTAGTAATCCAGAGGCCCAGGTTAATGCTCTGGGTACCCGGGTTCAAATCCCACCATGGTGGAATTTAAATTAAATTAATAAAATCTGGAATATAAAGCTAGTTTTAGTAATCGTGACCATGAAACCATCAACCATTGATGTAAAAACACATCTGATTCACTAATGCCCCCTTCAGGGAAGGAAATTTGCTGTCCTTACCCAGTCTGGCCTACATGTGACTCCAGACCCACAGCAATGTGGTTGACTCTTAACTGCCCCTCTGAAATGGCCGAGCGAGCCCACTCAGTTCGAGGGGCAATTAGGAATGGGCAACAAATGTTGGCCTTCCCAGTGAGGCGCACATCCCATGAAAGAATAAATTTATACGGCATTTTTATGCTTATCCTAATAGGGCAGGCATTGCTGTGTCAACAATCTAGGAAGGCCATTAAACCCCTTGAGACTGTTCTGCTATTTAAGGAGATCATGGCCGACCTATGACCAAACTCCATGTTATGTAGGAAAGGTAACGGGCAAGTTGCGCACAGCAAGATCCCACAAAACCTGTTTGATTTGATGTGGGTTGAGGGGTAAATATTGGCCCGGGATGCCAGGAGAAACTCCGCAGCCCTCCTTCAAGCACTGTGATCTTTTGATGCCCGCTGGCGCGGGCAGCCGGTTTAACGTCTCGCCTGAAAGTTGGCGCCGCTGACCACGTGGCACTCTTCGCTACTGGCACCCCCGGGAGCGGTTGGGCCGCGTTGTGTGCGCGAGTCTCCGGGGGGGGCGGGGGGGGGCAGAACTTGAGCCCACCACAACCTTCTGATCTTGAGGCAAGATGACAGCCGTCAATTCTTAGTAGCCCAGCGAGTAACTTAGCTCCTGGCTAAACGCCTCAGGTCATGTGCAGCCCGTGGGGAGATGGCGGGGTAGGTGGTAAGGTCAATGGACTCATAATCCAGAGGTCAGGGCTCAAGATGCCTTCAAATCTCACCATGGCAGCTGGTGAAATGGAACAACCAAATGACTATTAATAATTTTATAGCATTTGAGTCAGAAACCTGAACTTAAGGTAAAACGCTAATGGTTGTTATATACCCAGAAAATATTCAGCATCACCTGTACCTTGCATTTACGTAGCATTGTGTGGGTGCTATGGCTTAGTTGGTTAAAGCACCAATCCTGTAAGCCGGAGATCCTGAGTTCGAATCCCACGTTGGTGCGTAGGTTTAAAGCCAGCAATGGCCTGAATACCAGTAATTCTGAAAGGCAGTGGCATGTTGGTAATGTCAATGGACTAGTAACCCAATAGCCCCAGCTAATCCTTTTGGTGGAGGGGGGAACAGGTTCAAATCCTGTCATGTCAGTTGGTAGAATTTAAATTCAAGTAATAAAAGCTGATATTGAAAGACAGCCTCAGTAGCGATGACCTTGAAACTACCATTGATTTTCGTAGAAACCCATCTGGTTCAATAATGCCCCCTTTAGGGAAGGATTCTGCCCGTCCTTACCTGGTCTGGCCTACATGTGACTCGAGACCCGCAGCAAACATGGTTGACTCTTAACTGCCCCTCTGAAATGGCCGAGCGAGCCACTCGGTTCAAGGGCAATTAGGGATGGGCAACAAATGCTGGCCTAGCCAGCGACGCCCACATAGAATAAAAAAAGGCTTGTGCCAGGTCTTGGCCAGAGTTACTGAGTCACACACAGCAACAATGCGGGTTCTGACTGTGCTCCGAAAAGATGCGGATTGTTAAATGCTCTGAAGTTGGTGGTGTCTTGTTTTTTTTTTGGACAGGTTTATTGCACTTTATCATACATGGCACTGTTTGTCTTTAATTCCAGTTGGCCTGAATAACATGGTGAGCAGCAGCCATCTACAAAAGGTCAGGGAGCCAGAGTATGATTTCTGAGCTTATAGGGGCCCAGCCTAAGGGACTGGGCCTCGTTTCCTAACATTTGGCTCCCAATCCTTAAGGTGCTGAACTCCTGGCTTAGAATGTGGACAGGATTCTCCGGGAGTGTCTTCAGGAATTAAGAATTTTTCCTGGAGGGAAAAATGTCTTAGGGGTTTTGAGAGAAATATTGTGGCTGTTCCTTTTTTCAATTTTTTTGGAACTCCGATTTCCTTTTTGATTTAGGAAGGTATTGGAGATGGGGGGGTGGGTGGGGGAACGCTGTTTGTCCGATGGTTGAAATCGTCCAATCGGGAAGCCAGGATTCTGTCCACTTTCCAATGGAGAGCGGGTTCACCATGATGATGGACATGTAGGGCAACCAGAGAGGGGGGAGGGGGTGCTGTGTGTGCCTGTGTATGCCTGTGTATGGGGATGTGCGCATCTGTGTGTGGGTGCTGGGGGATGGCGTGTGTGTGTGTGAGAGAGAGAGAGAGAGAGACGGGTGCCCTTAGACATCTTACCCCAGTGTGAGTGTGGATGGTGAAGGTTGGCATTGCCCACCTAATTACTCATGTTCCGCTGTCTAGCAGGGGCTACAATGCAACAGGTTTAAGTGGAAATCTTTCCCTGGCCTTAGGTACTGAGGCCCATTGTGGCGCCTCAACATCCGGTTAATACTACCCATTTATCAAATCAGTTCTATCAGGCAATGTCTTCCCTGCTGTGCCCGAGACTGGCACCAATACTAACGCATGGGCAGTCAACCCAATGGAAATTCCGCAAGCTTCACCGCTCATGCCAGCTTCAGCAAGGTGAGGTTAAAGTACAAATAAGGTATTAATACTGTGGCTACAAGAGCAGGTCAGAGGCTAGGAATCCTGCAGTGAATAACTCACCTCCTGACTCCCAAAGCCTGAGCACCATCTACAAAGCACAAGTCAGGAGTGTGATGGAATACTCCCCACTTGCCTGGATGAGTGCAGCTCCCACAACAGTCGAGAAGCTCGACACCATCCAGGACACAGCGTCCCCGCTTGATTGGCACTCCATCCACAAACATTCACTCCCTCCACCGTCATCACACAGTAGCAGCAGTGTGTACCATCTACAAGATGCAGTGCAGAAACTCACCAAGGCTCCTTAAACCCCTTCCAACTCACAACCTCTACCATCCAGAAGGGCAAGTGTGGCAGACACATGGGAACACCACCACCTGGAAGTTCCCCACCAAGCCACTCACCATCCTGACTTGGAAATATATCAGCCGTTCCTTCAATATCACTAGGTCAAAACCTTGGAACTCCCTCCTTAACAGCACGGTGGGTGTACCTACACCACATGGACTGCAGCGGCTCAAGAAGCCAGCTCACCACCCACCACCTTCTCAAGAGGGTAATTAAGGATGAGCTACAATTGCTGGTCCAGCCAGCGATGCCCCCACCCTGTGAAAAAGTCCTGTAGCAATTATGGTTTTATTTAGTGTGTAATGTACTTTTTAAGAATACTTGTTTAGGAGAGATCACATGATCTGTAGTAACCAATAGGAGAGTAGCGTGGGCTACCTTAGCAGTTAGTGTAGAGATATCGTTGGAATTGAAAGCACACGTCTAGCTGCTGCTGAGTACATTGTAAATAAACTTAATGTTTTCACTCAAGAAGTGTCTGCAGATCAACTCTATCATCAATAGTAGCAACTCAGCCACCCTTACAAGTCCCTATAGGAATAAAGTGTGTTGCACCTTTTATGGGGTTAAAGGTGTTTCCTGGTATGATGCCAATATGTCACTATGTCCTAGCTATGCCTAGTCAAATGTCTGAGAAAGGTAGTTTCCTATGTCACAACGTAAAGCAACATGTATTAGCTAATTTGTCCCTGCAACCACACCAACCCCCTCCACTTCTATCTCTCTCTCTCTCTACCCCCCCCACACACCTTAAACCAGCTTATATTTCAACTCTTTCTTGACTCACTCAAGTTCTGTCGAAGGGTCATGAGGACTTGAAACGTCAACTCTTTTCTTCTCCGCCGATGCTGCCAGACCTGCTGAGTTTTTCCAGGTAATTCTGTTTTTGTTATGTATTCGCTAATCCCTTGAAATGTGACTGTGCAGTGTCTTATTCATTGTCCTCCTTAATATAAATTCATGGATAACCTTCCTTTCTTATATAAGGAAGGACATATTTGCCTGAATGGGAGTGCAACGAAAAACATAGACATAGAAACATAGAAAATAGGAGCAGGAGTAGGCCATTCAGCCCTTCGAGCATGCTCTGCTATTCAATATGATCATGGCTGATCCTCTATCTCAATGCCGTACTCCTGTGCTCTCCCCATACTCCTTGACTTCGTTAGAGTCCAGAAATCTATCTCTTTCCTTCTTAAATATATTCAGTGACTTGGCCTCCACAGCTTCTGTGGTAGAGAATTCCACAGGTCCACCACCCTCTGAGTGAAGGAGTTTCTCCTCATCTCAGTCCTAAATGGCCTACCCGGTATCGTGAGACTGTGACCCCTTGTCCTAGAACCCCCCCCCACCAGCCCAAGGAAATGTCATCCCTGCATCCAGTCTGTCCAGCCCTGTCAGAATTTTATACATTTCAATGAGATCCCCTCTCGTTCTTCTAAACTCCAGTGAATACAGGCCTGGTCGGCCCAATATATCCTCATATGACAATTGTGCCACCCCAGGAATCAGTCGGGTGAGCCTTCGCTGCACTCCCTCTATGGCGAGTGAATCCTTCCTTAGGTAAGGAGACCAAAACTGCACACAGTACTCCAGGTGTGGTCTCCCCAAGGCCCGGTACAGCTGCAGTAAGACCTCTTTGCTCCTGTACTCAAGTCCTCTCGCATTGAAGGCCAATGGACCATTTGCTTTCTTGACTGCTTGCTGCACCTGCAGCAGTTGGACTAGTTCCTAGGATGAGTGAGGTGTTTGCTGAGGTGGAGCTTGAGTAAACCAGGCCAAGTCTGGAAGTTTAGATGAATGAAAGGTGGTCTTATTGAACCATAAAATTCTTAAGGGGCTTGAGAGGGTAAACACTGAGGGTGTTTCTTCTGGCTGGAGAGTCTAAAATGCGGAGGCCACCATCTCAGGATAAGGGGGTCGGCCATTTTGGACCAAGATTAAGAGAAATTACTCCACTCAGAGGGTTGTGAATCTTTGGAATTCCCTACCCCAGAGAGTTGGGAATGCTCCATTGTTGAAAATATTTAAGGCTGGGATAGACAGATTTTTGGGGTCTCGGAATTAAGGGATATGGGGAGCAGGCGGGAAAATGGAGCTGATCTGCCTTGATCATATTGAATGGCGGAGTGGTCTCGGTGGGCTGTGTGGTCTACTCCTGCTCCTATTTCTTCTGTTTTCAGCATCTATCCAGTCAAGCCCCTTCAGATCCATTTTAAGTTTCAATAAAATCACCCCTCATTCTTCTTAACCCCAATGAGTATAGTCCCAGCCTGCTCCACCTTTCCTCATAAGACAAACCCCTTCGTCCCAGGAAATCAGCCGAGTGAACCTTCTCTGAATGCTTCCCGTGCAAGTATGTCCCTCCTTAAGTAAGGACACCAAAACTGCGTGCAGTACTCCAGGTGCAGTCTCACCAAAGTCCCGTACAGTGTTAGCAAGACTTCTATTCCCCTTGCAATAATCCCAAATGTTCCAATTGCCTTTCTAATCACTTGCTGTGCCTGCAAGTGACTCATGTACCAGGACACCCAGATCTGCAGCCCTCTCTCCATGTAAATAATATTCTCCTTTTTCTAGCTGTATTTATGTAGCCTTCTATGAATTCAGGGTGTCCAAAATCCCTTTTCCATGCAATGAAGCACATCTGGAATAAGCGGAGGACAAATATTTAAGGTGATTGGTGACAATGACGAAACACATCTTTGCGCAGTGGGTCGATGTTGGAACTTACTGTCCAAAAGGGTGTTGGAAGCGGGTTCAATCGTAACTTTCAAAGAATAAAAGTGGCGGTGGGGGGGGGCAGTTGGATGAATAGTTGGAAGGGGAAGAATCTGCTGGGTTAAGTGGCGGGGGTGGGGGCAGGAGGAGAGGGGAATGGGACCAATTAGATACCCCTTTCAAAGGGCAGACATGAAGGCCTGAATGGCCTCCCTCTCCCCGCGCCCCCCCCCCCCCCCCCCCCCCCCCCCTGTGAGTTTACGGCATTACGCGTGGTTGCAACGTGCGAAACGCAGCAGCCAGTTTGTGCACAGCAAGATCCCACGGTGTGATAAATGACTATAGGTGGTCTGTTTCTTTTGATGGTGTTGGTTGGTTGGGTGGGGGGTTGGGGTAGATAAAGACTGGCCCAGGACACCCCAAGGGTTTGGAGAGAACTCCCTTGCTCTTCTCTGAAGCGGGTCACGGTTGGATATTTTGGTTCCAGTGTTGAGGTGGCGAGCAGTTCGAACGCTGCCCGGTGGAATTTGTCGGGAGGTTTTGTGGGGTTTTTTTTTTTGGAGTCTGGGGTCTTTATTCCTGTGAATCTGGCTCAGGAGCGCTAAGTGGATGTCTAAACCGCTCTTAACTCCCAGCTCCTACGTGTTGTATACCTCACGTTGAATTCGATGGCAGTTATTAAATTTGAACCCGCTTTTGTTTGTCGTACTTTTCAGAAACATGTTGGTTGTTGACGGGGGGATCTTTTTGTGATTCAAGATGGCGTCGATGGCCAACGGGCCCCCAGAGATGGAAGTGCAGAAACGGGCCGGGAAGCAGCAGCCCAGACCACCCCTTAAACCAAAGCCCCCCGTGCCGGGCCATGGTGCCAGGAAGCAGGACGGAACCCGCGCCTCCGCCGGTCTAGAACCTTCCGCTGAGGCCGACGTCTTGAGGAGCAGCGATGGGGCGCAGTCAACTGGCCCCCCCGTCCCCACCAGGCGGAGGGCCTCGGGCGCCGCGCCGGAGGGGGGCGAGGCCCTCTCCAGTTCTGGAAACGTCCGGAAGATGCGGGAATTGTTCCAGCAAGCGCTGAGCCTGCCGGAGGGAGAAAAGGCAGCGGCCAAGGATAAGTCGGCTCGGGGCCTCCAGCAGTCGGAGGTGGCGAGGGTACCCCCTGCCAGAGCCATGCCGGTGCCCAAAGCCCGGCTGAAACGCATGGCAAGGGTAGCAGTGCCTCCGCACCCGCTGGTGAATGACAGCAGCGGTCAGGTGCCACCGGTGGCCAAGGTGCGGCCCTCTGTCTCGCCCCCAAGCCGAGGAGCTGCAAAAGGTACTTCGGGTGGTGGAAACGATCATTCACGCCCCCCCCCCCCCCCTCATGTGACATGCCAGCTCAGTGGGTAGCACCCCTCGCCCCCAAGTCGTAAGGTCGTGGGTTCTATTCCCGCTTGGAGTCTTTCAAGCACAAAATCCAGGCCAACACTCAATGGGGCAGCACTGAGGGAGTGCTGCATGGTCGGAGGTGGTTCCTTTTGCATAGCTTTAAACTTAATGTTTGTTGAAGGATAAATGTTGGCCTGGAAACCCAGGGAGAACTCCCCTGCTCTTCTTACATGTGAGGGCGGACAGGGCCTCAGTTTAATGTCTCATCCAAAAGGAAAAGGCACTTTCAACAGTGCAGCACTCCCTCGGTAACCACAGTGGGAGCGTGTGCCTAGATTAGTTGCTCAAGTCTTGACTCCACCCCACCCCTCTTACACCGCCTGACTCAGAGGTGAGAGAGCTGAGTGACCCAGAGCTGACACACGCAATGACAGGCCCAAGGTCAACTATGATAGCAGTTGAGGTCAAAACAGCCTGCAGCCTCTCTCTGAATGTCCACCCGAGTGGGATGGTGGAGGGAATGCCCGTTGCCTGATGACCATGTCCATAGCAAGCGCTGCTAACTTTTTGGGTGGGAAACAAATGTGCATCAGAGAGAATTTAAATCCAAGCTGCAAAGCTTGGCACTTTCTTGAGAAGCCACCTGGGGCTCATCGGCAGAAGATGTCACCCATCTTAAGCCGTGGTCAGTTTTGGCTTAGTCGGTGCCACGCTCTTGCCTCCGAGCCCCAAGGCTGTGGGTTTGAACCCCCAACTCCAGCGCCTCAGGAGTGCTTATTTGAGGCTGAAGCCTCAGCTCAGTGCTGAGTGGGGTGTGCTGCACTGTCAGGGACCTTCCACCCAGACTGGGCTTGCCTGGGTAGGGTGGGTGTTACGATTCGGAGAAGGGTTTGGGGAGGGGGCAGATCTTGACCAACATTTCTACCACAATCAAAACAGATTAACCGATTGTTTAGCTGGTAGTGGGATCTTGGTGTGAGCCAGTTGTCAGTCACGTTTCCCCTCAGTAATGGCATTTAAAATCATCAGTCAGGTTTACAATGTGGCTCAGTTATACTTGCTAGAAGCTACATATATCCATAGGCAGAGACCTGTCCTCTGCAGGTAAAAGGAACATGTCCAAGCATTGTGCCTTTTTTTGAATTGAACAAAAACAATAGTTGCCTGGTTCATTCTCCAAGACAATGCCTTGACTTTCCAACCAATCAGCTCCCTTTTCTCATGCAGTTTAAATTCTTGTTCCCTTTGAAACTTGGCTTTCTTATGCCTGTCCTTTGACAGCTTGTCTCCTTTCTTCAACAGTGTTTCACCCTGTCTGTCCGAGAGGTAGTGGTGAGTCCTTCTCTGCCCCAACCCCGGCCCTCTATCTCTATAACCTCCTCCAACCCTACAACCCTCCGCGGTCTCTGCACTCCTCCAATTCTGACCCCTTACACAACACCTGCTTTCCATCACTTCACTATTAATGGCCATGTCTTCAGCTGCCTGGGTCCTAAGGTCTGGAATTCATGACATCCTAACCTCTCTCTGTGTATATTTCTCTCTCTCTCTCTCTCTGTGTCTCTCTCTCTGTGTGTGTGTGTCTCTCACTGTGTGTGTGTGTGTCTCTCACTGTGTGTGTGTGTGTGTGTCTCTCACTGTGTGTGTGTGTGTGTGTCTCTCACTGTGTGTGTGTGTGTGTGTCTCTCACTGTGTGTGTGTGTGTGTGTCTGTCTCACTGTGTGTGTGTGTGTGTGTCTGTCTCACTGTGTGTGTGTGTGTGTGTCTGTCTCACTGTGTGTGTGTGTCTGTCTCAGTGTGTGTGTGTCTGTCTCACTCTGTTTGTGTGTGCGTGTGTGTCTGTCTCACTCTGTTTGTGTGTGCGTGTGTGTCTGTCTCACTCTGTGTGTGTGTGTGTCTGTCTCTGTGTGTGTGTGTGTGTGTGTCTGTCTCACTGTGTGTGTGTGTGTCTGTCTCACTGTGTGTGTGTGTGTATGTGTCTCTCAGTGTGTGTGTGTGTGTGTGTGTGTCTGTCTCACTGTGTGTGTGTGTGTCTGTCTCACTGTGTGTGTGTGTGTGTGTGTCTGTCTCACTGTGTGTGTGTGTCTGTCTCACTGTGTGTGTGTGTCTGTCTCACTGTGTGTGTGTGTGTGTCTGTCTGTCTCACTGTGTGTGTGTGTGTGTCTGTCTGTCTCACTGTGTGTGTGTGTGTGTGTCTGTCTCACTGTGTGTGTGTGTGTGTCTGTCTCACTCTGTGTGTGTGTGTGTGTGTGTGTGTGTGTGTCTGTCTCACTCTGTGTGTGTGTGTCTGTCTCACTCTGTGTGTGTGTGTGTGTGTGTGTCTGTCTCACTCTGTGTGTGTGTCTGTCTCACTCTGTGTGTGTGTTTGTCTCACTGTGTGTGTGTGTGTGTGTGTGTGTGTCTCACTCTGTGTGTGTGTGTCTCACTCTGTGTGTGTGTGTGTGTGTTTGTGTGTGTGTGTCTCACTCTGTGTGTGTGTGTGTGTGTCTGTCTCACTCTGTGTGTGTGTGTGTGTGTGTGTCTGTCTCACTCTGTGTGTGTGTGTGTCTGTCTCACTCTGTGTGTGTGTGTGTGTGTCTGTCTCACTCTGTTTGTGTGTGTGTGTGTGTCTGTCTCACTCTGTGTGTGTGTGTGTGTGTGTGTGTCTGTCTCACTGTGTGTGTGTGTGTGTCTGTCTCACTGTGTGTGTGTGTGTGTGTCTCACTCTGTGTGTGTGTGTGTCTCACTCTGTGTGTGTGTGTGTGTGTGTGTGTGTGTGTGTGTCTGTCTCACTCTGTGTGTGTGTGTGTCTGTCTCACTCTGTGTGTGTGTGTGTGTGTGTGTGTCACTGTGTGTGTGTGTCGGTCTCACTCTGTGTGTGTCTCTCTCTCTTTGTGTGTGTGTGTGTCTCTCTCTTGTGTCTCTCTTTCTGTGTGTCTCTCTCTTTCTGTCTCTCTCTGTGTGTTTGTGTGTCTCTCTCTCTCTGTCTTGTCTGTTGCTGTCTCTCTCTCTTTGTCTCTGTCTCTCCTTTTAAGATGCCCCTTAAAACTTATCTCATGGCCTGGATTTTACGGCCCCTCCCCCACAGCTGGACACTATTGTCCCGCCGAACTGAATGGAGCTTTAAATGGCTTGCCGCATTTGCTGGGGGGTGGGGTGTTGGGTGGGTGGGCAGGTAGACGCGCCGCGGCGGCGGCGGGGGGGGGTGTTGGGTGGGTGGGCAGGTAGACGCGCCACGGCGGCGGCGGTGGGGGGGGGTGTTGGGTGGGTGGGCAGGTAGACGCGCCACGGCGGCGGCGGTGGGGGGGGGTGTTGGGTGGGTGGGCAGGTAGACGCGCCGCGGCGGCGGCGGGGGGGGGTGTTGGGTGGGTGGGCAGGTAGACGCGCCACGGCGGCGGCGGTGGGGGGGGGTGTTGGGTGGGTGGGCAGGTAGACGCGCCGTGGGTGGGGGGGGGCAGGGTTGGGGGTGGCAGGTGGACGCGCCGTTGGGGGAGGGGGGGGTCTCTTGCGACATTAAAGGCGCTATATAAATGCGAGGTGTTGCTGAGTGATGCCGAGATGCACGAGCGAGTGACCGATAGCCTGATGCCTCTTTTACAGGACCGAAACCGGAGGAGACGCGGGATCAGGGTGACCCGGCTGGAGATGGTGAGGCCGAGCGGCGCTGTTCGCCCACCTGCCCGTGCGTGTGCCACACGACACGACCCGGGATGGTCCTCGTCTGGAGACCCGCGTCCGTCGCCCAGGAGGGCGTGGACCAGCTGGACAACTCTCTGTCGGACTCGTCGGAGAGCGGGGGCGGGGCCAAGCCGTTTCGCTACGTCATGCGCGTGACCGAGGGGGGCCGCGAGGACACTTCGGAGGAGGAGGAGGACCACCACCAGCACGTGCGATGCAGCGGCCGCCCGGGCTGGACCGTGCCCGAGATCAGCCTCACGGGGACGGAGGCGGCCGGAGAGCGGGAGGGAGATGGCGGTCAGCCGCCCGGCTCCGCCTCCGCCTCCGTCTCCACGGCGACGGTGACCGAGGGTGGCGCAGGGCCCGCCCTCCCCGAGCCGGGCGGACCACCCGGGGCCTCGGCGGGCAAGGGGCTCGATCGGGCGCACGGGGCCCCGCTCCCCGGGGGCACTGCCAGGCCGGCGGCTGCCAATCAGCTGCCCAAACCCCCTCGCCGGAATAAGCCCGCCAGGCAGTCGTCGCTGGCGGGCAAGGGGGCTCCGTTGCCCCACAGGAGGCTGGCCCAGGTCCGGCGGTCCGACCTTGACCCGCCCTCCCGCATCAGGCAGCGGTACACGGCCAGCGACCTGGACAAAATTTCGCAGTGCGTGGACGGGCTGAACCTGCATTTTCGGAAGCTGGGCCCGCCCCCTTCTCTGCCCCCTGAAGCCCTGAAGCCTCTGAGCCCCAAAGTAACCCGCTCGGCGCCTCCGAGCCCCAAGGAGAAGCACCTGCAGGCCATCTACGACGAGATTGGCACAGGTACCCGCAGCTTCTCAAACCTTTTCTGAGGCGTCGCTTGTGCCAGTTCCCAATCCCAATCCTTCTCCCCACCTCCCCCCCCCCCCCCCTAGAAGTCGGGCAAGTCCTACCCCATCTGGACTTGCATAGAAACTAGGAGCAGGAGTAGGCCACTTCGAGCCTGCTCCACCATTCATCGTGCTCATGGCTGATCATCCAACTCAATAGCCTGCTCCCGCTTTCTCCCCATCCCCTTCAATCCCTTTCACCCCAAGAGCTCTATCTAACTCCTTCTCGAAAACATGCAACCTCAGAATCCCTCACCGCAGAAGGGGCCCTTCAGCCCATCGAGTCTGCACCGACACGTGAGAAACACCTGACCTACCTACCTAACCCCATTTACCAGCACTAGGCCCCATAGCCTTGAATGTTATGACGTGCCAAGTGCTCATCCAGGTATTTTTTAAAGGATGTGAGGCAACCCGCCTCCACCACCCTCCCAGGTAGCACATTCCAGACCCTCACCACCCTCTGGGTAAAAAGGTTTTTCCTCACATCCCCCCTAAACCTCCTGCCCCTCACCTTGAACTTATGTCCCCTTGTTACTGACCTTTCAACTAAGGGGAACAGCTGCTTCCCATCCACCCTGTCCATGCCCCTCATAATCTTGTACACAATGTTTTGGCCTCGACTACTTTCTGTGGTAGCAAATTCCACAGGCTCACCACTGTCTGGGTGAAGAAATTCCTCCTCATCTCAGTCCTAAATGGTCTACCCCCGTATCCTCAGACTGTGACCCCTGGTTCTGGACTCCCCCACCATCGGGAACATCCAGCATCTACCCTTGGATGTACGTCAAGGGGCAGATTTTTATGGTTTCTCCCGCCAGCGGGACTTACTGGTCCCAAAAAGTCAATGGATTTTTTTGAACGGCTTGCCGCATTTTACAGCCCCCCACCCCCACTACCACCACCACCACCACAGGAGTGTAAAATTCCGCCCAAAGAGTGCAGGCAGTTATGGGGCAACCAATCCATGCTCTAACCCTGGCCTGGTGATGGAAGGACCCCTTTAAATCCTGCATCCACTGCGATGTTTCACACCCCTTCCCCCGCCCCACCCTTTTCACCCTTTCTTCCCCCTCATAGGCAATGGTCTCTTTCACCATGGGCCTTGGGTCCCCATCAGGGTTTCCCAGGAAACCCTGCTAGAAAAGTGAAGTCTTCTGCTTTAGCTACCCCCATGTGTCCCATTATTGGCTAAAAGACCCTGTAATCTGTTGGATTATTGCTTTAGAAAAAAAATAAAAGCGACATGCTGTCGAAACTTTTCATCTTGCACTCATCAGGACACAATCACAAGAGTACCAGATCTCAAAGGCAGCAACTGTATTTAATCTCATCTTCTCATGCAGTATAAATTGTTGTTCCCGTTGAGATTTGGTACTCTTGCGATTGTGTCCTGATGAGTGCAAGATGAAAAGCTTTGACAGAATGTCTCTTTTCTTTCAGCAATACTCAAGTTCCGCACTGCCAATCTGTTGGATCCTTATTCTCACTGACCAATTGAACACAGGAGCATTTATAAAGCTCTGGTACCCACAGGCCCAGGCAGCAGGTGGTTGAGGGGGTGGGTTTCCCCCCCAACCCTATCCGACTGTCTGCCCCTCTTCCATGGCTATATTTGCGGCCAGTTGTCCCTGGAGAGGACACTGGAGGCCTTCTGTGATTGGTGGGCATCGTGAGGGCTGGGGTGCATCATTGGCCCCCACAACAACATTTTGTTTCGATTTGCTGAATTCCTTTCAGAATTTTGTCCCTTTTAAGAGACAGGACCCCACCTTCCCCCACAGCCCCCCCCCCCCCCCCCCCCCCCCCCCCCCACCTAAAATTGTTGATTTTATTTTGTTAATTTATCCCCTTTTGGTCGATTGGTTACACTCAACAGGACATATAAAGCTCTGGTGAGAGGCCACAACTAGAGTATTGTCTCGTTGCCATACTTTAGGAAGGATGTGAGGGTCCTTGAGATGAGATTTACTGGAATGGCCCCGGGGATGAGGGAATTTAGCCAAGAGGTTGGGTTGGAGAATCTGGGGCTGTTCTCCTTGGAGCGAATGGGACTGAGGGGAGATTTGATAGAGGTGGACAAGATTGTGACAGGTTTAGAGAAGGTAGATAAAGAAAAACTGTTCCCATTGGCTAATGGTTCAAGGACTAGGGTGACACAGATTTAAGGTTTTGGGGGAGAGACACATTGGTGGACATGAGGAAGAACTATTTTTATACAGTGAGTGCGTAGGTGACCTGGACCTCGCTGCCTGCGAGGGTGGTGGAGGTGGAGATGATCAATGATTTCAAAATAATATTGGATGGAGACTTGATAGAAATAAACTTGCAGGGCTATGGCGGGGGGTTGGGGGGGGGTGGTGGTGGTTGGGGGAATGGGACTGACTGGATTTCTCTAGAGAGATGGGCCAAATGGCCTCCTTCTGTGCCATCATGACTCCATGACCTTTCCTGATCATGTTGAAATAGAAGGGGTAAGAGTGTAGATGGGGGAAGGAGAGCTGCTGGAAGTGAAAGACTGAGCTAGTTCCCTTAGCAAAAGCCTACTCAGCCTTGCCCTATCCCTTTGAGCCTTCTGAATCTAGTGCTTTGATTTCACAGGCAGCCTGACTAGCCTTCCACGAACCAGTCGAGACAAGGAATGTTGACAGAGTAGTCAACAGCTTGAGCCAGTCTTCTTCATTCTCACCTCTTAAGGTGCCTGGATGGTGATCAGAAGCTGATATTCCAGACCATGAAAACCAGGCCCAAATGTAACACAACCCCCACCCCCCCTCAATATTGTTTTGTAGCCTCCAGAGACAAATGGAGGATAAATCGCTCAGTAGGGACATTGGCTGATTTGGTTGCGTGTGGTTGATGTTGACAGGTGTTGACGACGATTCAGGGGACGATTATGAGGCTTATTTGGAGATTCTCGAGAGCAGGTCAGATCTCTTCTGTTGTTCTCCTCGCTAAACTCCTTGTGCTGTTGTGGTATATCTTCCTCGAAAAGGGCGATCTCTCCATCATACAATTCCTCGGTGGGCTAAAATTTCAGGACGTTGTGGTGTTGAGCTCAATAGGACACAGAGCTTTTTAGACTCGGGGTGTCGGCTGGGGCTCTGCTGGCCGGATACTCACTTCTGAGTCACAATGTCGCCCCCCCCCCCCCCCCCCCCCCCCCCCAGTTCAGATCCCACCCCAGGGCTTGAGTGTGAAAATCAAGGCCGACACTCAAGTGCAGTACTGAGGGAGTGCTGCACTGTCAGAGGTGTCGCCTTTCGGATGGGACGTTAAACTGAGTAAATCTGCCTGTTCAGGTGGGCGTAAAAGTACCTGTGGCACTTTTTCAAAGGAGAGCAGGGGAGTTACATCCGGTGTCCCCACCAATATTTATCCCATCAATCAACGTCACAAAAAAACCAGATTATCTGGCTGTGAATGCTGTTTGTGCGAGAACTCGCTCGGCGCAAATTTAACTGCCCCGTTTCCTACATTACAACAGTTACGACACTTCAAAAAGCACCTCATTGGCTGTAAAGTGCTTTGAGACGTTTGCTGATCGTGAACAGCGCTATATAAATGCAAGTCTTTCTTTTTGACTCCACGGATGCATATCGGGGCCCGTGGATAGAGTTTGCACCTCCGTGTCCAGTTACCTCAAATCTCTGAGGCTGGCGGGAGGCCAAGAGTAGGAAGAATTTGTTTTCTTCTTTCTTTTATGGGATGTGGGCCTCGCTGGCTGGGCCCAGCATCCCTAGTTAGACCATAAGACATAGGAGCAGAAATTAGGCCATTCGGCCCATCGAGTCTGCTCCGCCATTCAGTCATGGCTGATATGTTTCTCAACCCCATTCTCCCGCCTTCTCCCCGTAACCTCTGATCCCCTTACCAATCAAGAACCTATCTATCTCGGTCTTAAATACACTTAGTTGCCCCTTGAGAAGGTGGTGGGGAGCTTACCACCTTGAACAGCTGCAGCCCGTGTGGGGTGAGTACACCCACAGCGCTGTTGGGGAGGGAGTTCATGGGATTTTGGCCGGGCGATGTGCAGTTTGAGGGAACCTCGGGTCTCAATGGGCTTCTCGTGACCCTCCCTTTTTGTGTGTTGAGGAGGAGAGGGCGGGAGGCATGCTGCACGGCTACAAGTTGACTTGTCGTTGGCACTGCACACGAGGGTCGTCGGAGAGACATGTCCGCTCAACCCCACCTCCTGAGTATGGCCTCCCAGGTTGACGGCACTCGGTCAAAGGTCACCTGAGGTAAGCGCTGGGCCGAGAATGAGCTCAGCGGCAAGAGGGCTTGGAGGCAACACCAGGTTAGTTCAGCCTCGCTCAAGAGAGGGGAGCTTTTAAATATGTAAGCGGGCCCTCCCATCTCATGGCGACCTGTTTTCTTCAAAGCATTATTAAAACATTCTTTTACATGCAGCACTTTCAGGTTCAGAGTGGTAGCAGGTATTGTAATTTAGATGGGGATTTGTGACTAATTAGCGAATCGTTCTAAAAGTGGTCCCTCAGCCAAATAAAAAGGTTTGAGAATGACTGAATTGAATGGCGGAGAACATAACGTACAAATTAGGACCAGGAGTAGGCCATTCGGCCCCCTCGAGCCTGCTCTGCCATTCGCTAAGATCATGGCTAATCCGATTGTGGCCTTAACTCCACTTTCCTGTCTGCTCTCCCCCCATAATCCTCGAATCCCTTGTCGATCAAAGCTCAGCCTTGAATATATTCAGCGACCCGGCCTCCACTGCTCTCTGCGGAAGAGAATTCCGAACGCTAATGACCCTCGGAGAGGGGAAATTCCTCCTCATCTCCCTCTTAAATGGGAGACCCCTTATTTGGAAACTGTGCCCCTTAATTCCAGATTCCCTCATGAGGGGAAACGTCCTCTCAGCATCTACCCTGCAGAGCCCCCTCGTGAATCTTATATGTTTCAATAAGATCACCTCTCATCCTGCTAAGCTCCAAACGGAACAGGCCCAACCTGCTCAATCCATCCGCGTAACACATTTGTCACCTTAATTCCTTGCTGTATCTGCAGTGCTGGCTTTTTGTGATTCGGAGAACAGGCTCGAGGGGCTGAAGGGCCTCGCCCTGCTCCCAAGGGAGTCAAGAAAGGGAAACATGGAGGCAAAAGTTGATGCGTGAGACGATGATGGTCGGTGGTGATACTTGCTTCTCGGCATAATTTGAATCATCTTCATTTTTTAAAAAATATATTTTTAACGACAGGGAGCTGGGCTGGATGAGAAACTGCCAACCGAAGGGGCTTGACAGGGTGGACGCTGAGATGATGTTTCCCCTTGCGGGGGAATCGAGGACTGGGGAGGACACAGTTTAAAAACTTCCATCTAAAATGGAGATGGAAGAGGAATTTCTTCTCTCAGAGGAGCGTTAGTCTGAAATTCTCTTCTACAGAGAACAGTGGAGGCTGGATCATAGAATATATTGAAGGCTGAGTTAGACAGAATTTTGATTGACAAGAGTTATGCCGGGGGGTGGGGGGGGGGGGGTGTGGAGCGGAGACAGGAAAGTGGAATTAAGACCACAGCCAGATCAGCCATGATCTTATTGAATGGCGGAGCAGGCTCGAGGGGCTGAATGGCCTCCTCTTGTTCCTATTTCTTATGGCCAACCACCATCTGTCTAAAAGCAAAATGCTGTGATGCTGGAAATCTGAAACAAAAACAAAAATAGCTGGGAAAACTCGGCAGGTCTGACAGCCTTGGTGGAGAGGAAGGCAGGGTTAATGTTTCGAGTCCGCGTGACTCTTCATCAGAACTATCTGCCTGTACTTGAGTGGTGCACGTGATTAATTGAGTTTCATTCACGCTTTTTGCAAGGAGGGACTCACTTCAAACATAGTGTGCAAGCGAGACTTGTGATTACCCAGATAGGTTGAACTGCCTGTGATATCTGCTTCATTTCATTGTTACCTCCAGGCCTGCAAAGACTGGTAATCAGAAGATGACTAACTGGGAATCCCAATTTCAAAGCGGTAAATAATCAGCAATAATTATACGGAAATATATTTGGGGAGCTGTACTTTATAGATACTGGCCTGTGAAGAGTAACTGTGTACCTAGGGTTACTAAGCCTCCTGGAGTCTTCAGAGGATTGAAGATCAATCTCTGGGACACTGCTGTATGCAACCCTGGAGAAAAATCATTGCGACATTAAAAAAGATCGTGTTTTTAAAAAGATTTTCTTGAACATTTCTCTTCACCAGATATAAAAATATTGAAAATGGGGGATAAAAGGTTGTTTGGCTGACAGTCAAGCATCGTCCAATCGGGTAATGAGTCTTTTTGCTTTCCAATTGGCGTAGGTAGGCCGTGCGTCACAAGGATGGACATGTTGGCCGACCAATGGCTGGAGCTTGGGGCAAGTCATGTGATGAAACCTCCAGGGATGCCTTTATTTACAGCAACCCTCTGTGTTCCAAGTGTTGATGGCTTTTTATTAAAAGTATAAAATTAAGAAACTTCAGACGAACATCATTACCGAGTTTCAAATTAAGTTGGAAGATTTGGGAAATTGCTAAATAGGCCTCACCTGAAGTGTTGTGTCCAACTCCGGGTACCGCGCTCTAAGAAGGACGACAAGGCCTTGGAGAGGGGCCAGGGATGAGGGAACTCAGTTAATGTAGAGAGACAGGAGAAGCTGGGATTGTTCTCCTTGGAGCAGAGAAAGGGGAGATTTCATCGAGGGCATTCAAGATCATGAAGGGTTTTGATAGGGTAAATAAAGAGAACTCGTTCCCAGTGGCAGAATGGACAGTAACCAGAGGGACACAGATTGAAGATAATCGGCAAAAGAGCCAGAGGCAAGATGAGATTTTTGTTTTGTGCATTGAGTTGTTGTGATCTGGAAGGCGCCACCTGAAAGGGTGATGGAAGCAGGTTCAGTCGTGACTTTCCAAAGGGGAATTGAATAAATACTTGAACGGGAAACGTTGCAGGGCTTTGGGGTCAGAGCAGGGGGAAGCGAGAATAATTTGATAGGCTTTTCAAAGAGACAGCAAAGCACTGGGCCAAATGGCCTCCTCATTTACCGCGCCGGTCAATGGCTCTCAGTCGAGGAGTCGTGATTGGGTTGTGTTTTCAAAATTCGACAAGAGCAAGGCTGAGGGTCTCCATGGCATGGGGATGCTGAGAACGGGCCAATGAGGCTCGAGACTGCAAAGTGAGGAGATCAGATGCGTTAAGAACATTCAGGGGAGTGAAAGCAATTGCACTTTTGATAAAATAGAGGAGAGAGAGAGAGAATACGCATAGAGTGACAGAGAGAGATGGATAGCATGAGAGAGACAGAGGAGATGGACAAGGTGACAGAGAGAGAGAGAGAGAGACTGATAGCGAGAGTGAGAGAAACACACACGGACAGAGTGACAGACAGAGGTGGATAGCGTGAGACAGAGAGAGACAGACGAGGAACAGAGTGGCAGACAGAGAGAGCGAGACTGATAGCAAGAGTGAGTGAGAGAGAGACACAGACACGGACAAAGTGATAGACACAGAGAGAGATGGATAGTGTGATAGAGAGACAGAGAAGGCAGACAGAGTAACACTGTATAAACAGGTTCAGAATTAACTCTCTGCCCCTGTCTGAAAATACCAATCTTTATTAACAATTTAATAAGATTTGTAAAATAACTTTAATCATGAATCCACGGTCTAGTTGACACACAACTGAAGATAAATAGGGATAGAAATATGGACAGAGATAATCAGCCAAACTGTGGAATGCCTGTGTTACTTGGGCCAGGGTGAAATGAAGAGCAATGGGCTGAGGATGATTCACGGGGCAGTGTGGATGGATGCCTGTTCTGGATGTCTATTAAAATTTACCATTATTTTTGCAGAAGCCTTTTTCAGAATTAGATAGGAATTACAAAATGGACATGGGCTGCTCCCTATAACTAATCCCTGTTGGCCAGAGAATCATCACAGCATGGCAGGAGGCCATTCGGCCCATTGGATCCTTGCTGGCTCTCTAAGTCCCATTCCCCCTCCGCTCTATCCCCATAGCCCAGCAAGTTTACTTCCCTCAACTATCCACCTAGTTTCCTTTTGAAATCATTTCATCGCCTCCGCTTCCCCCACCCTCGTGGGCAGCAAGTTCCCGGTTATTACCTCTCGCTGTGCTTTAAAAAAAATCTAGTTCTTCCTCACATCCGCCCTGTATCTTTTGCTCAAACCCTTCAATCTATGCCCCACCCCCCCAGCCCTAGTACCATTAGCCAATGGGAACAGCTTTTCCTTGTCTACCTTATCCAAACCTGTCACCATCTTGTCCACCTCTATCAGATCCCCCCCTCAAACTCCTTCACCCCAAGGAGAACAATCCCAGCTTCTCCAATCCAACCCTTGTATCTAAAATCCCTCGTCCCTGGAACCATTCTGGTAAATCACCTCTGCACCCTCTCAATGATCCTCACATCTTTCCTAAACTGTGGCGACCAGAACTGGGCACGATAGTCTAGTTGTGACCCAACCGGGGTTAGGTTTGTAACCTAGGTTAAATTCAGCATAACTTCCCTGCTTGTGTATTTAATACCCCTATTTATGAAGGCCAAGATCCCATGTGCTTTGCTAAACACACTCTCAATATGCCTTGCCATCTCCAAAGACTGATGTACAGCACTGTGGGTGTTACCTACACCACATGAGACTGCAGCGGTTCGAGAAGGCGGCTCACCACCATCTTCTCAAGGGGCAGCTAGGGATGGGCAATAAATGCTGGCCCAGCCAGCGAAGCCCACATCCTGTGAATGAATAAAAATTAACATGCATCCCAGGTTCCTCTGTCCCTGCACACTCTTTAAAACTCTGCCATTCAGTCTATGTTACCTCTCCCTTGCCCGTTGGCCAAAATTCATCACATCACTCTTCCCTGTATTAAATTCCATCTGCCACTTGTCTGCCCATTCTGCTAGCCCATCTATGCCCTGTTGACATAGTTGTTTGTCACCACCCTCGCTGCCTGCCACTCCTCCAATTCTGGTATTGTCAGCACTTATCCTTCACGTGAGATGCCTCAGTGGGTGGCACCCACTGGGATGAAGGGGTGTTTGTCTTATGAGGAAAGGTTGGGCCTGTACCCGTTGGAGTTTAGAAGGATGAAAGGTGATCTTATTGAAAGATATAAGATTCTGAGTGGGGGTGTTCACTGAGAGTGGAGGCTGAGAGGATGTTTCCCTTGGTGGGGAAACCTGGAACAAGGGACACGCAGTTTCAAAATAAGATGGAGGTGAGGAGGAATTTCTTCTCTCAGGGTCATTAGTCAGTGGAATTCTCTCCCCCAGAGAGCAATGGAGGCCGGGTCATTGAATATATTCAAGGTCGAATTAAGCAGGTTGTTGATGGACAAGGGAGCCTAGGGTTATGGGTGACAGGCAGGAAAGTGGAGTTAAGGCCACGATCAGATCAGCCAACATTTTATTGAATGGCAGAGCCGACTGGATGGGGGTGAATGGCCTACTCCTGCTTAGGGTTGCCAACTGTGAATAAAGGTATTCCTGGAGGTTTCATCACATGACCTGCCCCCACGCTCCAGCCATTGGTCGGCCAATATGTCCATCCTTGTGACGCACGGCCTTCCTACGCCAATTGGAAAGCAAAAAGACCCATTACCCGATTGGATGATGCTTGACTGTCAGCCAAACAGCCTCTTGTCACCTGTTTTCATTATTTTTACGTCTGGTAAAAATAAATGTTCAAATAAAGTGGCAAAGAAAACCCTCTTTTTAACGTCCCGATGATTTTTCCCCAGGGTTGCACACAGCAGCGCCCCGGAGACTGACCTTCAATCCCTTGGAGACTCCAGGCCAATCAGGGAGGGTTGGCAACCCTATTCTTGCTCCTGTTTATTTTATGTTCTTGGTTTTTTAAAATTTATTTATTCTTTCACAGGACATGGGCGTCACTGGCTGGGCCAGAATTTTATTGCCCATCCCTAATTGCCCCTTGAGAAGGTGGTGGTGAGCCGCCTTCTTGAACGGCTGCAGTCCACATGGTGTAAGAACACCCACAGTGCTGTTAGTGTGGGGTATGTGGGTAGAGCGTAAGTGGTGTTGGAGGGGGGGGTGGGTGGTGCGGAGGTTCAATGGGTGGGTACAGCCTGTGAATGGGTAGAGCGTACATGGGAGGAGTGAGTTTGATGGGCCCCAGTGGTCTCACAATGGTTCATACTTCCTTCCACCCTCGATTCTAGAGCCCTTGTATCAAACCTATCGGGAGACAGTAATCAACAAGGCGATTAAGCAACAGACCTTGATACGAGACTCCAGTAAGACCAGCGAGGACTACGTGTACGAAAGCATACCCTTCGTCCCGGACAGCGACAGAGCTCCCCTGCAAGATCCGAGGTCACAGAGCCCCGGGAACTCGCTGTGGCAGAATCTGAGTGCCGTCCGTCAAAGTGGAATTCTGGATGAGCTCAGCCAGGGGGAATGCCGTCTCCAAGAGGTGAGCTGAGAGAGCCCCGGTTAAAATATAATCAGTAATAGTCGTCTGGTAGTACAGAACTTGAATATTGCTGAGAAAAGACATTTTGTCGAAGCTTTTTGTCTTGCACTCATCAGGACAATCGCAAGGATACCAATGTTCAGGGGGAGCAACAACTTTATACTGTATGAGTTAGAGAGTGCTGATTGGTTGAGGCGTTGCCAAGGTGCATTCTCCATGGCAACACCTTTACCAATCAAAGTCCACTTGCCAACCGATCAGCACTCTCTTCTCCTACAGCATAAAGTTGTTGCTTCCCCTGACATTGGTATTCTTGTGATTGTCCTGATGAGTGCTGGATGAAAAGCTTTGACAAAATGTCTCTTTTTTTTTCAGCTATAATCAATAATATTATAGCCTCACATTCCCACCCCCTCCCTTCCGAGGAAGGCACTGACACGTTGCGTACGAATCCGTGGATGTTAACCTTCCTCGACTAGAAGCCCCAATCCCTGACTGGCGACTGGCTATTTGGCCGCAGGATGCCTCGCACCCAAGCTCTCAGGCTGGACGACCGTCGTCAGGAGTGAGCCTTTCAGCTAATTTCTTGAACCTCTTCTTCACTGCAAGACACGGGGGTCTACTCCGAGCAGATCCCATCGCTACCGTCAACTGGGGTAGCTCCCTTGGACCTGACCTGGGGGTTCCCGACCTAAGGATGAGATGGGACAGGACAGGAGGGTTGTCCCTACAAGGAGAAATATGGGCACTCCAGATTAAGTAAAGGGACACACTAAAGTGCCTTCCTCCAATAGCTTAGTCCTTAAGAGACCAAATTGGCCAAATAATGACGCACTATAGAGTATAGTCTCTGCTTTTTTTCTTTACTTATTATTTTCTTATTTTAATGTGTTTTTCTTTTGTGGCTGTTAATAACGTTACTAGTTCAAACCCCCCACTCCAGAAACCGGAGCATGAGATCCCAGTGCAGTCTGGAGGGAATGCTGCACTGCTTGAGGTGCTGCCTTTCAGATGAGATATTAAACCCACTCGGGCAGATGTAAAAGATCCCACGTAACTTTTCACAAGAAGAGCACTGGGAGTGCTAGGGGGTCACTGTTTAAAAAATAAGGGGTCGCCCATTTAGGACAGAGAGGAGGAGAATTTTTTTTCACTGAGGTTCATGAGTCTTTGGAACTCTCTTCCTCAAGAGGCGGTGGAAGCAGAGTTTGAATGTTTTTAAGACAGAGGTGGATAGATTTTTGGTAAGCAAGGGAGTGAGAGGTTATCGGGGGTAGCCGGGAATGTGGGGTTGAGGTTACAGTCAGATCAGCCTTGATCTTATTGAATGGGCGGGGCAGGCTCGAGGGGCTGAATGGCCTACTCCTGCTCCTAATTTATATGTTCATAGTTCTCCCTGGTGATACTCAACCCTCAACGGACATCACTTTTTAAAAAAAAAATGATCTGGTCTTTATCACATTGCTGTTCGTGGGAGCTTGCTGTGCGCAGATTGGCTGCTGCGTTTCCCACATCAAAACAGTGGCTACACTTGGGAAAGGTGCTTCATTGGCTGTAAAGCACTTTGGGACATGCTGAGGTCATGCAAGGCATTGTATCCATGCGAGATCTCCCGCTGTCTCGCTGAGCTGTTTTAAGCCTGTCATTCAATTAACAACGAGAGTTTGATCAAAGACGCTTGGTGAAGAACGCTCCAGTGCACCTTGGCAAACAGACAAGGTTTAAAGGTTACTGGCGAAGACAAGTTTTTTTTTAACGAGGTATTATCGTGGTTTATTACTTTAATATAGGCTGATGAATGACCACTTTGTTAGTAAAGGTTAGCCCTTTAAAAGGTCTAAACTGAAATGAAAATAAGAGGATCGGAGCCAATCCTTAAACAAGAAGATATTCATTGAAAAGACGCACTCTGCAGTCTCTCATCTTCTTACTGATTTTTATGAACCTAATGATTTTTTTAATCCTTTCATGGGATGTGGGCACCGCTGGCAAGGCCAGCATTTGTTGCCCATCCCTAATTGCCCTTGAACTGAGTGGGCTCGCTGGGCCATTTCAGAGGGTCAGTTAAGAGTCAACCACATTGCTGTGGGTCTGGAGTCACATGTAGGCCAGACCGGGTAAGGACGGCAGATTTCCTTCCCTTAAGAGGCATTAGTGAAGCAGATTTTTACAACAATTGATAGTTGCCATGGTCACCGTTACGGAGACTAGCTTTATATCCAAGATTTATTGAATTCAACTTCCACCAGCTGCCGTGGTGGCATTTGAACCCTTGTCCCCAGAGCATTACCCTGGGCCTCTGGATTACTAATCCAATGACATTACCACTATGCCACCATCTCCATGTTTTTTGTCTCTGCCAACGATTGTTCCTGCCAACCATTTTCCCTTCACAGATTCCTGTGCCCAATATTTATAATGGAATTTTTCTATGTAAACTGGTCACACTGAATTGCACTCTCTCTCACCAGTGGAGGCACTGCAGTGCTACTGGCAAGAGGGTGAAAGGACGGTGTGACATATTTATATTATAGATCAGGAACATAGGAATTTATTGTAGGATTATTGTATTAAGGACTGATATGAGATGAAGAGGGATAGGAGGAGGTTCATGTAGAGCATAAAAACCTGCGTAGACCAGTTGGCCTGAATGACCTGTTTCTGTGTGGTGCGTTCTATATATCAGCTTTTAGAACGGGGATTGAATTTCATTACTGAGCTATGGACTGTTCACCCTTCACCCTTGTGCTCGCCGACCTATATTGGCTCCCAGTCCAGCAACGTCTTGAATTTTAAAACCTCACCCTCGTGTAAAAACCCCTCCGTGGCCTCGCTCCCCTCCCTATCTCTGTAACACCCAACAGCCCTCGGATCTCCAATTCTGTTCTCTCGAGCATCCCCCGATTTTTAATCGCTCCGCCATTGGCGGTCGTGCCTTCAGCTGCCTGGGCCCTGAAACTCTGGAACTCCTTCCCTAAAACCTCCCCGCCTCCCCCTCTCTCCTCCTTTAAGATGCTCCTTAAAACCTACCTCTTTGACCAAGCGCTAGGTCACCTGTCCCTAACATCGCCTTGTATGGCCTGGTGTCGAATTCTATTCCTGCAAAGGGGCTCTGAGGCGTCTTTCCAAAATTAAAGTTGCGATATAAATGCAAGCTGTTGTTCTGGTTTTTTTGGCGGTGACTCTGCGATTTGCTTTGTTGCAGAGCATGTTCGAAGTTCTGACATCCGAGGCTTCGTACCTTCGCAGCCTGAACGTGCTCACCGAGCATTTCATGGACAGCAAGGACCTGAACGAAACCATCATTTTACGCGACAAAAAGACGCTCTTTTCGTGCATCACCAGAGTGAAGGAAGTTAGCGAAAGGTACAGGGTGGCTGTTAACAATTCAGAGACCCCCCCACTCTGCACGGCATGGTCATTAACAGGCCTGTAGTGCGGCAGTGAGGCCTGTAGCCCTTGGGCCGCTCCCCATTCCGTGCCAGGCTAGCTCTTCCGAATCATGGTGTTTGTTAGAGAGGGTGCAGCAGCAGAGGGACCCGGGGGTGCGTCTATACAAATCATTGAAGGTCGAAGGACAGGTTGAAAAAGTGGCTAATAAAGCCGGCAGGATTTATAAATAGGGGCGCAGCCT
This sequence comes from Carcharodon carcharias, assembly GCF_017639515.1. Lineage (NCBI taxonomy): Eukaryota > Metazoa > Chordata > Chondrichthyes > Lamniformes > Lamnidae > Carcharodon > Carcharodon carcharias. The sequence continues at coordinate 12,848,909 of NC_054499.1, read as the reverse complement.
ACTAAAACAAGGAGGGTTGTGATAAACCTGCGGTTAAAACAAAAAACTAACAAAAACAAAAATAGCTGGAAAAACTCAGGTCTGACAGCTTCTGCGGAGAGGGACACAGTTGACGTTTCGAGTCTGTATGACCCTTCATCAGAACTAAGACATTTAGAAATGAGATGAAATATAAGCTGGTAGATGGGGGTGGGACAGGAGAGCCTCGATAGGGGGGCCAGTGATAGGTGGAGGCCAAGAAGAGATAGCCAAAGACGGACTCGAAACGTCAACTGTGTCACTCTCCGCAGATGCTGTCAGACCTGCTGAGTTTTTCCAGGTATTTTTGTTTTTGTTCTGGATTTCCAGCATCCGCAGTTTTTTACTTTTATCTTAGTGTGTTTAAAAAAAACTGGTTTGGCCTCGATTAGAGTCCAGTTCTGGATGCCCTCACTTTGGGGAGGATGTGAGGGCATTCTAGAGAGTGCAGAAGAAATTCAAGGAAATGATTCCCAGGATGAGGAAGTTCAGTTGTGTCGAAAGATTGGGGAAGTTGGGACTGTTTTCTTCGGAGAAGAGAAGGTTGAGAGGAGATTTGATCAAGGTGTTCAAAACCACGAGGGGTCTGGTCAGGGAGAAACTGTTCCCATTGGTGGAAGAATCGAGAATGAGGGGGCACAGATTGAAGGTGATTTACAAGGGAAGCAATGGAGACATGAGGAGAAAGGTTTTGCACAGAGTGTCATCAAGGTCTGAAGTAGACTGCCTGAGGGTGTGATGGAGGTGGATTCAATCGCGGCCCTCCAAAGAGAATTGGATAATTAACTGAAGAGAAAAGAAATTTACAACGTTCTGGGGAAAGGGTAGGGGAGTGGGATGAGGTGAGCTGATCTCGTAGAGAGCCAGCATGGACACGAAGTGCCGAATGGCCTCCTTCAGTGCTTTTTAAAAATTTATTTATTTAGCAAACACAAATCCCCGAAGCCACATGATAGTCTCTTCATTTGCCTAGTTTAAGGTGATTGGTCTGTCGCTTAGTCTGTAGAGGGCACACTCCCTCTGCAATATGCAGAATTGTTTGTATCTCTCCACAAGGGCGTGAGGGCTTTGAACTGAGGTCTGGGCAATGGAGGTTGGTTGCCTGAACCTGTTTAACAAGGACCACTCCTGCCTTGGTAGTTTTAGCCCTGCCATTCGACAGGCCGGGTTCGTCACGAAGAGCTTTAGTGATTTTCTGGGTTTTTTTCCCAATTCCTTGATCCGAAGGATGCTTGCTGGTAGATCTTGCTGAGGAATGTTGCTCTGTTTGGGGCAGAAGTGAAGCGTGGCACCGATGGCATTGACCAGCCTGTGGGTTTTCGTTAGTCGACACTTGTGCGGGGGAGTTACCTTCACGAGGACAGGACAGGGGTATTGAGTGGAGAATTCCAGTTATGGTGCATATTGTTGCATTCAATTGAGGGTCAAGATGTGTGTGTGAGAGATGACCTGTGCCAGACAGATGCGCAGTATGCTGCTGCAGAACATGTTAGGGCGAGATCTGAGGTCCAGAGTAGTGGTAGCAGCGGCCCACATAGATCCAGTGAGCTTGGTTAACGGGTTGTCTCTGATTTTGGCCTTTTGCTGCTGTTTCCCTCAGTTGTTCCCTGAAGGACAGGGTCCCATCTAGAGTCACTCCCAAGTACGTTGGGTTGGGATCATGCTTTTGCCACCGGCCATCCATGTAGATAATGCGATTCTTTTTTTTGGCACTGGGGTTGTGGAGGTGGAATACCCTGGATACGGTTTGGAGAGGGATGTGCCCATGTGTTGCAGTAGCCTGTCAACTTTGTAACCCCTTCATTAAGGGTCTGGTCTAGGGTGCAGAAGGATGGAGCTGTGGGTGGCGCGAGGCATGTCCCTTCTGTCCTGTGATTTTTTAAAGATAATTATCTCCAGTCCGTTCTGGTGTGGGAGGGAAAGGAGCGACTTGAGTGCGTGTTTGTAATCTGTGAGGCCGTTGCCCTTTCACCTCTGACCCTGATCGGTGCAGCGAAGATTTCCAGGCGATTGGAAATCCAGAACTTCAGTCAGCGCTTTGACTTTAGGGGGTTTAATAATGGAAGTACCAGGGACAGGGGTTCGGCCTCCAAAACATCTCTCTCTCTCTCCCTTCTGCCACCCGAAACAAGCAGGGCCTCAAATCTAGGCCGCGTTGTCATGGTGATCACCACCTAGCGGCAAGTGCCTGAGTTGGCAGAGGCCTGAGAGACGATATCGACCCACAAGGAAGTAATTCGCTTCTTTTATCCTATTTTTTTTAAAAAAACAGTTTTCTGAAGGACCTGGAAGATCGCATGGACGAGAGTATAAAGATTAAGGACGTGTGCGACATTATTTATTTGCACGCCCTGCACAACTTCCAGGTGTATGTTGATTATGTGCGTAACCAGCTTTATCAGGAGCAGAAGTACAGCCAACTCATGTAAGGAATGATTCCGGTCTCTGACTATGCAGCCCGCAGATTATTATTGCTGTTTCTGAGATGATTCAGCGTGTGTCAGCCATGTTTCATCAGGTAGCTCGCTCACTCTCTCTCTTGAGTCAGCAGGTTGTGGGTTCAAATCCAACTCCAGTGACTTCAGCATGTGGTCTAGACTGGTGCTGGTGCTGAGGGAACTGACTTTGTTCCGATGAGATGTCAATCCTCTTTCAGGGGAACGTGAACGATCCACGGGCGCTGGGATCCCAGTTCACCTCTCAACCAACACCGTCTTTTCAAAGCCGGATAATCCGGCTGTTTATTTCATGGCTGTTTGCTACGTTACCCCTCTTTCAAAGTACTTTGTCACCTATAAAGCGCTTTGAGGTGTTCGGGGGTGATGAAACAAGCTCCCTAAATAATGCAATTAGTTCTCTGTTCTCTCTAAACTACTGCTGTCCCCATGTCCTTACTCATGCCTAGTCCCATTCCCCTATCACCCCTGTGCTCGCTGATCTACGTTGGTCCCTGGTCAAGCGACGTCTCGGTTTTAAGATTCTCATCCTTGTTTTCAAATCCCTCCAAGGCCTCGCCCCTCCCTATCTAATCTCCTCCACCCTCACAGGCCCTCTGAGGTATTTGCGCTCCTCCGTTCCGGCCTCTTGGGCATCGCCAACTTTAAGCGCTCCACCACTGGCGGCCGAGTCTCTACCCTGTCCTGGGCCCTGTATGGCTTCCTTCCGTCAACAAAGGGGGTATCTTCACGTGGCACACTTCTAACGATGGCTGAAGAGGCCAGTCCTTGAGGGGCAGCCTCTGCCACCAAGATGCCTGCTAAAACCTTGTGGGTCGCTGTTGCTTTTGGCATTGGCACCTTATTCCACTTTAGCCCTCTGGTCATCGTGGCGGTGTATACGCCAACCCACAGGAGGTGTCGCCATTTTCCCCTTGCCAGTTGGCGACTCCCAGGCGTGACAATCGGTGTCAAGGACCCTCGTGCCACACTCGTAGGCACACTTGACGACTGGGTCTGCCCCAAAGCGTGCATTGGCGTCACCCAGGATGGAACAGCCTCTCGCCATTTGGAAGGTTCCTCGGAACGTCTCCTAGAAATGCTCTTTGTCTGAGATGGCTGCCCATACAGAGTTGGTGCGTAGGCACATACGATGTTGACTGCTCTGCCCGCCAAACGGCAGCTGTGGGGGAAGATGCGGGGCCCCCCCCCCCCCCCCCAAAGGTTGCGATTGGCATCTGTGCCAGCCGCTTGCTCACTGTGAAGCCCACGCCGCGCTAATGGCGATCTCCTGCGCCCTTTCTGCGCCATGGAATCAGCCCCTCGAGTTGAGCCCGATTCGGCCAATCCGGTTTCTTGTCGAGTGGCAATGTCGACACCGAGCTTTGAGTAGATCACGGGCAATCGGGTGGTATCTTGCCTACCCTCGTGGCTGGTTGTTCACGCTAGGGAAACACAGCCCTCTCGTTCCAGCTTCCTAGCGGGAAGAATATCGTTGTTCGCTGCATAGCCTTGGCCTGGTTTTGGGAGGTGCCGACTTGCCTCTGTAACCACCACCCCCCCTGCCAACCTCCATAGGCTGATGTCCAGCGGAAAGGCAAACACCTATATGGCCTGGTTGGCTGTAGCAGTTGTTGAAAGTTGCTAACTTGGCTGTAGAGTGAGCAGCCAATGCAGTAGACTCGACTGAAAGGAAGCACCCGCGCATCGCTGCTTCACCAACCTCACCTTAACTTTTCTTTAGAGTCGTTATTGTGCGGTAGGAGACCATTCAGCCCATCGATCGAGCCCAAGCAAGCTCTCTGTAGAGCAATCCAGTCAGTCCCGTTCCACCATTCTGTTGTTCCCCTCAAAGCGCCCTCCTACGTCAATGACCTAATGGCACGCCGCTCCACATTTTGTATCGGGTTGATTCCCTTAGCCGTTAACTTTCGATACTGTTGTTAATGTTAGAAGGCGCTGGGCCCCAAAGGTCTGGAATTCCTTTCCTAACCCTCACCGCCTCCCTCCCTCCCTTCCTATAAGCTGCTCCTTAAAACTGACCTCCTTTAGGCCACCCTGACCCTAATACCTCCCTTTGTGTCAACCACCGAGGCCTGTGAAGAGCCTAGGGAGTCCTATGTTAAAGTTGCCACCTAAATGCAAGTTGTTGTTGTTTGAGGTGGTGGGGGAGGGGAGGGGTTTGAGCACGATGTCACTTCCTGGGGAGTGGTTTTCCATTCAGAGCCAGGGAAGGGGGGATGCAGGGGTGGGTGGGGGGGGTGGTTACAGGTGGAAAGGGCTCACGCTGTTTCTCGCTCCCCCCCGCCCCTCTCTCCGCACAGGGAGGAGAACGCCCAGTTCGCCGCTGTGGTTGTCCGTCTCCAGGAGCTTCCGCGATGCCAGCGATTGCCGTTCATGTCCTTCCTGCTCCTCCCCTTCCAACGGATCACGCGGATTAAGATGCTGCTCGAGGTAGGCCAGGCCTGAACCATCTCGGCCGCGAGGCGCTCTGTGAAACCCGAGAGGGTGGGGGTTGAGGGCGGGGGTGGGGGTTGAGGGCGGGGGTGGGGGTTGAGGGCGGGGGTGGGGGTTGGGGGTGGGGGTTGAGGGCGGGGGTGGGGGTTGAGGGCGGGGGTGGGGGTTGAGGGGGGCGTGGGGGTTGAGGGGGGCGTGGGGGTTGAGGGGGGCGTGGGTGGTGTGGGGGGGTTGGGGGTTGAGGGGGGGTGGGGGTTAAGGAGGGGGTGGGGGTTTGGGTGGTGTGGCGGGTGGAGGGGGCATTGGGGGGGTGGTGGTTTGGGAGGGGTGGGGGGGTGCAGTGGGCGGGGTTGGGGGTGTTGTGGGGGAAAGTGTCAGAGGTAGGGAAGGCGGGGGGGAGGGGACGTTGGAGGAAGTGTCGAATGTGGGGAAGGGGTGGGGGAAGTGTCAGGTGAGAGAGGGCTTGTGAGAGGAGCTTTTGTCAGCTTTTTAACCCCCCTTTTTATCCCAATTTTGATCCTTTTTTCCCCCTCTCTCCCCACCCCATCCCCCACAGGGCCGTCTGTTACTTGTCCTGTGTTGCTCTTTCACACCATGCTACCCTTGTTCTGCTATTATCACATTCTGCTTTCTTACCTTTACGCCACTAACAGCACCTTTTATTTTAGTCCTTACCACTTCATGATGTTCATGACATCTTTGTCAATCTCTCCTTAGCCTATCGCTGGCTTTCTATCCAGCTTCACCCGCTCCAGTAAACAGTATAAATTTCATAATATTTCCGCTTCTCTTCAGCTCTGAAGAAGAGTCATATGGACTCAACATGTTAACTCTGTTTCTCCCTCTACAGATGCTGCCAGACCTGCTGAGTTTTTCCAGCATCCGCAGTATTTTGCTTTTATTTTGTATTAAGGGGTACGTTTCCTCACCACACTGTATTTTTATCCTCGATCTTCGGCTGAGTTGGTCTTCAAGCCACACGCCTTCTCGAATTCTCGATTACTCCACCCCCCCCAGAACTGGCCCCAACAGGAGGTCCTAATGACTGCCTAGATATGACTTTTGTCGATGAGCAGGGGAGTTCTCCCTGGTATCCGGGGCAACACTTATCCCTCTGTCAACATCACTAAAAACAGAAGATCCGGCCATTGTCGCAGCGCTGCTTGTGGGAGCTTGCTGTGCACGGATTGGCTGCTGATTTTCCTACGTTCTTCATTGGTTGTAAAGCTCACGGGGATGTCCTGAGGCTGTGAAAGGTGCCCTAGAAATGCAAGTCTTTCTTTTTAAAGTTGGTCCCAATTCTGAGATGCTTTTATCTCTTTAGAATATACTCCAAAGATCCGAGGTTGGATCAGTGAACGAAGAAACTGCCTCAAAAGCACTAGGCCTTGTATCCAAGGTAAGAATGAGAATCCAAGCACATTCACTAAGCCAGAACTGAGTATCAATCTAATGGTTAACCAGGAGAAGAGCCCCAATCACTAACTTAAACCATGATCATTACCTTGTTAACAGGGCAGGTACACCACGGGGTTAGATATAGAGTAAAGCTCCTTCTACACTGTCCCCATCAAACACTCCCAGGACAGGTACAGCACGAGGTTAGATACAGAGTAAAGCTCCCTCTACACTGTGCCCATCAAACACTCCCATGACAGGTACAGTATGGGGTTAGATACAGAGTAAAGCTCCCTCTACACTGTCCCCATCAAACTCTCCCAGGATAGGTACAGTACGGAGTTAGATACAGAGTAAAGCTCCCTCTACACTGTCCCTGTCAAACACTCCCAAGACAGGTACAGTATGGGGTTAGATACAGAGCAAAGCCCAACCTCAGAATTCCCCTCACTCTACCAGTTTGACTTTTTCCCTTTCTCCTCGGTCAGATCAATAGTTTTGTTCAGTTGTTCTCTGCTGTGGAAGTCGGGTGCACGATGACCCTGGTTTCACCAAACCCATTTACCACAGGGTCCCCTTCAGCTACAGGGAGAGAGGAGACTTCCACAGTCCTGAACATTTTAACTTCAACTCCCGTCTCATCCAACTTCCATCCTCTTCCCAGATCATTGAAGAGTGCAACCGGGAAGTCGGGATAATGAAGCAAATGGAGGAAATGATCCACATCGGAAAGAAGCTGGAGTTTGATAAGCTAAAGGTAATGGAGTTTAAACTGGCTGGAATCCCTGGGTCCGGGATCTTGATTGGGAAGTGGAGGTTGCTGATGGGATGATAGTTTGCAAGGATAGAGGGTCAAGGGTTTGGTATCTTCCCATACAATCCTGTAGAGGAACAAAATTCTTGTGACACATGATGACTATGGTCGAGCAGAAGGCCTGAGGCCTTCCAATGTCACAAGTGGCCATCCTGTGTGAAACTGTCCCTCCTCGTCCTTCTCGGCCTGTCTGCGGCCTTTGGACGTGGTTGACCACACCGTCTTCCTCTGACACCTCTCCACTGTCATCCAGCTGGGTGGGACAGCCCTCTCCTGCTTCCATTCTTATCTCTCTCATTGTAGCCGGACGATCTCTGGCAATGGCTTCTCTTCCCTGCTCCCACACCGTTACCTCTGGTATGTCCCCCCCACCCCCCAGGATCTATCCTTGGATCAGCGACATCATTAAAAGCACAGGGTTAGTCTTCACATGAACGCCGATGATGGGGCAGCTCCACCTCACCACCACCTCTCTCAATTCCCCCTAAATTGCCAGACTGCTTACCTGACATCCAGGATTGGATGAGCGCTTCCACACCAATGACACAGCCCAACCCTGCCCCTACCTCGGCTAATCTGCTGCTGAAACCCTCACCTATGACTTAGTTATCTCTAGCCTTGACTATTCTGGCCGGTCTCCCACATTCTACCTTCCATAAACTTGAACGCGTCCTAAACCCTGCTGCCCCCATGTCCTAACTCGCATCAGGTCCAGTTTAGCCATCATCCCCTCTGCTCGCTGACCTACACTGGCTCCTGGTCATGCCTCGATTTCAAAATTCTCAGCCTCATGGCCTCACCTCCACTCCCCCTCTGCCTTCCTATCTCTCTAACCTCCTCCAGCCCTGCAACTCTTCGAGGCTCCTACACTTCTCCAACTCTGGCCTCTTGAGCATCTTCAATTTTAGTCACTCCCCCTCTGGCGGCCCTGCCTTCGGCTGCCTGGGCCCCAAGCTCTCGAATTTCCTCCCTAATCCCCCCCTCCTCCTCGCAGGAACTGACCTCTTTGGTCAAGCTATTGGTCACATGTCCTAATATTTCCTCGTGGGCCGGGATCAAATTTCTGTCTGGTTTCATGCTCCTGCAAAATACCTGCGGACCTTTTTATTACCTCAACCATTTCGTGGGAAACTGGGCTTTATAAAGAGGTGTAGAGTACGAGGTTATGATGAACCTTTGGACGTGGAGAGGGTGTTTCCTCTTGTGGGAGAATCTAGAACTAGGGGTCAGAAAAATAAAGAGTCACCCATTTAAGACAGAGATGAGAATTTTTTCCTGAGGGTAATGAGTGTTTGGAACTCCCTTCCTGAAAAGGCAGTGGAAGCAGAGCCTTTGAATATTTTTAAGGCCGAGGTGGATAGATTCTTGACAAGTGAGAGGGTAATAGGTTATGGCGGGTAGGCAGGAAGGTAGAGTTGAGGTGAGAATCAGGTCAGTCGTGATCTTGTTGAATGGTGGAGCAGGCTCGAGGGGCCGAGTGGCCTACTCCTGCTCCTCATTCGTATGTTCGGCCTCAGCTGGAGTGTTGTATCCAATTCTGGGCACCAGACTTTAGGAAAGATCAAAGAGTCTACAGACGGGTTAAATGAGTGGGCAAAGACTTGGCAGATGGAATATAATGTGGGAAAATGCGAGATTATGCACTTTGGCAGGAAGAATAGAGGAGCTGAATATTGTTTAAACGGAGAAAGGCTGCAGAAAGCTGCAGCACAGAGGGATTTGGGGGTCCTCGTGCATGAATCCCAAAAAGCTAGGATACAAGTTCAGCAGGTAATAGGGAAGGCAAATGGAATGTTGGCCTTTATTTCAAAGGGAATGGAGCATAAAAATAGGGAAGTCTTGCTAAAACTATGCAAGGCACTAGTTAGGCCACACCTAGAATACTGTGAACAGTTTTGGTCCCCTTATCTAAGAAAAGATATACTGGCATTGGAGGCTGTCCAGAGAAGGTTCACTAGGTTGATCCTGGGGATGGAGGGATTTTCTTATGAGGAGAGGTTGAGTAGGTTGGGCCTGTACTCATTGGAGTTTAGAAGAATGAGAGGCAACCTTATTGAAACATATACGATTCTTAGGGGACTTGACAGGGTAGATGGGGGAGAGGTTATTTCCTCTTGTGGGAGAGTCTAGGACCAGAGGGCATAATCTCAGAGTAAGGGATCGCCCATTTAAGACAGAGATGAGAAGGAATTTCTTCTCAGAGTGTAGTTAATCTGTGGGATTCTTTACCGCAGAGGGCTGTAGAGGCTGGGTCATTAAGTATATTCAAGGCTGAGATAGACAGATTTTTAATCTTAAAGGGAATCAAGGATTATGGGGAAAAGGCAGGAAAGTGGAGTTGAGGATTATCAGATCAGCTATGACCTCATTGAATGGCGGAGCAGACTCAATGGGCCGAATGGCCTACTTCTGCTCCTATGTCTTTTGGTCTGAAGGCTTTACAAGAGGATGCAAAAAATATTCCTGAATGGTTCCAGGGCTGAGGGAGTTCAGTTCCATGGATAGATCGGAGAAGCTGGTCCCTTTTAGAGAAGGGAAGGTTGAGAGGAGATTTGATAGAGGAGATTTGATAGAGGTGCTCAAAATCATGAGGGGTCTGGACAGAGTTGATTGGGGAGAAACTGTTCCCATTGGCTGTAGGATCGAGAACCAGGAGGTACGTATTTAAGGTGATTGGCAAAAGAAGCAATGGAGACATGAAGGACCTTTATACACAGCGGATGTTTAGGCTCTGGAGTGCACGGCCTGAGAGTATGGTGGAGGCAGATTCAGTGACGGCTTTCAGAAGGGAATCGGACAATTATCTAGAGAGAGAAACATTACACGGTTATGTGCGGGAAGTGGGCCGAACTGAGTTACCCTTTCAGAGAGCCAGCAGGGACACAACGGGCCGAATGGTCTCGGTACTGTAACCGTTCTGCGATTTCTACCTCATTAAAGGTGCTATTTGAATACAAGTTGTTATTGTAATCAGTTCCAACTGGTCAACAAATGAGGGAGGGCACCCAGTCGCTAATTCTCTTCCCCTCCCCTCTCAAACTCTGTTGTTTTTTTCAGGCTATTCCTATTATCTCCCAGCTTCGCCACCTCGAGAAGCAGGGGGAGCTGTCTGAGATTGTCTTCCGGGGGAATCTGTTTGGGATGAAGCCCAAGGTCACTCCTTTGTACCTCTTTCTCTTCAATGACCTACTGCTCATTACCAATAAGAGGAGGTGAGTCTCTGATCTGTATGAACAACCAGTTACGCTTAAAACCTCCATCTTTCACTTCCTCGTGGAGGCCCGATCGTACGCTCTGGGCAGGCTCGTCGCTCTTGGCTACGCGGGCGCCCCCCCCCCCCATTGGCGCACAGCAAGATCCCATCAACAGCAGACAATCCATTGTGGTGTCAAGCAGGAGACAAATGTTGGAGAGGTGCAGAGTTTCCCTGGAATTGGATGAAGGGAATTAGGTTGTGTGAGGGGAGGGGGTGGTCGCTGTTTGGCCAGCATTTGTTGCCCATCCCTAATTGCCCCTTGAACTGTGTGGGCTGGCTCGGCCATTTCAGAGGGGGCAGTTAAGAGTCCAACCACATCGCTGTGGTTGTCACATGTTGGCCAGACAGGGTGAGGATGGCAGATTTCCTTCCCTAAAGGGGGCATTAGTGAGCCAGATGGGTTTCAACAACAATCGATGATCTGGCCACCATTACTGAGACGAGCTTTATACTCCAGATTTTTATTAATTTGAATTTAAATTCCACCCGCTGATGCCGTGGGATTTGAACTGGTGTCTGCGAGACCGTTGGCCTCAATCTCCGGGTTAACAGCCTAGTGACCTTAACACCATGTCACCGTCTGCCCCCCAGATGCCTCCTGTTTAAACGGGGGAATGGGACCTACCCCGGGGGTTGGTATAAAATACTGGCGGCTGCGATGGGGAAAGGATCAGACGCAGGACAGAGAAAGGAAGAGGGAGACGAGACCCTCGCTGTCCGGAGGTTTCTCAATGGAATGTGTAAATGGGTGGCCAGTGAGGATGGGGTAGACTCTGTGTTGCTTTGCATACACCCAGGTCCCCATGTGGACAATGGTCGCTTGGCTCCGTCTTTCTCTGGGATGGCCCAGCAAAATCCAAGGTCTTCAGGCGTCAAAGGGAGGGGGAGGGGGTACATATTTTCATCAAAAAGAGATCTCCCACACCTGATATCTGAAAGGACACACATTGCAGGCCAATGGGGTTAGTGCTAAAGTGAGCAGGGGTCTCTCTCTCTCTATTGCACAATGATTGCTTGTGCTCAGCCCCACCCCAGTCGCTCACCCCTGAGCGCCCCCCTGCTGGCTGACACCTGTGCCCCTCCCTCCATTCCCCCAGGTCGCTCATGCCTGCACCCCCCCCCCCCCAATCCATTGCTCACACAGGCTCACCCCTCCGGTTACTCTGCCCACCCTATTTGCCTTCACCCCAGCTCGCTTACCCCCCGCCACCCCCATGCTTGCGGCCCTGTTCCCCCACCAACTTGTGTCCCCAGCCACTCCTGCTCACAAACACCCCCCCCACCCCAGCTCGCACCCACTCCCCTGCTCTCCCGCATCCTCGCACTCACCTCCCCTCCCCCAACCCCTCATGCCCTCACCCTGCTCATGCCCTGCCCCCCCCTCCCCCCTCCATCTCCTCGCTCTCAACTTTAACCCATGAGTGATAACCCTGGCCGTTTCCGTGGCGAATCTCTGGCCCTCTAACCAAGCTGTGATGCTGTGCCCAGTGGAGACAGGTACCAGGTGGTGGACTATGCCCATCGATCGCTGGTTGAGGTGCAGGAATGCGCCAATAACTCGATGGGGGCTGGAATCGGGAACGTCTTCATGCTGATCCTGCTGGAGAACCATCAGGGCAAGCAATCTGAACGCCTCGTGAAGACCTCAACAGAGTGAGTACCCCGTCCGTCCACTCGCACAGATGCCCGCCCGTCGCCAGGGATTCAGCCGTGGGCAGGCCTGATTCTAATGTGAGCTCTGTTCCCAGGTCTGACCGGCACCGCTGGATGGACGCTTTAATGTCGGGCAAAGAGAACCTTCCGGAAGATTCCAACGATGACAAAATCTACGAACGCTGGGGTAAAAATCGCACTTGTGCTTAGAATTACAATTGAATTTACAGCACAGAAAGAGGCCATTCAGCCTATCTGGTCCGTGCTGGTATTTATGCTCCACGTGAGTCTCCTCCCATCCTTCCTCCCACCCTATCACCATATCAGTCTATACCTTTCTCCCACGTGCTTGTCCGGTTTCCCCTTTAAACGTGTCTATACTATTCAAATGGTCGTTTGGTAGGACAGAACTTGAGTATTGCTGAGAAAAGAGAGGTGTCGAAGTTCTTCCTCTTGCAATCATCAGGACACTCTCAAAAACACCAACATCAACTACCGTAAAACTATTTATATACCTGAGACCAAGGCACAACAAAGACCAAATTCAGGATATCAACTACATAGTTTGACTTACAGGTAAGTTATAGTATAAGTTGTTGTCTTCCCCTGATGTTGGTGTCCTTGCGAGTGTCCTGATGAGTCAAGATGAAAAGCTTTGACGAATCTCTTTTTTTTCAGCAATGCCATACTATTCATCTCAATCACTCCCTGCATTAGCAAGTTCCACATTCTCCCCACTCTCTGGGTAATTTTCTCCTGAATTCCCTGTTGGATTCATCCTATATTTAAGGTCCCTAGTTTTGCATTGCTGGCTGTGCCTAGTATTTATTGCCCATCCCTAATTGCCCTTGAGAAGGTGGTGGTGAGCTGCCTTCTTGAACCGCTGCAGTCCATGTGGTGTAGGTACACCCACCGTGCTGTTAGGGAGGGAGTTCCAGGATTTTGACCCAGCGACGGTGAAGGAACGGCCGATATATTTCCAAGTCAGGATGGCGAGTGGCTTGGAGGGGAACTTGCAGGCGGTGGTGTTCCCATGTGTCTGCTGCGCTTGTCCTTCTAGATGATAGAAGCCGTGGGTTCAGAAGGGGCTGTTGAAGGAACACCCGAGGGGGCAGACAGGGCCCCGGTTCATTGTTTCACCTGAAAGATGGCATTGCTGACAGTGCAGCACCCTCTCTCAGTGCTAACACTGGGAGCGTCAACTTGGATCTTGGGGTCCATCTAGTCTCCGGGGTGGGACTCAAACCCACAACCTTCTAATTCAGAGGCAACCCACTGAGCCACAACTGGCAGGTCCAACTCTCTGTTGTGTATCTCACTTGTGGACAACTCCTGGACATGGATTCCTTGGAGGTTCCATCACAGGAGCAACATGTCAGTGAGTGAGGTGCAGGCAGTCAGTTTGAGAAATTTTGAGGTGACCCCATTGATCTCTCTCCTTTTCCCAAACAGACTGTCCCCAGATGCAGTGTCTGATCCCATACACAGCCCAGCAAGCTGATGAGCTGAGCTTGGAGCCTGCGGACATAATTAACATCACGAGGAAATCAGCAGAGGGTGAGATCATGTTTCTTTGTTAATTGATTATCCTCTTGTGTTAGAAACTTCAGTTTGATCACAGGATCACCTGGTAAATATTATCATATTCCCAGTCCCTGTAAATACAGACGCACACTCCTAGGGACCCCCTGGAAATACTGACACACACGCTCCCCAGGGACCCCCTGTAAATACTGACACACACTCTCCAGGGACCCCCCTGTAAATACTCACACGCACTTTCCGGGGACCCCCTGTAAATACTGACACACACACACTCTCCGGGGACCCCCCTGTAAATACTGACACACACTCCCCGGGGACCCCCCTGTAAATACTGACACATGCTCCCCGACCCTCCCTGTAAATACTGAACGATGAATAAAGAAATAGGGATTTCAAATGAAGTAGAGTGGGGAGTTGGTTTCGATAAAGACCAGCTCGGTATGAGTAGAAAAGTGAGTAGAGCGAGGAGATGTGGGATTGGAAACCGGGCACAGGCTGAGAGAGTCGGAGAAAGGATTAGCAGGTAGTTTAAGAAGGAATTGTCTCTGTTGGTTGGAGTTTTTAAGGGGCAGCCTCTAATCTGCAGGGCGGGGAAGCCTCAGTTTGTGCACAGGAAGATCCCACAAGGAGGCTGAGTGACAATCAGCCAAACTAGCCGTGAAATTGAAAGGGAGGCCAGGGAGGGGCAGAGTAAAGTTGAAAGGGGGAAACCACCGGTTTATTTGGGAGTAGCAGCATTTCCCGTGTTTGAGGCCCTAGCGCTGCTGATATCTTGGAGGTCGGTGATAGGGGAGTCTGCCTAACTTGCTTTTGTACTGGATTCAAATGTTTAATAAAGGCAAATATTCTGAATGCATTTTTTTTTTATTGAAATAAACAGCTGCGTCCTGGTCACCTTCAAAGATTCACTGGAACTGAAACGTAAGGGGGACTTGACAGAGTAGATGCTGAGTATGTTTCCCCACATCCCACAGGAGAGACTAGGACTAGAGGGCCACAGTTTTAAAATAAGGGGTCTTCCATTTAAGATGGAGATGAGGAGGAAATTTTCCCTCAGATGGTCATTGGTCTGTGGAATTCTCTCCCCCCTCCAAGCAGCCGAGGCTGGGTCATTGAGTTGTATTCAAGGCTGAGTTAGGCAGATTTTTGATCGACAAGGGAGTTGAGGATTGGGGGTGGGGAGAGGGTAGGCAGGAAAGTGGAGCTGAAACAGAGAGTAGGAGTAGGTTATTTGGCCCTTCGAGCCTGCTCCGCCGTTCAATATGATCATGGCTGATCCTCTATCTCAACGCCATTGTCCTGTTCTCTTCCCATATCCCTAGACTCCTTTAGAAATCTATTTCCTCCTTAAATATACTCAGTGACTCGGTCTCCACAGCCTCTGTGGTAGAGAATTCCACAGGTTCACCACCCTCTGAGTGATGAGGTTTCTCCTCATCTCAGTCCTGAATGGCCGACCCCGTATCCTGAGATTGTGACCCCCCCCCCCCACCCCCCCCCCCCCCCCCCCCCCCCCCCCCCCCGCCACCAACCAGAGGAAACATCATCCCTGCATCCAGTCTGTCCATCCCTGTCAGAATTTTTATACGTTTCAATGAGATCCCCTCTCATGCTTCTCAACCCCAGTGAATACAGGCCTAGTCGGCCCAATATCTCCTCACATGACCATCCTGCCAACCCCAGGAACCAGTCTGCTGAAGATTCAAGCTACCTTATCCAATGGCAGAGCAGGCTCGAGGGGCCGAACGGCCTACTCCTCCTGTTCCTCATGTTTGTGGGCAGGGAGGCAGAGGACACCGATTGGTTAAAAGGGGACCAGTGGCGACTTCAGGAGAATGAACGGTTAGGACCTGCCTGAGAACTGGGCGTAGGCAGATTAAATCGCGGCTTTCCAAAAGGGGACTGATTCGGTAACGGAGGAGAAAAGATTTGAAGGGCTTCGGGGGGGTGGGAAGAGGCCAGGTTTGGTGGGGGGGTGGGTGGGGGGGGGGGGGATGAAGAGGAGAGGTGGGTAGACGAGGGATGAGGCGGGCTTCTCTGGCAGGGAACCAGCTCAGGGACAACGGGCCTTCCCTGCTGTAACCGCTTTGATTTCCAGCGCTGTTTCCACTTTGCCAGGGTGGTTCGAGGGCTGCAAGTTGTCTACTGGGCAGAAGGGCTGGTTCCCCAGCGACAACGTGCAGGAGATCACCAACGAGCACGTCCGGAGGCGGAACCTGAGGGAGCGATATCGGCTGCTCCAGGCCGCTCAGCATCAGACTCGACCCAGCGAGACCACCAGCAAAGCAAACGTGTCCTTCTGAAACCCCCCCCCAAGACAGCGGTGGGGAGGGGAGGGAAGAGAGAAAAACGAGCGGTTTACAAGATAAGGCGACGGCCTCTTGCTCCGGCCTAGCGGAGGTCTTTGGAAGGCCGATTTCAGTCTGGAGAACGAGCGAGGGAGGGAGCCATGACGGACTCGAGCATATTACGGTGCTGCACATCTGGACTGCTCAAGAGAGGGGGCGGGGTGCAAACACTACATGTGGATTTACCTCACTGGTTTTTTTTTCCTCCTCTTCCCGTCTTGCCAATCGGTTGCTGCTTCTGTTGACACCTTTGCTCCGTCGGTGACCTTTACCCCTCCCCTCTGCCAGACTCAAGCACGACTCCAAAGCAAACGTTGTACCTTGGGCGTCCTCCAAAGAAAAGCTGCACACCTGGGGGTTGGGGCTTTTAGGCCCAGTCGTCGATTTGTGCCCACCACGACCCTGTGGGCAGCAGTTGGAGGGCAGGGACGGGCAGGCAGTCTCTCGTGGTGACGATAGAATTGGAAGCGGCGAAAGACGTGGAGAGAGAATTCATGGGAGGGGCTGGGGGAATTGCAGTAAACTTCGAGAGAAAAAGACATCCGTTGGGAGAATTGCACTATCACTGACTTTCTAGTCAAGACAGCGAAAATGGTTTTGCGATTTTGTGTATGCATCTCTTCCAAAGTTATTCACTTGTGATCGGTGTTTTATACAGCTGTTATATTTTTTATTGTACTATTTTTTTTTAAAAAGAGAAGTATCATGCCAGCAATTGCACTCTACCTGACCTTAGCAGCAGAATAATACATATTATATAGTCTAGTACTCTACCTTACTTTCAGCAACACTATTGGAGATCCAGCATGCTCTGATAAGATGATTGAGCTCACTTGGAGACCATCTGTGCTCACTCACTAAACACCCCGGGCACCCGGGTGTTGGCAACATGGGCAGGGAATCCCGACCAGTAGATCTGGTGCTCGAGGTGGGCATGTACGTATCACTATTGCATCCAGGGCAGATGTTGGGGAAGAAAACCACTGCACAACTGCCACGCAGACAGATGTTTGAATGAACCCAGATGTTGGTGAGACGAGGGGTTACTGCATTTCAGACCCCTTGTAGCTGGGAATGGGGTGGGGGGGGGGGGTGGTAAACCCTGCCTCGGTCCTATGAAGTTGGCTGCCTTTGATTGGGCTGTGAAATGTTTTAGCCGCCATCTTTTCCCTACCACAGTTGCCGCGGCAACCTGTCCTCAGAAATGGCCCAAGCGCCTGAGAAAGGCCAGGACGGGAACAATGTTCAAACCACTACAAGTGCCTGGGGGACAAGAACTTTTGGTTTGTAACCCCGGGGCCTTAAGACAAGGGTTGGGAAATGCAGGAAGCCAGAAGCCAACTTCGGCTCAACTACCTTCAGCCTCTCCTGCTCAGGAAAGTGGCTGTGATACATTGAAAGGAGAGGGGAATTTTCAGAAGGGTGTCCTGCCTTTTAAGTCTTGGGGTGGAGCGGAGGCGGGGCGGGGGGGGAGATCTAAATTCAATGGGCTGCCCTATGGGGAGAATAAAACCTGCTCACCCAGTAGTATCTCTCTCTCTCCCCCCCCCCCCCCCCCCCCCCCCCACAACCTTCAATCCCAAACTGTGGGGTCTGTTTATTTGCCTTGATAAGCGAGGGTCTCAAGTTCTGAAGGTTGGGCAGGGGAAGGAGAGAATAAAGGTGGGGAGGGGTGGGGGGAAGGAGGGAAGGGGAGGGAAATGTAACCCCTTCGAGGCTGTGTCCCACAATCAGATGAGGGGAAAACATTGTAGGTGTTGAGGCCTCTTGGGCTTTAAGAGCAGGATCGGCTCACTCCCGATGGGCCGTTCTGCTGGTTTGTGTGAGTGGGGGCTGTGCATACATGGGGGGATAAAGAAGAAAGGAAAGCCAACAAGGAGCGGCAGCATGGATTCCCCAAGGGTTGTAGAGTAGATCTTGGCTGGTCCAAAGGTTGCAATTCAATGGCAACGAAGGCCTGTGATTTCATTGGCAACCTCTAGGTTAGTGGAGTGGAGAGATAGGGCCTTGGCTGTAATGGTTTCCCACCACCACACTGCCCTGGCCTCATTCCCCCCTCCCCTCCCCCCCCCACCAAAATATGTGCTCCCATCTCCACCCCCCCCCCTAAATATGTGCTCCCATCTCCACCCCCCCCCTAAATATGTGCTCTCCTCCCCTCCCCCCCAATATGTGCTCTCCTCCCCTCCCCCCCAATATGTGCTCTCCTCCCCTCCCCCCCAATATGTGCTCTCCTCCCCTCCCCCCCCAATATGTGCTCTCCTCCCCTCCCCCCCCAATATGTGCTCTCCTCCCCTCCCCCCCCAATATGTGCTCTCCTCCCCTCCCCCCCCAATATGTGCTCTCCTCCCCTCCCCCCCCAATATGTGCTCTCCTCCCCTCCCCCCCCAATATGTGCTCTCCTCCCCTCCCCCCCCAATATGTGCTCTCCTCCCCTCCCCCCCCAATATGTGCTCTCCTCCCCTCCCCCCCCAATATGTGCTCTCCTCCCCTCCCCCCCAATATGTGCTCTCCTCCCCTCCATGCTCTCCCACCCTAATCTTCAATAACCTGCACCACACAGTAGCAACTTTGAGTTAAGATCCTGCTCTGTCATATTCCAACCTGTGGAGCACTGGCCCAGACAGTGAGATTCCCGCAGTTGGGAAGGAGGAGGGAGAGGGGAGTGTTTACACTGGGGGAGGGGGAGGGGGAGGGCAGGGATAGGAAGAACCCCTTACTTGAAGCAGAGTCAAAAGGAATGACCTCACCCAATCCAACCAGAGAGACAAGAAGAACGATATCACCAAACCAAAGTGCACACAAAAAATAATCCCTTCAAGAACTGTTGACCACTGAAGTGTATTTCTGATAATAATGCTGCTGTAAACAAAAGCTGCTTGTTTAATTAGAGAATGGGAACCAACATCAACCCCACCAATGTGGTTGATTCATAAAATGCCCTCTGAACAAGGGAAGTTAGGGGCGGGCAATAAATGCTGGCCTAGCCAGCGATGCCACACGTTTATTGACCATCCCCCAGGTGCCTCAAGAAGGAACTGGTTGAAGGCTGTGTAGTGAAGGTACTGCTGAGGGAAAGGAAACTCTGCAAATACTAACTCAATGCCAATGGGTGACATGTCCAGGTGGATGTGTGAAGTGAAGGCGCTCATTCCATCGTTGGAAGCAAAGGTGAGTGCCTGGGCCCTGCAGCTAGTTGTTTTTTTATTTATTCATGAGATGTGGGCGTCCCTGGCTAGGCCAGCATTTATTGCCCATCCCTAACTTCCCTTGTTCTTTTTTAAGAGTCAATCGCATTGCTGTGGGTCTGGACTCACATATGGGCCAGACCAGGTAAGGACGGCAGATTCCCTTCCCTAAAGGGGCATTAGTGAACCAGATGGGGTTTTTACAACAATCGGCAATGGTTTCGTGGTCATCAACAGATTTTTAATTCCAGCTGCTGTGGTGGGATTCGAACCCAGGTCCCCAGAGTATTACCCTGGGTCTCTAGGATACTAGTGCAGTGACAATACCACAACACCACCTCCTCCTCTGCAGAACGCCCCCAGTGAGGATGATGATGAGAGGCAGGGACACTACACTGCTCTGGCCTGGAAAGGTGCTATGTTCCTTTGGGAGTGTTATACTTTCACCTCACTGCCACCCCCACCCCAAATCATTCGGATGAGGGTGCTTGACATGGAATGCTCAGGGGGCCTGGGCCAAGTCACTCATCACAGAATAGGCAACACTGCTTCTGCTGTAGTAGCTATAAACATGACTTATTAAACCTGTGTACTCTCATTCCCGATCCTTCCACCAATAGTTTCTTTCCATCTACTCTGTGCAGATCCCTCATGATTTTGAACTCCTTGATCAAATCCCCTCTCAACCTTCGTTTCTCCACAGGACACAGTCCCTATTTCCCCAATCTAAGAAACTGAAGTTCCTCATCCTTGGAACCATTCTCATGAATCTTTTCTGCACTCTCTCCAATGCCTTCACATCCTACCTAAAGTGTGGCGTGCAGAACTGGACACAATACTCCAGCTGAGGCCAAACCAGAGTTCTATACAAGTTTAAAATGACTTAGTTGCTCTTGTACTCTATGCCCCTTTTAACCACTTGCACCACCTGTCCGGCCATCTTCAATGACTTATGCACAAATAAACTGGTTCCTGTGCTCCTCTTACACCCCTCCCCCGCCTCATTGTTACATTATCTCTCCAAGTTCTTCCTACCAAACTTGGTGAACTTCAATACATAAGACATATTTTTTGAAATAACTTATCATTCTTCAATTTAACGGGAGATGCAGGAAGGTGCAGTCGAGGTAGGTTATCAGCCACCAGTTTGGAGAATGGCCTCCTCCAATTCCTATTCCTTCTGTGCTTAGGCTGATTGGGTAAGATGCAGACTGTTTCATGAGGGAGTGGGAGAGATCACTTGCGGCTCTCACTTCAGCTAGGACGCTGAGACAGTACTGAGTGCTTGTGTTGTGATCTTTAAACAGAGCCATGGATGGGCTGAATGGCCTCCTGTGCTGGAAGAAAAAAAAAGTTTCCTCCAATATCACTTGACCTTTCCCCCCCTAGCTCAGCGCATCTGCTAAAACCCTCAATCATGCCTCCATCAGCTCTACCCTCTGATATAGTCTCCCACCTTCTACGCTCTGTAAACTTGAGCTCATCCAAAACTCGGCTGCCTGTATCTTAACTCTCAGCGTGTCCTGCTTCCATATCAGGCCCTGCTGCCAGTGTAAGTCAATGAGCACAATGTCTTTATTTTTAAATTCTCTCTCACCCTTGTTTTCAAATCCCTCCTTGCCTCCACCCATCTCTAATCTCCTCCAGCCCCACAACTCCCAACATCTCTACACTCCTCTAATTCTAGCCTTTTGTGCGTTCCAGATTTCCATCGCTGCACCATTGGCGGCCGTGCCTTCAGCTGCCTGGGACCCAAGCCCTGCAATTCCCTCCCTAAACCCCTCTGCCTCACACCCCTCCTTTAAACCCCCTCCCTTCTCTCTCTGACTGAGCTTTTGGTTATCTGACCTATTGCCTTTACGTGACTGCGATAATTGGCTATATAACACTGCCGAGAAGCACCTTTGGGGCGTCTTATTACATCAAGGATGCTATATTAATTTTGTATAAGTTGCTGTTGAGTTGCAGCCAATGGAGTTACAGCTCACAGATTTTGGTGGAACAGGGCCACCTGGTGGTGTGCAGCCAGAACAGCATGCCAATAAAAAGGTAGGGTGTTGGGAAACTGAAGATCTAGCACCCACACCCTTTCTCTCACCTCTCCTTCCCCTCTTCTCTTTCTCCCCCAAACACCCCTCTCTCCCTCCCTACCCACCCCCTGCCACTCTTAGAAATATTGATACAGGATCTCCCACACCTACTCAGAAGCAGCCAGACTACGTTCAATGTCCCATCTAAAGACAGCACTTCGGAGAACGCAGCATTCCCCAAGCACTTTTTTTTATTCATCCAGGGGACGAGTGTCGTTGGCTAAGCATTTTTATCGTCCATCCCTAATTGCCCTCGAGAAGATGGTGGTGAGCTGTCTTCTTGAACCGCTGCAGTCCACCTGGTGTAGGTACATCCACAGTGCTGTTAGGGAGGGAGTTCCAGGGTTTTGACCCAGCAAAAGTGAAAGAATGGCCGAGTCAGGATGGTGAGTGGCTTGGAGGGGTACTTGAAGATTGTTGGATTCCCTTGTCCTTCTAGGTGATACATGTCACTAGTTTGGAAAGCACTGTCGAAGGAGCCTTGGTGAGTTGCTGCAGTGCATCTTGTAGATGGTACACACACTGCTGCTACTGTGCGTCAGAGGTGGAGGGAGTGAATATTTGTGGATGGGGTGCCAATCAAGTGGGCAGCTTTGTCCTGAGTGTTGTGGGAGCTGCACTCATCCAGGCAAGTGGAGAGTATTCCATCACACTCCTGATTCGTGCTTTGTAGATAGTGGAACAAGCTTTGGGGAGTCAGGTGGTGAGTTACTCAGCTCAGCCTCTGACCTACTCTTGTAGCCAGAGTGTTTATGTGGCTAGTCCAGTTGAGTTTCTGGGCAATGGTAACCCCCAGGATGTTGATAGTGGGGGAATTCAGTAATGGTAATGCCATTGAATGGCAAGGGGTGATTGTTGAATTCTCTTTTGTTGGAGTTGGTCATTGCCTGGCACTTGTGTGGCGCAAATATTACTTGCCACTTATCAACCCCAGCCTGAATCTTGTCCGGGTCTTGCTGCATTTGCACATGGATTACTTCAGTATCTGAGGAGTCATGAATGGTGAATATTTTGCAATTGTCAGTGAGCATCCCAACTTCTGACCATATGATGGAAGGAGGGTCATTGATAAAGCAGCTGATGATGGTTTGGCCTAAGACCTTAACCTGAGGAACTGCATGGGGGATGGGGAGGAACATCAGCCTGGCTTATGTGCTTCTTAACTACAGAACAGTCCAGTGAACTACAGTATGCACACTTCCATGGACAGCAGTGATGCAGGATGGTCTCAGTGATCGAGGAAGTGGACAATCCACTCACTATAATACCTGCCTGTGGCATAAACATACACTATATGGGAATACAGGAATCATTTTTCTGACAAGGTTTTTTGGGAAATTTAGAGTTGGTGTTTGGGAAAGAGGTTCCTGACTCTGCCATTTAGACTATAGGCTAATTTTTTTTTTAAAATGGGGATGAGGGAAATTTTTCCAGCATTTGAGACTGGACTTTGCAATGCTATCCATTTTTCCCTGCAAGTTACCAGCCAGTCACATTGTTTGATAGCTGGTTAGTGTACCAACTTGCATTTATATAGCACCTTTCCCAATTATTCCAAGCACTTCACAGCAGTGTTAACATATGACGTTAGGACAGGTGACAAAAAGCTTGTTCAGAGGTAGGTTTGAAAAGGTCACAGGGAGGGGAATTCCAGAGCCAAGGGCCCAGGCAGTTGAAGGCATGGCTGCCAATGGCAGAGGTGTTAAAATCGGACAAAGTGTTGGAGAAGCGCAAAAGGTCTCGAGAGGTGGGGGACATAGGAAGGGGAGGGGGCAGAGAAAAAATGATCACAGAGGGGTTTGAAAACTAAACCTGTGGTTCCAGTTTAGAGCCAGGAAGTCGTGCGCCAAACACTCAGCCCAAACACAGCTGCAGTGGAGGAAGTGAAATCCTTTGCCTAAGATGTTAATGTGAGGCCCCTCAGGTGGATGTTAATGATTCCATGACATTATTCTGAAGAGCAGGGGATTCACCCCAGTGTCCTGGCCAATATTTATCTCCCAACCAATATCGCGAAAACAGATGATCTGGTCCTTGTGACATTGCTGTCTGTTATGTTCCCTCTGTTGCAGAAAATATGCTTCATTGGGTTTAAAAGGGCATCTTAAATGTGGTGAAAGGTGCTATAGAAAATCAAAGTTCTTTCTTAGAACATGCCCTACTCATTTATTGAGGGCCAGAGGTCATGAACTGACCAATCAGAACTCCTGCCACAGGATGAGAAGGGTTATTTGAAGTCAGATCTTTGTCTGATTAGTGATGGGTCATGTCTACCCAAGCCCATTGTTCCCTGTCCAAACCAGAATTTCAGTCTCCTAGACTGATATCCGGTAGTTTATCTATATAGAGTCTGCAATCAGAGAGGAGGGATGTGCTTCACAGCAAATTATTCTTTAATGGGATGCTGGCATTGCTGGCTAGGCCAGCATTTATTGCCCATCCACAAATGCTCTTGAGAAGGGGGTGGTGAACCACCTTCTTGAACTGCTCTGCAGTCCATATGTCTTTAGGTACATGCCCAGTGCTATTAGGAAGGGTGCGCCAGGATTTTGACCCAGCGACAGTAAAGGAACTGACGATATATTTCCATGTCAGGATGGGGAGCGATTTGGAAGGGAACTTCCGGGTGGTGGTGTTCCCATCTATCTGCTGCCCTTGTCCTTCTAGCTGGTAAAGGTCAGGTGTGTTGGATAGGCTTGGAGGGAGGGAGTGAATGCTGAAGGTGGTGGGTGGGGTGCCGATCAAGCAGACTGCTTAGTCCTGCATGGTATCAAGCTTCTGGTGTTCTGGGAGCTGCACTCATCCAGGCAAGTGGAGAGTATCCCGTCATACTCCTGGCTTGTGCCTTTTGGCCAGGCTTCAGGGAGTCAGGAGGCAAGTTACTCTTTGCAGGATTCCCAGCTCTGAATTGTTCTTGGAGCCACAGTATTTATTTGTTCATGGGATGTGGGTGGCACTAGCTAGGCCAGCATTTATTGCCCATCCTTAATCACTCTTGTTCAGAGGGCATTTAAGAATCAACCAGAGTCTGGAGTCACAAGTAGGCCAGACTAGGGAAGGACAGTAGGTTTCCTTCCCTAAAAGGACATTAGTGTGGCAGGTTTTTAATTGAATTTAAATTTCACAATCTGCTGTGATGGGATTACTGGTCCAATAATAATACCACTGGCTGGTCCAGTGGAGGTTCAGGTTAGGATTGGTCCCATGAGAAAATAAAGGTTGTTTGGGATACAGGTGCAGGGAAAACAAAGAGCAGGGGTTGGGGGAGTGGGACTAAATGGACAAGTCTTTCAAAGAGTTGGCATTGACATGATGGACCATTAAATCTGCTGCTCCCATTCCAGGCAATCATTGGCCTACTAAAAAAATCCACTATTGACCTCATAGCCAGCACTCAACCAGTTTGGCAAAACTCAAACTACACCTGTTGTAACTCTGGATCCAACTCATCTCTCTCAACATGGAGATCCTGTGGTAGTATCCCTGCCTCCGAGCCAGAAGATCCAGGTTTGAATCCCGCTCCAGGACTGGACGGCTAAGGAAGCTGCTTCTCTGTCTCTATGGAATGACCACTGGAGTCTCTACCATCACTATCCATAGCTCCAGTCTACAACACAGCAACTCTGACCCCATGAACTAACACCATAAAAATCTCTCAAGTACAGGTATATAAAAAAAAAAGTCTTGCTACAATTGTACAGGGCTTTGCTGAGACCACACCTGGAGTATTATGCCCAGTTCTGGTCTCCATATGCTTGCTTTGGAGGTAGTTGTGGGTTTGGAAGGTACTGTCTAAGGAGCCTTGGTGAGTTTCCACAGTGCACCTTGTAGATGGTGCACACCGCTGCTAACTGTGCATCGGAGGTGGAGGGAGTGAATATTTGTGGATGGGGTGCCAATCAAGTGGGCAGCTTTGTCCTGGACAGTCTTTAATACTAAGATGCTAGGTCTTTGCCCCAGTCTGAGAATCTAGAATATGGGGACGATCATTGAGGGCTGATGGAGAAATTTCTTCACTCTTTGGAATTCTCTACCCTAGAGGATTGTGGATGCTCCATCGTTGAATACATTTAAGACTGGGATAGAGATTTTTTTTTGGGGGGGTGGGGGGGGATCTCAGGGAATCAAGGGCTATGGGGAGCGAGTGGGAAAGGAGTTGAGATGAATGATCAGCCATGATCGTATTGAATGGGTCTACTCCAGCTCCTATTTCTCGAAGACCTTCCAGACCCTGTGACCTCCACCACCTAGAAGGACAAGAGCAGCAGAAACATGGGAACACCACCATGGGAAGTGCCCCTCCAAGCCGGACTTGGAAATATTATTATTCCTTCATTGTCGCTGGGTCAAAATTCCGGAACTCCCTCCCTAACAGCACTGTGGGTGTACCTACACCACAGGGACTGCAGCGGTTCAAGAAGGCAGCTCAGCACATGGTACTGCAATTGTGGTCTCAAAGCCCTGCACAATTGTAGCAAGACTTTTAAAATTCCTGTACACAGAGCAGAGGGAACGCAGACCTTCTGGCTCAGAGGCAGGGATATTACCACCACACGACCTCCATGTTGAGAGGGAGATCAGCTGGATCCAAAACTGCAGTTTTGAAATTGGTGTACACCCCATGGGAGAATAAAGAAAGATTTGCCCCATA
The DNA here is from genome assembly GCF_017639515.1 of Carcharodon carcharias. Classification (NCBI taxonomy): domain Eukaryota; kingdom Metazoa; phylum Chordata; class Chondrichthyes; order Lamniformes; family Lamnidae; genus Carcharodon; species Carcharodon carcharias. The sequence goes on along the minus strand of NC_054499.1, from coordinate 12,823,056 downwards.
CCAATCCTCCCTGCTGAAAGATGATCAAACACAGGCAACTAACCACAGTTAAAAATGACTTCAATCCCAAATACCGGTGGAAATTTAAAAAAAGGTCAAAACCTTTCACAAAAAAAAGAGGCATCTTACCTTCAGGTGAGATAGCTGATTGGTCAGAACTTCTAGACCTGTTCAGACAAAAAAAAGGGGGGAAACCCCACAAGAGAAAGCAAAACAGCGTGTAAAAGCAGCTACGGCTATGCCAGTTAAAATGTCACGAGCTGTGGAGACGAGAGTAAACTGGATCAGCACGTCAACTCTTAATGGTTTCGGAGAACTGCCAACTTCCTTCGTCTGATTCACGACCACAAATCCTGCTTGAACAGAAAATCATCGCCGCGTAATCGTTAATAAAAAGAGCAAAATACTGTGGATGCTTGGAAATCAGGAGAACAAGCAGAAAAATGCTGGGAATGTTCAGCAAGGCAGGCAGCTGCTGGAGGCAAGCGTGGAGCTAACATTACCGCCTTTTGGTCAGAAGTCAAAAAAAAAGTTGGGAGATTTAACAGATTTCAAATGCGTTGAGGTAGGGAAAAAAAAGGGAGGAAAGAACCAAAAGAGAGAGAGAGAGATTTGGGGTTGGGGGTGGGGGGGAGAGAAGGTGTGTTATAGGGTGGAAGGCAGGAGAGATTAAATGACTAAAGGGATAATGGTGGAAAGCAAAAGGGAGGAGGCGATGGTAGTGGGAAAGAAAAAGGAGCCACTAATCCCATTAACACCCCCCCATAACATCTAACTTTTCCCAGTTCTAAAGAAAGGTCAGCACAGGCTGTTTCTCTCTCCACAGATGCTGCCTGACCGGTTGAGGATTTCCAGTTTCAAATTACAGTATTAACCATTAACACAAGCCCAACATCAGATTCTCAGTTGGCAGATCACCAGCACGCTGGCTTGCAATCATCAAATGGTCACTGCACAGGGGATGGCCATTTGACACAGTGTACCATGCTGGCTCTCTGCAAGAGCAGCTCACCTAGTCCTGCCACCACCTCCCCCCCCCCTTTTCTCTATACTCCTGCAAGCATTCTTCAGATAATTGTCCGATTCCTTTTGGAAATGCATGATTGAATCTCCCTCCCCCACTCAGGCCGCACATTCCAGATCCTAACCACTCACCGCGTGAAAAAAAAGTTTCTCATGTCTCCATTGCTTCTTTTACCAATTACCTTAAATCATCTGTGCCCTCTCATTCACAATCCTGCCACCAATGGGAACAGTTTCTCCCTCTGACCAGACCCCTCATGATTTTGAGCACCTCGATCGACAACCTTCTTTCCTCCAAGGAAGAGTCCCAACTTCTCCAATCTATCTACGCAACTGAAGTTCCTCATCCCCTGAACTATTCTCGTAAATCTTTTCTGCACCCTCTCAATGCCTTCACATTACTTCCTAAGGTGACCCATCAATCCTTCCCATCCTCAAAATGGGATGAGTGTCCCATCAAACCTCAAGGATAATCTGGGTCATTTCCATTCAATGAATGGCTCTCCAGAGGTAGCCAAACCCACATTCCCCCCTTTATTCCTCCATGGGACGTGGGCGTCGCTGGCAAGGTCAGCATTTGTTGCCCATCCCCAACTGACCTTGAACTGAGTGGCTTTGCTCGGCCATTTCAGAGGGGCAGTTAAGAGTCAACTACATTGCTGTGGGTCTGGGGTCACACGTAGGCCAGACCAGGTAAGGGTGGCAGATTTCCTTCCTTAAAAAAGGGGCATTAGTGAACCAGATGGGGTTTTTTTTAAAAAAAAAGAGAAAAGAACAATCGATCATGGTCACCATCACAGACTCGTTTTTTATTCCACCACCTGGTGGGATTTGAGCCCATGGCCTAGGGCATTAGCCTGGGTCTCTGGGTTACTAGCCCAGTGACAGTAACATTACCGCTAAGCCACCATCGCTTACCCCCTCCCCCACCACCCTAAAGATAACTAATCCAGATAATCTTAATGAAGAGCACAGGTTGTCGTCACAGCCATTTCAAAATATTAAACTTCTCTAAAGTCACATTCAATCTGTGAAAAATCACAAAGTAAATTACAGTCGCCTCTCGGGCAGTTAAGTATTAGTTAAAAACCAGGGTTGTGGAGGAAGTCACCTGGGGTCAGAGAGTCACCTCACTTCAGGTTTTGCATGAGTACAATCCAAGGTCACAGGCCTCCAACCCCGTTTGAATCGAGCAGCCATCCCCCCCCCCTCTACACCACACCGTGTCCACCCTGGCCCAGGTACCAACCAGTATTGGTCCAGGCTCAGGCTAATGCCACCTGGTGCAAAAGCCCTTCTATAACTTGACCACCTGGCTAACCTTCAGCACAGTCGCCCGCAATATCTCATCACTGCAAGAGGATGCAACAGGGTCCAGAGGAGTAATTCCGTTCCCCCCCAACGTCCACGCTCAGTTTCTATGTTCAACAGTTCAGTTGTTGGGCTCCCCTATCCTGTGCACTTGCAAGGTGCAGTGCAGCAACTCACCAAGGCTCCTTCAACAGCACCTTCCAAACCCACGAAATCTCCACACCACCTCGAAGGACAAGGGGAGCCGATGCCTGGGAACATAACGGTGACGTACTCTGCTTCCATCAAGCCCCTGCTGGTCTCACCATCCTGGACGGGCAGGAAGTGGGGCTTGCAAAGCAGCAATGTCCATGCCAAAAAATGGTCATTCTCCGCCTCTGAAGGCCAGGTCACACAGGAAGTCATTCTCTAGCAAGCTCCCTTCAAGTCACACACCATCCTGACTTGGAAATATATCACCGCTCCTTCACTGTCGCTGGGCCAAAATCCTGGAACTGCCTAACAGCACGGTGGGTGTACCTACATCACATGGACTGCAGCGGTTCGAGAAGGGGCCTGCAACTATGCAAAATCAAACTGCAACCACATGCAGGGAATGGAGAGTGATCTGAACATCTCACACCCAAGTACAATCCATGCAGACTCATCCTGTAACATCCCTGCTTAAAAAAAAAGAGTCCACCATCACTGGTCAGGATCTCGAATCCTCAAGTAGAAGTCTTGGAGGTCTGGTACTCCCATGTACTAGCAGAGCCTCACCCATCCTCTCACCATCAGGGTGCATTTCCACTGGTGACAGTCCCTTGGGCCAAGATGATTCCAGTTGGACGCTGCTGGGTTAGCAGCATCTCAATGGCTGGGTCCAAGGGTATGGAGTCAGGCCACAGAACAGCCATGACCTCACTGAATGTAGAGGGGCTGAATGGCCCCTCCCCACCTTCCCCTTCATTTTTAGGGGACGAGACTGCCAGGAGATGGTGGCACAGCGGCAATGAGACTGGGCTAGTAATCCAGAGGCCAAGGCTAATGCTGTGGGGACACAGGTTCAAATCCCACCATGGCAGTGGTTCAAATTGATAAAACCTGGAATTAAATAGATTGTTGTAAAAACCCCATCCGCTTCACTAATGTCCTTTTGGGGAGGAAATCTATCGTCCTTACCCAGTCCGGCCTACATGTGACTCCAGACCCACAGCAATGTGGTTAACTCAAGTGCCCGAGCAAGCCCACTCAGTTCAAGAGGCAATTAGGGATGGGCAACGAATCTGGCCTTGCCAGTGATGCCCAAATCCTGTGAAAGAAATATAAAAAAGTCCTGTCACTCAAGAATTACTCCAGGTCTCTGTAGAGCAGACTGCAGCCAGGGCAGAAGCAAAGGTTTCCTACTAGAGGGGGATGAAAGAAAGAGAATGACCCCTCCAAACCAGGGTCCTACCCTCCTCCCTGCAAAGCTAGGTGTGGATGTCTTCTCTTAAAAGATTCTTTCACAGGACATGGACATCACTGGCTAAGCCAGCATTTATCCCCCATCCCTAATTGCCCCTTGAGAAGGTGGTGGTGAGCTGCCTTCTTGAGCCGCTGCAGTCCACGTGGTGTAGGTACACCCACAGTGCTGTTAGGGAGGGGGTTCCAGGATTTTGACCCAGCAACAGTGAAGGAACGGCCGATATATTTCCAAGTCAGGATGGTGAATGGCTCGGAGGGGAACTTCCAGGTGGTGGTGTTCCCATCTATCTGCTGCCCTGGTCCGTCTAGATGGTAGTGGTCGTGGGTTTGGAAGGTGCCGTCCAAGGAGCCTTGGTGAGTTGCTGCAGTGCATCTTGTAGATGGTACACACACTGCTGCTACCGTGCGTCGGTGGTGGAGGGAGTGAACGCTGAAGGTGGTGGATGGGGGTGTCAATCGAGCGGGCTGCTTTGACCTGGACTGCAGTGTCCAATGGACATCAGCCTCAGCTCAACAGGGACACAGCCCTCACACACACCTTCCTGCCAACACTTAAATGAAGAAGATCACCATGTAACATCCCAACCTTGAGAAATGGTTTAAAAACTCAGGATAAACATTGTTTAACAATTTTAATAAGTTAAACCCACCTTCCCACCCCCCCTCTCCAGAAAATGTCTTTCAAATCCAAATTACACATTCTTTTCCATTAAATTCCCCTCTATTAAATATAAATAATGGCAATGTGAATGATTCCTCTCAAAATTGTCTAAGGCATGTCACTGTTTTCAAATACAAGTTGGTCATCTCGGAGCTCAGTGTTCAAAGGTTTAGTGCCCGTGACGCTGGCGTTTCCAAGTGTCTGCTGCCCTTACAGGTCAGTGCAGGTGACTGGAGTGAGGCCGTGGATCAGCAGGGTAGGCCCGAGGCCTTCGGTGAGGATGTCCAACTGCTCCAGGTAGCGCTGGGAGCGGGCAGCGTCGGCAGGCGGCCGGGGCAGGTAGAGGAACCTGACAGCCGTGTGGAAGCCCTGGTCGAGGACCATCCTGTTGGCGGCCCGCAGGTACTCGTCCGAGATCAGGGCCGAGGGGTCGCCGCTCGAGTGGCGGGCCGCCTCGTGCTCCTCGCCAGACAGCCGGCTCTGCCAGTGCAAGCTCACCACGTCGTCCCAGGTCACAATCTTGATGGTGGCCTTGATTCGCAGCTTGTCCAGGAGTTCCCTCAGCTTCTCCTCCTTCTTGATCCAGCTGTCGTCACCGGACTCTATGCACAAGAAGATGCGCAGCCGAGCACCCTTCCAGGAGACCACCATGGTCAGGACACAGGCCATCTGTAGCAGGAAGAGGCTGCACATGTCCACGTAGTTGGTGCTGTCAGGCCTCAAGAGGTTCAGTGGCCAGACATCAATGGACACCCGCTCTGGCCGCTTCTTGGCGAACAGGTCTTTCTTGTTCATGGTGAAGAAATAGCGGGCCAGGCAGACATTCTTCTGCATCTTGAGGGCATCCGAGATGATGGCGACATACTCCGCCTCCGTCAGGCTCCTGCTGGTCTCTCCATCCCGGACGGGTGGGAAGTGGGCTTGCAAAGAGGCAATGTCCACGCCAAAATGGTCGTTCTCCTTGGCGTCTTTGAAGGCCGGGTCGCACAGGAAGTAATCCTCTGGCACGCAGTGGTCGTAGAAACCGAGGACCAGTGTGTTGGGTTTCATGCCACCTGCAGGACAAGAGAACAACTGCAGTTAACCCCCCACCGAAAGTCAACAGGGCCACCTAGTCACTTGGCTGGTGCCCAAACCCTTGCTGCAGAGCATGAGCAAGCACGAGATGGTAGTGTTAAAGACAAAAGCTTTTCTTTACCACTAACATCAACACTCCCTTTGTCTGGTGTCCATGACATCTTTGTCAATCTGAGCTCCCACCTATCCCTGACCTATTTTGCTCCACCAACTACCACTGCCCCCCTCCACCACCCCCCCCCCCCCCACCCCTCCACAAACAGTATAAAATCCACCACATTTCTACCTCTTCAGCTCTGAAAAGTCATACAGACTCGAAACATTAATTCTTTCTCTCTCTCTACAGATGCTGCCAGGACTGCATTTTCCAGCATTTTTTGTGCTTTTATTTAAGCTTTTTAAATTCCTTCCTCATCATTGTGGCACATTTTGCTACTGTGGGGGTGGGGGTTAGGGAAGCAGGATATTATATAAAAGGAGAGAGGGGACTGCAGTACAGAGGGATCTGGGTGTCCTTGTACATAGATCACACCTTCAGGTAAAGGGAATTGGAATGTTGACCTTTATTGCAAGGGGGATGGAGTAATAAAATAAGAAATTTTGCTACAACTGTACAGGGCATTGGTGAGACCACACCAGAATTAGTTTTGTGTCTCTTAACTGGAGGAACATACTCGCAGTGGAAGCAGTTCAGAGAATGTTCACCAGGCTGATCCCTGGGATGAGGGGTTGTTTGTCTTATGAGGAAAGGTTGAGCCCATACTCGTTGAAGTTAAGAATGAAGTGATCTTAGTGAAACACTATGATTCTGAGGGGGCTCAACAGAGTGGATACTGGGAGGATGTTTCCACTCATGAGGGAATCTGGAACTAGGGGGCATGGAGTTTCAAAATTAGGGTTCTCCCCTTTAGGATGGAGATGAGGAGGAAGTTCTTCCGAGGGTAGTTGGAACTCTCTCCCCCAGTGAACAGTGGAGGCTGGGTCGTTGAATGTATTCAAGCTGGAGTTAAATAGATTTGATTGACAAGGGAGTCCAGGGTTATGGAGGGACAGACAGGAAAGGGGAGTTAAGGCCACAATCAGATCAGCCATGATCTTATCAAATGGCAGAGCAGACTCGAGGGGCCAAATGGCCTATGTTTTTCTTAAAAAAAAGTGTTCCACTGCATTCATGCCTGTCTCATCGCCAGACTCTCCAACATTCTCCTATCTGGCCCTCCACCTCTTGAAGCCAGCTCTCAATTTTCCGAGGCAGAGATGAGGGTGGTGGAAGTGGAGACCATGAACGATTTCACAAAGGAAGTTGAAAGGGCACTTGAGGGAAATAAACTTGCAGGGCGCCAGGGATAGAGCTCGGGGTGGGGGGGGGAATGGAACTGACTCACTCACTCCCCAGGGAGCTGGTATAGCCTCTTCCTGTGCTGTAATGACTCCCACTGGCCCTTACCGAGTCCCGTTATGCGGAGGAGATGCTGCACCCCTTGGCGGACTGTCGGAGACAGAGTCAGATCCACAAATGCCTTGACGTTCAACTTGTCCACCAGGCTCAGCCAGAAGTTGTACTGTGGCTGGATGGGGTCAGTTGGCAGAGTGTCTGTGAGAGAAGACAAGTTTTTAGCTCTGGGCGTACAACCTACATTAGAGGACAACACTCACTCCAGCACAAAAAAAACCAAAGACTTTTTTTGTAAATTAAAGATCCTAGCAATACTATCAAATGTCCAGCGTTACAATATAAACCAGGGCTATCAGACTCTCAGGGCACTGTAGAAACTCAAGTCATGGAATATGTTCAAGACAGAAATTGATAGATTTCTAGATAATGACATCCAAGTGATACAGGGAGTGCAGGGAAGTAGCATTGAGGTAGATGATCAGTCATGGGCTAGCTGAATGGTACAGCAGGCTTAATGGGCTGAATGGCCTGCCCCCATTCTGTGGGGAGACAAACAGAAAACTTGCCCCCCCCCATCCTCTCCCCACAGGAGCATAACATATTTGTCCAGGAGTTGACTTCTGGCAGCGTTCAGTGGTTTAATTGTTCTGTGTTTAATTAGGAGAGTCTGATAGCTGGTCTGTGCTGTCTACGTTTGATTGATTAAGTCGGTGTGTGGACTCAGCTCAAGAAAGACCTGGAAGCCTGGGCACAGACTTTATGATTGCAGAGATGTTTTAAAATGCTAAATAAACCTGTTGCAAACTTAGAGAAAATATTGCCATCTCTGCATTTCTCCAAAATAAATCAGAAACATAATACACACAAACTGGAAAAAAACAATGGGAGCTAGTGAGCACCATACTGAACGTGACTCAGTGGATGGGAGCTGGCATTCTGGGGTTGAGAATTTCAAGAGATCAACTGAACTCCGCACATTTGAACGACTGTGGCTTGTGTCTCATCTACTACTGAAGGGAGAGGATGGTTTGTGTGCGGAATACCCTTGAAGCTTGTTCAACCCTTGACAGAACTGCGCAAGGCACCAAGTCTACTGAGTTAGCACCGAGGACAGTCGGGCCCTTCTACTGTTCACCTGGCAAGTTAGGGATTGTAAAGTTTATTACAGGAAAGTCCATCCGTTTGAAACTTGCTCATTCGCATTCTCACTTACCCACACTTTGTGCACAGCACTGCCCATGGTGTGAGCAATGTTCGCTTACCCACGGTTTCTTCTCTCTTTCTCTCTCCCTAAGGAGATGGCAGCCATGACGGAGCCGAGACTGAAATAGTTTCAGCTGGAGGTGCAGCCCGAACAAAGGGGTTAACCCGAACATGTCAGAATTGCTGGGTCCAGAGCTGCGATAATGGCTCCAAGCAACCCACCGGTGAAGATTTAACATCGAAGAGAGGCTCCCCCATCTGTCGTATACAGGTACTGCACCACTGTTTTACTGGAGAATCCAATACAGCCCTCGCATGACTGGAGACTAGCTAAAAAAGAGTCAAATTCAAAAACACGTTCCCTGTCTGAGATTTTGCAGGAACGTAAGCCCTGTGAAGGGCAGGACTTCACCACAATAGTCTTGTGTGTGCACAAGTGCCACAGACAATTAAAGACGTTGGTCCGATTGTCAGACAATTACAGCGCAGCTCGGGTTTATGTAGCACGTTTAACAAAACATCCAACTTCACAGGAACAAAATTGGACACTGAGCCACATCAGGAGGTATTAAGGCAGATGGCCAAGGGTGATGAAGGGGGGTGGCGGGGGGGAACAGATAACACTCAAAAGCCCAGAAGAATTGGAGGAGTGCAGAGATTGGGAGGGTGGTCGGGTTGGGGATTAGAGAGACAGGGTGAGGTGAGGCTAAGGAGGGATTTGTAAACAAAGCCAGTAACTTTAGAAAAGTTGGGGTGTTGCTTAACCAGGAGCCAACTGTAGGTCAGCGAGCACCAGGATGATAGGGGAAATGGGACTTGGTGAGGGTAAAAGGAGCAGAGTTCTGGATGAGTTCAAGTTTATGGAGGGTAGAACAGCCAGGAGCATGCTGCAAGAGTTACTTCTAGGAGGTAATAAAGGCCTGGATGAGGGATTCAGCAGTAGATGAGCTGAAGCTGGTAATATTACAGAGATGCAAATAGGTGGCCTTTGTGCTGGCACAGACATGCGGACAGAAGTTCAGCTTGGGGTCAAATACATCACCGGAGGTTACAAACAGGCTGAATCAGCCTCGAGTTACCAGGGAGAGGGATGGAGTCGGTGACTAGGGAACAGAGCCTGTCACAACTGCAGTTGGTGCAAAGTTTTTAAAAGATTAAAACAATGACATTGCCCAAGATGCTCAGTTTTGCTAGGCTATTCAACCACAAATGCTTCACATCTACCACCCAAGCCCACAGGTGCTGCCCTACCCAGTGAACATTTTCAGGTTGCATTGCAACATTTTCAGCATCTGCAGGATTTTACTTTCTCTACCACGGATCTGAAGGTCTTGTGGCACAGCTGTGGCCCGAGCCAGAAACTCCAGGTTCCAGGTCTTGATGGTCAAGAGGTGTTCATAACCCAGCCAAACAGGTCGAGTATCAACCTGCAAATCCTTGCAACACACCAATGGCAGGTGGTAAGAGCAGGAGAGATTCCTGGTCAGCTAAGTGATGGACAGAAAATGGACCCCCAACCATAGCTCCAGACTACAACATGCATGTAAAAGTACAGGGTTACCTCAGTGACTCAAACCCCCATGAGCAACTGTAACACCACCAATTTGGCACTTTCCGTGCAGAATGGGGGCGGGGGGGGTGGTGGGGGAAGAAAAGTGGGCCAGAATATCCAAAAAAAAAAAACCCTTATTTCCCCACAGCTACCCTCACCATCCTGGAGTGTCACTTTAAGAGGCCAGGCACCTACCCATTCTCCACAGGCTGGTATAGGTCTGCTGCTAGCAACCTGTTTGGTACCGCAGCTAGTCAAAGTGCTGCACCATTCACCAAAACTACCAAGTCTTAGCGTGCGAGATTCTGCAAGTAAGCCTGCCCTAATTTCAGATCGATAGTATTTGACCTTACAGGAGGAGGTTTCTCAGACAAAGCTGCTGGGAGTATCTACATCAGGCTGGGAACAGGAATCAGACACGGTGACTCGGCCTGAGGCTAGGCCTCGTGTGAGAACAACCATACATGGAAGGTTCCAGATGCCGCTGTGACCTGCAACAGTGACCCCCCCCCCTCCACCCCCCTCACCCACCACGCCCCTCCACACGCAAGAGACCATCTTACCAAGATCCCCGATTTCCACGTGGCCCAACACGAAAAGCCCCCCCTTCTTCAGGTCATTGATGAAGGTGATGAGCTGAGCACTGGTCCGCGGATTGGCCACCATGAGCAAGATCTGAGGCCTCCAGAATTTGACATGTTCTTTCCGAATGTCCAGGAGCAACAAATACTTCCTCACCTGGAAAAATTAAAACAAATAAACGCACGCAGTCTCTTCCATCGGAGTCCACGTGAGGTTCATCGGATCAAGAGCATTCCCTGGTCAGAAAGAGGTTGTGGGGTCAAGTCCCAGTCCAGAGCCTCGAGCCTGTGATCTAGGCCAACGCTCCCAGTGCCAGCCCTGAGGGAGTGCTGCACTGTTGGAGGTGCCGTCTTTCTATCTAGATGCTTGGTGGTTGGTGTCCACATTACCACGCCCGCTAACGGAAGAGCAGGATGGTCTAGCAAGCTCCACCTCTGCTTTCTCCCCACCCACCTGCCCCCCATAAAAACCCCAGGGCCAATATTCAGTCTGCAATCAAAATCATAACAGATTAGCTGGTCCATTATCACGTTACTGTTTGAACATTGTAGTAGGCCATTCGGCCCTTCAAGCCTGCTCCACCATTCAATAAGATCATGGTTGACCTCAGCTCCACTTTCGTGCCTGCCCTCCCATAACCCTTGACTCCTTTGTCGATCAGAAATCTGTAACTCAGCTTTGAATATATTCAGTGACCCGGCCTCCACTGCTCACTGGGGAAGAGAATTCCAGAGACTAATGACTCTCAGAAAATTTCTCTTCACTCAGATTTAAAAGGGAGACCCCTTATTCTTAAAACTGTGACCCCTAGTTCTAGATCCCCTTCCCCCCCCCAATCCCAAGAAGGAAACATACTTCTGGTGTCTGCCCTACAAGTCCCCTCAGGATCTTATGTTTCAATAGATCACCTCTCACTCATCTAAACTCCAATGAGCACAGCCTTTCCTCATAAGATAAACCCTTTATCCAGGAGTGAGTACAGTGAACCTTCTGAGCTGCTTCTTTTTTTAAAGGAGCAGACCAAAACTGTACACAGTATTCCAGATGTGGTCTCACCAAGGCCCTGTACAGCTGCAGTAAAACTTCCCTACTGTTATATTCCACTCCTCATGTATTAAACACCAACACTCCATTTACCTTCCTAATCACTTGCTGTGTCTGCATACTGATCCACGTATCACGTGCACAGCAAACTCCCACATTTCCCACACGACAACATTTCTTAAAGAATTTCATTGGCCGCAAAGGATTTTGGGATGCCATTTATGTGGGGGACCCCTTCTTCGAAATGGGACATTTTATGTCCACCCACGAGAGCAGGCCTCATCTTAGCATCTCCTCCAGGAACGTGGGGGGTTGGGGGGAGGGAGGGATAAAGAGCACTCCCCGCACCACCACCCCCAGAATTGCCGACCTTGGACAAAGTCGGCGGCTGCACTCACCTGATGGAATATGAGGGCCTGGCTGATGTAGCCCCAGCTGCTGGTGGGAGACCGGTAGTGGATCACCACCAGGAGGATCAGCATGACGACAATCCCGCAGGAAGCATAGGCCGGGTTGATCAGGAACATCATCACCAGGCAACTGATTATCCCCAGCAAACACGTGTGCCAGCTGAAGAGTTGGAAAGTAGGCCTGAAGGAAAAAGGAAGCCCAGTGAACGAGGATCAAATGCAAGGGGAGTGGCAGGAGGACTTCTTTTTTTCTTAAAATGCTCTCATGGGACGTGGGCATCACTGGCAAAGCCGGCACTTGTTGCTCATCCCTATTTGCCCTTCACCTGAGCCCCAGATAAAAGAGTCAACCACACTGTGGGTCTTGAGTTACAGGTAGGCCAGACCGGGTAAGGACAGCAGATTTCCTTCCCTAAAGGGAAGGTGAACCAGATGGGTGTTTACAACAATAGTTGTCATAGTCACCTTGCGTTACCCGAAAATGTGGATTGAATTCATATTCCACCAGCTGCCATGGTGGGATTTGAACCTGTGTCCCCAGAGCATTCGCCTGGGTTTCTGGATTATCATAGTCCAGTGATATTACCACTCTGCCACCATCTCGTTCCCTCTTCTTCCCCCCACCTCACCCCCCACTCAAAACTGTTAGGAGGCCAACGTCCTCTCCCCTAGGGATCGAGTGGCGGGGAGCCGTTAGAGGCCGGAACAGACACTCGTTCTCCAAATCCAGGCCCAGTTAGACCATATAACCAATTGAGCAAGCTGCCAGATATAGAAGGTCCTTGATATTCCCCTAAGGCTGGCTGCACCCACCCAGCAGGTCAGGGAGAGGGAGGAAAAAGAAAATACTTGGAGGAAAGGCTAAACCAAACACAAATAGGATTAAGCCATTTAGCCCCTCAAGCCTGCTCTGCCATTTAATATCATGACTGATCCGATTGTGGCTTTAAAGTCCCCTTTCCTGCCAGCACCCCCATAACCTTCAATTCCCGTGTCAATCAAAAATCTGTCTAACTCAGCCTAGAATATATTTGATAACTGCTGTACAAAGGTATTTGACATAGCAAGGGTTAAAGGTGGGACTGGGAAACAGTACCACCCATAGTGTGATGTAAAGAGACATGACCCAAGATAAGAATCGGTTGTGGACCAGACAGAGACCTGTTTAGAAGCAAGCATGGAGTTAGCTCATAACTGTTGTTAAAGAACATATCTTTTTATTTCTGTTGGACTGTGGATTAAAATTACACTGGTTGCAGTTTGAAGGACATGTCTACTAAAACAGTGCGAAGGATATATACAATGTCGCTGCCCTGGAACAAAAAAAAATTGTGCCATGAAAGACAGGATGGTGCTGAGAGGAGTCTGGTTTAATGGGGAACTACCTGGCAACAATGTTTGGCTCCTGATGAGAACAATACATCGGAATAGCTCCTTGCCCGAAAGGAAAACAGACCTAAAACTTCTTGCTCCTGTGTGTAAGATTCCAGTAATTCCACAATAATAGCTAACTGGCTTTTTCTCCTTGTATCTATAACCTGCTCTCCTGAAAACCTGTCAAGAGGAAAAAGGGAAAATAACAAATCACCATTCGAGACATTGAAAGGCAAGTGCTCAACCAGTGAACTAAATACTGGAAGTGTTGGAAGACAACCTTGTGTTATCAATGAAAAAACATCCTCCCAGCATCTATCCTGTCAAGCCCCCTCAGGATACGATGTTTCAATAAGACCACCTCAATATTCTAAACTCCAAATGAGCATAGACCCAGCCTGCTCAATCTTTCCTCATAAGGAAAACCCCTTCATCCCAGGAGCTTCTCTGAACTGCCTTCAAATGCAAGAAAAAAAAAATTCCTTCAAGTAACCTTCGCCAACATTGAATCTTACAGCACAGAAGGATTCCATTCAGCCCATCGTGCCCAGGCTAGCTCTTTCAAAGAGCTCTGATTAGTTCCCCTGCACACTTCCGCTTTTCAAGCAATCATTCAATTCCTTTTTTTTTGAAGATCACGATGGAATCTCCTTCCACCACCTTTTCAGTCAACGCATTCAATCCTGTCTCTCCATCTGGTCCTTTTACCGATTACCTTGTGAAGTTTGATACTACAGAATGTTAAAAAAAGACATGCTGTCAAAGCTCTTTGTCTTGCACTCATCAGGACAAACAAGAATGTTTGTTTGAAATCTGGCAACCACATCAATGTATACAACAGGAAAGAAAAGGGGTGCTGATTGGCCAACATGTTGCCATGGAGGCTCCAAGCGATTCCAAAAAAAGAGACAAGGCTTAAACATATTCCTATTGTTTGCAGAGAACGAGTCCCAACATCTGAAGGCTCGTCATTGCTAGCGAGTGTAAGTGAGCAATGTGACGAGTTTGACCAATTGTTTTAAAAATCGGTTGTTAGTGTCGTTAGTAGCACACTCAGGATTGTTCAGCAAGTGCTCCTCTACTGCGGAATTGCATCAAACAGTAGAGGAAAAGCTTCGGCATCAATGTCTCTCTTTTCAGTAGAGTTTTAAAGCTTTTCTGGTCTGGTTATCAACTCCCTTACTAGTGTAAAATGTATTCCTCCCTGTTTTACTGTATCACAGCCTTATGCAAGCCTGGAACTAGGTGTTATTTGCTCAGATTGCCCAATGCCTGACTGACATCACAATGAAGGGGAAAGGTGAACTACCTGAAGTTGGGTGCGGAGGCCCATTCCAGTGCCAAACAGGCCAAGTCAACAGCAGCATAAGCCATCAGGAAGAAGATGGTGACAATGCCAGCAATAGTGTTCAGTTTACCTGCAAACAGCACAGACTAGAAAAAAAAGAGACAGACATAATTCACGTGGGCCAAAACACTTCAGAAGTGACTTCCCCAATCAACTCCCCTCCAAAAGGTGATGTCAACTTCCACTGAGGGTGCAGTCCACAGGGAAGAGCTCCCTGAGCGGCGACTCTACATGCACTGTCCCCTGACTGGGTGGGTATGTGACCCAACACTTCAGGGACTGCGTCTGTTGACTTTTCACAACAACTGCTCAAGAGCTCGGGGAGCAAGTCTTTGCAAGACATTTAACCTCATCCCAGAACCCAACCCAAAAACAACTGAACAAGGGGTTCTAAAATGTTCAAATGTATATGGGTGGGGGAAAAAGGAGGGGAAGAGAGAGAAAGAGGGGGGTGGTGTGACATAAGACAAAAAGAGAGAAGGGGGTTAAAAAAGAGAAAATAAGACCAAAAAAAAAAAAAGAAAACGAACAGGGGCTAATTGTTTTGATAGGTGGTCAAATACATGAGGGTTTCGGACAGAGTAAACCCAATCACTTCCCATTGGTGGAAAGAGCGAGCCAGAGGTCATGGGGTTCAAAGGTCAAAGAACCAAAATCTGACATGAGCAGCAACTTATTATTAAAACTGCAGCGAGCGTTTAGGATCTGGAATTCACTGCCCACGTATTTTTGGAGACAGATTCAATCGTGGCTTTTGAAAAGGAATTGGATAATCATCCAAAATGGAAAAATATTTGCAGGACAACGGGGAAGATGATGATGATGGGGGAGTGGGACTAGCCGAGTTAGTCTTGTAGAGAGAGATAGCACCGACATGAGGGACCGAATGGAAGGCCATTCTGTGACTGGCCATTCGCGCTAGGATATTCAGGAGGGAAGTCAGCAGGCATTTCCAAGCTCCCACCCAGAGGCTGGTGGAACATCCAAAAAAGGTGTGGGGGCTCAAAAAAATGTTCAGCTCTCGAGGGCTACAGGTTTGTATTGGGAAGTGGCATTAAAGGAATGTGAATAAAAAGATGGGTAGACATCAGAGATACAGGTCAGCCATCATCAAACCGAATGGTGGGATAGGCCCAAGGGGGTAGTGGGGCTGAACAGCCTCCTCCTGCTCTGAGTAGCTTTACAGGATGAACACTTAAGATCCAGGTGTCAAGTCTTACCTGAACCATTAACCAGGTGTAGAGAACGGCGACCCAGGGGTTTCCTGTCATGGAGGTTCTCTTTGCAGGGGCGAGTATTACCCCTGTGTAGAAAAATCAAACCATGTATTGGGGTAAATTCTGATGCCCACATTGTCTTCCATATAAACCGCCTTTCACTCATACCCCTCCGCTTGCTGACCTACACCAGAGGCTATGTCAGACCAGGAGTCAAACTAAAAATTCTCATCCTCTTCACAGTTCCATTCCTGCGAATCTCCGTAACCACCTCCTCCCTGACAACCTCTAGAGCTCAAGGAGTTCCTCCCTCTCAGGCCTCTGGCCGGTTTCTCAATTCCACCACTGGTGGCCATGCACCCCCCCACCCACCTCCCCCAACAGCACATCACAAAGCTCTGGAATTCCCTCCCCTCTCTCCTCCCTCATGGGAGATTAGAATAGGAATAGAAGAATATAGTGATGGGGTGAGATGGAGAGGGTAGAGGAGGCTCCTGCCGAACATAAAAAACCAGCATGGACCAGTTGGCCCGTTTCTGTGCTGTAAACTTCGATGTAATTTGGAATTCGGCCAGTGGGGTTTTGAAGGATCTCATCATTTACCCTCCCTGGGGGCCCCCAATCTTCAAGCCCGTGCTGTTTCCTGGCACACCATTCCCCCAATTTCCAGATCGGTCCCCTTCCCCAAGTCTCAACCCGTCTCCCTCCCTCCAGCAGGGCTAACCTCACTCCAATGTTGCTTGCAGACAGCTTCATTACCTTTCACCCCTTCCATGAAACACAAGAACAGCAGAAGATGACCCAGCTCCCTCAAGTTTGCTTCTCCATTCAATACGGCCCTGTCTCGTCTCCTGCCACATTTCCGCCTGCTCTCCATATCCATAGATTCCCAAAAAAAAACTTGTCCATCTCGGCCTTACATGTATTCAATTACGGTGCCTCCAAAGATAAGAAATGAGTGCAGGTGACCATATAGCCCTCCGAATTCCAAAGACTCAGAACCCTCGAGTAAAGAAATTTCTCATCTCCGACCTCCATCCTAAAACTATCAGCCCCCTACCCAGAGATCGCATCCACCCTATGCCTCACATTGCCCAATCAATCCTGGCAGGGCAACTCCAGAGTACACAGTTTCCTTCTGTACTGAACCCACGCGACAGCCGTTCTGATCCTGGATGTAAACATGCTAATGCCCGTCTTCGAGCTGACCTATTCAAGTGTTTACTAGTTACACAAGATGCACGCTCCAATAGGCAGCTCTGGTTTGGAATGCTGAGCTTAGCAAAACAGCATGTGAACAAGCTCGAAAGCGTCCAGAAATCAGCTCAAACTGATCCTTGGCAACTCGTACCAAAAACTACTGACTCAAACGGCTGAATGCATGTTCCTGTGCTTTTAAGAAAAAAAACAGCAGCTTAGTCAGAACTTGACTGGAAAACTCTTCAATCCCACGTCCCGTTGCCACAGCAGCACAAAAGGAAATGTGTGGTGGCATCAAGAGAAAAGACACCGTTTTGCAAACATAGAACGAACAGACTACGAGACAGCCCAATTCCCTGCGCTATAAAACTCAAATAGTACGTAAATGATTGAGAATTTAAGGAAACCAGCCTGACAACGTATCAGCCATCGACTTTATTCCGTAAATTAAAGGGATCTGCATTTTGCATTGTAATTATTTATATATTGGAATGATAATTGCGCAATTTTATACTCCATTTCCATGATTGACATATCTATAGACGTGAATTACGATTTACCGGTTTTATTTGTATCAATGCGGACCTTGCACCTTGATTTTTCAACAAAAAAAAAAAAACCCTCTTTAATTGGTTTAAGACACAAATGAACTTACCAAAGAGGTCATCCCTGGCCAGGGCATGTAGGATACGTGATGCCCCTATCAGGGTGCTCATCGATGCAGACAGCGAGGCAGCATAAACACCGATTACCACAAACGGGGGCCAGACATTGATTTGCCGGAAGAAGATGTAATCCCCTTTAAGTAGTGCCCTAAGCAGCAGAGGGGAGAGAGAGAGATATACAGTGAGACCCCAGAGATTAAGTTGCTCAGTCCAGGGTAGATGATCAAAACCCATACAGGCAGAACAACACCACAAATCGGGATAATCTAATGAACTTAACATGGAGGGTGCTCAGTATTGAGATGGATATGACAATGGGAGGGGTGGGGAAAATGGGCTCTACTCCAGTACTCAAATTTCCTCAGCTGTTTGTAGGATTAAACCAGCTTTCTGCTAAACGGGAACACTTTGTGAAACAGTCTAAAGGCAAGGATAAGGAATGTGAAGATCCGTGTCCTGATACACTGCTCACTGTCTATAGTAAAGTGATTGGAAGACCTTAAGTGGACCATATAACCATGACAATGATTTAGGAGATCTAGGGATGAACCTAGTACATCTTCTTGGCTTGTTGCTACTCTGATGCCATCTTTTCCATTCATTCATGGATGAATGGGTGCCACTAGCTAGGCCAACATTTGCTGCCCATCCTTAATAGCCGTCAAGGTGGTGAGCTGCCTTCTTGAACTGCTGCAAGGTACACCCCCAGTGCTGTTAGGAAGGGAGTTCCAGGATTTTGACCCAGCGACTGAAGGAACAGTGATATATTTCCAAATCAGGATGGTGAGTGGCTTGGAGGAGAACTTCCAGTGGTGGTGTCCCCATCCATCTGCTGTCCTTGTCCTTCTAGATGGTAGCAGTCATGGGTTTGGAAGGTGCAGTCTATGGAGTTCCTGCAGTGCACCTTGTAGATGGTACACACTGCTGCCACTGTGGGTCAGTGGTGGAGGGAGTGAATATTTGTGGATGGGGTGCCAATCAAGCAGATTGCTTTGTCCTGGATGGTGTTGAGCTTCTCGAGTGTTGTGGGAGCTGCACTCATCCAGGCAAGGGGAGGTGTATTCCATCACACTCCCATGGATGGACAGGCCTTGTGGAGGTGGTGGCAGAATTCCCAAACTGACTTGCTCTTATAGCCACTGTATTTATATGGCTAGTCCAGTTCAGTTTCTGGTCAATGTAGCCCCCATGATGTTGACAGTGATAGTAATGTCACTGAACGTCAAGGGTGATAGTTAGATTCTCTCTTGCTGGAGGTGGTCATTGCCTGACACTTATGTGGCACAAATGTTACATGCTACTTGTCAGTCCAAGCCTGGATAGTGTCCAGGCCTTGCTGCATTTGGACATGGACTGCTTCAGTATCTGAGTCATGAATGGTGAACATTCCAATTTTTGTTGCGATTTGTTACAGCTCATTCAGCCCCAGTTGCTGTGGCAACATTTATGTTTAAATGCATGCTGGGGTCTGGATCTATGGGTAGTGATGGTAGAGGCTCCAAAGTCCTTTTCATCACACGGCTGACCAGGAATCTCCCGCTCTTACCGCCTGTCACGTTACGAACACATCGCCCGTATCAAGTTCGAGAGTGGGACTCGAACCCAAGAGCTTCTGGCTCAGAGGCAGAGAAGCTATCCACTGCGCCACATGACCTCCATGGTGCTGTGGTAGCATGCATGAAATGTGCAGATCAAAAAAAAGTAGGAACTGGTAGAAGAGCCTTGAGATACACTGTAGTCACATTGAGTTGTGGAGTGTGAGATACTCATGTTGGACTGTGCAACAGGAGCTCATTAAAATACCTCGTTCTGTATTGTTACAATTGATGTCCAATTTGAAGTTGCACAAATTACAAGCAGGTCCCAACAAGATTCAGGGGACCAAACATGGATTTCATGGGGAAAATGTGGAACTCGCTACCACAGGGAGTGGTGGAGGTGAACAGTATAGATACACTTAAGGAGAAACTGGATAAACACGAGGGAGAAATGTGCCAGGCAATGACCATCTCCAACAAGAGAATCTAACCATCGCTCTTGACATTCAATGGCATGATCATCACCAAATGCCCAACTATCAACATCCTGGGGGTTACCATTGACCAGAAACTGGTCTAGCCATAAATACTGAGGGGGTGAGATGAGGATAGGGTGGAGCATAAATACCAGCACAGAGCAGATGGGCAGAATGGCCCATTATAAAATTCCACTGGCAGAGCCAGTTTAGCATACCAACACGTGACAAAATAGCAAGGGGCAGCTTTCTTCATGGCAGTAGCAGGGTTTTCTTGGGATCAAGTTAGTCATTTATCCTACCGCATCCATGAAGATAGGGAATCTCCGTTTTGCACATCCAAAATGACATCTCCTACTTCAACTTGGAGAAGAGGGCAGACAAGAGAAGTGCTCGACGGTCTATAATAACCACCACCCAACAAACAAACAAACTTCAGCCCTCTGCAGGAGGCAGAGGCCAGTTCGGGATTTGTTGGGACCTCACCTGTCACAGGTAAAGCTGACTAGGAAGAACAGCAGTAAGTAGACCAGGAAGGTATAGATGACAGCAATGACCGTGCCTTTGGGAATCGAGTAGCTTGGGTTCTTCAAATCCCCTGGAAAGTGAAGAAGAGTCAATAGCACGACTCCCAGGCCCCAGTCAACATTTACAGAAAGCCACAAGATGAACGCTTCCCTCTTCTGAAAGTCCCAGTCACAAGAGAGGGGTATTCACCCGAGTGAGGTGCCCTCACTCAGGGGCCATTAGCTACCAGGTCCCTCCTGGGGTTTTAATGGTTGGGCAGAGGCAACTGGATCACCTCTCCAGCTATATTATAGAAAGGACCTAAAGCTGGGCTTATTGGCAAAACTCGATGCTGTGAATGGGAAGCCATACAGCCCTCAACTCAAACTTTACACATCACTGGGACACCCAAGGAGATCTCAGGACAGTGACACAACTTTCAATCGCAAGAGGTCATTTTAAAAAAAGTGTCTTTAAAAGGATTATTAAAAAAGACATGGGAGGGATTTCCAGATCTTCAGGTCCAGACTGATGGGGAGACACGACCACCAAATGGTGCAGAGATTAAAATCAGGGGGTGAGCAAGAGGCCAGAATTGGAGGAGCGCAGAGGTCAGAGGGTTGTGGGGCTGAAAGAGATAGGGAGGGGCAAATACACGGACAGGGTCTGAAAGCAAAGCCGAGATGGGTCAAATCGGAGGTTCAGCTGGGCTGGGAGCCAATGGGGGTCAGCAAACACCGGGCAAGCGCAAGAGAGGCTTGGTGTGAGCTTGGGTGTGAGGAGTTTGGAAATAAGCTCAAGCGCACAGCCAGAGTTTGATCCTCGATCACCGCTCATCCAAGATTGCAACAGAAGACCTTCATATTTTATACATATTCTCGGGATGTGGGTGTCACTGGCAAGGCCAGCAGTTGTTGCTCATCCCTAATTGCCTTAGAGAAGGCGGTGGGGCTGAGTCAACTACTTGAACCACTGCAATCCATGTGGCGTAGGCACACCCAGTGCTTTATTTTCCTGCACCCCACAAAGGGGTTGGATACAACTAAGCAGCTTGCTAGACTATTTCAAAGGGACAGTTAAGAGTCAACCACATTGCCTTGGGTCTGGAGTCACATGTAGACCAGACCAGGTAGGAATGGCAGATTTCCTCTCCTGAAGGGGATTAGTGAACCAGATGGGGATTTTTAAAAAAAAAAACATTATTAATGGGTCAAACATTTTATTCCAGATTTTAGTAAACTGCATTCATATTCCAGTTGCCATGGTGGGATTTGTACTCATGCCTCCAGATCATCAGCTCAGGCCTCTGGGTTACTAGTCCAGAAACATAACCACTACACCACAGCTCCAACACAAGGGAGTGTGATACACAATTCAGTGCCCCTGGATTAGGGAAGAGATAGGAAATCTTTACCAGACATATTGGAGCCAGCCATGATACCAGTGCAGCCATTAAACATGACAGCGAACACCGTTGCGAACGTCATCATATAGTTGGTGGTGTAATCCACAGAATAATCATCTAGAAAGTATAGGACAAACATTACTCAAAACAGTGCTGCCCTCACATACACACCACCCCCACAAAAAACATTTCCAACATTCTATCTCACTGCCCCTCCCCCCACAATCCCCTCAGCAGATAATTTACTCCCAGGCTGCTTTGTAACTAGGCCTCAGGAGTTCAGTCTACCCAAAGCACGACAGGAAAGTTTCCAAAATGATCAACAGGATGCTAAATAATTGGACATTAAATTACAAGACAACCCCCCTCTCATACTAAATGTAAGTGAATTGGTTTAAGAGATTCAAATAATCTTATTTGCCAGTCCTGACTCCCCAGCGTTGCTCAATCTATTTTTGGGTTTAGATGACAGTTGAGACTGGGCAAAGAGGGGAAAAATATAAAAAAGTTTGGCAACTTGCCCTGTACATGTTAACGGGGAGTTTCCATCACAAACAATAATCCAGTGTTGAAGTGACAAGGCTCAGAAACTGATTCATGCCAGACTTTGGCCCGAGTGTGAGGCTTGCCAACACTGGGTATATTCCCGATGTCACCATCCCCTTGCCTCCAAAATTGCTCACCTGCATTTCGGTGTCAGGAAAAGGCTGAACAAGCTAGGGCTCTTCTCTCAGGTGAAGGGAAAGGCCAAGGGCTTTAAGAATTAATGAAATGGTTCGATGTGGAAATGTCTCGTCTACATCTACCCTTCGGGAGGGAGGCCAAAACTAGACGTCATAGATATAGGAGTCACTAATAAACCCAAATCAGGAATTCAGGAGAAACTTCTTTACCCAGAGTGTGAGAGTGGTGGGAATGTAGATGTTGCTACCACAAGAGATTTTTATTTATTTATTTTTAAATTTCTTTTATAGGATGTGGGCAAGACCAGCATTTCTTGCCCATCCCTACCTGCCCTCGATCGGAGTGGCTCGCTCAGCCATTGAGGGCAATTAAGAGTCAACCACATTGCTGTGGGTCTGGAGTCACACGTAGGCCAGACCAGGTAAGGATAAGAGATTTCCTTCCCTAAAAAGGGGCTGTAGTGAAACAGATGGGTTTTTAACATCATCAAATTGGATAATGGTTTCATGGTCACCAGCTTTATATTCCAGATTTATTAGTCAAAATTAAATTCCACCAGCTGCCGAGGTGGGATTTGAACCAGGGACCCCAGAGCCTTAGCCTGGGCCTCTGGATTAGTTCAGAGACATTACCACTGCGCCATCCTCTCCCCAAAGTATAGGTACATTCAAAGGAGAAGCTGGATAGGCAAGAGGCAGAAAGGAATAAAAGGATATGTTGAGATAGGGAGAGATGAAGAGGATTGGGCGGAGGGTAAATTCCAGCACGGGCCTGTTTCTGCTGAAGGCCTTAAAAGTTACAAGTAACCAGTGTGGAGTTGTATGGTCAAGTGAGAGCAAAAAAAAAAATCTTACCCATGAGATTTTTCTTCAGTGTTGCTGTACTGAAGCCAGTGTAGTTGGTGTAAATGATCCGGCTCTCATTGCCGGACTGCTTCACGATCAGGATGGTCTTGGGGCTCACTGCGAAAAAGCTGACAACGATGGTGATAAGGACAATGTGGACCACCAGGAAGATCAGGAAACTAGTCCTGGCGTAAATCTGGGCTCCGACCAGACAGACCAGGAGGCAGAGGAAGAGGATGCTGGAGGCGTACAGGACATCGTACAGGTAGTTCTGCGGCAGCACATGAATGCCTCTGGTTTCAGTATCTGCTGATGGGGAGGGGGTGGGGAAAAAAGGACACAGATCAAGTGGTTACTTTGGAACCGAAGATGCCATTCACCCTTCAATCTCTCCGATGATGGCTGATTTGTACCTCGACACCATTTACCCAGTCTTTGCTCCCTTTCTCTTATAGAAATCATAGAATTGTTATAGAACAGGTGGAGGCCAATCAGCCCATCCTGCTGTGCTAGCTCTCTGCAGCAGCAACTTAAGCCAGTCCCACTACCCTCTACCCCCAAAACCCTACAATCTCCTCAGATGATGATTCAATGCCTACTGAAGACCCCTTATGCAATAAAAATCTCACTCCGAAAGTCCAATTTACTCCCAAGCTCACTGATCATGAAAGTGTCTTCTCAGTGAGAAATATTTCTTCCCAATTCAACTCCTGAATGACCAGGTCCCAATTTCATAGTCCTTAATCATCAGTAACGCGCTCCCACCCCCACTAGCCAACACCACCCACTCCCTCTTGCTCCCCAAACCGGAGGGATTATAGTTCCTCTATTTCTAACCTACCGAATTCTTTTAATAGTAAGAGTCATTTGGTAGCACTGCTGAAAAAAAGAGACATGTCAAAGCTTTTTGTCTCGCACTCATCAGGACATTGAAGAATGCCAACGTAAGGGGACAACAATTTATACTGTACGTGAAGAGTACTGATTAGTTGGCAAGTGGACTCTACTAATCACTTCACATATAGTATAAATTTTGTCCCCTTATGTTGGTATTCTTCAATGTCCTGATGAGTGCAAGCTAAAAGCCTTGACATATTTTTATTCAGTAATCTTTTACTAGTGTTCCAACACTGATCAGATCACCCCTCAAACTTTTACGGTCATGGGAACATTAGGCTAGTCTATGTAACCTGCTCTTCATATTTCATCTGGAGGGTAGCCCATTACCACAGCACAAGTCAGCATTGCCTCAGTGATTTTAAATACACTGTCTCCTGCCAATGGAAGATGGCCACCGATACCCATCTATGCGCACACACTTGTCCGTGCGCATGCCAAAAACCAATGATGTCACTAGCAGGAGGCGGTGCCAGCAAAAACCAGTCAGAGTGGCTGACGGGCAACTTAACCCGTTGCGAGGAGGGGTTGGGGACCAGGGCATGACTGAAATCCACATCGATCAATAGCAAGATCACATGTCAGTCTGAGGGGGCAGTGTGACGCACACAAGCCAGTCAGAGCTGCTGCCTGCTCCTCTGGTTTTGGGAGCTGTGGGGGTGAATCCGTTTTGGTTTTTTTTACTCCCCCTCCACTGGTTTGGAGGTTGGGCCTTGTCTGGTGTTTTCTTAGAGCATCTGTATTTGCTCGAAATATATCTTTAAACTCATGGGAAAACATCTTTTTAATAATCATCTGACAAGCATCTCTGCTCCTGTCCGCTGTCTGCTCTGTGGCTCACAATGACGTCACTGAGTAAACCAGTACAACTGTGCCTGCACGGCATTGGCCACAAACACAGCTTTTTAAACAAGTAACAACGTAGTGTCCCCTACCAACGAAAGACAGGCATTCCCAGCGGTGCCTACCCTCCACAAGTCTCAATCCTTCCCTACTTACCCCATTCACTGTCTCCAATGTCCTCCGTCCTTATGGGATCGCTCCAGTTTGGGCCTCCTGTGCATCCTCAGATTGCTCTTCACCCCACCACTGGTGGCCAAGTCTTCAGCTGCCGGGTCCCCAAATTCTAGGGCCCCCTCCCTAAACCTCCCCTTCCAACTTCAGAAACTCCCTTAAATAATCCAAATTCACAGTCACCTGCCCTTAGAAGGCTCAGTGTTGCCTTTTGTTTGATGCTGGTGAAGCACCTTGGGATGTTTTATTTCTTAAAGGCGCTATACAAATGCAGGCTGTTGTTTCTTTCCACCACTTGCTGACCTATTTAGATGCCAGTTATGGGCTCAGCTTCGATTACCAACCTCACCAGCCTGCTCATCTTTTCCATTTGATCCTGTATTTATTTCTTCTCTCTGCCCATCTCCCCCCAACAAATCCCTGGGAGAGTGTCTACTTCTATCTCTGTCCTGCCCATCACTTGGGAACATTGCTAATCACCTCTATTCCAAGTAAAGAAAAAGTCCCATGTTTATTTATTTTTTTTAAGGAATTCTCTTTGTAATCTACCATCCATAAGGGACATTACTGATCCTGATATCCCAGCCCACAGTGCATCTCCCACATTACCACAGAGGGCTGTAGAGGCTGGGTCACTAAGTATATTCAAGGCCAAGATAGATAGATTTTTAATCTTTAAGAGAATCAGGGGTTTTGGGGAAAAGGCAGGAAAGTGGAGTGAGGATTATCAGATCAGCCACGATCTCATTGAATGGCAAGCATGCTCAATGGGCTGAATGGCCTACTTCTGCTCCTACATCTTATGGTCTCATGCAGCTCAGTGAGGTGGCCATTCAAGGTATTAAAAGAACAAGCCTGCATTTCTACAGCACCCTTCTTCACCTCAGGATGCCCCAAAGTGCTAAGCTCAGCTAAAGTACTTTTTTTAAAAAGCATGATCACCTGTGTAATGTGGGAACGCAGCAGCCAATAGGTACACAGCAGGATCCCGACAATGACCAGTTAATCTGTTCTAATGTTGTTGATGGATAAAATATTGTCCCCACTGGAGAATTCTGTCATCCTTCCTCATTCCAATAGTGCCCATGGAATACTTTACACCCATCTGAGGGGGGCAGATGTGCCACCTCAGTTAAGCATCTCAGACGAGAGACAGCACCTCTGAAAGTGTAGCACACTCCACAGCGAGTGTCAATCTACACTGCGTGTGTGCGTTCAAGTCTCCAGAGTGGGACTCAAACCCTTCTGACTTGGGAGGTGAGTGTACGACCCAATAAACTGTGGCTGACACTAACAATAAAAGGTCAGTTCAAGATGCAAGGACAAAATAATGGAAATGGGGGAAAATAAGAGGCAGGGAGGAAGGTATTCTTAAAAACGGAAGCGATTCAGTAGCTGATTGACCATCGAGAAGATTTTTACCCTGGTAAGGGCAATTAGGGGTGGACAATAAAATGCTGGCCTAGCCAGAGATGCCCACATCCCATAAATAAATTTTAAAAAAAGCCTGTTCCAGTCTTTGTTTCATCCAATCAAGTTAGCAACCCAAGCCCCCACTCTAGTAACTCTCTGCAGCCTCTTCAGAGGCTAAAACATTGGCTGTCCCAAATAGATCCAGCTGGATTTAATCCTTAAGCAAACAAAAACAGCCGAGACTCTCACTGTCCCCCACCAAAGTGAGGGTTGACTCACCTGCATTGGGAAGCTCTCCAAACACGTCAAGAATAGCCTCCACCAGTCCCAGAATGTAAACCGCACAGGAACAAACATTTGCAAGAAAAAACATCAGGCCTATACTCCCGCCAAACTCTGGGCCCAACGTACGGCTAATCATAACTGGGAGCCGTTTGTAAAGGAAAGATAAACAGACAAGAGTTGATTTTGAATAAAAAGGCAATGGCCCCCAAGGCCTTAGCCCACCAGGCCCCAGATTATCACTTGCAAAACAGAATCCATTTAATAGTTAGTCTCGGGTTAGCAGAAAGATTCATATTAATAAATCTGCTCTAAATCTTAAAAAGCGTTCTTGCGACAGGGGTGTTGGTGGAAAAGTGAATATTTATTGTACAGTCCTGGATGACAGGCCCACTTCACATCACCCTTAGCATCAAGGTGGTGTTGGGTAGGGAGCCCCCGTTATTTGGGTTGCCAACCCTCCGGTTCTGCCCTGGAGCCTCTAGAATTTAAAAACCGAATCACTTGCAATTAGATGCATGGAACACACTGTCTAACTTTACTCAAATTTTTCTTCAAATGCTTTTGTTTATTAGTTAGAGGGCAGGCAGGAACGAAGAGGGCTTTTAAGTTGATGTGACAAAGCTTTCAATAGGCCCAGGCAGGCACACAGAGTTAAAGGATACAGTAAGCCCCGCCACCCTTCACTGCTCCATTGGTGGAGATGGCACACACCGACAACACCGTTAGACTGACGATGATGTAAGCCACAACTAGCATGAGGAGTGACTGCAGGAACCCGGCCTGACCGATGACAAAACCTGGAGAGAAGCAGACAAAGGGGACAGTCAACTGTTGGCATCTGGAAGACAAGAGACGAGAACTGTTTTCTCAATGTAATCTACAGGACACCCTCTTCCCTGTAAAAGGGAAGGGAAAATAACTTGGCCACAACTGGATTTATCTCAGCAAGCCATTCCAGCCAATATTACACACACTTTTACCACATGTCCATCATAGGCTCCTGGACTCTGATCAACATCCAACGTGCCCAACCTCAGTGACAACCGTGTCCCCCAGTGTTATACAGTGACAGACCAGTCCCCACCAGTACTGTACCCCAGTGTTATACAGTGACAGACCCGTCCCCACCAGTACCGTACCCCAGTGTTATACAGTGACAGACCCGTCCCCACCAGTACTGTACCCCAGTGTTAGACAGTGACAGACCTGTCCACACCAGCACTGGGTGGGGGGGCAATGGCATAGTGGTATTATCACTAGGCTAGTAATCCAGAGACCCAGGGCAATGCTCCGGGGACCAGGGCTCAAATCCCACCAGGCCAGATGGTGAAATCTGAATTCAATAAAAATGTGTTAAAAGTCTGGTTGCACGGTCATTGTCAATTGTAGTGAACCAGATGGGTTCTCTCAAATGTCCTTTAAAGAGAGAAAGTGTCCTCACCTGGACAGGTGACTCCAGACCCAGAGTAATGTGGTTGACTCAAAAAAAAAATGCCCTCTGAACAAGGGCAATTAGGGATGGGTAATAAATGCTGGCCTAGCCAGCAACACCCACATCCTGAATATAAAGTATGCAGCCAGGAAAGGTAATGTCACTAAATGCTGCATATGAGCTCAGAGCTGGGCTGTAAACAGGTTTCTGTTGGATAGGTGGTGTCGGAGAAGCAGTTGTTTATCATCCAGGTGATGAAACTCCAACCTGCTGTCTCCATAACTACCGTATTTACCCAATTACTGGGCACTCCTTAAAAAAAAATCAAAGACCAGCTGTCAGACAAAGGTGGTTACATCCAGGATCCAAAAGAGCAACTGTTAATGAAGGGAATTTCAGAAACAAAAAAAAGTGTGCAGCCTGTGGGCTGAAGTGAGGGGCAGGAGGGGGTGTAAACATATCATTCCTGCAGGTTTGTCACTGTCCTACCATCCAGGGTTAAATAGGCCACTCTGCCCTCTACATACATCTGTCTACCACAGGGAGTGCAGCCGTCTTTCAGATCCCTGTGAATCAGGGATAAACATCTGAAAAAAGAGAGCCCGACTGTGGTAATCTGATGTGTAATATTAAAGGAGGTTATAATGGAAGATCACATCCAATAGCAGAGTAGCACAGGTTACCTTAGTAGTCAGTAGGAGTAGTCTAGAGTTAGAGTCTGCAATGCAGAGACAGGGTTTGAGTTGTAAGCACATAAAAGTGTAGCTGCTGAATTCCTTTGTAAAATGAATAGAATGCGTTCCACATAAGAACCGTGTGCTGATCTTCTCTGTCTTTGGTACCAACTCGGCCATCCAGAAACAAACATGCGACCTGGATCCATTAGTCCAACTAAATCAGTGACTGGGATCCTATTCAGGAAACAATTCATCCTCACACAAAGCAGATTCTGGATTCCCCTCTAAAGGCTGCAGGTGCTGGGGTAAGGGGTGGAGGGGGGCGTGGATCAGTGGAGGTGAAGCAACGCAGCCAATTTACGCACAGAAAGATCCCACAGACAGCAAATGCGCTCCCAATCACCTGTTTCAGTGACGTATTTTGGCCCTTTCAAGTACAAAAGAAGGACATGTGCCACTGCATAAAGCCCTGCTTAGACCACACCTGGGGTCACCGAGCAGTTTTGGGCACCACACCTTAAGAAGGGTACATTGTCCTTGGGAGTGAGTGCAGCATAGATTTACTAGAATGATACCTGGACCCCAAGGGTTAAATTACGAGGAGCGATTTCATAAACTAAAGGTTGCATTCCCTGCAATTTAGAAGGTTAAGGTTAAGATTTGATCAAAGTTTCCAGGCACTCATGGGGACAGATAGTGACCCTGTTTCCACTAGTTTGAGTGCCCAGCAGTAGGGGACAGAACCTAAAATTTAGAGCTAGACAGGGGCAAAATCAAGAAAAACTCCTTCACTATGGTAGATGTTTAAAACTCTGAATGGCAATTGATGCTAGGTCAATTGTTAAGATTTTAACATCTGAGATCAAGAGATTTTTGTAACTAAAAAAAGGTATGTGGGGCATGGGACAAAGGCATTCAGCCGCAGATCAGCCATGATTTCATTGTATGGTGGAACAGGCTCGAGGGGCTGAATGGCCTCATGTTGTAGTTGAGGGGTAAATATCACAAACTTCCCTTTTTCCACCACCCCCAATAGAAGACATGTCAACTCTACTTAAACTACAATTATTTTGAGCCCACAATTTAAAAGGGGATTTATTATTTTAATAAAGTGCAGCTTTCCTCCACCCCCTCCCCCACAAAACATCAAACCAGTATAAAATGGACAGTTGGTTTATAACTAAATTATCCAATGAGGTTTAACAGATTTGTTTACAAAAACTATTTTACTACATTTGAAAAATGCTTCACAAAAGCACTACTTGCTATTGCCTTGTTGCTATGCATCTAATCCCTTAGTAAAAATAGATATCCCTCTCTTTACTGCAAACTGTTACAAGGCCAGCAGGAAATGAAAAATGAAGTGTTCGCGTAAATTATTCAATTGTTTACAGATGTTTTAACCAGCTGTTGTCAACTCAAGACGAAACTTCCCCAAGTCAAAAAAATTGCTCATCAAGCTGATGGGTGGCCTAATGGTTACATCACCAGGCTGGTAATCCACAAGCCTAAGACTGATGCTCTGACAACCTGGGTTCAAATCCTTACCGTGGCAACTAGGGGAGTTTAAATTCAATGAATAACTCCAGAATATAAAAGGTAGTCTTAATAATGGTGACTAAAAATAGTCATTAAAAACCTATCCAGTTTATTAATGCCCCTTTAGGGAAGGGAATCTGCCACCCATACCCGGTCTTGTCTACGTGACTCCAGACCCATAGCCATGTGGTTGACTCTTAACTGCCCTCTGAAGCTACTCAGTTCAAGGATAGTTAAGGATGGGCAACAAACTCTGGCCTTGCCAGTGACATGCATAATCCCAAGATATTAAAAATTTAATTTCACTGAATGATTTTTTCCAAAATAAAGCTAGGTCTTAAATCATAGACCTCAACATACAGGGACCCTGCTATTATACAGATTGTCTCCCCAGAACTCGATATAGGTGAGACCATGTTAAAATGGGACTGAAATGTATCGACAGCTGATGGAAGTGGCGGTGGCGGTGTATAAAAAGATACAAGAACGCGCATAATTTATTTCCTACATCAATTATTGCTTCCTCCTGAGCTAGGAAGATATGTATGGATTAGGCCCCGCTGCCTTTTGCAGTGCCTAGGTGCTTAGACTTGCATGTACGTATTCCAGCCAGCAACACTTTGCTAACAGTAGCATTTGTCTTCCATGCTCCCCAAGCATTGTTCAGTTACGCAGCTGGAAGCCTTCCCGACTGGTGGGGTTCAACACCACAAATGCCATCCTGACAGCTCGACACCATCCAGGACAAAGCAGCTGTTTATTGCCACCCCATTCACCACCTTCAACATTGACTCCCTCCACCACACGATTGTGCACTGTAGCAACTCGCCAACGCTCCTTCGACAGCACCTCCCAGACTCCCCCCACCACCAATGCACAGAGGCAGCAGTGTGTACCATCTACAAGGTGCACTGCAGGAACTAAGGCTCTTTCGACAGCACCTTCCAAACCCATGATCTCTTCCATCTAGAAGGAAAGGGGCAGCAGATGCATGGGACCATGACCACCTGTAAGTTCCCCTCCAAGACACACCATCCTGACTTGGAACTATATCACTATTTCCTTCACTGTCGCTGGGTCAAAATCCTGGAACTCCCTCCCTAACAGCACTGTGGGTGTACCTACACCATATGGACTGCAGCGGTCCAACAAGGCAGCTCACCACCACCTTCAAAGGCAGTTAGGGATGGGCAATAAATGCTGACCTAGCCAACACCACTCACCTCCCAAGAGCGAATGAAGAAATCCTAAGATAGACCCTCATTATACTGAGCCCCATGCTATAGCAGCCAGCATCATGGCAGGGTCCGTGTATAGCACAATAGTGAACATAATGGCTGTCACAATGGCAACCATGGACTGGTGCTCAAATCTTTTCTTGCACGAGACTAAACTTTAGAAAGCATTGCAGTGACCCAATTAACTTTTTTGGACCATAACCAAGCTGAAGATCACAAGCGCTATTTCTACTCCAGTATTCACTCTAGTAGTTGGAAGCTGTCAATGCAGCTGTAACTCTTCAGTGATCTGGTGGAAATTCTTGTGGTTGTAGGATTCTGCCACACAGACTTGCTCAATTGTGTGGAGAGACTGTATTTCCTGTTATAAGTTAGTAGATGCACTGCAAAACAATGGTCCTGTTGAAGGGTCATGAGGACTCGAAACATTGACTGTGCTGCCAGACCTGAGTTTTTCCAGGTATTTCTGTTTTTGTATCAAGTTTATGGTTTTTATTCATTCACAGGATGTTGGTGTCACTGTAGGCCAGCATTTATTGTCCATTCCTAATTGCCCTGGAGGTGGTGAGCTGCCATCTTGAACCGCTGCAGTCCGTGTGGTGTAGGTACACCCACAGTGCGGTTAGGGAGGGAGTTCCAGGATTTTGACCCAGCGACAGTGTAGGAACAGCCGATATATTTCCAAGTCAGGATGGCGAGTGGCTTGAAGGGGAACTTGCAGGTGGAGTCTGTTGCCCTTGTCTTTCTCGGAATGATGTTCCATATCAGCACTTGCATTGAGCTGAATAAGCCAGCATGCTGGACCAAGCCTTCTTTAAGCCTCTAACCCCAAGTACAAATTGCATGCGATTGGGATTTCAATTTCACAATTTGAAACTATTTTGCGAGGGTTAGCATACCTACAATAGTGCCTATTGGGGGCTTTTACATTCACCCAAGGGGTGGGACAGAGCCTCACTATAAACTGTTCATCCAAAAAAAAACTGCACTTCTGGCATTGCAGCACTCCCTCTGTACTGGCTCTGGAGTGGATTGCATCATAGGACAGTTACAGGACAGGAAAGCAACATTTGGCCATTCCTGTCTGGACCGACCCTGTAAAAAAGCCTCTCAGCTAGTCCCACTCCTCCACCCTTTCCCTCTAGCCCTGCCAACATTCTCTTCCAATATTATCCAATTCCCTTTGGAAAACCATGATCAAACCTGCCTCCACCAAACTCTCAGGCAGTGTATCCCAGATCCTAAGCACTCGCTGTGTGGGGAAAGGCAAAAGCTTTTCCTGTTGCCTTTGGCCTGGCGAGCTCTCAAACCCACCACTTTCTGGCTCACAGCCAGAGAAGGCAGCCTAAATTAAACATTAAAGTACTCCATTCCCCCAAAGCACTTCACAGCTAGTGAGGTCGCAGAAGGCACTACATAAAATGAGTTCGGAAGCTGTTGCAATCTCTGTGATAGCTGCCCCATCCAAGCCAATGTCAGCAAACTCCAAAACGACGGGTGTCATTCAGTTACTCTCAAGTCGGGAGTTTGGGCCCTCGCTCCAGGCCTTCAGCCTTTACATCTAGGCTGCACCTCAAGGGCAGTACTGAGTGCTGCATCGCCTTAGACATCTAATCAACCACACAAAACATCTCACGGCTGTCAACTATGGAGTGATTAAAATAGGCAAGTGCAAGAGGTCAGGATTGGAGGAGTACAGAGATCAAGAGAGTGAGAGGTGGTTAGTGAGGGGGTGGTGCAGGAAGCCATGGAGGGACTTGAAAACAAACAGGAGAATTAAAAAAAAAATAATAATTTAGAGGCCCTATCTGGCTTTTCAATTAAGTGTGAAAAAAATTGACAGATCAGAGAACGAGGAGGCATTCTTTCAGACATCTGGAATCCCTCGTGGGAGTTGAGTGAAGAAAGCTCCTTTCTACAGTTATCTTTGAAGGATGTTTAAATGAATGTTTATCAGATGTAAATTCTCCGGAGGCTCACCACACATTTCCATACCAGTTAAACATGAATTCAACAGCCACCACCTAATTTGCAAATTTTGAAATAGTCATTCATAGGATGTGGGTGTCGCTGGCTAGGCCAGCATTTATTGCCCTTCCCTAATTGCCCTCAAGAACTTTCCACTAGTTATAAGAAACTGGCATAACAATTTTCTTCCCCCCAGGAGGTACCCAAAACCTTAAAAAGGTCTTCCCAAGTGCAGTCAGTCTGAGCACAGCAAGATTCCACAGCAGCAAGTTGGTGACCAAGTTGGCCTGTTTTTAAAAAAAATAATAATGGGGTTTGGCAAGGGATAAAAATTCATCTGGATATAGGAGCACTGCATATTTTAATAGCCAGGCCTACATTTCATAGAGTGTAGGAAAAGGCAAGGTGATCTCATTGGCGAGATACAGAACTCAAGGGGTTTGACTGGGTAGATGCTCAGACAATGCTTCCCTTGGCTGGGGAATCCAGAACCAGGAGTCAGCCTCAGGATAAGGGGTCACCCACCTTGGGCTGAGATTAGGAGAAATTTCTCAAGAGGATTGCGAATCTTTGGAATTCTCTACCCAGGGGAGGTGTGGATGCTCATTCAAGTAGAGAGGTTGATCTTTTAGATACCAAGGGAGTCGAGGGATATAGGGACAGTGCAGGAGGTAAGGTTGGAGACCAGCCATTATCTTAATGAAGGGGCTGAATGGCCAGCTTCAATTTCTTATGTTCTGTTCAGTCAAGTCCAGTCTGGTGTCTCCAGTTGTCAAGATCTCCAGTGGCACTATTCATAGGGCAACAGCACAGGAAGCCACCATTTGGCCCATTAAAATGAGGGATATACTTGCACTGGAGTCGGGTCAGAGAATCTTCCCTCAGCTAATTCCTGGGATGAAGGGGTGGTCTTTATGAAGAAAGGTTGAGCAGGTTGGCCCTACATTCACTGGAATTTAAAAAGAGAAATGATCTTACTGAAAGATAAGTTTGAAGGGTCTGACAGGTTTGATGCTGAGAGGATGTTTCCCCTTGCGGTGGAGAAGAGGAAGAGGAATCTAGAACTAGGGGAGACAGTTTAAAAATAAGAAGTCTCCCATTTAAGACAGAGGAAGAGGAGAAATTCCTTCTCTGAGGGTCTTTAGTGTTTGGAATTCTCTCCCCCAGTGAGCAGAAGATGTCGGGTCATTGAATATATTCAAGGCCAAGTTAGCCCCAGCTCTGTATGGAGGACTTTAACCTCAGGGCTTAGAAGGTTCTGGGTCAAGTTGACTTGAGCCAAAAAAAAAAAAAAGGACTGACATTCTGTACTATTGGAGGTGCGTTGAACCAAAACGCAGCCCATTCTCTCAGTTGGAGGCAAGAGATTTCATGATACTATTTTGAAGAGGAGAGTACTCCCTGATGAATGTTGGTCCTTCAATCGACTTCACAAAAGCATATTTTCTTTTTCATTCTTTCATGGGATGTGGGTGTCACTGGCAAGGCCAGCAATTGTTACCCATCCCTAATTGCCCTTGAACTTGTGTGCATTTGCTTGGCCATTTCAGAGGGGCAATTAAGAGTCAGCCACATTGCTCTGGATCCGGAGTCACGTGTAGGCCAGACCAGGTAAGGGTGGCAGATTTCCTTCCCTAAAGGACAGAAGAAAACCAGGTGATCTGGTCATCCATCAATTGCTGGTTCATAGGAGCTTGCAGTGCGCAAATTAGCTGTTACCAACAGTGGCTACTCTTTAGAAAGTACTTCATTGGCGGTAAACCATTTTGTGGTTATATAAAAAAAGTGCTTTGTAAATGCAAGTTTTTATTTCAAAGTGTTTTTGAGCCAATGAACTATGGTCACTATTGCGATATAGGAAATGTGGCAGCCAACTGGCACACAGCAAGCTCCCACAAACAGATGAGAAATAATCAGTCGGTCTGTTGATCAGGGGATAAATGAAGCCCAATGGCTTCCCAGGCATAACAGATTACAATCGATTGTTAAGGTTTAATCAGATGTTTTATAGAGTTATAAAACCCACTTCCTGTTTGAGTTGGGAGACGCCATGTTCCAGGAGTTCAATAGGGCAAGGCCGTTTGTACTGGAGTCTCCAGGAATTGGGCATTAAAACGTCTAGGGTACTGCTGCTTGCAAAACTCGATTTTCAAAAATTGCACCCCCCAAAACAACTGATGAGAGCTGGCAACCCCAGGCATGGCCTGAGTTCATTAAAAACATTTCTTTTGCTTTGATTTCCAATGGAGGCAGCTGTCTCCCAGTGCCACCTTTTTACAAACATGACTTGCATCCATGTAGCACAGTTAGCGTGACAAAACATCAAAGTGCAGATAAGAAAGACGTACATTTATAGAGCACTGAAGCACTATATAAAAATGTAAAGCACTAAGTGCTTTATAGCCAACGAGGTAGTTTTGTACAAAGCATAATGGCAATTGCACTGCAGAAATATTACACTCACGGGAGAGTTAAATTTGACACTGAGCTACAAGAAGATGGAGGGCAGGTCACCAAAAGCTTGGTCAGAGGGTTTTAAGCTACATCTTAAGAGAAGAGCAGCGAGAGAGAGGGAATTTGCAGAGATCAGGGCCCAGACAGCTGCTCCTAACAGAATGATCAAAGGCAAGGATGCACCAGAGGCCCAAATTGGAGGAACGCAAGAATGTCAAGAGAAATGCAGGACGTTGCATAGATAGGGCAAGGGGAGGAACTGTAAAAAAAACTGACATGTTGCTAAAGTGGGAGCCAATATAGGCCAGCAAGTGGAGCCGGGTGAACTGGAGTTGGAGAGGGTTAGGATTGCAGGCAGCAGAGTTACACAAGCATCAGCAGTCTCCATAATCAGGCCTCAATAAAGGTGCTTTTACAGAAATAGCCTAACCTGGAAATATCAATACAAAAGGAAATAACTTTAATTTATATATAGCACCTTCCACAACCTGAGGTTGGTACTAAGAGCTCTACAGTTAACAACTACAATTCACTAAATACCGACTGTTAGTCATGTAGGAAACATGGCAATTTGTGCACAGCAAGCACCCACTAACAGATTATCCAGTTACTGCAATGAGGGATGATATTGCCCCAGGGGACCCAGCTCTTCTTCAAATACCACTGTGGGGTCCAGCCATCCACCCGAGGGGGCAGTTGTGGCCTTGGTTTAACGTTTCATCTGAAAGACAGTACCTCCAACTGTACAGCACTCCCTCAGTATGGCACTGGGAGTGTCACCACCGATTGTGCTCAAGTCTCTGGGGTGAGACTTAAACCCACAACCTTCTGATTATGAGGCCAGAGTGCTACCCACTGAACCACAGTGGAGTGCGTGCCCACACTGCTATTGGGGTCAGGGTAGCAAGATACAAAAGGAAGATCATCTCCTTTTGTTTCCCTCTATTAGGGGAGGGTAGTTGACTAGTTACAGCAGTTGGCTGGTCTGGGGAAGAGCATGAGGAATTTGACATCTTGCGCACAAAAATAGCCAAATATTTGACCTGTGTGTGGTGGGACCGAGTGAAGAATTGCTCCAAAGTGGGGAAGGAAGTGAGATTAACCAAAGAATTGCATAATGCATAGCCGCATTTTCTTCCAAAAAAAGCAGTTAAACCACATCCATGTTATAACAAAAACCTCAATGGATTCAACAAAAAAAAACTTTGCATTAGATGCTGCTCAGCACTCACACCTCAGGGGGTCACAAGGTCTGAGATTCAAGACCCAATCCATGGCTTGGGCACAACAAAAAGAAAAACATCAAGGCTGGCGTTCCAGTGCAGTACTGAAGGAGCACTGCACTGCCAGAGGTGCAGTCTCTCGGATGAGATGTCAAACTGCGGCCCCCACCTGCCTGGCTGAGTGGGGGCAGAGAGATCCCATGGTAATATTTTAAATAAGGGCAGGGGAGTGGCTTGGGCCAATATTTACCCCTCAAAAATCAAACAAAAAAATAATGATCTGGTCATCATCACATTGCTGTTTGTGGGAGCTTGCTGTGCATAAATTGGCTGCCAAGTTTCCTACATTACAGTGACTACAATTCAAACTATACTTTATTGACTGTAAAGTGCTTCAAGGTGTCCAATGGTTATGAAAAATGCTATAGCAACGTGAAATCTGTCACTCATAAGCACAGGGAGTCCATTCAGCCCGCAAACCTGTTCTGCTACTCCATTAGATCCAGGCTGATCCATATCCAAACTCCATCTACCCCAACTTGGTTTCATTTAACTCCCGTCAGCAAAATAATTAAGCTGTACAGATTAGTTTTGACATTCTCACTTGCCTGCTGTCCCTAGATTTCAAACTTCTAGCCTAGAGCAGACGGTTGCAAACTCTCAATATCAGCTGGTTAATACTGCTGCAAAATTTAGATTGTGGGAACAAGCAGAGAAGTCAAGGGAAGACGGTTTGAAGCTGCCCAAGTGAGCAGCCTCCTTTTATATTGGGAACCCAAGAGTTCCGATGCTTGTAATAGCTTCTGAAATGAAGACAGGCCAATTTCAACAGAACAGCCAGTAACATGACCACATCACATGTCAGGGGTTGAAGCAACAAATGAGCCCATTGATAGAGGCTGTGAAAACGATTCCTCGATCCCTCTGTACCAGGCAGAGATCCGGCAACATTCCAAGAATCAGGATCGGCAATGAACCTCCAAAGCCAGACACTGAATTCAGCGGCAGGATGCATTTTGTTTCTCTTCCTTCACCCCCAAGGAAGTGGGTTGCTGCTGGGGTGGTTGGTGGGTAAAAAGTCTGTTCCTTTCAGGGCACCTCCCGTTGTGCAAGCCTGGGGAGTGCACTTCACCAGGATGTTTGACAAGCACCTGCATTCCCCCCACCCCAATTCTCATCTCAGCTGGGCCCCTGAATGATCAGGAAACTCTCGATTGCCTTCACCTCCTTCTCTGCTGTTGGCCTTTGCTCTGTGGATACAGTAGCTCCCTTGCCTCGAATCTCAAGGCCTTGAGTGCAACTCCCACTCCGGAGGCTTGAGCACATAACTGGGCTGACACGCCCTAGTGTGGTACTGCAGGTGCTGCACTGTTGGACGTGCCACTAACCCAGGGGCCCCCAACTGCCCTAGCAGGTCAACGCAAAAGAGCCCACTGCACTGTTCAGAAAAAAAGTTCTCCCTTGTGCCCTGGGCTAATATTAAACCCTCAACCAATCTACCCTCACAAATACACTGATTACCTGGTCATTATCACATAGCCAATTGTGGAAGCTTGCTATGTGCAAATTAGCAACTCAGGAAGGTTTGGTGCCAATTAGGGGCCATCAGGCAGTGAGAATTTGGAAACATGTTCTGACAGCAGATTCTGCAAGCCATGGGAAGCAATTGCCAACAGCCTACACCAATTATACACCTATTTTAAAATACTTACACTTCAATGTGTGTGTAAGTACAAGGCTAGCAGAGGGAGTAGGACATGGGGAACAGCCATGGGAGAGGTTGTAAGACAGAAGCTTCTTCCTCCTCCTAAAAGCAAAGTCAGAGTTGATCTGTGAGCCAATTTTATGCCACCAACATAACCAACCATCTGTGGTTTGTGGCAACGATTAGCCACGATCTCATTGAATGGCATGAGCAGGCATGAGGGGCTGAATGGCCTCCTCCTGTTCAAATCCCGAAAGAGAAAAAAAGTGCTTTTCTTTGAACACCACTTGCTTATAAAAAAAGCAATAAAAATATTGGACATGGCAACAAAAGTTGTTTGACCAAAAAACCCATTATGGTAATGAAAAGTTGGTTTTATTTCCAATTGGTGGGGGAAGACAGGGCACTGCAATATTAGCCCAGGCAACTAATGGCTGAAGAGTGGGGGCAGGGTATTTTGAGAGAGGAGGGTCACGTGATGACACCTCCAGGTATACACCTGACCAGAGTTGGCAACACATGACAAGGCATCATGGGGAGGCTGTGGCATAATGGTAATGTCACCAGTAATCCAGAGGTCCCATCCAATGCTCTGGGGCCACAAGTTCAAATCCCACCACAGCAACTGGTGGAATTTAAATTCAGTTAATAATCTCAGTATCTTAGGGGGCTTGACAGGGTAGATGCTGAAGTTGTTTCCCCTTGTGGGAGAGCTGAGGACCAGAGGGCATAATCTCAGAGTAAGGGGTCACCCATTTAAAACGGAGATGAGGAGGAATTTCTTCTTTCAGAGGATAGTCAATCTGTGGAATTCTTTACCGCGGAGGGCTGTAGAGGCTGGGTCATTAAGTTTATTCAAGGCTGAGAAAGCCAGGTTTTTAAAATCAGTAAGGGAATCAAGGGTTATGGGGAAAAGGCAGGAAAGTGGAACTGAGGATTATCAGATCAGCCATGATCTCACTTAATGGCGGAGCAGACTTGATGGGCCGAATGGCCTACTTCTGCTCCTATGTCTGATGGCGACGACAGTCAGCTGTCATAAAACCCACCTGGTTCACCAGTGTGCCTTCTGGGAAGGGAAATCGGCCACCCTTACCTGGTCTGGCCTACATGTGACTCCAGACTCACAGCAAATGTGGTTGACTCTTAACTGCCCCTGTGAAATGGCCGAGCAAGCCCACCCGGCTCAAGGGCCATTAGGGATGGGCAACAAATGCTGGCCTTGCCAGTGACACCCAAATCCCGTGAAAGGATAATTTTTATTAAAAAAGTAATTGCGGATGATGCACAGAATTGGTTATAGATAAAGAGTGCCACAAGTAGAAACGATCTAGGCATTAAACTGCTCTCAATTAGACTCTTAGAATGCTAAGCACATGCCTGTGCTGGCCCTTAAAGAACAATCCAATTTGTCCCACTCTCCCCCGCAGGTTTTTCTCTCCTTTAGCTTTGAACGCAAATTCACTTCGAAAATTACTACAACTCTAATGCTACAAGCAAAGAACACAAGAAACAGAAACAGGTGTCAAGACACGCAGCCCCTCGAGCTTATTCATCATGATCGTAACTGAACTCGGACATCAACTCCACCTTCTCCTCCGCCACCTGACCCCCATAATCCCTCGATTCCCTTTAATGCAGCAGCCCTCCTGCCCCAAGCATCGGCCTAGTGAACCTTTATTGCACCCACTCGTGTATCCTTCCTTAGGTACAGGGAGACCAAAAACTGTGCGTTATATTACAGGTTTAGTCTCATCAAACTGCTGTACAAATGCAGCAGGAGTTCCTTACTCTTGTAATCCAGCCTTTATTGCAAGGGTGCTGATGTACCGTTTTCTGTCCCAATTGCCTGCTAACTTTTTACAAAGATCACACAACGACACCCAAATCCCTCTGAACATCAACATCTGATAGTTTCTCACTTGAAAAAAAATTCTGCTGTTCCATTCTTCCTACCAAAAGAATAATTTCACACTTTCCTCACATCATGGGGTGTTACCCCATTTAACTGGTCTTTTCAGTATGCATGTGTGTGTCCTCACTGCCCCGCCTCACTTTAAATCAGCAACAAACTTGGTTACATTGTACTCAGTCCTCTTATCGCAGTCAATTGACTGAGATTGTTAACCACTACAGTCTGAGCACTGATCCTTGCAGCACTCCCCTGGTTACACCGGCTTTCCATTTTCTGTCCATTAACCAACCCTCGTACGATGCTAACATATTAACCCCAATCCTACGAGCTAGTCTACAATCATTACTACTTACTGCCTAAAATAATTAATCTCCTCCCTCCCCATCCCCCCCCATCTTTTGCCTTCAATCTCTGTCTTCGGTCACCAACCCTCCCAGCCACTGAGCGGTTTCACCAAAGCCCATGATTTTGAACATCTTAATTAAATCTTGCGAAATCCCACCTTCACATTGAGGATGCGGGTTGTGTTGCATTACCACCATGCCAAATGGGATAGATTTTAAACAGCTTTAGAAGCTCAAAATTGGGTATCCATGAGGCACTGTGGACCATCAGCACAATGGTATATAACCACAATCTGTAACCTCACAGCCTGGCATATCCCCCCAATCCACCCCCCCCACCCCCCCAAACTGGATGGTAATGGCAATCAACTCTGGTTCAATTAAGAGTGGAGGGCATGCCAGGAGCAGTACCAGGAACACCTAAAAATGAGATGTCATGCTGGTAAAGCTACAACACATGTCAACAGCATTAGATAGAGATAGCGATCCCTCAACCAACAGGTCAGATCCAAGCTCCAAGTCCTGCCACATCCAGTTGTGAATGGGGGTGGACAATTCAACGGCTAACAGGAGGCAGATCTACAAATACCCTCATCCTCCATGATGGGGGAGCCCAGCCCATCAGTGCAAAAGATAAGGCTGAAGCATGTGCAACAGTCTTCAGCCAGAAGTGCCGAGTGGATGATCCATCTCGGCCTCCTCCAGTGGTCCCCAGCATCACAGATGGCAGTCTTCAGCCAATTCGATTCACTCCACATGCTACCAAGAAACAGCTGAAGGCACTAGATATTGCAAAACTATGGGACCTGACAACATTCCAGCAATAGTGACCACACAGGTTTTTTGCCAATTAACTCCAATTTATACCCCTCCAATCACCGACCCTCCTTACACACTATCAAAACACATAATTTTGAACACCTTGATTAAATCTCCCCTTAACCTTCCTCTGCTCCAAGGAAAACAATCCCAGCTTCTCCAGACTCACCGCAACTGGAGCTCCTCATCCCTGGTACCATCTCGTGCTCTGCATTAAAACGATGAGCTATAGACAGAAGACAGCTTTGTGCAGAGTTAAACAGTGGGACAGAAAGCGTTCCTTCAATCCCTGCCTCCCAGACAAAAGAAAACCCTGTTTGTGCATTAATACACATCGTCAGCCCCATCTCCACCGACTAGTCATTTGGGGTTGTGAAGAATTGGGAAAACTCTTCTCCAAATCTACCAATCAGGAGGCAGACTTAGTGCCAGGAAAAGGGAGGGAAGCCAAGTTGAAAATCAAGCTGCTGAGAGAATCATTAGTATGGGCAGCATAACTGAGGCCAACAAAGGCAGAGGAGGGGTGGAAATTAGAACAGAGAGAAAGGGCTGGGGGTGGGAGAGGAGAACGACGATAAGGACAGAAGCAGACGCGTTCTTAGCCTAGCTACCTCAACCCCTTCCAGCTCCATGTCTCCACGCTTCCACCAGGGGCTCAGTCTTCACCCAGCGGACACCCAGGTGAGCAGGAAAGGAACATGGGCAGATCATAGAACGAGCCAACGATTCACAGCAGATGCAAGGATAGGAGGGAAGACAGGAGAGCATTAAAATGAGTGAGCCTAGGTAGGTGCCAAAAG
The DNA here is from genome assembly GCF_017639515.1 of Carcharodon carcharias. Classification (NCBI taxonomy): domain Eukaryota; kingdom Metazoa; phylum Chordata; class Chondrichthyes; order Lamniformes; family Lamnidae; genus Carcharodon; species Carcharodon carcharias. The sequence goes on along the minus strand of NC_054499.1, from coordinate 12,780,369 downwards.
GGCAGAGGCCAGGGTTTGACAGGTAGATTGGAGGAAGGGTGGAAAGGAGCAGAGTTTGAGAGACAGAGAGGATCTTCAGGGCAGATGGTCATTAAGGGGCTGAATGTGACTTGGAAGTTATGAATCACCTGCTTCAGGTTCCTGGTTTATTCTCTCATGGGACAACGAGCCATGAGCTGACATTTAAAAATCTGGTCCAAGCTGCAGCTATAACCATCCACCCAACCCCGCCAGGAGTATGCATCCAACACAGGAGAGGAATAGGAAGGTGGAAGAGAGGTCACAAGAGGTGAACTGAGCTCCCATTGGAGGGTGTCTCTTTTTGGCAGGTTTGAAATGCAGTGTTAAAAAGTGCAGCTTCTCAACGCATTTTTTTTCTTAAAAACGTCAGTATTTAAATGAAAACTCCAGTTAATATGAAATGTAAAATCTGCAATGAGGAAACATTTCAGATTGTGTAGGGATGAGAATTGGAACACAGTAAAATACCAATATAAGGCTGGGGGGGGGGGGGTGGCATCAGGGTCTTTATGGTGCTATACTGGGGCACAGTCATAATAAAACATTTCACAGAAGTGCTATCAGGCAAACATTTGACTCCAAGCCACATTTTAACAAAAAAGACATTAGAAGTAAAACAAAAAGCTGGAAATACTCAGAACAGGCAGAGAGAGAGAGAGAACACAAACATCACAGGTTTTTCCTCTGAGCAGGTGTCCAGAAACTTGGTCAAAGCTTTAAAAAGGAGCAGGGGGAGAGGAGTTTAGGGAGGAAATTCCAGAGTTTTAGAGCCTAGGGAGCTGAAAGCACAGTCGCTGGTGGGGAAGATTAGAGGAATGGTCGAGATCGCATAGGAACATATGAAATACAGTAGACGACGAGATTATGCAATTCTGTTGCGTTACCTTTTTGCTATATTATAAAATGCCTAACAGCAATCATCTCTTTAATAATGGGGGGGGGGGGGGGGGGGGGGGCAGAAAAGAGAAAGAAAGGGGACACCTTATCTCGAGGACACAGTGCAGGGCTAAAGGCTGCTGTTCTGCGCAGACTACACCTGACCCCCATCTGCAAAGTAACAGTCCGGCCAAGTTCCCATGAGCTGATAGATATATAGAGATATATATAGAGATATATATAAATATATAAATAAATAAAAAAATCTGGTTCACGCCGCAGCTATAACATTTCCCCCCACCCCCAGGAGTATGCACCCAACACAGGAGAGGAATAGAAAGATGGAAGAGGGGTCACAAGAGGTGAACTGGGCTTCCATTGCAAGTGTCTCTTATATTAGCTAAAAAAAAGGGCAAGTTTGAAATGCAGTATTAAAAAGTGCAGCTACTCAATGCAGTTCTCTCAAAATGTCAGCATTTAAATAGAGAATCCAGTTAATATGTAAAAATCTGCAATAAATGAGGTTATATATATATATATATATATATAGATATAGACATAGAGAGAGGGGGGGGGGGTCAGGTTTTCGAATGCCTGCACCTACCAACCCGCATGAAGATCACGATGCTGAACATGGAGAGGACGGTGGGGACCACCACCCCGAAGAAAGTGGAAAGCTTCCTGCTGTCATCCTGCTGAGAGACGGCGACCTCCTCCTGCGATGCAGCCACGCAACTCTCGGCGAAGCCGCCGGCCACATTGTAGAGGCGGTAGTTGAGAAGAGGAGAAGTCTCGCTGGACATGATCAGAGAGAGAGAGAGAGAGAGAGTAATGGGGGGGGAGGGGGGGTGGTTAGAATAAAGAATTCTTTGTAAGACACCACAAAGCGACAGTACAGGGATTTCTCTCCTCCTTCCCCACCCACGACGTTACTGAAATGCACAATGTAACCCTCGCTCACTGAGTGTCCATTTCAAAGGCACCGCAATTGGATACAGCCAGCTGGAAACAATATTGCTACCGGCCCATATCGCCCGCTTGCAACCTGCATTATCCGCAATTGAGCATCATGAGACAATGACCCATGTGATTTCTCTCTCCCTGTGGTTGGTCCCTTTCCCTCTACCCCCCGCCTCCCAGTCCGGTCCTCTTGTCGCCGACTCCTCCATCACACCCGCGGGGCCCCTTCATTTGCTAAAGCGGCACAAGAGCGTTTTTTTTTATTCATTTGTCAGGCGGAGACGCCCTTCTTCACTCATGCATAACCCCCTCCCCACTCCCTGTCTCCTCTAAAGGGCCACTGCCGTTCTGGAGCGGCTGGGAATCAATATAATTTCAATCCCCCCCCCCCCCCACTTTATAAAAGGATGCAATGGTTAGAGTGTTAGTACTTGGTAACACTCTCATCTGCTGTGAAGAGAGATATTTGCATTCATACAACGATTACATGTCCCTTAATCAATTAATTTTGAATTGTTGCTACTGTTGTACGGTACGAAACCTAACAGTTCGCGCACAGCAAGCTCCCACAAACAGCAATGTGATAATGAGCAGATTTTTTGTTTGTGATGTTGATTGAGGGGTAAATATTTGCCTGCCCAGGGGACACTTGGGAGCACTCCCCTGCTCTTCTTCAAAATAAGGATCAATGTGTTTTTATTTTTGCATCCACCTGAAGCGCAGGCAGGGCCCCCGTTCGATATCCCATCCAAAAGGCAGCACCTCTGACTTTGCAACACTCTCAGCGTTAGATTTCTGTGTTCAAGCCCCTGGAGTGGAGCTTGAACCAAAATGAGTTAAAATTTTAAAAAGATGCAGAATTGGAGGTGCAACCGAGACCTTGGAGGGTTGTGGGGCAAGAGGAGCTTGTATAGACAGGGAGGGAGGGTGCGTGAAGCTGTGGAGGGATTTGAAAACTGGAGTGTTGGAACATGTAACACAAAATGTACCATTCTGTTACTAAAGTAGAAATTGTTTTCTTTTGACACACCCTGATTAATGTCATAAAGTCTAGTGGCTGTAAATAAATACAGCCTGGGGGTCATTCAGAGTTTAATTGCTTTATGGTGAGGAAAGTTTGGAGGTCGGCAGGGCCATGTAAAGTTTGCATTGGAGCTCAGCAAAAGCAGCACGAGAGACCTTTGATACTTAAAACTGTCCATCAGAACTTGAATGGATGCTTTCAAAACATCTATACAGAACCAACTGATTCCCTGCTAACAGCCTCAATGTTCTGTGGTTCATCTTTTCTCTGAGATTTCTGAGCTCTGGAATGCATTGTCAACTGGTGTGTTCTCTTCCTTAAAGATTCTTAACTGGAATAGAAATCACATCATATGGAATCTAAGTGGATTAAAAGTTAATCCACGCACGCTCCACATGACATCCTGGTCTGCTTTTAATCACCCAGGAACATGCAGAGGTCACTCAGCCCCTCAAACCTGTTTCCCAATTCAATAAGGAAAACAGAGTTAACGTTTCGAGTCCGTAAGATTCTTCGTCAGATGAAGAGTTGTGATTTGAGTCATATGGACTCGAAATGTTAACTCTGTCTTCCTCTCCACAGATGCTGTCAGACCTGCTGAGATTTTCCAGCAATTTTTGTTTTTGTTTCAGATTTCCAGCATCCTCAGTATTTTGCTTTTATCCCAGTTAAATAAGATTGTGGCTGATTTACAACCTGTAATGAACAATGTATAACTTTAAGTTGAGATTATATATATATATACATACATCTGTATGTTAAGAAAGGTAAAAATGGTTTCAGTTTCATTTAGGTTTTGTTTATGAACCTTGGTACCTGGGTGAGTGGTGAGGAGGGTGTAAAGAAGCTTCAAGGCGATTTAGACAAGTTTGAGTGGGTGGGCAAATAAATGGCTGATGCAGTGTAACATAGATAAGTGTGAAGCTAGCCACTTCGATAGGAAAAACAGAATGGCAGTGTATTATTTAAATGGTGATAGATCGGGAAATGTTGATGGATGAAGGGATCCGAGAGTCTTTCCACATCAGTCACTGAAAGCAAGCGTGGTGTAGCAAGCAGTTAGGAAAGCAAATGGTACGTTGGCCTTCATTGCAAGAGGATTTGAATATAGGAGCAAGGATGTCTTAGTTCAGCTTGGTAAGATGACACCTGGGGCAGAATTTTCCACCTGTCGAGGGGGAAGTTCAGGAGCAGGCATGTGGAGGTGTACCTCCGATCGGCACCCCCAATTGGGGGCACGCCGCCATTTTACGTGGGCAAGCCTCCAGGAAGTGCTATGCGCTCCCTGTGCAGGCAGGCAGAGGGGATTCCTTGAGGCGAGAGTGACCTTTTTCACGCATACGCGTGAAAGAACGCACTCATCTCCCTGTGGCTAAGTGCTGCCTCAGGGAGATCAGCTCCACATTAATAAACATTAAAAACAGAAAAAAAAATTTCCCTGATGTGTCCCCTCATGTGACACTGTCACATGAGTTGGGACACGTCCATCACTTTTAGTTACACTTTTATTAAATTTTTTAAAACCTACATGAGACCTCATCCCACCCGTGGATGAGGTTTGACACTTTTTCCAATGTCCGCCAGGGCTCCCAGCCTGCTCGCCGACTTTAAGGTTGGACGGGCAGGTCCACTAATTACGTTAATTACTTTGTCAATGGCCTCAATTGGCCATTGACAGGTCGGTGGGTGCACAGCTGATTCGGCTGAGCCCCTGCTGACCTGAAAATTGAAATGAAGCAGGGTGAGGTCAGGAGTTCAGCCCAATGTCATCCCGTGTCGTTTTATGCATTGGCGAATGGGCCCCACCCCCCTGCTCGCCGACTGGGAAATCCTGGCCATTGAGTATTGTCTGCTGTTTTGGTCTCCTTACCTAAGAAAGGATATACTTGCCATAGAGCAAGTGCAGCGAAGGCTCACCAGACTGATTCCTGGGATGGCAGGATTGTCATATGAGGATATATTGGGTTGACTAGGCCTGTATTCACTGGAGTTTAGAAGAATGAGAGGAGGTCTCATTGAAACGTATAAAATTCTGACAGGGCTGGACAGACTGGATGCAGGGATGATGTTTCCTCTGGCTGGGGACAGGGTTCTAGAACAAGGGGTCACAGACTCAGGATATGGGGTAGGCCATTCAGGACTGAGATGAGGAGAAATTTCTTCACCTAGATGGGGGTGAACCTATGGAATTCTCTACCACAGAGGCTGTGGAGGCCAAGTCACTGAATATATTTAAGAAGGAAATAGATTTCTAAAGGAGTCAAGGGGTATGGGAAGAGAGCAGGAGTATGGCGTTGAGATGGAGAATAAGCCATGATCACATTGAATGGCGCAGCAGGCTTGAGGGGGACGAATGATCTACTCCTGGTTTCTCCGTTTCTATGATAGACTTGTGACTAAAAGGTTTCAAGTTTTTGGGGTTTGTTTGTATATATACATTTTTAATGAGGTCTTACAGCCCCTGAAGTTAAAGAGATGGGGTTGAAAGTTCAGTGATTCTGGAAAACAAAACACAAAGTAGCAGTAGTGATCCAGGAACACAGACATAGGAAGGACAGGAGTTGAGAGAGGGGAGGACAGTGTGCATGTATGTGTGTGTGTGTGTGTGTGAGAGAAAACAGGGAGTTGAAGCTGGTAAGAAAACTGCAAGGCTAGTGGGACAGTAGTTAACTGAATAATCAGTTATGGAACTCAGTAAAGTGATCAGTTTAGCAGAGGTGCTACTCGCTCTGCAGTCGAAGAAACATCGAGTTTAGAGTGCAATGTTGGAGTGTCTCGGGGAGTGAAATGACTTGGGTGAGAAGCATCACATGAATGCTCAGGAATTCACTGGAAGAAAGTTGTTTGCCAATCTCAAGTGAGAAGCCTTTGTGTCGAGGTTTATGTGTCTGTAAAGATAATGCTGTGATAAAGGAATAGTGGGAATTTGAATCATCTTGTGTTTGTATTGAGATCTTTACAACCTATTTGTCTGGTGCAGTATAGTTCACTTTTCTTAACTTTCCTTGACGGATTCTAAAAAAAGTTAGGATCTATCAAGCCAGGTTTCACTCTGGAATCTGGCTTGCCCAGTATTAACATCAGCTGTGATCATAACAAACCTAACTCCACATCCTCACCTTTACCCCATATCCCTTAATACCTTTGGTTAACACCAATCTACCAATCTCAGATGTAAAATTATCAGTTGATCTCACAACAATTGCTAGTTGTGCAAGAGAGTTCCTAATTTCACTCCTAAGGTCTGGCTCTAATTTTTAGACTGTGCCTCCCCAACCAGTGGAGATAGGGTAGATAGAAACTATCTGTTCCCCTTAATATCTTGTAAATCAAATCAACCCCAACCTTCCAAATTCCAGGGAATATAACCCTGGTATATGTAATCTCTCCTTGTAATTTAACTCTTGCAATCCAGATGTTATTCTAGGTAAATCTATACTGCACACCCACCAAGGCCAATATATCCTTCCTAAGATGTGGCACCCAGAACTCACAGTTACTCCCAGTGTGCTCTGACCAGGGCTTTGTGTGGCTGAAAAATGGCTTTCACCCTCTTGTAGTCTCGTCCTCTAGATCAGGGGTTTCCAAACCCTGGGTCACAACCTCTGCTGGGGGTGGCAGGATGATCATTTGGGGTTGCAAGCTCTGTCGAATGGAGACTCTGGCAGGACAGTCCTGGGATTGGCACCAAGGCTCCGTTACACACGATTCTTAGCTCTGAGGCCCCATCAGTTTTCAAAACAGTTGTGGACAAAACCATTGGACACGCCCTCCCACCACGCCACCCAACCCACCCCCTCCCCACACCCTATTATAAAAATGCTTTATTTGGCTGTTTATTTCCTTTGTTCTTTTAAAGTAATTTAGCTTTTTACCCCCCAATCTGAGGTCACACCAATTTTCAAGTATCTCTGGTGTCAGTGGGGAAGTCTGGAGAGCACTGCCAGGCCCAGCATTCCATTAGTCTTTTTGATTCTTTTCCTGTATCTGCTCATGACGTTTTAATGAGGGGGAGAGGATGGGGAGTTGGAGAATTTTTGGCCCTATGTTTTGTCCGCAGTGTGGGAGGAAAGGTCTGATCACAATGTTCCAGACATCATGGGGTGTGTGGCAGACTTGATGGGCCAACTGGTGTCTATCTTGCCTGATATTCTGGTATATTCAAGCATGTATTTGGGTGCACAGTTGTAATGCTAGCCTATCACTTCAATGACATTCCTCAGACACTCCCCCATTGGGACGTGGTCAAAACAGCTCTCAAGATTAATTAGTGGCTAATCATCGTTCACGTTGGGAGGTCTCTTAAACTTCTCCAGATCATAAAAAAAAGCAATGAAAATAACTGGTTATTTCTCCTTCTGTACATTTCTGATGGATTGACTTGTGGTGACTAGTTGCTGCTATATCTGCATGTGACACAGAATTTATAAACTTTTATATAAATAGCTGGGTTGCAATCGATTGAAGGAAATTTCCTCTGGTCTATATATTTCACAAAGTAAATCTATTCAATTTTTAAAATTCATTCCTGGTATGCAAGTGGCACTGGCTGGGCCAGCATTTATTATTACGCACCCTTAATAGTCTTCAAAGTGCCTTCATGAACCGCTGCAGTCCATGTGGTGTAGGTACACCCACAGTGCTGTTCGGAAAGAAGTTCCAGGATTTTGACCCAGCAACAGTGAAGGAATGGCGATATGTTTCCAAGTCAGGACGGGGAGCAGCTTAGAGGGGAATTTGCAGGTGGCGGTGTTCCCATCTATCTGCTGCCCTTGTCCTTCAATGTTGGAGGGGTCATGGGTATTTGGAAGGTGCTATCAAAGGAGGTTTAGCAAGTCGCTGCAATGCATTTTGCAGATGGCACACATGGCAGCCAAAGTGTGCCGGTGGTGGAGGGAGTGAGTGTTTAAAGTGGTGGATGGTGTCAATCAAGTGGGCTGCTTTGTCCTGGATGGTGTCAAGCTTCTTGAATGTTGTTGGATATGTATTCACCCAGTCAAGTGAAGAATATTCTTGTATCTTGTAGATGGAGACAACTTTTTGTGGAGTCAGGAAGTACTCAGACCAGCTCTTGTAGATAAAAGCAAAAAACTGCAGATGCTGGAAATCCAAAACAAAAACAAAAAAACCTGGAAAAACTCAGGTCTGGCAGCATCTGCAGAGAGGAACACAGTTAACATTTCGAGTCCGAAATAGAAAGAGAAGTGAAATATTTCAGCTCTTGTAGTCTCCGTATTAATGTGGCTGATCCACTTAAGGTTTTGGTCAATGGAAACAACATATGAAACAATACCAGCTCGACCTGCCTCACTATTTAATTGTGGTGCGAGAACTTCAGTCTTTGTATATCCCTGCCCAAATTCTTCTATCAGTGCAGTGCTTTACTGCAAGTGATCAGGTAAGAAAGTGTGATCAGTCAAGGTCTTATTGAATGGGGGAAGCAGGCTCTAATTTCCAGATGTCCTGCTCCGAATTCTTGCGCAGCAACTCACCAAGGCTCCTTCAACAGCACCTTCCAAACCCACGACCTCTACCATTTAGAAGGACAAGGGCAACAAATGCATGGGAACACTACCACCTACAAGTTCCTTCCCAAGTCACACACACTATCCTGACTTGAAACTATATCGCCATTCCTTCGGTGGTGTTGGGTCAACTTCCTGGAATTCCCTCCTTAACAGCACTGTTTGCACCTACAGGACATAGACTGCAGTGGTTCATCATCACCCTCTCAAGGGCAATTAGGGATGGGCAATAAATGCTGGCCTAGCCAGTGATGCCCACATCCCATGAAAAAGCATTATTCTATTACTAATCACCCTCCTCACCCAAGGGGTGAAATGACCATATGGGAAAGTAAATAAATAACCAGTAAATAATTCAGAATGATGTATTATCATTGCCCTCTCTTGGCTATGAGAATTTTCAAGAAGCTTGTGTCCTTTCAGGGGTTCTAGTCTGCTACTGACCCTTCCAACGTCTCATTGACTGCCTGCTTTAACAAGATTCCTTTGCAGAGGGGACATTAAAACCAAGCAGCACCTGACACTAACACCTTAAAGACAATTGAGGCAAATAGCATTGATGCATTTAAGTGGACGATCGACAAACACAAAGAACGGAATAGTTGTTAAGCCAATAAGGAGAGAGGAAGAGGGACGAAAGGAGGCTTGTGTGGAGCATAAACACCGACAGGAACCAATTACACAAGAAATTGGAGCAGGAGTAGGCTGAATTGAGCCTTCTTCACCATTGAATAAGATCAAGGCTGATCTTCTGCCTCAATGTGTGGTGAGATGGTGGTGTAGTGGTAATGTCACTGGACTAGCAATCCAGAAGGCTGGGCTAATGCTCCAGGGACGTGGGTTCAAATTCCACCACGGCAGATGGTGGAATTTAAAGAACAAAGAAAAGTACAGCACAGGAACAAGCCTGCGCTGATCATATTGCCCGTCAACTAAAACATTTTGCACTTCCGGGGTCCGTATCCCTCTATTCCCATTCTATTCACGTATTTGTCAAGTTTGTAAATTCAATTAATAAGATCTGAAACTGAAAGCTAGTCTCAGTGCTGGTCTCACTAATGCCCATTAAGGAAGGGGATCTGCCCTTACATGGTCTGGCCATGTGGCTCCAGACCCACAACAATGTGGATGACTCTTAACTGCCCCTCTGAAATGGCCCAGCAGGCCATCAGTTCAAGGGCACTTAGGGATGGGCAGCAAATGCTGGCCTTGCCAGTGACGCTCACATCCCATGAAAGAATAAATAAAAGCAAAATTCCACCTATCCCCATATTCCTCGATTCCCTCATTTGGGCCAAATGGCCTGTTTTGTATAAAAAACACAGTAAAGACAACACATGTCAACTTTTTAATCAGACAGGCACTTTCATGGTTGAGCTAATCCAGGTCACACTTTGTCAAGACAGACGTATAAAAATACATTTCCTATTCAAAAGCTGTGTGTGTGTGTGTGTGTGTGTGTGTGTGAGTGTGGGGTGGTCCAGGCCCTTTCATGTTAAACATGGGACAGAAAGAAAAATGAAAGTTAAAATGTACTATAGTAGGTCTAAAGACTAACTGAATATGTAACTTTTAAAAACTTACTTACAGCAAGATAATGGATTCTTAACAGCTACCAACTCTTCATCCAGTTTTATTTTAACTGAAGCGAGTAGTGAAATGAGAGATAATTGTTCACAATTATTCTCAAATTACGTTTCAAACCAGGTTTAAAAATTGCATTAAGCTAAAAGTGAAATAAAAACAGAAAATACTGCAAGTATTCAGCATGTCAGGCAGCATCTGTTAAATTGAGAGAGAGAGAGAGAGAAAAGCATAGTTAATGTTTTAGGCTGCTGACCTTTTGCAGATGCTGCCAGACCTGCTGGGTGTTTCCAGAATTTTCTGTTCTTATCCGAAAGATGCATCGTCACCCGATCTGTCTTCCTCACAGAAGGCACCAACTTGCTTACTGAACACCATTCCCTCCGATATATTACCACATTTTCTGACTTGGAGCCTAGATTATGTTACAGTCAACCTTAAGCCTGACCACACTGTGATCAGGACGGTGGAGAAACCCTGGTTTCATATTCTTCCCTTCCCAAGGGGAGCACAATCAGGAATAATATACTCCTCCTGTGCTGGTACATGGGGGCAGGGGGTATCAGCTTTCTGTATTTCACATATGCTTTTGGTTCATGATTTATCAGAAGAGATTCATCAGTTGGATATTTTGTTCATGTATTGGCAGAATATTACGAATATCCTCTCTAGCTCTGGAAATGACAGGAGTTAAAATTTCCTGCTGGCCCTTTTTAAAAAAAATTGACACCCAGCACCATGCAAAAATTAACTAAAAAGAACGAAACCGGCAAGTGCTGGGGCAGGGGGTTGGCAGTGGGGGCAAAAGGAAAAAGCACAGCCTGTCCCTGAACAAATCAGACGCATTCAATTTTTTGTGTCTTCAGCTCCCATCTCAAACCTCTGTGAATTCTTTCTGCAGAGGCGGGTTGAGCTGCTGTAGGCTTCCACCGTTTCATTCCCCCACCTCGGGTTTCCGACATACACAGGGCTGATTGACCTGGTGGGGCCTCACGATGAGGCACGGATCGGGCGATTGCGGCCTGGGCTTCCGATTTCACATCCGTTCTGCTTCAGTTGTGCCGTCATTATTGACGAACATCCACATTCCTCTGGTATCTCAGTGAATATGGTAACAATTTGATAAAGACCAGATAATGTTTCATTTGTGATGTTGATCGAGGGATAAATATCGAATTAGTTGGGGGGGGGGGGGGGGGGGGGTGGGGGAGGAGGAGGGGGGGGGAGGAGGAGGAGGAGGAGGAGGAGGGAGGGAGGGAAGAACTCCCTTGCTCTTCTGCAAAATAGTCCCATGGGATCTTTTACACCCACTTGAGCAGGTAGATGGGACCCCAATTCAATGTCTCATCCAAGAGACGGCACCTCCGACAGTGCAGTGCTCCGTCACTGCTGCACTGGAGTGTCAGTCTAGCTGTTTTATGCTCTCAAGCCTGGAGGGGACTTGAACCCAGAACCTTGTGGTTCAGAGGAGTGACACACATTTAGGTGGATGAGAAAAGGTGGGGCTTGCGAGACAGCAGTTATTCCCTAACCAGCGCTCCTGGCGAGTGCCGATCCTTAAGCAGGAAAACAGCCCTTTTTTAAAATCACCAGCCCAGCCCTCTAAACGCTCCCGAGGCAAAACGAGATCAAGAAAGATGGGAATCCTAGGAACTGCTGCAGAGCGTAACGTCTGCCCATCCTCACAGTTTGAAACGATACAGGAAGGCCAAGAAGGGACGAAAGAGGTGGAGAGGCCAATTGGGAGTGGTTGGGGGGAGACGGTGGCGAAAGCAGGGTAAAGGCTTACAATCCACTGGAAAACTCAAAGGTTACTGAAACGCACCATCTAAATTCATCCATGATTTGCAATCAATTCTCCTAACGTTTAAGCAACACTTGCGAGTACATTTAAAATGTCACATCCTTTAGAGATGGAATTCTTTTGCGTGTCTTCGGTAAGGCAAATCCACACAGATCTACTACAGGCCTGCACAAGCTCGCCATCAACGTACCAGGTTGAAAGTACATGGGCTTGTACCCAATATTTGCCCTGTCTCCGATAAAAATCTCCCCCATATAAGTCCCAGCCCTCGGTTGACACTGCCATCTGCTGCTCCCTGGTGGTCAGTTTAACAAACAGCACCAGTAAAAGCCAAGAGCAGGCAGAGGCACTCTAAACAGAGAAACACAAAGGAGAAAATTTGGGATACACGCAATCTTAAAGAAAAACACAGGGAATACATCAAATTACCAGCAGATGCAGATACATTATCTTAGGATACATATTCATTTGAAATAAAACAATTTTGGGATTCTGGCTGCCAGCACAGCGTGATATAAAAGACAGGGAACCAGGACCATACAAATATAACTGGAGTGTTTTGGGTTTTGGAAACCTATCAAACATTTCTCTTGTTCTTTGCTTTTTGCCTTTTCTCGTGGGTCTTGGTGCTGCTTGATTCAGATCCACCTGAAACAGAACAAGGAGTGAGGAAAAAAAAAAATTCACAGTGACAGGTGTTTAAACTATTTCTTAATAAAATGGGAATGGTTTGCTTGGCTCTTTCAAAGGGTTAAATAGTCAACCATTTTGAGTGGAACTGGAGCCCATCGAGGCTCCGGCTGGGCAGGGTGTGACGGACGAGAGTGCGTGTGAGCGTGATGTGTGCGCACGATGTGCGAGATGTGCCTTGCACAGTCGAAAAGCTCACTGTGGAAAATGGGTACTTAGCTGAGAAACTAGTCAGGATGTTGCTCTCCACGCCACCACACAATGGCGGGAGTAGGAATCTCCAGCAGAAGAAAATAAACTAGGATAACCCTGATGCACATTCTCACCACTCTCCAGTTAAAGAAATTTCTCCCAAATTCCCAATTGGATTTATTGGTGATTATCGAATATTCATGGCCTCTAGTTTTGGTCTCCCTTCCACCCACTGCAGTCTTTTCCGTTTAGCTACATAGCTCACCCCCCCACTTTCTCTCTCTGTGGGCTGGTGCATACCATCTGTGACTAAATTACATGTGGATTTCTCACAGCCTCTTCCCCTCGCTGCGTGGAGTTGGCGAAGTAGAGCTTCACTTTATGACCATCTATCTCCACATTCTGCATCTCCACCCTCGTCCTCGCAGCCTCCTCTGCTGTTTTAAAGTCAACATAGGCAAACCTACAAAGCAAACAACCAACAACTTCAACAACGTCAGCCTTGTCGTTTGGTCTCAATGTTTCTTCATTCATTCTATGAGTAAATTGCTGGCAGTATTTGTCCGTGCTTATTTGTAAGACAATACCATATTTTGTTTGATGTACAGGGTGGCATCAAGAGTTGGTGGAGACTGCCAAAACTCCTCCGCAGAGCTCCCAGTGGTCTGAGTCTCAAACTACACCATGAAAGCTGACATTGCAAAACTCAATGGGGAAATACTGACATAGCAACTTACACTGGCAGAAAAACCGTAACCAAAATATCGTGACATATCGTCAGGTTTACAGGCGGGAAGGGTACACTATATACATGTCATGCGAGGCAAGCCTTCCCATATCTCACCCCTAGAGTTGGAAGCCTGACTGATTCCTGTGATATGGAATTTTACCAATAGAGGAATTAAAGGAAACAATTAAAAAAGATAAGCTCCTTAATAACCCAGAACTTAACGCACCTTTGAATGTTTAATATTTCAACCATTATTTTACAGGTAGGCCCTAGCTATGTAGTGTCTTTTTCAGCCTCAGGACGTCCCAAAGCAAACCACAGTACTTTTTTTGAAGTTTGGTCACTATTGTACAGTAGGAAATGTGGCAGCCAATTTGCGCACAGCAAGCTCCCACAAACAGCAATATAGCAATAACTGGGGTAGCGTGTTTTTGTTTTGGTAATGTTAGTTGCGGGATAAATCTTGGTTAAAAAAAAAAACCCAGGAAAAACTTCCCAACTCTTCTGCAAAACAGTGGTATGAGATCTTTTATGCCCGATTGAGGGGGCAGATCGGGCCTTGGGCTAACAGCTCACCAGACAGCGGTACCTCTGACAATGCAGCACCCATTCTACTATACTGGGAGCATCAGCCTAGATTTTGTGCACAAATGCGTGGGACCTGAACCTGCGTTCTCTATGCCAGGACAGCAGATTAGGTCAGGAGTGCTCACCGTTTGGCTGCGTTCTGTGGTAACCTGGCATTCACAGCCCCCTTGAAGGTTGATTTCAACGTTCCAGCCGTTGTTTTAGTTGACAGGCCCCGTATAAACAGGGAGCTGGTGGGACCTGAAATGAGAGAAAATAAGTCAGTAAAACCTTCAGATACTTGCCTCTGGTTTCCAACCAGGCCTGGATGAAGAGGCCATCACTCACGGTGCAGGACAGCACCATCGCTGGAGAGGGCAGGAGAGAAGATACTATAAAATAACGTAGTAATAGTTAGCTGGGCAATGCCAAACTCTGCTGACGGAATCAAGAAGGGAAGGGAAGGGAAGGAGTTCCACTGTATTGCAATCTTCATAAAGATTGGCCGGGGTTTTATGGGCTGGAAATTAAATCCCGCCTCCACCAATTCTGGGAGTCCCGACTGGATTTAACTGCCTGGTGCCGGGAAGTCCATCGCTTTAAGGGACAAGATCTCGCCAACACCTACTGGCCAATTGGAGAGCCAGTAGCGCCACCGGGAGCAGCGGCCACAGCTGGGACTGCACCCAGCCAGAGAGCAGCATGGACCAAAATAAGTGAGGTCGCCAGGGTTGGTCAGGTAGGACCTTACAAGGGGACAGGGTATTGTATGGTTGGTGAGGATGGGGGTGGGGGCGCGGTGTGTTTTCTCTCAGGGACAGCCATCACCACCAGGATAGGCCCTCATTGGGTCCAATCAGAAGGCACCCCCCACCTTCCTCAAGCCTGTAGGGTTCACCAGGCAGTCTTCCCATGTGCCTTGGAGCCCAACCACCTCTGGTAAAATTCCAGTGGTGATGGGAGAAGGCCCTTGACTGGCCAATTAAGGGCCTTAAAAGGCAGGAAGGCTGACCACCACCTTCACCACCGCTGGTAAAATGCCAGTGGCAGCAGGAAGCCCATGGACATACCAGGCCCCTGCCTCCCACCAGATTTTTTTTTGGCCCCAACCCACCTCCCAAGCCCAGTCTTTGAGGTCCTGCGAAATACTGGTCATTGAATCAGGGCATGACCATTTCAACAATGTGAGGAGAGAAACGTGTTGTGCAGTGTGTCTCCCAGTTCACAGCAGCACTGACCATGGCATCAACAGGAGAAAGGCAAAAGAAAAGCTGGCCGAGAGAGGAGATCACCTCTCTAACAGAGCTTTTGTTGTACCCTATCTGGCTGTGTAAGAAGAGGCTCTCTAGGTCCAAGAACAATCATAGGCTCACATAATAGGGTAAACCTGGAGAAAACTGAAACCCTAACAATCTGTATCAATGATATGGAGAAAAGAAGGGAATCATATATCCAAGTTTGCAGGTGATAAGAGGCATACTAGGCTGTGTAGATGGGAATAGGAAGGTTAAAAGCTGACATACAGACTAAAGCTGTAGCAAAAAGGCGCAAGCTTATTTGAGTGCAGCGAGGCCGAGTGCTTAATTCTGGGAATTTGGTGCAGTGAGGGAGGTGGTGCTTTCTGGTCTTTTACAAAAAAAGAGTGGTTTAAGGGAGGGAGCCAAAGGTAGTGAGGCCAGACAGCCATAGCCTGGAGGCATTAATTAGATGAGTTGGTAACGAGTTCCCTGGGCCTGCATCCTAGTGTCTTAAAAGAAGTGCCTGTGAAGATACTGGATGCATTGGCTATAATCTTCCAAAATTTCCCAGATTCTGGAAAAGTCCCAGTGGATTAGAAACCCACAAATGTAACACTTCTATTCAAGAAGATGAGACAGAAAGCAGCTAGCCTAACATCTGTCATTAGGAAATCCTAGGATCCATTATTAAGGAGGTAGCAGCAGGACATTTAGAAAATCACAGTACAGAAAATCAGACAAGAGTCGACATGGTTTTGTGAAAGGGAAATAGCATTTGACAAAGTTAGAGTTCTTGGGGGCGGGGGGGCATTGTTGTGACTCTGTTAGGGACTGTTAACGTTTAAACCAGAAATCCGAACACCCAGCAATTAACTGACAGAACTACGCCACAAGGTTTCACATTTTTAAACAAAAACAAAAACTTTAATGTATATAAAGAGAAATTAAACAAAGCAAGCACCATTAACTTAACACTATAGCTTAAAGATTTATGCTATAAATTCAGCTCTACTTTTTACTCCCACCACCGCCAAAGAGTTCCCTTATCTTACAAAATATTGAAGATTCCTTCACCTTTCCTGGAGGTATGCCACAGCCCTCCAGAATTCATTTGAATTCTCCTTAGCATTCTAGCTATTCTTCAAGTAAAATTCTATGGGGGTTCCTTCCATTAGCTTTTTGGCTACACAACCCTCCAACCCTTTTCTTTATAGGCCTCATTACTATGGATGCCTCAGCTCCTTGTTTGAATTGCTGGTAGATATCCAACTGCCTTCCAAGCCAATTCTGCTGACTGCTTTCTGCCGCATTGCTCTGTGAGGGCCACTGTAGATTTATTCCATGATCTGCAAACTACAGCAAATCTTCCAACTGCTTTTTCCTCAGGAAATCCAAACTGAGATTGAGCCCCACCCGCCTTCCATGCGATGAACAATGACGTTAGAATTTTCTCTGGACGTCTGGCTGACTAATAGGAAACAGAGTCGGGATAAATGGGTTATTTTAAGGTTACCAACAATATGAATGGGGTGCCGCAGGGTTCAGTGCTGGGCCTCTACTATTTACAATCTACATTAATGACTTGGATGAAGGGATGGTCAGTATTGTAGTCAAAATTGCAGATGATACAAAAATGGATAGGAAAGCAAGTTGTGAGGAGGAGACAAGGAGTCTGCAAAGGGATATAGTAAGGTTAAATGGGTGGGCAAAAAACTGGCAGGTGGAGTATAATATATAATGTAGGAAAATGTGAGGCTGTCCACCTTGGCAGGAAGAATAGAAAAAGAGATTATTATTTAAATGGGGAGAGGCTGCAGAACACTGCAGTACAGAGGGATCTGGGTGTCCTTGTACATGAATCACAAAGTGTCAGCATGCAAGTACAACAAATAACTAGGGAAGCAAATGGAATGTTGGACTTTATTGTAAGGGGGGATGGAGTATAAAAGAGGGGAAGTCTTGCTACAGGACATGTACAGGACATTGGTGAGATCAAACCTAGAATACTGTGTAGAGTTTTGGTCTCCTTAGTTAAGAGATACACTTGCATTGGAAGCAGTTCAGAGAAGGTTCACTAGGCTGATTCCTGGGATGAAGGGGTGGAGCAGGTTGGGCTTGTACTTATTGGAGTTTAGAAGAACAAGAGGTGATATTATCAAACACATTAGATTCTGAGGGGGATGCTGAGAGGATGTTCCCCTTTGTAAGGGAAATATAGAATTGGGGGCACAGTTTAAAAATAAAAGGTCTCCCTTAAGATGGAGATGTGGAAGAATTATTAGTCTTTGGAATTCTCTTCCCCAGTAGGCAGCAGAGACTGGGTCATTGAATATATTCAAGGCTGAGGTAGACAGATTTTTGATCTGAAAGGGAGTCAAGAATTATGGGGAGGGAGAGGCGGGGATGTGGAGTTAAGGCCACAATCAGATCAACCATGAGCTTACCGAATGGTGCAGCAGGCTCGATGGGCTGAATGGCCTACTTCAGTTCCTATTTCGAATGATCTTATGAAATGTGTGGCACACATGGATTCCAGTATGGCTAAGTATGAGCGCATCCATTTTAAATTCTAGAAATGGCAAAAGACTGAGAACTGTGGAAGGGGATTAGACTCTACACAACTCTTTAAAAGTTACTAGACAGGGACAAAACAATTTAAAAATCAATACAGAAGTTGACCTTTTTATCAAAAGGCTAACATTCAAAGGGAAAGAAATGATGCTCCAATCGTATAGAACCTCAGTTAGGCCCTGTCTGGAGGTCTGGGCCTTGTAACTCAGGAAGAATAGCTCCCCCTTCCTTGTCCCATCAAACACTCCCACAGTAGGTACAGCATGAGTCTAGATACAGAGTAAAGCTCCCTCTACTCTACTCCAATTTCAGAAGAGATGCCGTTACTGGACTTGTGTGGCATTATTACACCTGCCACACTAACAAGATTTCCAATCAGTACTAAAATAGGAGCAGTTCATGATGTGAGCTCATTCCCACTAGCAAAGGGACTGAGAATGTCCCAAACTAATATCACTAAATTTTGCAGGCAGCAAAGAATCTAGAACTAGGGGACATAGTTTCAAAATAAGGGAACCCCATTTAGAATGGAGCTGAGGATGAATTTCTTTTCTTACAGGGTCGTGAATCTCTGGAATTCTCTACCCCAGAGAGCTATGGAGGCTGGGTCACTGAACATATTCAAGGTTGAAATAGACAGATTCTGGAACTGTAGGGGAGTCAAGGGTTATGGAGAACAGGTAAGGAAAGTGGAGTCCAGGCCAAGAACAGGTCTTTTGAACAGTGGAGTAGGTTCGAGGGGCCGAATGGCCTCCTCCTGCTCCTATTTCTTAGGTTAGGACAATGTTCACCGATTGGTCTGGGTTCAATCTGACCAGGCGCCATAGGAGACAGGCCAGTGAAGCCCAAAGTGCAAAAAGACACTATGAAACATCTCATTTCCTGATTCCAACATTGGTAGCTTCCATGTCTCAATGTCACACAATGGTGTTACATTATCTAGATGGCTCAAACGACCTGAATTAACCATAATCCCATATCTGGAGCACATGATTACAATGAGAGGCCTGAGTGATGCCATCAGTACATACCGTGACCATCTGATTTCGATTCTGGGCTCTCTTTCCTTTCCTCTATCGCAGCTACTCTAATTGCCTCCCCTGGAAGGCTTTTGCCTTTGAACTCCTTCAAAGCAACTTTGGCTTGTTTTACAGTCTTGTATTCTATGTAGACAATTCTGGAATATCAAAAATAAGTTATAAGATGTAACAAGAGACACAGAAAAGTTTGCACATGGCAGTTTTCAGAAATCTGCTCTTTTTCCTTCATGGGCTTTTGAATCCTCTTGCAGTGAGAGAACGTACAGCACAAAGTGAGGCCATTTGGCCCATCATGCCTATGCTCTTTTGTAGAGTGAGTTTATCAGTCCAACTTCCCTTGCTCTTTTCCCATTTCCTTTTAAATCTTTTCCCTTCAAGTATTTTTTTAATTCTTTCACGGGGTGTGGGCATTGCTGGCGATATCAGCATTTGTTAACCATCCCTAATTGCCCTTAAACTGAGTGGCTTGCCAGGCCATTTTGGAGTGTAGTTAAAAGTCAACCACAATGGTGAGAGGGGCCTGGAGTCACATGTAGGTCAGACAAGGTAAGGATGGCAGGTTTCCTTCCCTGAAAGGCATTGGTGAACCAATGGGCTTTTACATCAATCAATGATGGTTTCATGGTCATCATTACTGAGACTAGCTTTACATTCCAGGTTTCATTAATTGAATTTAAATTCTACCAGCTGCTGTGGTGGGATTTGAACCAGTGTCCCCAGGACATTAGCCTGGGCCTCTGGATTACCAGTCCAGTGATAATGGCCACTATACCACCGTCTTCCTCCTAATTTATCCAGTTCTCTTTTGGAAGTTACTATTGAATTTGCTCCCATCACCCTTTCAGACAGCACTTTCTGTATCCTAACAACTCGCTCTGGAAAAAATGTTTCCTCATGTCACACCAATCACTTTACGACATTCCTGTAATATTCTTTATTGAACCTTTTCAGACGGCCACCAACCAAAGGGCTTAAGCAGTTGCATTAAACAGAAAACAGAGGAACTTTACGCAGAGTCGAAGCTACCTTGGCAATAAACTAAACTAGAGATTCTGTGAGCTAACACTGCTGAGCCCAATCCTGGGCCAACCTCATCCCGAAACCCAGGCTGCCTTCATACTGAGATAAAAACAGAAGTAAAAACAAAAACTGTGGATGCTGGAAATCCAAAACAAAAATGGAATTCTGTTGAAGGGTCATGAGGACTCGAAACGTCAACTCTTTTCTTCTTCGCCGATGCTGCCAGACCTGCTGAGTTTTTCCAGGTAATTCTGTTTCTGTTTACCCTCATACTGATCCCATCACCACAGCAGGGGGCATCCGGCAGTGACCAGAAGCCAAGGTGGACTTTCTTCTTTCTTTCAATCCCGGGAACACCGAGGCCAATAGTTGGGATTCCCAACTTCCCACCCTGGTTAAGCATCAGCTATATCAGCGTGGGCTAGAAATTGAACCGAAGACCGCCTGGTCTGTATGGCTCAATTGCATACTTCTGAGACCTATGGGGAACTCTCCCGCCCACCCTACCCATCCCTTTTAAAATTGATTGGATGTCAGGAGAGAAATTTGAATCATCCAAAACTTTGCTGTCCACGCTAACTCACAACAAGCCCGACCCATCTATTACCCGCTCTGTGGCTCGCTGACACTCAGTGGCTCCCAGTCTGGTAAAGCCTCAGTTTTAACAATCTCATTCTTGCTTTTCAAATCCCCCCATGGTCTTGCCTCCACTCCATCTCTGTAACCTCCTAAAGCCCCACAGACTTCTGTGATTTCAGCACTCCCCCCTATTCTGGCCTCCTGTGCACCCCCCCACGCCGATTTCCATTGGTGGCTGTTCCTTCCCTTAAATCTCTCCGCCTCTCTCTCCTCCTCCTCTTACTTGCTCTTTAAAACCTACCACTTTGATCAAGCTTTTGGTCACCTACCCTACTATCTCAAGTGGTTCAGTGTCAAATTCTGTTCAATAACACTCCTGTGAAGTGCTTTGGGATGATACACCACGTGAAGGGTGCTTTATAAATGCATGTTGTTGTTGATAAGGCAACAGGTTTACTCACCTTTGCGATTGGTTGTCCTTAGATACTCGGACATCCTCAGCATTATTAAATACAGATTTTAGATATTTTTTACTCAATGGGTAAGGGAGGTTTTTCACCATAAGAATCTTCCTTTTCCCTGCAGGAACAATAATTTGTACTTTCAGTATTTTGCAAACAGCATTTTTGTATTCCAGGCAAGTGGCACAAAATGGAATATATATCCAAAATTACTGCCTGGTGTCAGTAATAAACACTCCTAGCGCAGGTACAGCACATGCTTTGATACAGGGTAAAGCTCCCTCTACACTGTCTCATCAAACAGTAACATTTGCACCACATAAGTGGCAGCACATAATGGCCATGTCAACAAGAGAGAATCTAACCATCTTCCCTTGACATTCAATGGCATTACCATCGCTGAATGTCCCACCATCAACACCCTGGGGTTACCACTGACCAGAAACTGAAATGGACCAGCCATTTAAATACTGTGGCTACAAGAGTAGGTCAGAGGCTAGGAAGCCTGCAGTGAGTAGCTCACCTCCTGACTCCCCAAAGCCTGTCCACCATCTACTAGGCACAAGTCAGGAGTGTGATGGAGTTCTCTCCATTTGCCTGAATGAGTGCAGCTCCAACAATTTTCCAGGACCTTGACTTCGTCTAAGACAAAGCAGCCCACTTGACTGGCACTCCAACCACCACCAACTTAAACATTCACTCTCTATCACTGGTGTACGGGAGCATCAGTGTGTACCATCTACAAAATGCACTGTAGCAGTTCACCAAGGTTTCTTCAACAGAACTTTACAAACCCACGACCTTTACCACCCAGAGGGACAAGGACAGTAGATGCATGGGAACACCACCACCTCCAAGTTCCCCTCCAAGCCTTCCTATTTTGGAACTACATCGCTGTTCCTTCATTACTGCCGAGTAAAAATCCTAGAATTCCTTTCTCTACAGCACTGTGGGTGTACCTACATTACTCGGACTGCAGCGGTTCAAGAAGGTGGCTCACCACCATCTTCTCAAGGGTACTAGCCTTGCCGACAACACCCTCATCCCATGAACAAATACATTTTTAAAAACTCCCAGGGCAGATAACGCCCTGAGTTAAATACAGAGAACACCCTCTACACTGTCCCAGCAAAACACTTAGGGCAGCACAGGTTAGATAGAGTTAGCTCTCTACTTTCTCAAGGGCAGCTAGGGATGGGTAAGAGATGCTGACCTTGACTGTGATGTCCATGTCCCATGAATGAACTGACAAGGCTACGTAGCCACCAACAATTCTCAGCAATCATTTCTAACATTCAGTACTCTGTCCAGTTCTGGTCCTTGAGACACAAGGGAGACATTCACATGCTGGGAGCATTGCAAAGAAAGGCCACTATTGCTGATCATCCAGTGACAAAATTCTTAGGTAGGAGGAACGACTAGAGAAATTAAGCTTAGCATGTGACTTATGTACTTTATACTAAATTGCAGGAGGATTTGATACAGGAAACATGGCTCTAAAATAGTAAAAGATAAATGATGCCAGGAAGATCTCTTCACATGGAATGTTAAAGTCATGTCACTAACTCCTAGGCAGAGGAGGCTACAATCAATTACTGCAATGGGACCTTTCTGGATTGGTCAGGAAACTTGCAGACTACATGTTCATCAATAGACATACCTTTGCTCTTTTGACATGCACGTGTCAGTTGAATTAGCTTTCCTTGGCATTCTACTTCACCTTTACTTAGCGCATTTGCTGCAGCTTCTGCCGTTTCAAATGCAACAAACGCAAACCTGACCAAAGGCAATAAGACATTGATGTGCATATTTAGTTTTTGATTAACATATCGATGGATCTTCTGTGCCATTGCTCACAATTAAGATGCGGCACTGTTTAATTAAGAGGATTATATAACATAATGTACATTGCGTAACTGATGCATCCCTTTCATGCCTCAGGTTGGACCTTCTCTCCATCACCAGCTCATGAGATTAATTACAGGGTAGCTGCTCTGGGACAAGCATCTTTTTCTTCTTGAGCTTTATGTGCTGTTGCCAAGTCCACACTCGATCTCATCGAAAAGGGACTGGTGGGCTCTCCTCAATAGTGACTTGACAATCGAGTGGTTTGTTGAGTCACTTTGGAGGGCAGGTGGAGTGGTAGCAAGGCCAAGTGCTCTGGGGTGCTGGATTAAGGCTCCAGTCTCTGTTGTGGACTGGGTTTGAATCCCACCGCTGCTAAACTTTCAGGCAGTTGGTTCTTCTAAGCACTTCAATGAACTCCTTAAAGTAGGGAAGGGGCAGCTGACATTTGTAGTGTTTGTTTAGTCCCTGGGATGAGGGGGCTGTCCTATAATGAGAGGCTGAGTAAACTGGGCTTTCATTCTCCTAAACTCCAGAGAAAATGAAGTGATCTCACTGAAACTTACAAAATGCTAAAAGGGCTCGATAGGGTAGAAGCTGAGAGACTGTTTCCACTGGTGAGGGAATCTAAAACATGGCGACAGTCTCAGGATAAGGGGTGAGTCATTTTGGACTGAGATGAGGAGAAATTACTTCACTCAAAGAGTTGTGAATCTTTGAAATTCTCTACCCCATAGGATCCATGCGAGTTGGTGAAGTCTAAATTAAGACACAGAACTTTTCCTTGCTGAGAGAGTTTCTTGACTTTCTTCAGTGCCAACACTCCTCACATACACTCAGTGTCCCAGCTATCCCCTATTTATACTCTTTTAAAATAAACAATAAACAAAGTGACAACAGCCCCTTAAAGGGGTGTTCAAATACCCATCACCTGTTTCCCTGGATGTAATTGACATTAACAAACCTTAGCAATGTAATTAATAAGGCATTATTGATACCCCAGAGTTGAATACATTTAAGTCTGGGACAGACAAGATTTTTGGTCTCTCAGGGAATTGAAGGATATGGGGAGTGAGTGGGAAAATGGAGCTGAAGCTCAAGATCAGCCGTGATCGTACTGAATGGCAGAGTGGGCTCGATGGGCCATATGGTTTATGCCTATTTCTTGTGTGCTCTTATGTGTTCTTGTGAGTCAACCATGTTGTTTGGGGCCAGAGTCACATATAAGAGGTGGCAGGTTCCCTTTGCTGAATGAGTTGTAAAGCATTTGGGCTTTTAATGAAAATTCTAGAGCTTTCAAAGTCATTTTTATGTGCACTTGACCAGATTTACTGAATTCAACTCCATAAATTGCCTTGGTGAAATCTGGACTCAAGATCTCTGTTTTACTGATAACGTGCCATAACCACTCTAGCACCATGACACAGATCTGTCTGTGTCAAAGCATGCCATCTGAAGGTTAGCTGTACCATCCCAATTTGTGCTGGAAGTAATCGGATGAGTTGCCCACCCCTTTAGTTGGCATCTTCATGTCAGCCAAGGCAGGTGTTGATTAGCCAAAAGAAGTGTTGGTCCACCATTTGACTGTTACTGAAGGGTTAAATTATGAAGACAGCTAGGAGATTAGAGGGTGATCTAATTGAGAAATTTAAGAATAGTCTTTTTGTGGTACAGAACTTGAGTATTGCTGAAAAAAATGTCAAAGCTTTTCATCTTGCACTCAAAGGGACAATTTGCAAATAAAAAGGGGACAACAATTTATACCACAAGAGAAGGGGATGCTGATTGGCTGGCAAGTGGACTCTGATTGGTAGAAGCATTGTCATGGGGAATGCACCAGTTGATGGTGACCGACAGTTAACTGCCAAGTATTGTTTGAAATTTAAAGCAGGCAGCTTGATTTTGATTGGTTAAGGCACTGCCCTGAGGAATGAACCAATGAATAGCTGCCACTTATTTTGTTTAGCTGAAACAGGTGCAATGTGTACACATAGTCTTTCTGTCTGCAAAAAACAGGGACCTGCGTATTAATATATGTAGTTACCAGTACTCTTTATTTTCAGCAATACTCAAGTTTAAGATTATTTTTAAAAAATTGATAGTTTCTCTTGATCAAGAGAAACTATTTCCTCTAGTTGGGGGGGGGGGTCCCAGAACAAGGAGGCATAATCTTAAAATTAGAGCTAGTTTTAGCTCTAAAATTAGGCCATTCAGCCCCTCGGAGTCTACTGCACCATTCAGTTACATCATGGCTGATCTTTAACGTCAACTCTGTTTACTCACCTTCACTCAAAATCTGTTGATACCCGTACCCAGCAGAAATCTATTACCTCAGGTCTTAGAATTTCTTATATCCATAGACTATTGGGGACAAGAGTTTCAGATTTCTGTAACCCTTTGTGTGACGGAGTGCTTCCCGAATTACATTCTAAATGATTTCGCTCTAATTTTATTATGCCCGCTCTTAATCATTTCAGCAGGGCTTCCACAGAGCCCTTAAATACCTCAAAAAGACAAAAGGATCGGCCTTTAAATGTTGCTTCCTCCATTTTAATGCAGCATTTAAATGGAAACCATTCAACTTATTGAGATATTTGCAGGGTTTGCGATGATTATTCCCTCTGAATCACAGAATGGTTACAGAGCAGGAGGCCGCCATTTTGGCCCATCCTGTCTGCACCGGCTCGCCTCATACCACTCCCCAGCCGTCTTCCCAAAACCCTGCACATTCTTCCTTTCCAGATAACAATCCAATTCCCTTTTGAAAGCCTTGATTTAACCAGCCTCTACCACACGCTCAGGCAGTGCATTACTGATCCTAACCAATTGCTGCGTGAAAATGTTTCTCCTCATGTGGCCATTGCTTCTTTTGGTTTATCAGTGGATGCTAAGCCTGTGGCTCAGGTACCATCATAGATATATATATTATATACATACACACAGCACAGCAGGAAGCCACGCAGCCCATTGTGTCTGTGATCTCTGACAGAGCTATCCAATTAATCCCGCTCCCCCACTCGTTCTTCGTAACCCTTAAAAAGGAATAATTCACAAGTATCAATCTCATTCCTTTTAGAAAGTTACGATTGAATCTGCATCCGCCACTCTTACAGGCAGTGCCTTCCCGATCACAACAACTCAATGAGTAGGTACCTTTTGTTAATTTGCTGACACTCTTGTATCCAAATGCCAGCAACTCTCTCAAATAAGTTTTTAAGGTCTTTGGCACAGACTTCACTTGGAAGGCTTTTCATGGGCAGTGTCCTGGGGTCACTTCCTGCAAAGCAAACAGACATAATAAAGTGAAAATCACCCTAGTTTGTACCAATATCTGTATTCTTTAGCTTGCTCCTGTTCATTTCTAAATTTATTTTCTCCTTCAACAACTCCCCCTTCCCCCGCACAAATTTCCTTTCAGCAACACACACAACTTGCATTGATATAGTGCCTTTAATGTCATAACATTTCCCTAGAGGGCTTCACAAGAATGTTATCAAAACACACATTTGATACTGAGCCACATAAGCTACATAATAGGACAACTGTTGGTCAAAGAAGTAGGTTTTAAGGAGCAATTTGAAAAGGAACAGAGAGCATGATAGCGAGGCAGAAAGATTTTGAGTGAGGAATTCCAGAGCTGAGGACCTCGGCAGCTGAAGGCGCAGTCACCAGTGGTGGAGCGATTAAAATCAGGGATGCTCAAGGAGTCTAGAATTGGAGTGGGAGAGGGGCTGCAGGTTACAGAGATTGAGGCAGGTCAGAAAGTAATAAATCAGCTACCACTTAGTCAGAAGCACCATTCTTTACTGTTTCCATGAAGGCCAGTTCCAAGCCATCTTGGCGTTCATTTGTAGCTTCCACACTAGCCCCTCCCCCCACTCCCCCCGACCCCCCGCAACAGTTGCACTCCACAGTAAAATAATGGGAAAAGACTTAAGTTTTATGCAACATCCAATGGAGATTTATGTACCCTGCTCATAGCATGACAAGTGAGATCAATCCAATGGAAACTATTAAATGACAGTTTGGACAGATTATTGGTGGGACTGAAAGAAGGCAAGAAATGCAGACTTGCCACAATTTATTCTTACATTCATTCGTGGGACATGGGCGTCACTGTCCAGGCAATATTTATTGCCCTGCAGAAGGTGGCAGTGAGCCGTACTCTTCAACTGCTGCAGTCCGTGTCCTATAGGTACGCCCACAGTGCTTTCTTCTGTAGTAGTTTGATACAACCAAGTGACTTGCTAATCCATTTCAGATTCAAGTTAAGATTGATATTTTTAGGCACAATTGACCTAATTCTGGCCTCCTGAGCATCTCTGATTTTAAACTGCCCCACCACTGGCAACCGTGCCTTCAGCTGCTGCTGTCCTCCGCTCTGGAATTGCCCACCTAAAATCTTTCTGCCTCTCTATTATGTTCTCTCTTCCTTTTAAGTTGTTCCTTAAAACCTACCTCTTTGACCATCAGTTGTCCTATTATTTACCTAGTGTGACATTGCTCCTCTGAAGGACATTTGTGAATCAGATGGGATTTTACAACAATCAAATGTAGCTTCGTGATCACTATTAACAGGGCGAGCATTTTATTCCAGGTTTATCAATTAACTTAATCTAAACTCCCCCAGGTTCCATTGAGGGATTTGAACCCATGTTTCCAGAGCAATAGTCCAGGCTTCTGGCTTACTAGCCCAGTAACAGTACAACTATGTTACCGTCTCTGTGATCAGGTACAGACCTGGAATGACATCCCTTTGCAAGGGGTAACAGGCACACTCTCCGGCTGGTAAGCCAGTGGACATTGGGAAAGGAAGGGATCAGGGCTCTGTTGTAGCACGTCCACCACGCAGCCTTCTGACACTCCTTGTTCAGGCTCACATGCATCGCCAGGCTTCTTTGTCGATGAGCTGGAGGGCCATCGGTGCCTGGGAAATCCTACATCAGGAGGAGTCAATGCCTTCAAGCAGAGCATTGAGAATCGAAGGAAGCGTAGCAAAGGTCACTCACTTACCGTCAACTATAGCTCCCAGTTTCTCTACTTTGCTTAACCTTGCTGCTTCCCCAATAATCTTGCATGGATCAAACTGCAAAGCTTCATTCAGGTCATCCTCACAGGAGAGCTCAACACAAGCGGAGCAGCTAAAGGTGAAACAGCCACAAATCAGTCAATTTGTAAATACTCTGAGCTGTTATTTACATAAGAAAAATACTTCTTTTAAAGGAAAGACACAAATCACTAAGTCTGATTTCAGATAACATTGAACAGGATTGCCCAATGACATTGAAGGGATTTAAGCATATTTGTGGTGCAGGTTATTGAGCCTAAAGAAGAATCAAAGCACAGGGGTTCATTTCTAAAGGGATAGAATTGAAAAGCAGAAAGGTTATGTTAAACTTGCATAGAAGATCACGCCCATACTATGGACAATCTATAAAAGGATATAGAGGCACTGGAGAAGGTGCAAAAATGATTTAGTAAAAGAATACCAGGATGAAGAGATTACATCTAGCAAGGAAGAATTTTGGGAAGGAATTGCATCCACTCATCTCTTGGACAGTAATATGTGAACCTACACTGACAGGATGATGCTTAAATCCCCTCAATTTCATTTGGGTCCCATTTGAAATCAGACTAAGCAAGCTTCCAAACGATGTGCATTGACAGCAGTCTTGCCTCTGGTGACCGTATTGTGCGTTTGAACACCACCCCTGTCCCATGGGCTCCCCACTCACCCATCACTCCCCATAAAAGAGACTGAGCACTGAGAGGGTCCTGCATTGTCGAAGACGCTGCCTTTCCAATGAGATGTTAAACCCAGGACTTGACTGCGCGTTCCGCTGGCTCAGGTGGACATTGAAGATCCCATTTGCTCTTTGGCACCCTGCCCAACATTTCTCCCCACAGTTCAAAGTCAGTCACCTCGCTGTTGCTTGTGGGGTATTTCTGTGCGCACGTCTGTTACATTTTATGACACAATAACTGCACTTCACAAGGTAATTCACTGCCTGCATGAAGGGTTGGGACCTTTGAAAGCTGCGATATGTATTGTGTAAATGCAAGTCTTTCTTCAAGATTCAAAGTGACAACTGGGGACTTTGTTGAATTTAACTTTGTTAAAGACCTTGGTTAAGAAGTTTAAATGTACCTCTATCAATCTTTTTCCTGATTCAAAGGCACTTGATGTTACAGTGGAAAAGAAGCTTCACTCATGTGTCTGTCCTGGGAGTGTTTGATGGGGACAATGTAGAGGGAGCTTTACTCTGTATCTAACCCCGTGCTGTACCTGTCCTGGGAGTGTTGGATGGGGACAATGTAGAGGGAGCTTTACTCTGTATCTAACCCCATGCTGTATGTGATCTGGAAGCGGTTCTGACACTAGATGCCAAGAGCTGAAAGAAAAACACTTCATCCCCCAGCAGTGACACCATTTCCCTCTTGGGCACAAAATACACCAACAGTGAGGGTAACCCAAAGTCGTACCTATCAGGATACAGTACAATCTCTTTGTAGGCGACTGATCTTTCATTGAGAAAATTAGCAACGGCTGTCTTCAGCTCAGACAGAGCTTCCTGAGACCGTACTTTCTGTATGCAGAGACACCAGGAACCTGCAAGAACAATAAATAAACATAAATCAAGTACTAGAACCTCTCGTTTTTGATTCCCTCAAAGGTAATGGTTTCTTCCTATCGACTCCAATTAAATGCTTCACCGTTTTAAACATCACGATTGGATCTGTGGTTCTCAAACGGGGTCAGCAAACTGGGACCCCAAAATAATTGAGCTTATCCTGAGGCGGGCCTGGTGTGAGCCGGGAGGTGCATCACCACAGACTGGGCGTTGGTTGTCTCACCTGGGAGGAGACAGCGCATGGAGGGGAACTGAGATCGTGCTTCAAACATGAAGGTTTGAGAATCACTGTGAATAGGCCAGCATTCAACCTTCTAATCTCAAGGTAGCACACAGCTAAGTTTATGCAACCTGTCCTCATAATTTAACCCTTGACACTGTTGCTTTAGTGGACACTGGCATTGGGTGCAGGGATGTATGGAGTGCAACAGAAGGGCAAGCTGGACAACGCAAGAGATGAGAAAATTTAATCCCCAATTAGGCCCCTGCTGGTATGCCATTTGGCCAGATTCTATCCAAGATAATTTTGTTCATCGTTGGTTGGCAAAACAAACAAGAGACAACATGAGAAAACTACCCCCCCCCCACAATACGGTGAGTTACTGTGATCTGGTTCTGATCACCAAACTGATCCCTGGGATGGAGGGATTGTCCTATGAGGAAAGATTCAATAGACTGGGTCTTTATTCTCTAGAGTTTAGAAGAATGAGAGGTGGTCTCATTCAAATGTACAACATTCTTACAGTACTCGACAGGGTAGATGCAGGAAGGGTGGTTTCCCTGGCTGGGGGTGTTTAGAACCAGGAGACATAGCCTCAGACTAAGGGGCAGGCCATTTAGAACCGAGATGAGGAGAAATGTCTTCAGAGGGTAATGAATCTTTGGAATTCTCTGCCCCAGAGGGCTGTGGAGGCTCAGTTGTCGAGTACGTTCAAGACAGCGATCGATTGATTTCTACATATTAAAAACATCAAGGGGTAGGGGGAGAGTGCAATAAAATGGTGTTGAAGTAGAAGGTCAGCCCTGATCTCACTGAATGGCACAGCAGGCTTGAAGGCCGAATGGCCTACTCCCGCTCCTATTTTTTATGTTCTTATGGAATGTGCTGCCTGAACGGGTGGTGTAAGCAGATTTAATTATTATTTTTTGAAAGGGAATCGGGTAAATACTTGAAGGGGAACATTTCACAGAGCTAAGGGGAAAGAATGGGGGTGGGTGGAGGTAGTGGGACGAACTGGGTAGCCCTTTCCAGGGCATGATAGGCACGAGGGGCCGAATAGCCTCCTTCTGTGCAGCAGGATCCTGGTGCCTGGCAGGCAAGGGGAAGGGAGAAAATATTTCTCTAACCGTTTTCTTTGACATACTTATCTCCTGCTTTTTCTTCTTCTTCTTTGGACGTGCAGTGTCCTTCTCTGCTCTTATCGTACTTAGAACAACTTTTGAGAAAGAAAATAAGAGTTTAATGACGGATGGCGGACTGGGCAACCACAGAGAGCACAAAAGTGCACTGGAAGAGTCTGGGACACCTGCATCTGCCAGCCTCCTTGCTAACGGAACAGGCTGCGGGGTCAAAGGACCGAGAACAAATACAACTTCCAATATATTTTTGAAAAAAAATGTTTAATCCCACTTACTTTTTTCCTTACTTTTTTTCTTTTTCAGCACAGAGGCAACTTTCTCCCCCTCCTCTACTCGCTTCTCGCTTAAGATAACTTCTGAGGGAGAAACAATGTTTAGTGACAATGGGACCGGGCAATCAGATTGCAAGCCTTTTTTTTATACCAGTTCATTGCCTGTGGTATTTTAGGGGAGATGGTGGCCTGGCAGTAATGGACTCGTAATCCAGAGGCCCAGGCTAACGCTTTGGGATCAAGGGTTCAAATCCCACCACAGCAGCTGTTGGAATTTAAATTCATTCAATAGAATCTGGAATTGAAAGCCAGTAACAGTAATTATGAAATTATCATTAATGGTCATGAAAACCCATCTCGGTTCACTAATGTCCTTTAGGGAAGGAAATCTGCCGTCTTTACCCGGTCTGACCTATTTCTGACTCTAAACCCACAGCAAATATGGTTGACTCTTCACCATCTTCTGAAGTGACCTGAGCAAGCCACTCAGTTCAAGGGCAATTAGAGATGGGCAACATATGCTGGCCTTGCCGGTGATGCCTTCACCCCATGAATGAATTTAAAAAAAAGCACAGACAGAACCTCATATTATGATAAATGAGATCCAATTTCATTTCCACACTAATTATTTTCCCTTCCCTTTCCCAACAATATCGGCTCTCGCTTGGGTAGTGTTGCCCCAGTTCCAACTATCCTTCAGGGCCTCACCGAAATGCCCATTTGTTATGTGTGGGTCTGGAGAATGGCTATCAACAGGTCATTCGGGCATGGAGGCCATCGCAGTTGTTTATAATTACACTGCCATGAATCAAGAAGGGAGAATACTTGCCACTCCAAATTTTGCATTTATATGAAAACCAAATCGATACACGCTATCAAAAACCATCAGCAGGGAGTCCAAGTCCACAAATGTTACTTCCTGTTGTCAGAACACTTGATCACTCTTCCCTGCCAGAAATCACCGTTTTAAATTGTCATCTTCCATTCAATTTTGTTATGTCACAATGTAGTTGCATGTTTTGGTGACTAGGTGGCTTTGTGAAGTGGGTTTTTAAAGCCTCTCTCTCTCTGGGTGCAAGAGGGACATTAAGAAACAAAGCTCGTTGGCAACATGGGCCCAAGTGGCTACTCAATTATCTCATCATCTATATCTCACCTCCGTTTACTCACTATTGCTCCATACCTAAAGCCTTTCTTTCCATTACTGGTCATTTTTAAAAACTTGTTTGCGCAACGTGGGCAACATCGGAAAGGCAGTATTTTCTATATGTGCACCAATGGTGAACCACAGACCATGGGACATGTATAGGGAGTTCCCGTTTTAAGTGTCCCCTTTTAAAGTAGTTTCGTTTAAAAAGGGCTTAATTTTTTACAGATGGGTTCTAATTAAAGTGCAGTGTGGCCCCCCACCCCCTGCACATGTCATCACATGACCAGGCCCAGTGATTCTGAGAGTAGAGTCTGGTTTGTAATTGTGCTGGTGCCATTTTGCCCTTACTGTATATTTGAGGAACATGAATTTTTGCTGACTTTTCAGGTGCTCCGTGCCCTCAACTAAACTTCATTTTTAAACTGTTTTTTTTGCTGTACTAGTTGAGGAACTCTGTGGACTTTGTTTTTTGAAAGAATTCTCCGCTGTACAGTGCAGGTACTGTACGATAAACTTTGTTTTTCAAATTTCTCTGCTGCCTGTACTATATGTACCTGAGGAGCTGCTGTGGACTCCTGTTTATAAAATAATTCTTTGCTATACAGGGGTGCTGCTCTGTACTGTCCTGTACCTGTGTTTAAATTTATAGTATTTGTTATATTCAGTGAATTATTTTATTTTGCAGGATATTTTAATTAGGAACGCACAGCGCAGCACATGTATCGTTCAATTTTTACATTGATTTTTCAGGGTAACAACTGTCCTCAGAAACCTAATTCTGGCTTTAACATTGATTCCTATGGCAAACTATGCTTCACTTAACGGGGTTTCACTTAAAAGTGGCGATTTTCAGGAACACAGCCACCTCTTTAAGTGAGGACTCCCTGTAGGAGACTGGGTTCCATTGAGGAACTGCTTTCCTGAAGGAGGTACATTAGTGAAAAAGTAGGATTTTAACAATAATTCGGAAAATTGATGTCAATTTCACTACCTGCCATGGTTGGATTAGAACTCGAGATCTCTGTATTGCTCGTCCAATCTCTTAAATACAAGAACAGAAATGGCAGAGTAGAAGTTAAGGGGAGGCGGTGGCAGACTTGTATTCCAGAGAGCCAGGGTAATGCTCTTGGGGCCTGGGCTTGAATCCCAATATGGCAGATGGTGAAATTTGAATTCAATAAAAATCTGGAATTAAAAGTCTGATGATGACCATGAAACCCTTGACAACTGTTGTAAAAACCCATCCGGTTCACTAATATCCTTTAGGGAAGGAAATCTGCCGTCCTTACCGGGTACAGCTTACATGTGACTCCAGACCCACACAGCAATGTGGCTGACTCTTAAAATGCCCTCTGAAAAAGGGCCATTAGGGATGGGCAATAAATGCTGGCTTAGCCTGTGACGGCCACATCCCATGAACAAATTTTTAAAAAAGTATAAAGCGTGTCAACTGATTATGAGCAGTCACACAGACAATTAACTGGTATATTAACACGGAAAGATTTGTATTTATGCAGTGCTTTTCATGAACACAGGACTTCCCAAAGCAATTTATAGCCATGAAGCGTAGTCACTGCTGCAATGTGGGAAACATTGCAGCCAAGCTGCCCACAGCAAGCTCCCACAAACAGTGATGTGTTAAATCAGCAAATAATGTTTCTCTGATGTGGCTTAAGGGATAACTATTGGACCAAAACACTGGTGCAAACTCCCCTACTCTTCTTTGAAGTAGCATCATGGAATCTTTACGACCCCATGGGAAGGCAGACAGGGTCTTGGTTTAACGTGTCACCCAAAAGATAGCACCTCTGAGCAGCACTCCCCTCAGTGCTGCACTTGAGGTGCCAGCCTTGATCTCTGTGCTCCAATCCTGGAGTGGAAGTTGAACCCATGCCCTTCTGCTTCAACGGCAAGAGTGCTGTCCACTGAGCGGCAGCTGACACTCAATTACAGCACGTCGCCAGTGTCTCTCTCCACTTGTTCTACACTGTCATTTCAGCTTTCCTGTCCTTCCTCTGTCCCTGCCTCATTCTGCCTCTCTCTCCTACTGTTATGCGTTTCAGCCCCCTCAGCTTGTCGGGTGTGTGGTGAGTGGTAGCAGGTTGGGAGATGGACTTGTCAGGTCTGCGCCAGGGAAGGGAAAAGGGCCAAAAGATTAACATCAGTCCTAAAAAAAAAATCAGGTCGGTAAGCATTATCTTGGAGGCAAACTGGGAGCTGAGCAAGCTGAGAAATAAGTATATCCCTGTGAAATGTGGCTGCTAGGCATGACATAAGCGTAACACGACACTTCTTGGAAATATAGGATATGCAGATTACTCACAAGCCCTAATACTGCCAATAATACCATCCCATTTAGATACAACCAGCTAATTGTGTCATTCTGTAATCAATGTCCCTTAGGGCCAGGCAGAGTGTTGCACTGGCACGAGTCTGGGATCTGTGTGTCTGCCAGGCTCCCTGCCCAAAGGAGCAATGGTTGTCACTGATAAAGCTGAGGCGAATACAATTTCAAGTGTTAAAAAAACATTTCTTACCCTTCTCCTGATTTTTTTTCTTCTTCTTCTTCTGAAGTAGAGGGGCAGTTTCCCCTTCTCTTTTCTCACTTAAAGTATCTTTTCAGGAAGAAAGAAAAGGTTTAATGACAGTAGTCTGCGAACAATGTCGAGGCCCCACATTTTTACAAGTGAGATCTGGTCGACTTTCTTTCTGCTAATTCTCCCCTTTCACCTCCCGAAGGTACAAAGTTGGCCAGGGCCTCAAAAAAAGTGTGCGAGATCCTGGGCTTTGCAAACAAACAGGGACACGGAGTACAAAATCTTTATACATCACTGGCTCGCTCTCAGCTAGAGCACTGTGTCCTAATTCTGGGCACAACACTTTATAAAGGATGTCAAGAGGATGCAGAGGAGATAGTGATGTTGGATAATATTGGCCAGGATGCTGCACAGAGGTTCTTTTACGCAGTGAGTGATAATGGCCTGGAAGTCATTATCAGGGTTGTGGGAGCACAGCGATTAATGATTTCAAAAGGAAAATGGATGGGCACTCAAGGGAAATAAATTTGCAGGGCTACTGGGATACAGCAAGAGTGGGTACGGGGGAGGAGGAGAGATGGGAATGACTGGACTGCTCTGCAGAGAGGCAGCATGGACTCAGTAAACCGAATGGACTCCTTCTATGCTGTAATGATTTTATGACTTTATAACTCTCCTGCTCAAATTTTGAATAATGGCTATGGAATTTTTTTGTATCCATCTAAGACGCAGGTGAAGCCTCAGCTTAACACTTCATCTAACAGACGGCAGCTGTGACATCGCAGCTCTCCCTCAGCGTTGCACTGAAGTGCCGGTCTGGATTAGATGCTCAAGTCTCAGGAGGTGGGGGGCTTGAACACATGATCCTGACTCAGAGATGTGAATGTTACCAAGAGCCACGGAAGTCCTCCAGGCTCGTGAAAACATTTATCCCTCAACGATATCTAAGCAGACGATCTTGCCATTTATCACATTACTGTCTGTGGGAGCATAAATATGGCTGCCGGGTTCACTGCATTACACCAATGACTACACTTCAAAATCACTTCATTCACTGTAAGGCCATGTCCTGGGGTTGTGAAAGGCGCTATAGAAATGCAAGCAATACACAAATTGTAACAGCTGGATGTCACATAAGTAGCATTTAGGGGGTAATACAATGGCATAGTGGGAATGTCATTGCTCCAGAGCCTAATACCCTGGTAACATGGGTTCCAGTCTCACTACGGCAGCTAGTGGAATCTAAATTCAATAAATACAAAGCTAGTCTCAGTAATGGTGTCCATGGCAACTATCATCGATTGTTGTAAAAATCCATCTGATTCACTTTGGGGAAGGAGATCTGCTGTCCTTACCTAGCCTGGCCTATATGTAGCCCCAGACCCACAGCAATGTGGTTAACTCCGGACTGCCCTCTGAAATGGCCTAGCGAGCCACTCAGTTCAAAGAAATTAGGGATGTACAACAAATGCTGGACTTGCCAGTGATGCCCACATCCCATTAAAGAATAAATAAAAAAACGCAATATGTCCAGCTGATAACCATTATGCGCATGCGCAGGAATGACATGCACACATCAGTCTACCCAGCACACTGCCAGCACATTGTGCTTTTTAACTTAGTTATCGCAATATGCTCTTAGTTTGTGGATCTCACACATCACTTAAGGCAGAATTTGTCCCTCGGCAGGTGGGCGGGAGGGGTCGTGAAGCCGCCCACGATCAGGGCCGGACCGCGATTTCACACCGGCAGGTCAAATACAGCCCCTGCCCAACATGAAACACATGTGGCAGCTGGCGGGGGGGGGGGGGGGGGGGGGGGGGGGGGGAGAGAGAGAGAGAGAGAGAGAGAGAGAGAGAGAGAGAGAGAGAGAGAGAGAGAGGTTGGGTGGAGGAGGAGGGCAAGTGCGCATACGTGGGTACTTGCTAGAAAAGCTCCCTGAGGCACTGAGCTGCCTTCGGGAGATGAACAGATTTGAAAATGAAAAATAAAGCACTGTATATGTTAAATAACATGTCCCCTCACGTGACTCTGTCACACGAGCAGGGATATGTAAAAATTTTCACAATAATTTCTAAATTATTAAAAAAGACGGATCGAAACCACATCCCTCCCATGGATGAGTTTTCGCAAAAATTGCAAAAGCCGCCTGGTCTTTTCGCCTGTCTGCCAACCGTTAGGCCTTAATGGGCCTTTGAATTGTCGGCGGGCACACTGCCAACTCCCATGCTGGAAGCTTGCCCGGCATCATTGTGCATCATTTTACGCTCGTTCGGGTCAGGCACATGCCCGCCCGACGAGCGATAAATTCTGCCCTTAGTGACCAGGTTGCTCGAAATATGTAGCTCGCAAGATAGCCACTTTATTTTGATGCATGCAATCGAATTTTTGAAACTTAATAACCTGGGTTCATGTCGCTCATTGCCCCCTATAAAGATGGCATGTGCCCTGCTGCACATTGCCCTCTATAAACACGCCGTTGGCAGATAAACTGTGCACACACAGCGTTGTCAGCAAACGCAGCCTTGAAAAAAAAAAGACACTTCCCAAGATGACAGGAAATGCATGCTATACACTAGAGTATTTGAATGAAACATGAATATTGCCAATATACTCGCACAGCCTGTGAATTTAAAAAAAAACTCTTTCAGGGATGCTGCCGTCGCTGGCAAGGCCAACACTAATTGCCCATCCCTAATTGCCCTTGAACCATCCACATCATCTCAGAGGGCATTAACCACATTTGCTGTGGGTCTGGGGTCACACGTGGGCCAGACCAGGTAAGGACGGCAGATTTCCTTCCCCAAAGGGGTATTAGTGAACCATTGTTAATCCATGGTAATTTCACGGTCACAGACTAGTTTTCAATTCCCGATTTTATTAATAGAATTTAAATTCCACCAGCTGCCATGGTGGGTTTTGAACCCACGTCCCCAGAGCTTTAGCCTGGGCCTCCGGATTACTAGTCCAGTGACAATACCCATATGCCACCATCTCCCCAATTAAGCCAACCTTCACTGGGTGACCCTGGTGGTCAGGAGTAGAGTTGAACAGGCAGGGTCTAGGACCCAAGTGCCTGCCAGCCTCCTTGTCCACTGAGCAGATATGGGGTTAAGAGACTGAGGAGAAAGCAAAATTTATTTTTATTTACTTAAGTTTTTCTGCAATTTTCTTCTTTACCCCAGGCAGCTTGTCCTTCCACTCATCCTCTTTGCTTTCCTCACTTAAAACCACTTTTTGAGGAAGAAACAATGAGTTCTGTGACAATTTTGCTAGACAAGGAATACTCTAGGTCCACTACCCCATCACACTTGTGCCTACAGCCTCTCCCGCTCTTCTAGCCCAGCGTCTACTAGAGGCCCTGGTTTGTTCCTGCCCCACTCTCCACCCTTGGCGTCGGCTTGGCCAGGGAAGACAGCATACTGCTTGAAGAGGATAAGAAAAAGGTGATCTCAACTTGTAAGAAGATTTATTCACTTACGTTTTTCCTGTTTTCGTTTCTGCTGCTGCTGAAGCAAGAGTGTAATAAATTCCTTCTCTTCCTCCTCACTTTTCTCATTTGAAGCAGCTTTTAAGAAACAAAGAGCTTTGTTATATTACCGGGCACATCAGTGAATGGGATCCAGTTTAATCCCTGTTCGCTAGTCTCCCCTTTCGTGAC
Source organism: Carcharodon carcharias (assembly GCF_017639515.1). Taxonomy (NCBI): domain Eukaryota; kingdom Metazoa; phylum Chordata; class Chondrichthyes; order Lamniformes; family Lamnidae; genus Carcharodon; species Carcharodon carcharias. Next base: position 12,742,031 of record NC_054499.1, on the reverse strand, counting down.
ATTGACTCTCATTGGCGTTTGGTTCTGCCTTTGTCAACCACCCTCCGGGGAGTGACTCTTTGTGTGTGGTTCCCTGACGGAGAAGAATCAAGGAGGATGTTCAGCCACAAAGGGCACCATGTCAGTGGTGTGTGTTCAAGATGAACTGAAACACATTAGTTGCATTGGCACAAATCGCAAAAGGCAACTTCTCTCTATTATAAAAGTACAGACAATAACTTTTTAGCTTAGTTTATTGTCACAAGTATAAATTTCTGCACCATGCTTATGTAAAAACATTCACCAGAAAGAACAGACATAGGAACATGAGACAATAACAAAAATAACTGGAAAAACTCAGCAGGTCTGACAGCACCTGCGTAGAGGAATACAGCTGACGTTTCGAATCCGTACGACTCTTCATCAGAACTAAAGAAATATAGAAACGTGGTGAAATCTAAGCTGGTTGAGGGGGGTAGGACATTTGTCCTTTTGTCTATGACATCTCTGGCAATCTCTTCTTTGCCTCCACCTATCACTGGCCCTCTATCCAGCTCCACCTGTCCCACCCCCCGCTCAACCAGCTTATATTTCACCACATTTATATATTTCTTTAGTTCTAATGAAGAGTCATACGGACTCGAAATGTCAGCTGTATTCTTCTCCGCAGATGCTGTCAGACCTGCTGAGTTGTTCCAGCTATTTTTGTTTTTGTTTCAGATTTCCAGCATCCGCAGCATTTTGCTTTTATCTTAGTGTTTAATTGACTGCCACTTCTCTTCCAGGAATGCCTCCCTTGAAGAAGTACTGTTCTCTCCTGGTGTTTAACGAGGTGTTTACGTGGATTTCAACTGAAGTTCCATCCCTCACGTTTCGAACCCACCCAGGATTACAGCTATCTCCGGGACATACAACGCTCCTCGGACTGCTGTTCTCATCGCATCCTGAGATCCACACTCAGTGCCTTGCGCTGCCATATGAACACACTAACCTCTCCCTCCAGCAGCATCGACTCACCCTATCTCTAAGCTGTCCTTGCCCCCAGTTTCATTTTATTCTTCGTCTCTTCTGATGCCTCAACAAGAAACTTTGTCTCTTTCTTTCAGGTGCAAACGAACGCAAGCTCCAACAACTCATCGACACCAATGGCCATCCAGGACTCTCCAGCCCTGCCCATCCCTCTGTCCCTGTCCCGTCTTCCAATCCCAGCCCCAGCCATGTATTCACTATACCCTCTGACTTTCCCCTCTCTGATGCTGAACGTTCAGTGCTCAGGAAAGGACTCAGTTTCATACCCGTACGCCCTAACCTCAATGAATTTCGTGCTCAGCACGATGCTGAACTCATCTTCCGCCGCCTTCGTCTCTGTTCTCACTTCTTTGGGCACGAGTCCTCTCCCGGTTCAACGGATCCTTTTACCCGCCTCCATTATTCTCGCTCCACCTGGACCCCTCCCTCTGGATTCTTACCTTCTTTTGATCTTTTCATTGAGAACTGTCAGCGTGACATCAGTGGTCTCAATTTCTCTGCTCCTCTCACCCACTCTAACCTGTCTTTTTCTGAACTTGCCGAAGTCCGTTTTCTCAGGTCCAACTCTGACTTTGTCATCAAACCTGCTGACAAGAGTGGTGCTGCTGTTGTCTGGTGCACTGACCTCTACCTCGCAGAGGCTGAGCATCAACTTGCAGACACTTCCTCCTACTTTCCCCTGGACCATGACCCACTGAACATCAAGCCATTGTTTCCAGGATTGTCACTGACCTCATCTCCTCTGGAGATCTTCCCTCCACAGCTTCCAACCTCAGTCTCCCAACCCAGACTGCCCACTTCTACCTCCTACCCAAAATCCACAAACAGGACTGTCCAGGCAGACTGATCATGTCAGCCTGTTCCTGCCACACGGAACTCATTTCTTGCTACCTTGACTCCATTCTCTCTCCCTTGTCAAGTCTCTCCCCACCTATATCCGCGATTCCTCTCATCCTCTCACGCCCTACATCATATCAACAATTTCCAGTTCCCTGGCCCCAACCACCTCCTCTTCACCATGGACGTCCAAACCCTCTACACCTCCATCCCCTACCCGGATGATCTGAGGGCTCTCTGCTTCTCCCTGGAACAGAGGCCCCAACAATCCCCATCTGCCACTACTCTCCTCCCTCTGGCTGAACTTATTCTCTCATTGAACAATTTCTCCTTAAACTCGTCTCACTTCCTCCAAATAAAAGGTGTGGCTATGCATACCCGCATGGGCCCCAGTTATGCCTGTCTCTTTACGGGGTATGTGGAACATTCCTTGTTCCAGACCTACTCAGGCCCCCTCCCACAACTCTTTCTCTAGTACATCGATGACTGCTTTGGTGCTGCTTCATGCTATCATCTGGATCTGGAAAAATTTATTAATTTTGCATCCAATTTTCACATGGTCCATCACTGACACTTCCCTTCCCTTCCTTGATCTCTCAGTCACAATTTTTGGTGATGGACTATCCACCAATATCCATTACAAGCCTACCGACTCCCACAGCTATCTCAACTACTGCTCCTCACACCCCACTTCCTTTAAGGACTCCATCCGATTCTCTCAGTTCCTTCGCCTCCATTGTATCTGTTCTGATGATGCCACTTTCCAAAACAGTTCCTCTGACATGTCCTCCTTCTTTCTTAACCAAGGATTTCCACCCACAGTGGTTGACAGGGCCCTCAACCATGTCTGGCCCATCTTCCATGCATCCACCTTCACACCTTCCTCTCCCTCCCAGAACCATGATAGGGTCCACCTTGTCCTCACTTATCACCCCAAAAGCCTCCGCGTTCAAAGGATCATCCTCCGCTATTTCCGCCAACTCCAGCATGATGCCACTACCAAACACATCTTCCCTTCACCGCCCCCCCCCGGTGGTTTCCTGCAGGGGGTCGTTCCCTCCGGGACACCCTGGTCCACTGATCCATCACCCCCTACACCTCAACCCCCTCCCACGGCACCTTCCCATGCAACCGCAGAAGGTGCAACACCTGCCTCTTTACTTCCCCCCTCCTCACCATCCAAGGGTCCAAACACTCCTTTCAAGTGAAGCAGCAATTCACTTGCACTTCCCTCAATTTAGTCTACTGCATTTGCTGCTCCCAATGTGGTCTCCTCTACATTGTCGAGATCAAACGCAGACTGGGGGACCACTTTGCGGAACACGTTTGGACTGTCCGCAAGCATGACCCAGACCTCCCTGTCGCTTGCCATTTCAACATTCCACCCTCATCCCATGCCCACGTCTGTCCTTGGCCTGCTGCAATGTTCCAGTGAAGCTCAACACAAACTGGAGGAACAGCACCTCATCTTCCGACTAGGCACTTCGCAGCCTTCCGGACTTCATATTGAGTTCAACAATTTCAGATCATGAACTCTCTCCTCCAACCCCACCCCCTTTCCAATCCTCCTTTTTCCAGTGATTTATAATTTCTTTTACGCAATATTTTTTTCTTTTCCCTATTTGAAAATTTATTTTGATCTATTGTTTCATCTCCACCTTTTAGCCCATTTCGATCCCTTACCCCACCCCACCCGCACTAGGGTCATCTGCCACTAGCTTGCTTCCCTTAATATCCCCATTGCACATCCTTTAGATAATATCACCACAATCAACAGCCCATTATCCTTTTGTCTATGACATCTTTGGCAGTCTCTTCTTGGCTTCAACCTATCACTGGCCCCCTACTGAGCTCTCCTGTCCCACCTACTTCTACCAATTGATATTTCATCTCATTAAAAGATATCTTAGTTCTGATGAAGGGTCATACGGGCTCCAAATGACAACTGAGAAATAAGTATATCCCTGTGAAATGTGGCTGCTAGGCATGACATAAGCGAAACGTGACACTTCTTGGAAATACAGGATATGCAGACTATTCGCAAGCCCTAATACTGCCAATAATACCATCCCATTTAGATACAACCAGCTAATTGTGTCACTCTGTAATCAATGTCCCTTAGGGCCAGGCAGAGTGTTGCACTGGCAAGAGTCTGGGATCTGTGTGTCTGCCAGGCTCCCTGCCCAAAGGAGCAATGGTCATCACTGATAAGGCTGAGGCGAACACAATTTCAAGTGTTAAAAAAACATTTCTTACCCTTCTCCTGATGTTTTTTCTTCTTCTTCTTCTGAAGTAGAGGGGCAGTTTCCCCTTCTCTTTTCTCACTTAAAGTATCTTTTCAGGAAGAAAGAAAAGGTTTAATGACAGTAGTCTGCAAACAATGTCGAGGCCCCACATTTTTACAAGTGAGATCGGGTCGACATTCTGCTAATTCTCCCCTTTCACCTCCCGAAGGTACAAAGTTGGCCAGGGCCTCAAAAAAAAAGCGTGCGAGATCCTGGGCTTTGCAAACAAACAGGGACACGGAGTACAAAATCTTTATACATCACTGGCTCGCTCTCAGCTAGAGCACTGTGTCCTAATTCTGGGCACAACACTTTATAAAGGATGTCAAAAGGCTACAGAGGAGATAATGACGTCAGATAATATTGCCCAGGACGCTGCATAGAGGTTCTTTTACGCAGCGAGTGATAATGGCCTTGAAATCATTATCAGGGTTGTGGGAGCACAGCGATTAATGATTTCAAAAGGAAAATGGATAGGCACTCAAGGGAAATAAATGTGCAGGGCTAATGGGATACAGCAAGGGGGAGTAGGAGAGATGGGACCGACTGGACTGCTCTACAGAGAGGCAGCATGGACACAATAGTCCGAATGGACTCCTTCTATGCTGTAATGATTTTATGATTTATAACTCTCCTGCTCTCATTTTGAATAATGGCTATGGAACTTTTTTTGTATCCATCTAAGATGCAGGAGGAGCCTCAGCTTAACACTTCATCTAAAAGATGGCAGCTGTGACATCGCAGCTCTCCCTCTGCGTTGCACTGAAGTGCCGGTCTGGATTAGATGCTCAAGTCTCAGGAGGTGGGGGGCTTGAACACATGATCCTCTGACTCAGAGGTGTGAGTGTTACCAAGAGCCACGGAAGTCCTCCAGACTCGCGAAAACATTTATTCCTCAACAATATCTAAGCAGACGATCTTGCCATTTATCACATTACTGTCTGTGGGAGCTGCTGTGCACAAATATGGCTGCATTACGCCAATGACTACACTTCAAAATCACTTCATTCACTGTAAGGTCATGTCCTGGGGTTGTGAAGGGCACTATAGAAGTGTAAGCAATATACAAATTGTAACAGCTGGATGTCACAGAAATAGCATTTAGCAGGGAATACAGTGGCACAGTGGGAATGTCATTGCTCCAGAGCCTCATGCCCTGGTAACATGGGTTCCAGTCTCACCTTGGTAACTGGTGGAATCTAATTCAATAAATACAAAGCTAGTCTCAGTAACGGTGATCATGGCAACTATCATTGATTGTTGTAAAAACCCATCTGGTTCACTTTGGGGAAGGAGATCTGCTGTCCTTACCCAGCCTGGCCTATATGTAGCCCCAGACCCACAGCGATGTGGTTAACTCCGGACTGCCCTCTGAAATGGCCTGGCAAGCCACTCAGTTCAAGGGAAATTAGGGATGTACAACAAATGCTGGCCTTGCCAGTGATGCCCACATCCCATTAAAGAATAAAAAAAACACACTGTCCCCTGCCAACGCAATATGGCCGGCAGATAACCATCTGCGCCTGCGCAGGAATGACATGCACACATCAGTCTACCCAGCACACCGCCAACTCATTGTACTTTCTAAGTTGGTTATTCCAATATGCTCTTAGTTTGTGGATCTCACACATCACTTAAGGCAGAACTTTGCCCTCATCAGGTGGGCGGGAGCGGTCGTGAAGTCGACCACGATGGGGGCGGGATCGCGATTTCACACAGGCAGGTCAAATACTGCCCCCACTCTGCATGAAACTTGTGCGGCAGCTGGCAGGAGGGGTTTGGGTGGAGGAGGAGGGCAAGTGCGCATACGTGGGTACATGCTAGAAAAGCTCCCTGAGGCACTGAGCTGCCTTAGGGAGATGAACAGTTTTGAAAATGAAAAATAAAGCATTGTAACATGTTAAAAAACATGTCCCCTCACATGACACCGTCACACGAGCAGGGATAGGTAAAAATTTTCATACTAATTTCTAAATTTTTTTTTAAAAAAAGACAGATCGAAACCTCATCCCGCCCATGGATGAGTTTTCGCAAAAATTACAAAAGCCGCCTGGTCTTTTCGCCTGTCCGCCAACCGTTAGGCCTTAACGGGCCTTTTAACTGTCGGCAGGCGCACTGCCAACTTCTACGCTGGACGCTTGCCCAGCGTCATTGTGCATCATTTTACGCTCGTTCGGGTCAGGCACATGCCCGCTCGACGAGCGATAAATTCTGCCCTTAGTGACCAGGTTGCTCGGAATATGTAGCTCGCAAGATAGCCACTTTATTTTGATGCATGCAATAGAGTTTTTGAAACTTAATAAACTGGGTTCATGTCGCTCATTGCCCCCTATAAAGATGGCAAGTGCCCTGCTGCACATTGCCCTCTATAAACACGCAGTTGGCAGATAAACTGTGCACACACAGCGTTGTCAGCAAACGCAGCCTTGAATAAAAAGACACTTCCCAAGACGACAGGAAGTGCATGCTATACACTAGACTATTTGTATGAAATATGAATATTGCCAATATACTCGCACAGACAGTGAATTTTAAAAAAACTCTTTCAGGGATGCTATCGTCGCTGGCAAGGCCAACACTTGTTGCCTATCCCTAATTGCCCTTGAACCGAATGGTGTGCCACCCACATCATTTCAGAGGGCATTAACCACATTTGCTGTGGGTCTGGGGTCACATGTGGGCCAGACCAGGTAAGGACGGCAGATTTCCTTCCCCAAAGGGGTATTAGTGAACCATTGTTAATCCATGGTAGTTTCATGGCGACCATCACACACTAGTTTTCAATTCCAGATTTTATTAATAGAATTTAAATTCCACCAGCTGCCATGGTGGGATTTGAACTAACGTCCCCAGAGCATTAGCCTGGGCCTCTGGATTACTAGTCCAGTGACATTACCCCTATGCCACCATCTCCCCAATTAAGCCAACCTTCACTGGGTGACCCTAGTGGACAGGAGTAGATCTGAAGCGCCAGGGTCTGGGACCCCAAGTGCCTACCAGCCTCCTTGTCCATTGAGCAGATATGGAGTTCAGAGACTGAGGAGAAAGCAAAATTTATTTTTATTTACTTACGTTTTTCTGCAATTTTCTTCTTTACCCCAGGCAGCTTGTCCTTCCACTCATCCTCTTTGCTTTTCTCACTTAGAACCACTTTTTGAGGAAGAAACAATGAGTTTTGTGACAATTTTGCTAGACAAGGAATACTCTAGGCTCACTACCCCGTTAGTGCCTACAGCCTCTCCTGTTCTTCCAGCCCAGTGGCTACTAGAGGCCCTGGTTTGTTCCTTCCCCACTCTCCACCCTTAAAGATCTTGCTGGAAATGTCGCCTATCTGGCTTCTTCAGTTCCCCCAGTGATTGTCTTCTCATTACTGTCCACTACTCCTTCAAATTTGCCAAGAGCTTAGGCTTTTTGTGTCCTTTGGGTCAATTAAAAGCAGGTACTGGTAACCCAGAGCAGCAAAACCAATTAAGTGGCACATCCGGGAACACACTCGATGGGCTGAATGGCCCCCTTCTGTACTGTACCACAGCAGTTCAGCCCCAGCTGGAGTACTGTGCAATTCTGGGCACCATACTTTAGGAACGGCGTGCAGCCTTCGAAGCAGATGCAGAGGAGGTTTACGAGAATGCTTCTACGAATGAAGGATTAGTTACATGGGTGGACCAAAGTTGGGTTTGTGCTTCTTAGAGCAGAGAAGGCCAGGATGAAATTTCATAGAATGGTATTTAAGTAAATAAAGAAAAACTGTTCCCATTGGCTGAAAGGTTGATGACCAGAGAATACAGATGTGGTGATTGTTGCTTTAAGGCCAGCCTTACGGAGTAAGTCACGTGGTCAGATCAGCCAATCAGCACCAAGCACGGGGAAGTTTCTAACGAGCAGCGTTTTCCTTGTCTGGAGAGTGTATTGGAGCCTTGCTAGAGGCCTGCAGCTAATCCAGCAGCTCTATAAATAGAGTTTGTTGTTCAACTCAAGCAGCCTCTCGGTAGTACATCTCTATAGCAGATTTAAATTGATTAGCAAACGAGCCAGGGAGGAAAAGCTTTTGCAATGAGTGGTTAGGATTTGAAATGCAGTACAAAAACAGAATTACCTGGAAAAACTCAGCAGGTCTGGCAGCATCGGCGGAGAAGAAAAGAGTTGACGTTTCGAGTCCTCATGAACCTTCTGTCGAAGGGTCATGAGGACTCGAAACGTCAACTCTTCTTCTCCGCCGATGCTGCCAGACCTGCTGAGTTTTTCCAGGTAATTCTGTTTTTGTTTTGGATTTCCAGCATCCGCAGTTTTTTTGTTTTTATCTTTGAAATGCAGTACCTGACTGGGCAGTGGAAATAACCTCAATAGTGGCCTTCAAAAGGGAATTGGGTCAACACTTGAAGGAGGAAAAATACAGGCATGTGGGGAAAGGGCAGGAGGGGAACAGGATTAACTGGGTGGCCCCTTGAAAGAGGCTGCACTGATTCGATGGGTTGAATGGCCTCCTTCTGTGCTGTAGGGGTCTATGATTCCAATTCCTCTAACAAGAGATGTCTCCCTCATGGTATTGACTGAGTTTGGGGTCTGCTTGGCCAGGGAAAACAGCATTCTGCTTGAAGAGGATAAGAAAAAGGTGATCTCAACTTGTAAGAAGATTTATTCACTTACGTTTTTCCTGTTTTCGTTTATGCTGCTGCTGAAGCGAGAGTGTAAAAAATTCCTTCTCTTCCTCCTCACTTTTCTCATTTGAAGCAGCTTTTAAGAAACAAAGAGCTTTGTTACATTACCGGGCACGTCAGTGAATGGGATCCAGTTTAATCCCTGTTCGTTAGTCTCCCCTTTCGTGACAATGACTCTCATTGGCGTTTGGTTCTGCCTTTGTCAACCACCCTCCGGGAAGTGACTCTTGTGTGTGGTTCCCTGACGGAGAAGAATCAAGGAGGATGTTCAACCACAAAGGGCACCATGTCAGTGGTGTGTGTTCAAGATGAACTGAAACACATTAGTTGCATTGGCACAAATTGCAAAAGCCAACTTCTCCCCAGTACAAATAACGCATTTTTAAAGAAGTACAGACAATAACTTTTGAGCTTAGTTTATTTTCACAAGTATAAATTTCTGCACCATGCTTATGTAAAAGCATTCACCAGAAAGAAAGGACATAGGAACATGAGACAAAAACAAAAATAGCTGGAAAAACTCAAGCAGGTCTGACAGCATCTGCGGAGAGGAACACAGTTAACGTTTCGAGTCCGTATGACTCTTCATCAGAACTAAAGAAATATAGAAATGTGGTGAAATCTAAGCTGGTTGAGGGGGCTGGGACATTTGTCCTTTTTGTCTATGACATCTCTGGCAATCTCTACTTTGCCTCCACCAGCACTGTCCCTCTATCCAGCTCTACCTGTCCCACCCCCTTCAACCAGCTTATATTTCACCACATTTCTACATTTCTTTAGTTCTAATGAAGAGTCATACAGACTCGAAACGTTAACTGTGTTCCTCTCCACAGATGCTGTCAGACCTGCTTTGTTTTTCCAGCTATTTTTGTTTTGTTTCAGATTTCCAGCATCTGCAGCATTTTGCTTTTATCTTAGTGCTTAATTGACTGCCACTTCTCTTCCTGGAATGACTCCCTTGAAGAAGTACTGTTCTCTCCTGGTGTTTGGCGAGGTGTTTACTAAAACTTGCTTTTCAAAGCCATTTTTCCTTCCTCAGTGACTGTCTCCGTCTCCGACCTACCCCACATGGATTCCAACTGAAGTTCCATCCCTCACGTTTCGAATCCACCCAGGATTACAGGTATCTCTGGAACATACAACGCTCCTCGGACTGCTATTCTCATCGCATCCTGAGATCCACACTCAGTGCCATGCGCAGCCCTATGAACACACTGACCTCTCCCTCCAGCAGCACCGACTCACCCTATCTCTAAGCTGTCCTTGCCACCAGTTTCATTTTATTCTTTGTCTCATCCGACGCCTCAACAAGAAACTTTGTCTCTTTCTTTCAGGTGCAAAGGAACGCAAGCTCCAACAACTCATCGACACCAACGCCCACCCAGGACCCTCCAGCCCTGCCCGTCCCTCTGTCTCTGTCCCTGTCCCATCTTCCAATCCCAGCCCCAGCCGTATATTCACCATAATCTCTGACCTTCCCCTCTCTGATGCTGAACGTTCAGCAAAGGACTCAGTTTCATAAGCGTAAGCCCTCACCTCAATGAATTTCAGGCTCGTCACGATGCTGAACTCTTCTTCCACCGCCTTCACCTCTGTGCTCACTTCCTTGGGCAGGAGTCCTCTCCCGGTTCAACGGATCCTTTTACCCGCCTCCATTATTCTCCCTTCACCTGGACCCCTCCCTCTGGACTTTTACCTGCTCTTGATCATTTCATTGAGAACTGTCGGCGTGACATCAGTTGTCTCAATTTCTCTGCTCCTCTCACCCACTCTAACCTGTCTTCTTCTGAACTTGCCGCACTCCGTTCTCTCAGGTCCAACTCTGACTTTGTCATCAAACCTGCTGACAAGGGTGGTGCTGCTGTTGTCTGGCGCACTGACCTCTACCTCGCAGAGGCTGAGCGTCAACTCGCAGACACTTCCTCCTACCTCTCCCTGGACCATGATCCCACCACTGAACATCAAGTCATCATTTCCAGGATTGTCACTGACCTCATCTTCTCTAGAGATCTTCCCTCCACAGCTTCCAATCTCAGTCTCCCACCCCAGACAGCCCGCTTCTACCTCCTACCCAAAATCCAAAAACAGGACACTCCCGGCAGACCGATCATGTCAGCCTGTTTCTGCCACACGGAACTCATTTCTTGATATCTTGACGCCATTCTCTCTCCCCTCGTCCAGTCTCTCCCCACCTACATCTGCGATTCCTCTCACATCCTACATGTCAACAATTTCCAATTCCCTGGCCCCAACCGCCTCCTCTTCACCATGGATGTCTAATCCCTCTACAACTCCATCCCCCACCGGGATAGTCCGAGGGCTCTCTGCTTCTCCCTCGAACAGAGGCCCCAACAATCCCCATCTGCCACTACTCTCCTCCCTCTGGCTGAACTTGTTCTCTCACTGGACAATTTCTCCTTAAACTCGTCTCACTTCCTCCAAATAAAAAGTGTGGGCCCCAGTTATGTCTGTCTCTTTATGGGGTATGTGGAACATTCCTTGTTCCAGTCCTACTCAGGCCACCTCCCACAACTCTTTCCTCTAGTACATCGATGACTGCTTCGGTGCCGCTTCATGCTATCGTCTGGATCTGGAAAAATTTATTAATTTTGCTTCCAATTTCCACGTAGCCCATCATTGACACTTCTCTTTCCTTCCTTGACCTCTCAGTCTCAATTTTTGGTGATAGACTGTCCACCAATATCCATTACAAGCCTACCAGCTCCCACAGCTATCTCAACTACTGCTCCTCACACCCTGCTTCCTCTAAGGACTACAGCCCATTCTCTCAGTTCCTTCACCTCCATTGTATCTGTTCTGAAGATGCCACTTTCCAAAACAGTTCCTCTGACATGTCCTCCATCTTCCTTAGCAAGGTTTTCCATCCACAGTGGTTGTCAGGGCCCTCAGCTATGTCTGACCCATCTTCCGTGCATCTGCCTTCACACCTTCCTCTCCCTCACAGAACCATGATAGGGTCCCCCTTGTCCTCACTTATCACCCCACCAGCCTCCGCGTTCAAAGGATCATTCTCCGCCATTTCCGCCAACTCCAGCATGATGCCACTACCAAACACATCTTCCCTTCACCACCACCCCCCCACCCCCCAGACTTCATATTGAGTTCAACAATTTCAGATCATGAACTCTCTCCTCCATCCCCACCCCCTCTCCAATCCTCCTTTTTTCAATGATTTATAATTTTTTTTTAACGCAATTTTTTTTCTTTTCCCTATTTTAAAAGTTATTTCGATCTGTTGCTTCATCTCCACCTTTTAGACCATTTCGATCCCTTCCCCCCACCCCACCCACACTAGGGTCATCTGCCACTCGCTTGCTTCCCTTAATGTCCCCATTGCACATCCTTTAGATAATATCACCACAATCAACAGCCCATTGTCCTTTTGTCTATGACATCTTTGGCAGTCTCTTCTTGGCCTCCACCTATCACTGGCCCCCTATCGAGCTCTCCTGTCCCACCCACTTCTACCAGTTTATATTTCATCTCATTTCTACATGTCTTAGTTCTGACGAATGGTCATACGGACTCGAAACGTCAACTGAGAAATAAGTATATCCCTGTGAAATGTGGCTGCTAGGTGTGACATAAGCGTAACGTGATACTTCTTGGAAATACAGGATATGCAGACTATTCGCAAGCCCTAATACTGCCAATAATACCATCCCATTTAGATACAACCAGCTAATTGTGTCACCCTGTAATCAATGTCCCTTAGGGCCAGGCAGAGTGTTGCACTGGCACGAATCTGGGATGTGTCTGCCTGCCAGGCTCCCTGCCCAAAGGAGCAATGGTCATCACTGATAAGGCTGAGGCGAACACAATTTCAAGTGTTAAAAAAAAAGTTTCTTACCCTTCTCCTGATTTTTTTTCTTCTTCTTCTTCTGAAGTAGAGGAACACTTTCCCCTTCTCTTTTCTCATTTAAAGTAGCTTTTCAGGAAGAAAGAAAAGGTTTAATGACAGTGGTCTGCGGAAAATGTCGAGGCCCCACATTTTTACAAGTGAGATTGGGTCGACTTTCTCTCTGCTAATTCTCCCCTTTCACCTCCCGAAGGTACAAAGTTGGCCAGGGCCTCAAAAAAAAAGCGTGCGAGATCCTGGGCTTTGCAAACAAACAGGGACACGGAGTACAAAATCTTTATACATCATTGGCTCGCTCTCAGCTAGAGCACTGTGTCCTAATTCTGGGCACAACACTTTATAAAGGATGTCAAGAGGGTGCAGATGAGATAGTGACGTTGGATAATATTGGCCAGGACATTACAAAGAGGTTCTTTTACGCAGCGAGTGATAATGGCCTTGAAGTCATTATCAAGGTTGTGAGAGCAAAGCGATTTAATGATTTTAAAAGGAAAATGGATAGGTAATAAAGGGAAATAAATTTGCAGGGCTACTGGGATGCAGCAAGAGTGGGTATGGGGAAGGAGGAGAGATGGGACTGACTAGACTGCTCTGCAGAGAAGCAGCATGGACTCAATAGACCGAATGGACTCCTTCTATGCTGTAATGATTTTATGGCTTTATAACTCTCTTGCTCTCATTTTGAATAATGGCTATGGAATTTTTTTGTATCCATCTAAGACGCAGGTGGAGCCTCAGCTTAACACTTCATCTAACAGACGGCAGCTGTGACATCGCAGCTCTCCCTTAGCGTTGCACTGAAGTGCCGGTCTGGATTAGATGCTCAAGTCTCAGGAGGTGGGGGGCTTGAACACATGATCCTCTGACTCAGAGGTGTGAATGTTACCAAGAGCCACGAAAGTCTTCCAGGCTTGGGAAAACATTTATCCCTCAACGATATCTAAACAGGCGATCTTGCCATTTATCACATTACTGTCTGTGGGAGCTGCTGTGCACAAATATGGCTGCCGGGTTCACTGCATTACGCCAGTGACGACACTTCAAAATCACTTCATTCACTGTAAGGCCATGTCCTGGGGTTGTGAACGGCGCTATAGAAATGCAAGCAATACACAAATTGTAACAGCTGGATGTCACAGAAATAGCATTTAGGGGGGAATACAGTGGCATATTGGGAATGTCATTACTACAGAGCCTAATGTCCTGGTAACATGGTTCAAGTCTCACCACGGCAGCTGGTGGAATCTAAATTCAATAAATATAAAGCTAGTCTCAGTAATGGTGACCATGGCAACTATCATCGATTGTTGTAAAAATCCATCTGGTTCACTCTGGGGAAGGAGATCTGCTGTTCTTACCCAGCCTGGCCTATATGTAGCCCCAGACCCACAGTGATGTGGTTAACTCCGGACTGCCCTCTGAAATGGCCTGACAAGCCACTCAGTTCAAGGGAAATTAGGGATGTACAACAAATGCTGGCCTTGCCAGTGATGCCCACATCCCATTAAAGAATAAAAAAAACATACTGTCCTCTGCCAACGCATTATGGCCGGCTGATAACCATCTGCGCCTGCACAGGAATGACATGCACACATCAGTCTACCCAGCACACCGCCAACTCATTGTACTTTCTAACTTGGTTATTCCAATATGCTCTTAGTTTGTGGATCTCACACATCACCTAAGGCAGAACTTTGCCCTCATCAGGCGTGTGGGATCAGTCTGCGATCAGGGCCGGACCGCGATTTCACGCCGGCAGACCAAATACAGACCCCGCCCAGCGTGAAACGCGTGTGGCAGCTGGCGGGTGGGGGTGAGGGGTTTGGGTGGAGGAGGAGGGCAAGTGCGCATACGTGGGTACTTGCTGGAAAAGCTCCCTGAGGCACTGAGCTGCCTTCGGGAGATGAACAGATTTGAAAATGAAAAATAAAGCATTGTAATATGTTAAAAAAACATGTCCCCTTACGTGACTCCATCACACGAGCAGGGATATGTAAAAATTTTTGCATATTAATTTCTATATGATTTTTAAAAGAAAAACAATGACGGACCGAAACCTCATCCGGCCCATCGATCGGTTTACGCAAAAATTGCAAAAAGTCTTTTCGCCTGTCCGCCAACCGTTAGGCCTTAATGGGCCTTTTAATTGTCGGCTGGCACACTGCCAACTCCCACGCTGGACGCTTGCCCGGCGTCACTGTGCATCATTTTACCTTCATTCGGGTCGGGCATATGCCCGCTCGACGAGCGATAAATTCTGCCCTTAGTGACCAGGTTGCTAGGAATATGTAGCTCACAAGATAGCCACTTTATTTTGATGCATGCAATCGAGTTTTTGAAACTTAATAAACTGGGTTCATGTCGCTCATTGCCCCCTATAAAGATGGCATGTGCCCTGCTGCACATTGCCCTCTATAAAAACACGCCGTTGGCAGATAAACTGTGCATGCACAGCGCTGTCAGCAAATGCAGCCTTGAAAAAAAAAGACACTTCCTAGGACAACAGGAAGTGCATGCTATACACGGGACTATTTGTATGAAATATGAATACTGCCAATATACTCGCACAGCCAGTGAATTAAAAAAAAACTCTTTCAGGGATGCTGCCGTCGCTGGCAAGGCCAACACTTGTTGCTCATCCCTAATTGCCCTTGAACCGAGTGGTTTGCCACCCACATCATTTCAGAGGGCATCAACCACATTTGCTGTGGGTCTGGGGTCACATGTGGGCCAGACCAGGTAAGAACGGCAGATTTCCTTCCCTAAAGGGGTATTAGTGAACCATTGTTAGTCCAAAAAAAAATTTAACAGGCTTATATTTCACCCCTCTCTTGGATTCACCTAGTTCTGTTGAAGGGTCATGAGGACTTGAAACGTCAACTCTTTTCTTCTCCGCCGATGCTGCCAAACCTGCTGAGTTTTTCCAGGTAATTCTGTTTTTGCATTGTTAATCCATGGTAGTTTCACAGTCATAGAGTAGTTTTCAATTCCCGATTTTATTAAAAGAATTTAAATTCCACCAGCTGCCATGGTGGGATTTGAACCCACATCTTCAGAGCATTAGCCTGGGCCTCTGGATTACACCTGCATCACCATCTCCCCAATTAAGCCAACCTCACTGGGTGACCCTGGTGGTCAGGAGAAGAGTTGAACAGGCAGGGTCTGAGACCCAAGTGCCTGCCAGCCTCCTTGCCCATTGAGCAGATATGGGGTTCAGAGACTGAGGAGAAAGCAAAATTTATTTTTATTTACTTACGTTTTTCTGCAATTTTCTTCTTTACCCCAGGCAGCTTGTCCTTCCACTCATCCTCTTCGCTTTTTTCACTTAAAATCACTTTTTGAGGAGGAAACAATGAGTTTTGTGACAATTTCGATAGACAAGGAATACTCTAGGCTCACTACCCCGTTACATTTGTGGCTACAGCCTCTCCCGCTCTTCCAGCCCAGCGTCTACTAGAGGCCTTGGTTTGTTCCTGCCCCACTCTCCACCTTTAAAAGATCTTGCTGGAAATGTCGCCCATCTGGTCTCTTCATTTCCCCCAGTGATTGTCTTCTCGTTACTGTCCACTACTCCTTCAAATTTGCCAAGAGCTTACCCTTTTTGTGTCCTTTGGATCAATTAAAAGCAGGTACTGGTAACCCAGAGCAGCAAAACCAATGAAGTGGCACAGACTTGATGGGCTGAATGGCCTCCTTCTGAACCGTACCACAGCAGTTCAGCCCCAGCTGGAGTACTCTGCCATTCTGGGCACCACACTTTAGGACGGGCGTGAAGCCTTCGGAGCAGATGCAGAGGAGGTTTATGAGAATGCTTCCATGAATGAAGGATTAGTTACATGGGTGGACCAAAGTTGGGTTTGTGCTTCTTAGAGCAGAGAAGGCCAGGGGGACATTGAATAGAATGGTATTTAAGTAAATAAAGAAAAACTGTTCCCAATGGCTGAAAGGTTGATGACCAGAGAACACAGATGTGGTGATTGTTGCTTTAAGGCCAGCCTTACGGAGTAAGGGTCACGTGGTCAGAACAGCCAATTGGCACCAAGCACGGGGAAGTTTATAATGGGCAGAGTTTTCCTTGTCTAGAGAGTGTATTGGAGCCTTGCTAGAGGCCTGCAGCTAATCCAGCAGCTCTGTAAATAGAGTTTGTTGTTCAACTCAAGCAGCCTCTCGGTAGAACATCTCTACAGCAGACTTAAGTTGATTAGCAAACGAGCCAGGGAGGAAAAGCTTTTGCAATGAGCGGTTAGGATTTGAAATGCAGTACCTGACTGGGCAGTGGAAATAACCTCAATAGTGGCCTTCAAAAGGGAATTGGGTCAACACTTGAAGGAGGAAAAATACAGGCATGTGGGGAAAGGGCAGGAGGGGAACAGGATTAACTGGGTGGTCCTTTGAAAGAGGCTGCACTGATTCGATGGGTTGAATGGCCTCCTTCTGTGCTGTTGGGGTCTATGATTCCAATTCCTCTAACAGGAGATGTCTCCCTCATGGTACTGACCGAGTTTGGGGTCTGCTTGGCCAGGGAAGACAGCATTCTGCTTGAAGAGGATAAGAAAAAGGTGATCTCAACTTGTAAGAAGATTTATTCACTTACGTTTTTCCTGTTTTCGTTTCTGCTGCTGCTTAAGCGAGGGTGTAATAAATTCCTTCTCTTCCTCCTCACTTTTCTCATTTGAAGCAGCTTTTAAGAAACAAAGAGCTTTGTTACATTACCGGGCACATCAGCGAATGGGATCCAGTTTAATCCCTGTTCGCTAGTCTCCCCTTTCGTGACAATGACTCTCATTGGCGTTTGGTTCTGCCTTAGTCCATCACCCTCCGGGGAGTGACTCTTTGTGTGTGGTTCCCTGACGGAGAGGAATCAAGGAGGATGTTCAACCACAAAGGGCACCATATCAATAGTGTGTGTTTCAGATTAACTGAAACACATTAGTTGCATTGGCACAAATCGCAAAGGGCAACTTCTCTCCAGTACAAGTAATGCATTTTTTAAAAAGTACAGACAATAACTTTTTAGCTTAATTTATTGTCTCAAGTATAAATTTCTGCACCATGCTTATGTAAAAACATTCACCAGAAAGAACAGACATAGGAACATGAGACTTAGCAGCAGGAGTAGGCCATTTGGCCCTTCGAACCTGCTCTGTCATTCAATAAGATCATAGCTGACCTGGTTGAGGTCTCAATTCTACTTTCGTGCCTGTACCTCCCCACCATAATCCTCAACTCCCTTGTCCATCAAAAATCTAAGCTCAGCCTTGAGTAAATTCAATGGCCCATCCTCCACTGCATTCCAGGGAACAGCATTCCACAGACCTACGACCGCCTGAGAGAAAAAAAATTCTCATCTCCACCTTAAAAAGGAGACCCCTTATTTTTAAACTGCACTCCCCTGGTTCTAGTAGAAAACATCTTCCTGGTATCCACCCTCTCAAATCCCATCAGGATTTTATATGTTTCAAAGCAAAACATTCTGAAGTGTTTCACAGGAGCATTACATTTGACACTGAGCCTCATGAGGGGATATTACGACAGGCAGGGTAGTTTTTAAATTGCGGCTTAAAAAGGAGAGATGCAGTGGTCTTAGGGAAGGACTTCCAGAGCTTAGGGTCTCAGCAGTTGAAGGCACAGCCACCAGTCACAGTGATTAAAATTAGGGTTGTACCACAGGCCAGAATAAGCGAAGTGCAGAGATTGCGGGGGTGTTATAGAGCTGGAGGTCGTCAGTTATTCCCAAAGGCAAGCCCTTTCAATTGTTCTGTGCATCCATTTAACAAGACAAACTTGTGGCCTTTAAGGAACAGACTTGCTAAAAGAATAGTATACTATGTGTCACATGGTAAAGTGTTCCTGTTCTCATGAACCAGCCTGTCCTGCGGCTTACCCTGAACAAGACCATGGACCCAAAGTAACATGGTGGAGTTAACAGTTTATTCAGGCAGTCCAAGTTGCTGTGGCAACATGCACTTTTACAAAATGTAGTCATCTGGGGCTATGGATAATGACGGTAGAGCCTCCAACTTGCTTTCCATCACAAGGCTGACTGAGAATCTCTCCCAGTCTGACTGTTGCAGGTTGATGTTAACCCTTTTGGCTGCGTTATGGATACACTTTCTGTGCCATCAAGTCCTGTGTGGGACTCATAACTACAGCTTCTGGGTCAGAGACAGGAATGCTACCACTACTCCACAGAAACTCAACGTAACATACACCAGTAGCACTCCCCATGCTGAGTCAGAGGATACGTGCATCATCTCCCGCTTGCTTTTACTGTATTCATGTCACAAGTCTATGGATGTGCCCCTGCTCTCTTGTCTCCTCTCTTCGTGGTTTTTTTTTGTGTGTTTTCCTGCTTCTCTCTCTCTCTATCTCCACTTACATTTTTGTTTCACTTCTATTTTGCTTCTCTCTGCCTTTACTTTTCAGTCTCGGTTCTGCTCTCTCCTCTTTTGGGTCTATAAGTCTCTATGCTAATGTGTCAAACATGGTTCAGTGCATTGGCTCTCTCACCTCTGATTTAATGGGCTATGTGGAGGTGGGTGGTTCAAGTCCCATTTTGGAGACACAAGCACAAATATCTCTCGGCTGACACTCCCAGTAGCAAGTACTGAGGGAGTGCTGCACTCTCGAAAACGCTATCTTTCAGATGAGATGTTAAATCAAGGTCCCTCTCAGGTAGGTGTGGAAGGTCCTTCAGCTACTACTTTGAAGAAAAGCAGGGGAATTCTCCCTGGTATCCTGGCCAATATTTATCCCCCCTCATTCAACATCACATAAAAGAGATTATCTTGTCATTATCTCATGGCTGCATATGGGAGCCAGATGTGCACAAACTACCTGCTGCATTTCCTAAACTGCAACAGTGACCATACTTCAAATTGGATTGGGCAGTGTTTTGGGATGTCCTGAGGCTGTGAAAGGCGCTATAAAAATGCAAGTATTTATTTTTTTTCTCGAATACATATGAGGTGGTTACAGATCTATTGGGAGAGGGATTCAGTCAGATCTGCAGGCTGGAGGTATTCAGGCGGATCTGCAGGCTGGAATCAGGTGGAGGAAAAGGATCGAGCAAAAGAGTCAGTGCCTGGCCAAAAAATGAGTCAAATGTCATATTTTCTCTTAAATTGGAAGCTGAGAACACAGAAAATGCACTTAAATTATGAAACACAAAGGCTAGATGATATAAGTAGTGTGACATTACGCTTCCTGGATGTATAGTGAGTATGTGAAATATATTCACATTTAGAGTTGGAAAGAGAGACTTCAGAAACTTGCTCTTACAGAGCCACTAATGGTTGGAGTCTTCAACAACATCATGACAGTTGACATAGTAAAAATGAATAGAAAACATGGATGGAAAAGTATAACCGAGAATAGGAAGTGAGATTTGAGGGCAGAAAATGCATGCTTTGCAAAAGATTTTAAACAACGGATTATATCTTTTTTCTGCCTTCCCATAAACATGCAGAGGAGATTTACCAGAATGGTTCCAGTGATCAAGGATTTTAGTCACAAGGTTAGGTCGGAGAAGCTGGGGCTGTTCTCTTTGGAGCAAGAGAGATTCGGGGAAATTTGATAGAGGTGGACAAGATTATGTTTGGCTACCTCTATTTAACCTAAGAAAAGTTGTTCCCATTTGCTATTCACACAAGGGCTAGTGGGACACAGATTTGAGGCTTTGGGCAAGGGAGACAGGAGTGAGGTGAGGTGTAGCAAGTGGTTAATGATCTAGAACTCACTGCCTATAAGGGTGATGGAAGCAGAGACGATGAATGATTTCAAAAGGAAATCTTTTGGGCCCTTGAGGGGAATGAACTTGCAGGGCTACAGAATAAGGCGGGGAGACGGGTTGTTTCACAGAGAACCAGCATGGACTCAATGGGCCGTATGGTCTCCTCCTGTGCCATAATGACCATGACTCTATGTGTGTGAGTCAATTAGGTAGTGGTATGATACCATCGTAATTATGCTACTCAGCTAATTATTCAAAGTCATGGACTAATCATAAGATAACATAGGACTGAGGAGAGGAGGCAGCCCATTCGGCCCTTCAAGCCTGCTCTGCCATTTGATGAGATCGTGGCTCATCTGGTTGTGCTCTCAGTCCCAATTTCCTGTCTCTACCCCCTCCACCCACCAGTAACCCTTGACTACCTTGTCCATCAAAAATCTCTATCTCCGTGTGGAATAAATTCAATGACCCAGCCTCCACTGCTTTCTGAGGAAGAGAGTTGCACAGATTAACATCCCTCGAGAGAAAAAGCATTCTCATCTGTCTTAAAAGGGACACCCCTTATTCTTAAACGATGTCCCCTAGTTCTAGTTTCATAACATGAGTTCAAATCAAACCATTTGAATGTAGTTCATGAAAAAAAACTTTAACATTTGAAACAAAGAAAAACTCGTACCAATAAAAGCAACCAAGGAGCAGAGGCCCCCAACTGGTTCAATGATGTCCTAAAGGGAAGGAAACCTGAAGCCCTTACCCAGTCTGGTACTCTGTGTGAAACAAGTCCCATG
Organism: Carcharodon carcharias; assembly: GCF_017639515.1. Lineage (NCBI taxonomy): Eukaryota > Metazoa > Chordata > Chondrichthyes > Lamniformes > Lamnidae > Carcharodon > Carcharodon carcharias. Next base: position 12,720,843 of record NC_054499.1, on the reverse strand, counting down.
TTAATTTGATGGACACTTAAGTGTCCTCTGAAGTGGCCTAGCAAGATGCTTAGTTCTATCATCAGCATCACACGGCAGCTAAGGTTGGCCTTGAAAGTGACACTTAAAATAGCAAACCATTCACTATTCTGTCCGGAATGCCTGTCAACCACCCGTGCAGTACTGAAGAAACTGAAACTGTGAAAATTATAACTGAAAGTAGCACGGACCTTCAATATTGCTGTAAAGAGAGACATGTTATCAAAGCTTTTCATCTTGCGCTCATTAGGACAAATGCAAGAAAGCCAAATTTCAAACGATCACACCAATTTATATGGGTAATTACGGGTAAGCTTGGAGAGCCTACAGTTCCCATTGGCAGCTCTGTGCCAATGCCTCCACCTCTTGCCAACCAACCAGCACCTATTTCTCCTGTAGTATGAATTGTTGTGATTGTTTGAAATTTAGCATTCTTGTGTTTGTCCATGAGGACAAGATGAAAAGCTTCGACAACATGTCTTTTCTTTCAGCAATATAACTGAAAGGGTTTATTTACATACCCATTTCCTGGCTCCTTTTCTTTTTCTTCTGAAGTGGGGCTGCTTCCTCCTCCTCCTCCTCAGTTTTCTCAGCTTTTGAGGCATAAATATACAATGAGTGACACCAGGATAGTAAGTGAAATCCAAGCGAGACCCAACTTTGTCCTCTTCAGCCATCCACACCCATGTGTTTTGCTAGCAACAGGGAGGTCACTGGTAAGTCATCAGGAGCCAAAACCCTCGCTGACTCACTAGCCCAGGAGCATCAAAGTCAATTGTAGTGCTCCCAAAACCACCCTGGGAACTCAACACAAACTGGGAAATGAATCTGGTGTAGGGCACAGGAATATTTTTGGCTTCTTTAAGTGCTATGGATTTTGATTCTCGGGCTATTGGCAAACTCAGCCTAAGTGAGCCACCAACAATAGACTTCTCATCGCCGAGACAGACAATGAGACGAGGTCCCCTCTACCTAAAACTGTCTATAAAGGAGAACAACTGCACAACTGGGAGGAAAGGGGACATGAAAGAGGAAGAATTTATTTGGTAGACAATCCTGGCCCCCCCCAGAATAACAGTCCAGTAAATCTATGTTCTGAACAGTGTTTCCAGTTCTGAGTATTCCTTATCGCTGCTTTTTGGCAATCAAATAAGTCATTTAGTAATAGTCGTTTGGTAGTACAGAACTTAAGTATTGCTTAAAAAAGATATTTTTTGTCAAAGCTTTTCGTTTTGCACTCATCAGGACAATTCGCAAGAAAATGCTGATGTCAGGGGAAACAACATGTTTATACTGTATTAGAAGAGTGCTGATTGGTTGTAGCACTCTCTTCTCATACAGTATAAATATGTTGTTTCTCACGACATTGGCATTTTCTTGTGAATTGTCCTGATGAGTGCAAGACGAAAAGCTTCGACAAAAAAAATCTCCTCTTCTATTTAGTTAGCTTAATATGGTTGCCATCTCCGTTCAAGGTTAGAACCAGTAATCGGATTACTCCCCTAAACATGAGGACCAATCAATAGCAATAATCCTACACAGTTACCTTCTGATCTCTATGTGTTAGTGCTGCAGTGGGAAGTCACTCCACCCCAAGGCAACTGGTTTCTCACTCGACACTGTCAGTGCGGATTCACCGATCAACCCAAATCATTTGGGATTTTCTTCATGGCTCTCGCAACATTTTTGGCTTTTTTTCCCCCAATTCTGCTATTGTGAAACTAGGCAAAAGGGGTGTCCAGGAGTCACCCATCCGCTCTCACCGGTTGCAATGACATAAATGAGGCTGGAAAGTTGAGTGAGCAGAAGACACTATTATATTGTCCAATATGGTCCTCACTCAACTTTCCAGCATGAGAGTCACTATATACTGATAAGGTGGGAATTGCGGTTACCTGTCTCCCCATTAAAAGTGTAGCGCCTCCGGCACAGGCACGATGGGCCGAGTGGCCTCCTTGTATGTTGTACGATTCTATGGTCCTACTCTAATGAGCCAGCTTGACACAGGTAGCTATCCTCCTGGACTGCATGGGTCAGATCCGTTTACAACCAGTGGTCATTTTCTGAGCTGGAACTAGCGTGCACTGTCCCTTGCTCTCCGGTGAGTAATGAATTAGACAGAAGAGGGCAAGAAAAATACAGATTCATTTACAGGTTCAGTAAAGGAATAAATAATATATACTTACTTTGCTCCTGTACTTTCTTCTTTTTCTTCTTCAGCAGAGACATAGGCTCCTTCTTTTTTCTCTTAGTTAAAACGGCTTTTGGGGAACAAAAATAAAGAGCTGAGTAACAATGAGAACACTCAGGAAAAGACTAGGCCAGACTTTCAGAATCACAAAATGGTTATCAGACGGAAGTATGCCATTCGGCCCATCGTGTCTGTGCCAGCTCGCTGCAATGGCAACTCAGCTAGCCCCGCTTCCCATGCCTTTCCCCGGTAGCCCTGCAAGTTTTATAGATTCATACAGTGCCTCTCACAAACTCGGGGACGCTGCAAAACAGTTTTCAGCCAATGACGCACTTTTGAAGAATTCTAACGTCAGAAACCTGGCAGCCAATGTGCGCACTGCAAGATCCCACAAACAGCAACACGATGAGCTGTTTTGAGATATTAGTTCAGAGATAAATATTGGCCCCCAGGACAGCTCTGCTCTTTCTCCCGCCAAGTAATGCCATTGAGTCCCTTACGTCCAAGAGGGGACAGACAGGGCCTCGGTTTAAGGTCCCATCCGAAGGATGGCACCCCCGCAGCGCAGCGCTCCCATCAGTACCGCGGCAGGGAGCGTCAGCCTGGATTTTGTGCTCAAGTTCCTCGAGTGGGACTCGAACGCACAGCCTTGTGACTCGGCCGAGTGTGTTACCCACTGGGCCACAGCTTACAGAACCCCAAAACAAGAGCAGCAGCTGCTCAGGTTCCCTGCTCACCAAATTCCTACAGGTACTCGACGGCGCCACCATCTTACCGTGGCTCCCTAAGAATGCTTTCAAAGATGCCAAACGCGGCTACGTACTTGTTTTCTGCACATTTTTCTTCTTGGCTGGGGGCGAAATCGTGGCCCCCAAGTCGGATTCCTTGAGCTTTCGTTTCCTCCCCCTGACAACTTTTAAAACAAATCATTGTATTTATTAAAAAAATATATTATAATTTCACCCGCGATACACTGCACTCTATCGAACGTTATGCAAGCCTTTAACTTACTTGCCACAGGTTTCTGAATCTGCGGTGGTCTGCGCAACCTCAGCGCACGGCCCAGTAACTGCTCCCCGTTGTACTTCAGCGCCCGGCTTACATCCTTTCCAGAGAGAAAGGTTACTTGGCCACGTTTTCTGTGGGGTGTGGGGAAAAGAGAAAAAAAAACACAACATAAGATAGGAAGAAGAGGAATTTACTGTGCAACAAGGGTCAAACCACCACCTCCCCCCCAGCCAAACGAGAATACGAAAATCCACACAAAAAATTTAAATGTACATAATGCATTGCTATTTGTCACCCCTGCTCTGACCTGCTGGAATTTATTCCAAGGTTGCTAGCGCCCAAGACAGGAAGGGTCACTGAGCTATTTGACTGCACAAGGCATCAACTGAGCTATTCGACTGTAGAAGGCATCAAGCCCACTCTAGAGATCTGAGATGATGATCCAGGCTGACCGCTCTTCGCGGTGGCCAAGGAAGTCTTTTGGATGAGACATTAAACCATAGCCCTGTTAGCCTTCTCAAGTGGAGGTCAAAGACACTACACTTTGTTGTCATTGGGAGAAAAGAGTTCTCCCCCTGCCATGCCCTGGTCAAGATTGACCCTTCAACCTACATCTAAAACTGATGGTCTGATCATTTTCATTTGGGGGAGATTTGTGTGTGTTAATAATCACATTTTATATATTACAACAGTGACTATACTTGGAAGTGCTTCATTGGTTGTAAAGCACTTTGGGACATCCTGAGGTCTTGAAAGTGTTTTATAAAAGCAAAGCACTTTCTTCCTCACTGCCCAGTGCGGCTGATGCCAGCTATAACATCCTAAATCTCTACCTGTGCTGTGATCAACATTGCCCCAGGGCCTAAGTCAGACTTGCTCCTTTCACAGCTCTAGGCTTAAGATCTCTTTTGGCTGTGTCGTGTTCCTGTTGCCATTGTAATTTCCCCAAGTACAAGTCTAGATTTTTGAAATATAACTCAAATTGGCCTCTGCAAGGAGGACTGGGCACTTGACCAAAACGGGATGGCTGCATTTGCACAAAATTGTTGGCTTTTCTCTATTTATTCTTTCAGAGATTTGGGCGTCACTAGAAAGACAGAATTGGTTTTGCATCCTCGATTACCCTTGAACTGAGCGGCTAACTCGGCCACTTCAGAGGGCAGTTAAGAGTCAAATCATGTTGTTGTGGGTCTGGAGTCACATGTAGGCCAGACCAGGTAAGGATGGCAGATTTCCTTCCCTGGAGGATATTATTGAACCAGATGGGTTTTTACAACAATCGATGAGAGTTTCACGGAGGCTAGCTTTCAATTCCAGACATTTTATTAATTGAATTTAAATTTAACCAGCTGCTGTGGCGGTATTCGAACCCTCAACATTAGCCTGAGCCCCCGGATTACTAGTCCAGTGACATGACCACTATGCCACCATCTCCCCTTGCTTGAGGGGCTATCAGAATCTGCAACCAAGAAAAGTTCAACAGATATCACATGAGGAGAATTTATTATTTTGGGCACAAGTTATAGGCCGGTCAGTCTGACCTTGGTGGTGGGCAAATTATTAGTACCAATTCTGAGAGACAGGATAAACTGTTACCTAGAAAAGCACAGATTGATCAGGGTTGGTCAGCATGGTTTTTTTTAGGGGAAGGTCGTGTCTTACTAAGTTAATCAAATTCTTTGAGTAAGTAACAAGGAAAATTGATGAGGGTAGTGCAGTGGATGTTGTCTACATGGATTTTAGTAAGGCATTTGACAAGGTCCCAAATGGCAGACTGGTCAGAAATGTAAAAACCCATGGGAAATGTGGCGAGTTGGGTCCAAAATTGGCTCAGCAACAGGAAACAAAGGGTAACGGTTGATGGATGTTTTTGCGAATGGAGTTCCACAGGGAACAGTGTTGGGGCCCACTATTTGGGGGATATATTAATGATTTGGATTTAGGTGTGGGAGGCACGATTGGGAAGTTTGCAAACGACACAAAAATTGACCAGGTAGTTGATGGTGAAGAGGGTAGCTGTTGTCCCTAGAATGACATCAATGGTCTGGTTGAGTGGGTGGAAAAGTGGCAGATGGAATTCAATCCAAAGAAGTGTGAGGTAATGCATATGGGGAAGGCAAACAAAGCTAGGGAAATACACAATAAATGGGAGGATATTGAGAGGGTAGATAAATGCAGGGCCATGGGAGAGCATGTCCCTGAAGGTGACAGGACAGGTGGATAAGGTGGTGAAGAAAGCATATGGAATGCTTTCCTTTATTGGACGAGGTGTTGATTACAAGAGCAGGGTGGTAATGCTCAAACTGTATAAAACGTTGGTGAGATTGCAGCTGGAATTGTGTACACAGTTCTGGTCGCCACATTACAGGAAGGACATAATTGCTCTGGAGAGAGTACAGAGGAGATTTACAAGAATGGTGTCAAGGCTTAAAAATTGCAGCCATGGGAAAAGATTGGATAGGCTAGGGTTGTTTTCCTAAGAACAGAGGCAGCTGTGGGTGGCTTACTTGAGGTGTACAAGATTATGAGGAACCTAGTTAGAATAGACAGGAAAGACCTGTTTCCCCTAGCGGAGAGGTCAGTTACCAGGGGCACAGCTTTAACATAATTGGTAGGAGGATTAGAGGGGACATGAGGAAAAATTTTCTTCACCCAGAGGGTGGTGGGTGTTTGGAATTCACTGCCTGGTTTGGTAGTGAAGGCCGAAACCCTCAACTCTTTTAAAAGGTGCCTGTATCAGCACCTGAAGTTCTGTAGCCTGCAAAGCTACGGACCTGGTGCTGAAAGGTGGTAACAGAATGGGTGGCTAGCTTTTACAAAATTTTTTGTTTTCTTTTTGGCCATTTTTCTAAGGCTCTAAGTTAAGAGCCAAAAAGGGTCTCCATCACTCTCCCAATAATCTCATTATTGTCATGAAGAGATATTAATGTCTATAATATTATTGGAAATTATTTTTTAAAAATAGAGTTTTGCGGTGTCTGTGTCTTAATTGGACTAAAGCCATCTGGTCCAGAGACTTTGATGTATAGAAAGAAGTAGGTTTGAAACGCCAATTAGATGTCAAGGGGGCAATTTTCATTTTTAAATAAACTATTCAAAAGAATGGGTGAAATCTGTCACCTAGCGAGAAGGCGCCAAGCAATGTGTTTATTTTTTTAATAAAATTGGTGGAATCAAAGGATGTTATTGTTAGAAGAGGTAAAATTAAAATCCTAGTGATACAATGGAAAATTTACATTCAAAGCGAGAGATATGTATAAAGGAGGCTCTGGGTAAATAGAGGCATTTTAAGATCCAACAAGTGTGAGAAGCCTCAAGTTTCTGTCTGCAAGGTCTCAGGGCTGAAAGAAACTCATTTTGAATGCCACTGTCCAGGGTCTGATTTGCCAGGTGTCTGTTTAAATCTATGAGATTTACTGTTGCCTTACTGGGGGGTCTAAGAGAGTCAGATTAATGAGGGGATTTTTGTAGTTAATGCAATAGTAATTTTGTAGGCGTATGTTTGTGCTTACAATTTTCTTGTATTAAGAAATGTTTAATTTAGTTTTATAAAACCCTCTTGAGGCTCGTTGGTCTTATTACTGCTGAATTCAAAGCCTACATCTCGAAACATACAAATTGAAAAAAATGGGTTATGACAGTGGCTTCAAGTTTCCCCTCTGGGATTTGAATAACTCAGCCTTTACCACTGACTGAGTCATAACATTATTCTATGGGCATTACTTGGTACATTGACTCATAACCAGCTCTTGGTTACCATCATAGCAATCTAAGTGTTTACACATCAAAAAACTGCAGTTGATATGCAACTCTGTCATTGCCCTACAGATTATGACAGTGTACTGGGTAATGGCTATAATGTCCAAAGTCTCGTCTTTGTTTTCAAGTTCCTCTGCTGCCTTGACATGTCCCAATCCCTGTCACCTCCGGGATCTCTGCCTACCTCCAATTCTGGCCTCTTGAGCATCCCCGATCTTAGTCGCTCCACCATTGCAGCCGTGCCTTCAGCCACCCGGGCCCTAAGCTCTGGAATTGCCACCCAAAACCTCTCCGCCTCTCTCTCTCCTCCTTTAAGATGCTGCTTAAAGTCATTCTTTTTGACCAAGCACTTGGTCACCTGTCCTAATGTCACCTTCTGTGGCTCAGCGTCTCCTCTTGTTTGACAGTCACTTCTTGGGATGTTTGACTATCTTAAACAGACACACGAGCTAGCAGGCATTCTCCGAATAACAGTTACGTGCATCGCTGTACCTGGATTTCTTCATGCTGATGGATGTGACCGACAGCTTTCTCTCCATGAAGAAGCTGATGACAGCAATCTGCAGCTCGCCAAAATTCTTAGAAGAATCCAGGTTACTCACAATCAGCTGAAGCGCTGCTTGAGGGAATGAGGGGGGAAAAAAAGCACCATGCTCAGTTGGCACATTTGTTGCACAAGCCCCGAAGACTTCTTTTACTGTTTGTACCATACTTTCCATCTCACTCTGGCTTCTTGAGCATCCCTGACTTTAACCGCTCCATCACTGGCAGTCGCGCTGGCAATTACCTGGGCCTTAAGCTCTGGAATTCCCTCCCTAAACTTCTCCACCTCTCTTTCTCCTCCTTTAAGATGCTCCTTAAAACCCACCTTGCTGACCAGCTTTTGGTCACCTGACCTAACCTGACCTCAGTCCTTGTGACTGAGGTGTCACATTTTGTTTTATAGCACTCTTGTTAAGTGTGTTAGAATGTTTTGTTATGTTAAAGATGCTAAATAAGTATAAGTTGTTGTTCTTAGTACTTACACTTAAAGAATGCTACATGGTTGGAGAGGAAAATTGTGGACAGGAACCAAACAGTGGAAACAGTATGTGATAGACAAAGCTAAGCGATCCTATAGCCAACTGATCAGATCAAAGCTCTACAATCTTGCCACATCTGGTCATGCATGCTGGTGAACAATTAAATAGCAAACAGGATGAGGAGGGTCCACAAATATCCTCATCCTGAACTATGGATGAGTCCAGCACAACAGTGCAAAAGACAAGGCTGAAACACTTACAATCATCTTCAGCCACGTGCCGAGTGGATGATCCATCTTAGCCTCTGCCTGAGATGCCAACGTTCAGCCAATTCAATTCACTCTATGGGATATCAAGAAATGGCTGAAGGCCCTGGATACTGCAAAGGCTATGGGTCCTCGTAACATGCTGACAATACTAGCCACACCCTGAGCCAAGCTGTTCCAGTACAGCAACAACACTGGCATCTATCCAACAATTTCCAATGTGGAAAACTGCCCACAATAAGCAGGACAAATCCAACCCAGCTAAGTACCACCCCAGCCTCCACTCAATAATCAGCAAAATGATGGAAGGTGTTGTTTAGAGTGTTATCAAGTGGCACTTACTCAGCAGTAACCTGCTCACTGATGCTTGGCTTGGGTTCCACCAGGGCCACTCAGCTCCTGACCTCATTATAGCCTTGGTCCAAACATGAACAAAAGTGCCAGACAATAACCATTTCCAACAAGAGAAAATCCGACGACCTCCCCTTGACATTCCAAGGCATTACCATCACTGAATCCCTTGCTATCAACATCCTGGGGGTTATCATTGACCAGAAACTGAACTGCACCAGCCTTATAAATACTATGGCTACAAGAGCAGGTCATGGCTTGGGAATTCTGCAGAGTAACTCACATCCTGACTACCCAAAGCCTGTCCACCATCTACAAAGGCACAAGTCAGGAGTGAAATGCAATGCTCTCATGTTGCCTGGATGAGTGTGGTTCCAACACTCAAGAAACCCGACACATTCCAGCACAAAGCAGCCTGTTTGACTGGCATCCCACCTTCAACATTCACTGCCTCCGCCACTGACGCACAGTGGCAGTGTCTATTATTTACAAGATGCACTGCAGCAACTCACCAAGGCCCCTCCAATAGCAGCTTCCTAACCAGCGACCTCTACCACCTAGAAGGACAAGGGCAGGAGACTCACGGGAACACCACCATCTGCAATTGCCCCTGCAAGCCACAAGAATTCCTGACTTGGAGCAATATCATTGCTCCTTCACTGTCGGTGGATCAATATCCTGGAACTCCCTTCCTAAAAGCGCTGCGAGTATACCTACACCACATGGACTGCAACGATTCAATAAAGCAACTCAGCATCACCTTCTCAAGGTCAATTAGGGATGGGCAACAAATGCTTGACAGCACTGATCACATCCCACAAAAGAATAAAAAAAACATGATTCACTGGTCTCTTTTCCCCTGCCTGCTCAGGATAATGTGCTCGTTCAAACAGGTTGCTATTGACTGTATAAGAATTAAAAAATGCCAGAAACACTCAACAGGTCTGGCAGCATCTGTGGAGAGAGAAACAGTCCATGTTTCAGGTCAGTGACTTCATCAGGCCTCTTGAAAGAATCACTGACCTCAAATGTTAACTCGGTTTCTCTCTCCACAGATGCTGCCACAACTGCTGAGAATTCCCAGCGTTCCTTTTGTTTTTATTTCAGATTTCCAGGATGCCTGTTATCGCTCGTAATCCTGAGCATTCTGATTTCACTCACAATTGGTAGATGTCTGGGCAGGACTTTTAGAGAGATAAAATTTAAAGTTCTAGATGGTGGGGCTGTCATCACTGACTCTTCCAAGGGATCCTCTTTCCCCGAAAGTCAATGCTTTCTTTAATGAAAGTAATTATTATGAGCAGAGAGCCAGGAACATGGTATTAATAAATCAAAAACCGTTGAAGAAAATGGAAATCCGACACCCGCCCTTCCCGAGGGCCCTCTGAGCTCTGAAGAAGCCTCTTAAAGGCCCTGCTTTCACTCAGTTACCTGACTTGGGTGTCACTTCACTTTTCTCCAAATTCTGTTCCTCTGCTTCCTGATCCACTTTCGTTGCAATCGCTTCAGCCTGGTCATTCACTCCTTCAACTTTCTCATCAGCTTCTGGTATCTCTGCCTTGAAGCCAAGAAGGGTGTGAAAAGAAATGCCACCTCCAGAATTCATCAATCAAAAAAGAGGTTGCTCAATGTTACTAGCACAGAAGGTAGAAGGCTGCTCCCATTGCACTGTGTGTGAACAAAGAGTGATGGAGTGGGAGTAGAAGAGGGAGGAGGGGTGGTGAGGGAGGAGCAGAGTGGAATGGGGAGTGGGGGGGGGGGGGGGTGCAGCAAGGGCAAGAAATGAGGAGCGAGGGGACGAGGGCTTTTTTTTCTTTATTCATTCACGGGATGTGGGCTTCACACAGCATTTATTGCCCACACCTAGTTGCTCTTGAGAACGTGGTGGTGAGCTGCCTTCTCAAATCGCAGCAGTCCTTGTGGTGTAGGTACACCCACAGTGAAGTTAGGGAAGGAGTTCCAGGTTTTTGACCCAGCGACAGTGAAGGAACAGCAATACATTTCCAAGTCAGTATGGTGAGTGACTTCGAGGGGAACTTCCAGGTGGTGGTGCTCGCATCTATCTGCTGCCCTTGTCCTTCTAGGTGGTAGAGGTCCTGGGTTTGGAAGGTGCTGTCTAAGGAGCCTTGGTGAGTTGCTGCAGTGCATCTTGTAGATGGTATACACTGCTGCCACTGTGAGTTGGTGGTAGAGGGAGTGAATATTTGTGGATGGGGTGCCAATCAAGAGGGCTGCTTTGTCCTGGACGGTATCAAGCTTCTTGTGTTGTGGGAGCTGCACTCACCCAGGCCATTGGGGAGTATTCCATCACACCCCTGACTTGTGCCTTGCAGATGATGGGTAGGCTTTGGGGAGTCATGAGGTGAGTTACTCATCACAGGATTCCTAGCCTCTTACCTGTTCTTGTAGCCAAAGTATTTATTTGGCTAGTCCAGGTCAATGGTAAGCCCAGGATGTTGATAGCGGGGGATTCAATGGCAATGCCATTGAATGTCAAGGGGAAATGGTTAGATTCTCTCTTGTTGGAGATGATCATTGCCTGGCACTTGTGTGGCATGAATGCTACTTGCCACTTGTCAGCCCAAGCCTGGATATTGTCCAGGTCTTGCTGCATTTGGACATGGACTGCTTCAGTATGGGTCGTCGCGAATGATGCTGAACATTGCCATCAGTGAACATCCCCACTTCTGACCTTATAATGGAAGGAAGGTCATTGATGAAGCAGCTGAAGAGGGTTAGGTCGAGGACACTACTCCAAGGAACTCCTGCAGTGATATCCTGGAACTGAGATGATTGACCTCTAACAACCACAATGATCTTACTTTGTTCTAGGCATGACTCCAACCAGTGGAGAGTTTTCCCCCTGATTCCTATTGATTCCAGTTTTGCAAGGGCAAGGGCTACTTGGTGCCACGTTCAGTCGGGTGTGACCATGATGACTGCCCTGTCAAGGGCAGTCATTCTCACCTCACCTTGGTAGCTCAGCTCTTCTGTTCATGTTTGAACCAAGGCTGTAATGAGGTCAGGAGCTGAGTGACCCTGGCAGAACCCAAACTGGAGGTCAGTGAGCAGGTTATTGCTGAGCAAGTGCCGCTTGATAGCACTGTTGATGATCCCTGGGGAGAACAAGGTGAGAGGATGGAGAGGGAGGCAGAAAACTGGAGATAAAAAAAAATATTTTGTTCGCCAATACCTAGGAATGAGCATTTCACATCAAAACACTGCAAATATGGTCACTAGGCATAAGTGCTATATGCCTTTTACCTTGTCCATTTCCTGCTTTACCATCATTTCACTTGTCCTTTCTTCACCCACTGTCAGAGGGTCTGCACTGACGCCTTCCATATCCACCTCTGACTGCACAGCTCCTAGATATGAAATATGGAAAACTAAAATTAACACGTTTAACATCAGCATAGCATGCAAGTCTCAGAGTAATTCTTGAGCAATGCACTGCCCTGACCACCATGGACACCACCACACGGTTTACTGGCCATAAACAGGAGTGACGCACATGGATTGCAAAAGTTAACTTGGAAATATTTTACACTCATTCAATATTTTTGTGGGGGTGCTTTTATCCACCAAGTTGGATTATCTGGAATGACTGACATGGATTGGGACCCTGCACAACTGTATTGAACAGGGAAACAATTAACTTCAATGATATTCTGTGAAATGGGAAGGAGTGGGCCTACTAGGAATGAAATAGGTCCATTCTCATTCTATACAATGGGAGCTCAGTAGAGGTTTACCAAATTGATTGCTGTAATGAGTGGGTTGTCTTATGAGGAAAGGATGGACAGACTGGACCTGTTTCCACTGGAGTTTAGAAGACTGAGGGGTGATTTGACTGAAGTATACAAGATCCTGAATGGCCTTGACAAGATAAGCATCAAAAGGATTTTTCCTCTTGTGGGTGAGTCCAGAACTAGGGGGCACTGTTTTAAAATTAGGGATCACCCTTTTAGGACAGAGACGAGGAGAATTTTTTCTCTGAGGGTTGTGGGGCTTTGGAACTCTCTGCCTCAGAAGGTGGTGGAGGCGGGGTCATTGAATATTTTTAAGGCACAGGTAGGTAGATTCTTGTTAGGCAAGGGAATCAAAGGTTATTGGGGTTAGATAGGAATGTGGAAATCGAAACACAAGATGATCAGCCATGATCAGCTGTGGGTCTGGAGTCACATGTAGGCCAGGCCAGGTAAGGACAGCAGATTTCCTTCCCTAAAGGACATTAGGGAACCAGATGGGTTTTTACAACAATCAACAATGGTCACCATTAGACTTTTCAACCCAGATTTTTATTGAATTCAAATTCCACCATCTGCCATGGCAGGATTCGAACCCAGGTCCCCATAGCATTACCCTGGGTCTCTGGATTACTGGTCCAGCGACGATACCACTGCACCATCACCTGAGCCCAGTGGAATTCTACAGAATAAGAGGATAATTGTAAAGGTACATTGGATTGCTTGCCTGGTTTGAGATGCATTTTTGTAGAGCCAAGATATAGTGGAACATCTCTTACAAGTCAAGAAAAAAATATATTTTCTTCAGCTTGTAGACGGTTTCCATTGCAATATTTATCAGAGCTTAAACCTTCCATTATTGCTAGCAAGTTGTCCCATTTGGTCCCACGTTGCAAAAAAAAACAAAAGACCAAACACCTTGCTCATGACCACCACATTTATTTTTGGTCCAAAGGATACTTGCCAATCCATCACCTAGCATCTTTAGTTAGGCTAGAGTTTGGAGAGTTATGGAACCAAGGTGGGTGGATAGAGATAAGTTGCAGCTCACCCATAAATCAGACTAACTGACAGAACAGGCTTGAGGGGCTGAGTGGCCTGGTCCTGACACTTCGAATTCCTGACCAAGCTACACGGGGAAGGTTTGATAGCCTGACACGAAGTGTGTACCCTCTCTTTGTAGGGACACACTCCAATTAACCCAAAGAGAGAGAGGACAAAGCCAAAACTTGGCAAGGGCTCCCAATATGTATGGAGTGCATGGAAGAAAAAAAAAAGCCAGCCATTTCCTCACTAAGCACTGGAGATTTACAAACAGCAGCTAATATACAAAGAAACAATCACCCAAGAATGGGCTTCAGCATGGTGTCTTTTCACAACAATTGATCCTATGGCTTTAAAATGGGCCAGCAGAGGATAAATAGCTGACTCATATGCTGTACATAATCCAATTCTTACAAAAACAGATCAACTGAGTGATGCCACAGGAGATCATGAGTAATATTTAAGAATATTATTATTAAGAATGAGCTGAAACTTTCCCTACCAACTTAAATGTCAGATATATGCGAGCGAACATGTTCTATTATTACAGCAGGTAAGTAGGAAGGCAAATTATTTGCAAGCCTCTATTACAAGGGGGTTGGAATCAAAGTGACAGGAAGTCTTGCTGTAATTATACAAGACTTTGGTGAGACCACAATTGGAGCAGAGTGCACAGTTTCGGTCTCCGTACTTAAAGCAGGTTATACTTGCTTTAAAAAGGGGGCACAACCAAGGTTCATTAGATTGATCCTTGGAAAGACAGGACTGTCATATGAGGGGAGATCGAGCAGAATGGCCCGCATTTGGGAGCGGTGATGGCGTAGTGGTACTGTCGCTGAACTAGCAATCCAAAGACCCAAGGTAATGCTCTGGGGGATCCAGGTTCGAATCCCACCACGGCAAATGGTGCAAGTTGAATTCAATAAAAATCTGGAATTAAAAGTCTAATGATGACCATGAAACCATTGTCAATTGTTGTAAAAACCCATCTGGTTCACTAATGTCCTTTAAGAAAGGAAATCTGTCATAGTTACCTGGTTTGGCCTGCCTGTGACTCTAGGCTCACAGCAACGTGGTTGACTCTTAACTGCCCTCTGAAATGGCCTAGCAAGCCACTCAGTTGTAACAAATCACAACAAAGTCACAAAGAAGGAATGAAGTCGGACGGACCACACTTCATCAACCTAGGTACCGGAAATGACAGCGGCAATCTCAGCGCTGTCGACCCTGCAAAGTCCTCCTTACTAACGTCTGGGGGCAAGCGCCAAAATTGGGAGCACTGTCTCACAGACTAGTCAAGCAACAGCCCGACATAGTCAGCCTCACGGAATCATACTTTACAGATAAGTCCCAGACACCAGCATCACCATCCCTGGGTATGTCCTGTCCCACCGACCGGACAGACCCAGCAGAGATGGCAGCACAGTGGTATACAGTCGGGAGGGAGTTGCCTGGGAGTCCTCAACATTAACTCCGGACCCCATGAAGTCTCATAGTATCAGGTCAAACATGGGCAAGAAAACCTCCTGCTGATTACCATGTACCGCCCTCCTTCAGCTGATGAATCAGTGCTCTTCCATGTTGAACAACACTTGGAGGAAGCGCTGAGGGTGGCAAGGGCACAAAACGTACTCTGGGGTGGAGGGGGGGGGGGGGGGAGGAGAGAGAGAGAGAGAGAGAGAGAGAGAGAGAGAGAGACACGACGACGACACGACTTCACTGTCTATCACCAAGAGTGGCTTGGTAGCACCAGTACTGACCGAGCTGGCCGAGTCCTAAATGACAAAGCTGCTAGACTGGGTCTGCGGCAGGTGGTGAGGAACCAACAAGAGGGAAAAACATACTTGACCTCATCCTCACCAACCTGCCTGCTGCAGATGCATCTGTCCATGACAGTATTGGTAGGAGTAACCACTGCACAGTCGTTGTGAAGACGAAGTCTCACCTTCACACTGAGTTGTGTGGCACTACCACCGTACTAATTGAGATAGGTTTCGAACAGATCTAGCAACTCAAGGCTGGGCATCCATGACATGCTGTGTTCCGTCAGCAGCAGCAGAATTGTACTCGAATACAATCTGTAAACTCATGGCCCAGCATGTCCCCCACTCTACCATTACCATCAAGCCAGGGCATCAATCCTGGTTCAATGAAGAGTGCAGGAGGGCATGCCAGGATCAGCACAGGCTGTGGTTGTTGGGGGTCGGTCATCTCAGCTCTAGGGCATCACTGCAGGAGTTCCTCAGAGTAGTGTCCTCGGCCCAACCACCTTCAGCTGCTTCATCAATGACCTTCCATCATAAAGTCAGAAGTGGGGATATTCGCTGATGATTGCACAATGTTGAGCACCATTCACAACTCCTCAGATATTGAAGCAGTCATGTCAAAATGCAGCAAGACCTGGACAATATCCCGGCTTGGGCTTACAAGTGGCAAGTAACATTTGTACAAGAGTGTCAGGCAATGACCATCTCCAGCAAGAGAGAATCCAACCATCACCCCTTGATGTTCAATGGAATTACCATCACTGAATCCTCCACTATCAACATCCTGGGGCTTACCATTGACCAGAAACTGAACGAGTCAAATAAATACTGTGGCTACAAGAACAGGTCGGAGGCTAGGAATCGTGTGACAAGTAACTCAGCTCCTGACTCCCCAAAGCCTGTCCACCAACTACAAGGCACAAGTCAGGAATGTGATGGAATACTCCTCGATGGCCTGGATAAGTACAGCTCCCACAACATTCAAGAAGCTTGACACCATCCAGAGCAAAGCAGCCCACTTGATTGGCACCCCATCACATTCACTCCCTCCATCACCGATGCACTGTAGCAGCAGTGTGTACCATCTACAA
Source organism: Carcharodon carcharias (assembly GCF_017639515.1). Classification (NCBI taxonomy): domain Eukaryota; kingdom Metazoa; phylum Chordata; class Chondrichthyes; order Lamniformes; family Lamnidae; genus Carcharodon; species Carcharodon carcharias. The sequence continues at coordinate 12,704,578 of NC_054499.1, read as the reverse complement.
GATGCACTGCAGGAATTCACCAGGGCTCCTTCGACAGCACCTTCCAAACCCACGGCCACTACCACCATGAAGGACAAGGACAGCAGATAGATGGGATGGGAACACCACCACCTGGAAGTTCCCCTCCAAGTCACTCACCATCCTGACTTGGAAATATATCACCGTTCTTTCACAGTCGCTGGGTCAAAATCCTGGAACTTCCTAACAGCACTGTGGATGTACCTACAACACATGGACTGCAGTGGTTCAAGAAGGCAGCTCACCACCACCTTCTCAAGGGCAACTAGAGATGGGCAAAAAATGCTGGCACAGCCAGCGAAGCCCATATCCCGTGAATGAATTTTTTTAAAAAATCTCTAGCGTTTAAAGGAATAGACATAATCTCATTGAAACATTAAACAAAAATCCTAGAGACTAGACAGAATAAATGCTGGGAGGGTGTTCCCCTCAGTTGGGGATTCTTGAACTAGATGGTACAGTCACAGCTTAAAAGGTTTGGTTATTTAAGATTGAGATAAGATATTTTTTCCACTCAGAGGATTGCGAATCTTTGGCATGCTCTATCCCAGCAAACTGTGCATATCCGGTCATTAAGTATATGCAAGACAGAGATCAATAGATTTTTGGATACCAAGGAAATCCAGGGATATGGGGATCAGGCAGGAAAGCATAATTGAGGTGGAAGATCAACCACGATCATACTGAATGGCTGAGCAGGGTTGCATGGCCTACTCCTGCTTCTATTTCTTATTAAATTAGTGTGTGTTAAAATCAAAAGTTTTTAAAGTTCAGTAAAAAATTCTGGGTGCCAAAGTCAAAGCTGATTGGGTATATTAAAATATCCTTACTTTCAGTCTGATCTTCAGTCTGATCACAGCCCACTATTATCTTCACACACTCTGATTTGGTGTCATCCCCTCTACCATCACTTGGCCCTTCACTGCACAATTCCGTTACTTCATAAATAGAAGTCTGTACCGCATCAATAGGAGACGGGGCTGTTATCTCTCCAGCCTGCTGACCCCTGTCTGACATCATAACATCAGCTGAGGCATCTGTAACCCTCGATTCACAGCCTGCCTGCACACTGGAACAAGATTTTCTTCCTCTCCTCCTCCTTCTCTTCCTCCACTTTGATCGTTTGCGATTTGCTGAGTCCATCAACCCCTCTTCGTTTTCCGAGCCTGCGGACGTGACAGGTTCATCACCTTTACCGGCTTGGACTGCCTTCTCTTCCACTGGAATGGAAGCTGGCACGCCCTGGGCGTCCTTCAGCTTTAACACAGCATTTCTCTCCTGGTTTTCTGCTTGAACTATAGATGCAGAAACCCTTGGGAGTTCCATAGTTGCCTCGGCATCTGAAATGCTAGGTCTGCCATCTGTAAGCGGGGAAAGAGTTTCTAACGTTAACCTGGAGATTCCCTCTGGTTCAAGAGTGGCATCCCAGCACTTTACCGGAATGCTCATCGGCTCTTCCACACATTCTGCTGGTTGGAGAGCAACAGAGTCCTCACAGCTATTTGAAGCTTCAGTTGTTTCCTTACTGATGGAGTGTTTCTCCGAGGGTTTAAAATCAGTTCCTATCGTCGTCTTCAATTCACAGACATCCAACTTGACCAAAGGTAAAAGCAGCGAACCCCCCCCATCTTCTGAATATCGTTCGTTGGAAGTCACTGAAGTTCCCATGTTTCGATGTTCAGACTCCTGTAGGGATGCACACAGATCTTCTGTGTTTGCCATTCTCTGTTTATGCTGCAGCTGCAATTTCAAAGATGGAGCACCTTCATTCTCCAAGATGGTCGGCCCAGGAACGTTTGTGCCTCCAGCTCCAGTCTCCGAGGTAGTTGGCCTAGGAACGTTTGCCCCTACAGCTTTAGGCTCGGAGATGTGTGATCCAGGAAGGTTTGACCATCCATCAGTCTCCAAGATGGTTACCCCAGGAAGGTTTGTCCCTCCAGCATCAGGCTTCAAGATGGATGACCCAAAAACGTTTGCCCCTGTAGCTTCAGTCTCCAACGTGGCTGACTCAGGAAGATTTGCCCCTTCAGGTTCAAGCTCCGAGATGAACGGCCCAGGAAGATTTGTCTCTTCAGCATCAGGTTCAGGAATGGATGACCCAAAAAGGTTTGTCCCGGTAGCTTCAGTCTCCAAGATGGTTGATCCAGGAAGGTTTGTCCTCCCAGCTTCGATCTCAGAGGTTTGTGACCCAGAAAGGTTTGTCTGTACAGCCAGCACATTTTCACTTAACCGTTTGCTTGGCGAAGCATTTTCAAGGTGCCTTTCGTCTGCAAAATTATCTGGTTGGCTAACAGGTGCCCTGTCAGTCACGGCTGCCCCAATTTCTCCAGTGTGCTGTGCACATTCCACCATGCGCTCTCGATTTCCTGTTGTTTCACAAAGGGTTTCACTGAACAACTCCGAGATTTCCCTTTTGCTAGCAGTGACATCGGTATGCAAAACCGGCTCCTCTTCTCCATTTGCCTGCTCATTCATCAGGCCACTGAAAATCTCACCACGTTCAGACCCGTGAAACAGGCTCTTGGAACATGAGGCATCCGTGTTGCCCTCGGGGCTTTCAGCTCCAGGAAGTGTCTCCTCAGAGCATTCAGCATCCAGCCCCTCCGCCTTCTCTTCCTGTTTTCCAGACATTGTTTCGCGAGCAAACCTCCAGTCACCACACAGAATTCCAATTCAATCATCAGAAGCAGAAGCCGTCTGAAAATCTCAGCACCCCCGCTTCAGTCTTATTCGTGCTCCGAATAACCCTATGTTGCAATAACCCGACAGTGAAAATCTGTGCTCGATCCTTCCCGAGAAAGTACCTTTCCCAACCAACTCATTTCTCTTATTACATTCTATCCCAATCTGGCTGTCTGAATGCTGTTGAACAGCCCTCGAGGTTCAGCAGCCGATTACATGCTCCAAGGACCAGGCCGCGCCCAGTTCCTGAACCAATCAGCAACACAAAAAACCTTGCCACACTAAGGCTCAGTTGATCCCGTGTTACATGCAACACTGCCGCCTGTCAGTTTTCATCAAGCCTTTTGGAAGCCAACTTTTGGCCAAACAAAGGGAATTTAAACAAAAAGTACAGCACAAGCTCACTGCTAAAGACAAACTTTTGCTTAGAACTCTTTGAGGCCAAGCATACTGCAGTATGCATTTAAATAATGTTTTTGCGAATTAAAAATTTACATCAGGCACCGTATCTTTCACTTTTCTTATTATTCGCCCTCTATTAGAAGGCGAAGATTAAGTGCGTCCCCCACCCCCCCCGCAGTGACTATTGAACCACGTGAGTTTGCTTCCGCTGTAATGTAGGGAACACGGCAGTCAATTGGCACACAGCAAGCTCCTACAAACAGTAATTTGATAATGACCAGATAAATCATATTTTTAGCAATGTTAGCTGAGGGATAAATACCATCCTAAGACGCTAAGGGAGAACTCCCTCTGCTCTTCTTCCACTAGTAGCCATGGGATATTTTACATCCACCTTAGATTGCAGACAGCCTAACCTCATATACCAATGCAGCACTCCCTTATTGACTGCACTGGAAGCACCAGGATAGATTTTACACTTGGGACTCTGTAGTGCAGCTTGAGCCCAAGATCTTCTGATTCAGAGGCGATCACGCTATCACTGTGCCATGGTTGGCAGAAATGACAGCCATTTTAAAAGTGTAAAGAAAACATTTCTCCTTATAGGCAAATTGAAAATGAGGGGTCATAAATACAGGATTGTCACCAATAAATCCAAAAAGAATTCAGAAGGAACTTCTTTACCCAGAGAGTGGCAAGAATGTGGAGCTCACTACCACGGAGTAACTGAGATAAATAGCATTAATGCATTAAAGGGAAAGCTGGATATGTACGTGAGGGAGAAAGGAATAGAAGGATTTGTTAATAGGTTCAGTAAGAGCAATAATGCCAGAGGCGGTGCCATTCCATTATTAGTACTTTCCACAGGGAAAAAACAGCACAACAAGAGACCAGAAGAAAGAAATATGGCTGGAGGTGGCAGTGTAAGAAAATGCAGAAAAGTGCAAGTTATGCACGAGTGTCCAGAACAGATATTAGTTGTGTAAATTTCTAGAACAGGAGGTACCTTTAGTCCTGTTTGCAAAGTTCTGACACAAAATATCTCAGACACAAAATACCTCAGACACAAAATACCTCAGACACAAAATATCTCATCTTCGTTTACCTGGTTTTGTTCCGTCCCCGAGGTTGCTGTGGGCTGGTTCGAAAGGAGGGGTTTCTTTAACAACATCTTTTTGTGATTCCTTTGGAGAAGAGTCTTCCACAAGCTAAGGAGGAACACAGACATTACAACAGATCAGAACTTACTTTAAAATATAGCTCTGTCCCTGGTATGAGTTCCAACAGGATCATAGGAATGGGGGAGCAAAGTAAGAGGTAGGAAGAGAATTAACTTCTTCTGGCTCAGCATCCACTAAACCCCTGCTGAAAAGTGAAAATTAAACGAGAGTATAATTGTCAGCTACTTGCTGCCCTCGGAGGACGCAGAGAGGGCAGGAACCCACGCATGAGATGGGGAAGTTGGCGAGAAAGGAAAAAAAGGTGTGGTGGGGGGCGGTGGGGAGAAAAAAAAATCAATAGATCCCTGGTAAGCATTAATCACCTACATCGTTCTCAAGAGAGACAAGTTTTTCCATCACCAATTTCTGTCTCGACCCGCCGGCCATCCCAGACCCCCAGCCATGTTGCTATCCCACCAACAGCAGGAAGGGGAAACACAATGAAGAGGACAGTCACCTGGTAATTGTTCTTATGCACTCCACTAGATATGCTGCAGAACAAGAAAAGACTGTTCAGCCATGTAAGCCCTCCTGACCACTGTCCCCACCCCCCGCCACCCCCCCAACTTTTCACTCATGGGTCACACCCCACCACTTCTCACTCATGGGTCGCCCCTCCCACCACCTCAGTTACCACCCTAAGACATCTCACAAATACCCCACCCGATTCCTACAAACGTTTCCAAATCGTCTCCTTGCCCCGTCTGCGGTGTCTACTTCAATGGTCATCCCTGGCAATTTCCTGCAGTTTTGATTGCTCTGAGATTGAAAAATGGCACTTTGCTTTGTCCCTGCTCACCGCCTTTCTTTGGGTCAAGTGATAAACCCGTGAATGTTTTAAATAAAGGGTTTGATCATGAGGGTAACGTTACCAATTGCTCTTCCGTTTCTAGGTCTTCAACCTTCAATTCTTCCGCAGTCACTACAATGGGGTTCCAACTCACAGTCTGCACTTCCTTATTTGCGAAGTTGATCTTAGGCACCGCAACCAGAGGTCCCTCTTCTTGTGCTATAAAGGAGGAAAATGTCTCAGTAAGAATCCCTTGCTGGGAAAATTGCCCCTGTTTTAAGCACAGCTGAAATCGCTGCCCAGAAGGTGTTTAACAGTGTGAAGGGATTAGATAGGATAGAGGTAAAGCGATGTCTGTGCTGGGGGGAGGGGGAGAACAGTCCAAAACAAGGGGTCCTAAATAAAAAGAAAAACAAATACAAAAGGAATTCAGAAGAAACTCCTCCACATTAAGAGTGATGCGACTGTGAAACTCACCACCACAGGATTGGGATGAATAGCATAGATGCAATTAAAGGGAAACTGAATAAGTACAAGAGGGTGATAGGAATACAAGGGTATGCTGCTTGGGTTAGATAGAGTGGGAGGAGTTGTGTGTGGACCATAAACACTGGCATGGACCAGCAAATGGCCTGTTTGTGCATTGTAAATTTTGGGTAAATAACCCATCTAACTGCAAATACCAGGCCAATATCCTATCAAAAAAACTTTTTTCTCTGATAATACAAAAAGAAAACTTTGAATCCCTGACTATACCAGTTCAGTCAATGAATGCCATGCAGGATGTTAATTTCTACATTTATTCCGATAAACTTCATGCATTTCCAGCACCTTCTGTTTCTGTTGTGGGTTTGGCAATAAATCAGACTTAGTGATCACAAGTGGCTTGCATTGGCTTTCTTTTGGGGCTGCCTGATATCAAGATAATAAAAGGCCCTCCCCTTCCTACAAACACTTCCAATTGTCCCTTCAGCCCATTGGGTTGTCAACCTCCTATGGTATTCCTTGGCAACTTCTTGCAACTTGATTGCCCTGGGATTGAAAAATTAACAAACAGCCTCTTGCTTTGTCCTCACTCACTGCCCTTCTTTGGGTCAAGTAATACATCTTTGAATTTTTTAACGAAGGCTCGGACGATGGGGGCTGCTACTATTCACACCAAACGCGAGCGTTTTTCTTCAATAGATTCGCCTGCCTGATGATCCCCTGACAGGTCAGCCAGAGACCATTAAAAGTTCTCAGGATTAGCTTATTAACTTAGCCTGCTTGGTGTATTATTTCCAATACGCTTTTGGAAGTTGCCTTAACCCCAATACACCCCTTGTGTAAAATTGTTAACCCACCCCTCAAATTTCTTCCACCGAGACTTGACCCAGTAGTTTTAAAGCTCAGAAGTCCCCAGTTGCTACTCAAGCTGGCTTCAACAGAATCTATAGGGACAGCAAGCAGCCATTCGGCCCATCAAGCCTGTTCCGCCATTCCGTCACCTCAATTAAATCACACTGTAGTCTTTATACCCAAGGAAATACAATAAACTGTGCCTCATCCTACACTCTACCAACCAGAATTCTCTCGTAACCAAAATTTCTCACAGCTGGATTCTTTTTAAAAGCCGGTCACTGTCCATGTTCAGTTAATGCATTCTTTAAAAAAAACTAGTAACAATAACAGTAGATTCCAAATCTGAAAATTTTTTCTTAGGCTTTACATTAAAGTTATTACATTTTTTGGGTTTGCTTTGGTTATTGTGCCTGAGTAAAGAGACTCAAAGGAACTCTGTGAAACTGACAGCTCGATTTTTTATTTTTAAAAATGCCGGTTTGAAGGCCATGGCATCAGTTGTGGTGTCAGTTTGGTCTTCAGTTGTGGTGCCCTGCTGTGCTGGGGCCCTCGACTGCCCAGCTGCTTCCCCTCACCCCTGGAGCAATCCAGGACAATGTAACTCCCAGTTAACCATCATTTTTGATTAACCAGCACCGCCTGTTTCCCAAGCATGCCGGATAACAAAGGCTTTAACTGTACATAGGATTACATGGAATTTTAATTTACAGCACAAAGACTATTCAGCCCATCTGGTCTACTCTAGTGTTTATACTCCACACGATCCTCCTTCTTAGCTTCTTCATCTCACCTTATCAGCCTATTCTTTTATTTCTTTCTCTCTCATGTGTTCATCCAGCTTCTCCTGAAGTGTATCTATGCTATTTATCTCAACTACTCCGTGATAGCGAGTTCCACAACCTCAACGCTCTCTGCGTAAAGAAGTTTTGCTGAAAAGGCAGAAATGTTGCCAAACTTTGGGTCTCGATCATCAGGACAAGAGGAAGAATGCCAAATTTCAAACAATCACAACAGTTTATATTACAGGAGAAAAGGGTGCTGACTGGTTGGCAAGTCAACTCTGATTGGCTGAGGTGTTGTCATGGAAAAAGCAACAGGGAACTATAGGCTCCCAGGTAATTCAAAAAAGGTGCAAGGCTTGAACTTATTGTTAGCAGAGAACGGGTCCCTGCATAAGAATATTGGGAAGAAGTTCCTCCCGAATTCCCTAGTGGGTCTCTATTTAAGACCCCTTGTTTCAGGGTCTTCCACAAATGTGATCTAGGCAACCTGTCCTCATAATTCAATATCATCCAGGCAATCTGCTCTGCACCCACAACTGCAATACTCTGGCGTTTATCAAGAATGTTAAGAACATTCCACACGTCTATCATTTATTCGGGATCTAGTGACAATTTTTACCTGATTTACTGGCACTTTGTGTTGAACTTCCACACGTGTCTTCCAATAGCAAAGACCCCTGCTCAAGTACAACGCAGGAAGCAGTGTCGCAAGGTAATTGCTCAAAAATTTTATCCTGAAGGAAAAAAAAATGTACGAACACAATTCGATCAAAATAGCCCAGCACTTGCAGCATTGCAAATATATTGGATTTTTTATTCTTTCATGTCATGTGGGTGTCACTGACAAAGTCACAATTTGTTGCCCATCCCTAATTGCCGTTGAGCCAAGAGGCCAATTCGGGGGGGCAGTTAAGAGTCAACATGTGGGCCAGACCAGGTAAGGATTGCAGATCTTCTTCCCTTTCGGACATGCAATGATAACTGTCATGGTCACCATACTGAGAGCAGCAGATTTTATTAATTAAATTTAAATTCCACCAGCGACTGTGGTGGGATTTGAACCCATGTACCAGAGCATTAGCCCGGGCCTCTGGATTACTAGTCCGGTGATGTTACCACTACATCACTGTCTCTTCCCCACCCCCCCATATTAGATCACCTATAAATTTTGTAGAATAGTGCAGTGTGCTGAGCAGGGACATGCCTCGGGGTTAGACCCCAGCAAACTGAACCTTCCAGCCTCACGGTACGCTGCACTGGGGAGACAACAGGCAGAACCCTGGGTGCTTTTTTATGGGAAGAGAGAGAAAGAAATCAAAGGAGAGTAGGGATCAAGTTTCCACCTCCCACCTACCTCTACAATGAGAAATTTGCACACTATCTTGTGCCAATTTACAGTCCAGATCTGTCAAGAGGTCCAGGAGCTGTTATCCAGTCACCTGCTTCTCAGATGAGGCACACAATGATAAAATGAAACAAAGATTCTTAGGGATGAAGTGTGATCAATCTCCAAAGCAAATAGCTACATTCTATTACCTCTTTCTTGTCCATTTCCATATTATCTTGTTTAGCCTTCGTGACTTCAAGCTCCTCTTTACCTCTTCTGTTAAGGCCTGACGTCTGCAATTCACTCTGCTCAGTTACATCTGGCCCGCAATTTGTATCCACGTGCTCCTCTTTAAACATAAAACAAGGTGTCTGTCACAGAAATTAAATCATATCAAAACAAAGACTCATTTTAACTAACCTGGAAAGCACAAAACATCCTAGAAACTGTGGTGTTGCAGTCAGCTTAAGAACCTGCAATATCCTAACACTGCTTCAGACTGGATTTCTGACTCGTGTCAAATCAATACAAAACTCTGCACAGTGTAGTTGTTGTAGGGAACAGTATAGCCAGGGTGAAAGGCACAGTGTAGTTGTTGTAGGGAACAGTATAGCCAGGGTGAAAGGCACAGTGTAGTTGTTGTAGGGAACAGTATAGTCAGGGAGATAGGCACAGTGTAGTTATATTAGGGGGCAGTATAATCAGGGGGATAGGCACAGGGTAGTTGTTGTAGGGAGCAGTATAATCGGGGGATAGGCACAGGTTAATTATATTAGGGGGCAGTATAATCGGGGGATAGGCACAGGGTAGTTGTTGTAGGGAACAGTATAATCAGGGGGATAGGCACAGGGTAGTTATATTAGGGGGCAGTATAATCAGGGGGATAGGCACAGGGTAGTTGTTGTAGGGAACAGTATAGTCAGGGGGATAGACACAGTGTAGTTGTAGGGGGCAGTACAGTCGGGGGATAGGCACAGTGTTGTTGCAGGGGGCAGTAAAGTCAGGGGGATAGGCACAGTGTAGTTATATTAGGGGGCAATATAATCAGGGGGATAGGCACAGGGTAGTTGTTGTAGGGAACAGTATAGTCAGGGGGATAGGCACAGTGTAGTTGTAGGGGGCAGTACAGTCAGGGGATAGGCACAGTGTTGTTGCAGGGGGCAGTAAAGTCAGGGGGATAGGCACAGTGTAGTTATATTAGGGGGCAATATAATCAGGGGGATAGGCACAGGGTAGTTATATTAGGGGGCAGTGTTGCCATTTCCTATCTCACATGAAGTCCCATTCATTCATCGCCCACTGTGCTTACTGACCTACAGAGGATTCCAGTCAAGCAGCACCTCGATTTTAAAATTCTCATCCTTTTTTTCCTCCCCATCTCCATAATCTCCTCTAGCTCCACAACCCTCAGATTCTCTGCACTCCTCTAATTCTGGCCACTTGTACTTCCTTGATTTTAAATCACTCCACCATCAGCGGCCATGCTATCAACTGCCTGGACCCCAAGTTCTGGAATTCCCTCCTTCAAACTCTCCCTCTCTCTTCTCCTCCTCTGAAGACACTTTTTAAAACCTACCTCATTCCTCTAAGGCACAAATACCCAAAGGGAAAGGTAAATCAACCATGGTTAACAAAAGAAGTTAAAGATTGCATTAGATCAAAGGAAATGGCTTGAAGGTTGGGTTCTAAATTGCTCCCAGCAAAGGACAGCCATGAAGCTGATTGAGAATAGGAAAAGAAAATATGAATGTGAACTAGCAAGGAGCATAAAGGCAGACTATAAAAGCTTCTTTAGGAATGTGAAGAGGAAAAGATTAGCTAGGACTAATGTGGGACCATTACTGCTGGGGACAGAATGTATAGTGGAGGACAGGGAAATGGTGGAGAAACTAAACAATTCTTTTGTGTCTATCTTCACGGAAGAAGATACAGAAAATCTCCCAGCAATACAAGGCAACCAAGGGACTTGTGAAAACGGGGACCTAAAAGAAATTAGTATTAGTAAAGTGGTAGTGCTTGAAAAGTTAACTGGATTGAAGGCTGATAAATCCCCCGGACCAGATGAGCTTCATCCCAGAGTATTGAAGGAGGTGACTAGAGAGATAGTGGATGCATTGGTGGTTATTTAGATTCTGAAAGGTTCTTGAAGACTGGAAAGTAGCAAATGTAACCCCACTATTTAAGAGGGAGAATGGAGAACTACAGACCTGTTAGTTTGACGTCAATATTAGGGAAAATGTTAGAATCTATTATAAAGCATGTGATAACTGGACAGATAGAAAAGAATGATAAAATCGAGCAGAGTCAGCATGGAAGGGAAATCATGTTCAACAAACTTGGGATTTTTTGAGGATGTTACTTGTAGCATAGACAAGGGAGATCCAGTGAACATAGTGGATTTGGAATTTCAGAAAGGTTTTGATAAGGTCCCGCACAGGAGGTTAGTGAATAAAATTAGAGCGCATGGGACTGAGAAAAACATACTAGTATGGATTGAGAATTGGTGATCAGACAGAGCAGCGAGTAGAAATAAACAGATCATTCTCAGGATGACAGGTGCTACTGGCGAGGTACCGCAAGGATCAGTACCAGGTATTTACAATCTATATAAATGATTTGTATGTGGGGACCACTTGTAATATTTCTAAATTTACTGATGACACCAACTGGGTGGGAACATAACTTGTGAGGAGGATGTAAGGAGGCTTCAAGAGTACCTGGACAAACTAAGTCAATGGCCTAGAGTATTGCAGATGGAATATAATGTGAAGTTATTCACATAGTGCGAAGTTATTCACTTTGGTAATAAAAAAACAGAAAGACAGAATATTTCTTAAATCGTGAGAGGTAGGGAAGTGTAGGTGTCCAAAGGAACTTGCTCACGAGTCACTAAAAGTCAGCATGCAGGTACAGCAAGCAATTAGGAAAGCAAATGGTATGCTGGCCTTCATCGCTAGGGAATTTGAATACAAGAGTAAGGATGTCTTGCTGCAGTTATATTGAGCCTTGGTGAGATCCCACCTGGGGTATTCAGCACAGCTTTGGACTCTTTAGCTAAGGAAGGATATATTTGCCATAGGAGTGCAACGGAGGTTCACCACTGAGGAACATGATCAGCAGGAGTAGGCCAAATGACCTACTCCTATTCCTATGTTTCTCTGGCCGATTTGGTCGCCTGCCCTAAGATTGCCTTTGCAGCTCAATGTCAAATTTTGCTTGATAATCACGTGTGAAGCACCTTGGGATGATTTACTACTTTAAGGCTGCTGTAAAAACGCAGGTTGCTGCTGTAACACTACTTTCATTTGTTAACCGCGACTCAGAAATTTAAGCCTGATATTGGAAGAGTGCACAAGTGGGAACACAGGCCAGACATGCTGTTTTTTTTAAAAAAAATAGCATTCTATTACCAGCGAGTGCCCCAGGGCATTGCTCTTGGGAAGTCAGGTGATATCCCGGTTTGGATGTTATTCTGCTGCTGAGGTGAACCAGAGTCTCTTCACAACCAGCGACATGAATTTATATAGCACCTTTAACATCGGAAAACATCGCAATTCTACTTGCTACCAAGTATATGATGAGCTACTTCATTTGGTGCTTAATTTCAATTCAAGCTGTAGCTCGGAGGCAATTTGAGATTGTTGTGTGTCTGGTTTGCAGGTTTACATAAGAAAAAGGAGTAAGCCATTCGGCCCCTCAGCCTGCTCTACCATTCAGTAAGAACTGGCTGATCTGATTGTGGCCTTAAGCCCACTATCCTGCCTGCCCGACCTCCCCCACAGCCCTTCACTCCCTTGTAGATCAAAAATTTGTCTAATTCAACCTTAAATGCATTCAATGACCCACTGCTCTCTGGGGAAGAGAAATTCAAACATCAACAACCTTCTGAGAAGAAATTCCTCCTCCTCTCCATCTTCGTTGGGAAACCCGTAATTTTGAAACTGTGCCCCCTAGTTCTAGATTCTCCCAAGGTGGGGAAGCTTCCTCTCAGCATCTCCATCAAGCCCCCTCAGAATCTTATACGTTTCGTTCAGATGAGTAGAGGCCCAACCTTTCCTCATAAGATAAACCCCTCACCCCAGGAACCAGCCTAGTGAACCTTCAATGAACTGCTTCCAATGCAAGTATATTCCTCTTTAAGTAAGGTGACCAAAACTGTACACAGTACTCTAGACACCAATGCCCTGCACAGTCGTAGCAAGAATTCCCTACTTTTAAACTCCCTTACCAAGGCGGCTAACATTCCGTTTACCTTCTTAATTACTTGCTGTATCTGCACGCTGACCTTCTGTAATTCATGTTCGAGGACACCCAGATCCCTCTGTACCACAACATTTTGCAGCCTTGTTCCACTTAAATAATATTCTGTTTTTCTATGCTTCCTGCCAAAATGGGCAACCTCACATTTTCCCACATTATATGCCATCTGCCAAATTTTGACCACAAACTTAACCTACCTATATCCCTTTGCTGACCCTTTGTATTATCCATCCCCACAACTTGCTTTCCTACCTATCCTTGAATCGCCAGCAATACACTCGGGCCCTTTGTCCAAATCGTTAATATAGGTGGTAAATAGTTGAGGTCCCAGCACTGGCCCATGTGGCTCTCCAATAGTTACAGTTTACCATCCTAAAAATGACCCATTTATCTGAACTCTCTGCTTCCTCAGTTAGCCAGTCCTCTATCCATGTTATGTGTTTTCTTTGCGTTCCTTCTTAAGACATGGATAGTAACAAAGGATGTTTGATTTAAAGAAGCTTCTTTGACATGCTCGAGTTGAAAATGTGTCCAAATAGCAATAGCTACTTATCCATCATATTAAGTTCAATTCATTTCACAAGGGGTCACGCAATTGATAGAGAACTGGCAACCACAAAAAAACCACACTCTTTTGTTTGGCTAAGAGCCTGCATTTATATAGCACCTTCAATGTGCCAAAACGTTAACCACTGCAGCTGGTGAAATTTGAATTGAATTAATAATCTGGAATTCAAAAATTAGTCTCAGTAATGGAGACCAAGAAACCATTGTCGATTGTTGTAAAAACCCATCTGGCTAATGCCCTTTAGGGGAGGACATCTGCTGGCCTTACCTGGTCTGGCCTACATGTGACTCCAGACCCACATCAATGTGGTTGACTCTTAACTGCCCTCAGAAATGGTGTGGCAATCCATTCAGTTCAAGGGCAATTAAGAATGGACAACAAATGCTGGTCTTGCCAGCAATGCCCACATCCCTTGAAAGAGAAAAAAAGTAAAATCCCAAAATGCTTCGCAAGAGCATTATCAAACACAGCCACCAAATGCTTGGTCAAAGTGGTAGGATTTAAAGGAACATCATAAAGGAAGAGAGAGGAGCTGAGAGGTTTGGGAGGTGGTAGTGGCAATTTCAGAGCTGAGGGCCCAAGCATCTGAGGGCATAATTAAAATCGGGGATGTCCAAGAGGCCAGAGCTGTAGGAGTACAGGGGTCTTGGAGGGTTATAGGGCTGGAGGAGATTACAGGGAAAGGGAAGGGGAGGAAACTGAAAGGCTTTAGAACAAAAGGCCAATGAATGCAATGGTGACGGGTGAATGGATCTTGCTCTTTCTTTTGTATTCTTTCACAGGATGTGGGCATCGCTGGCTAAGCAAGCATTTGTTGCCCATCCCAGACTGCCCTCGAGAGAGAGAGAGAGAGAGAGAGAGAGAGAGAGAGAGAGAGAGAGAGAGAGAGAGAGAGAGAGAGAGAGAGAGAGAGAGAGTGTGGTGGTAAGCTGCTTTCTTGAACTGGTGTCCATGTGGTTAGGTGCACCCACAGTGCTGTTAGGGAAGGAGTTCCAGGATTTTGACCCAGTGACAGCAAAGGAACGGTGACAGGATGGTGTGGGACTTGGAGGGGAACTTTCAGGTGGTGGTGAAGCTACAGGCAGCAGAGATTTGGATGAGCCCAAGGTTACAGAGGGTGCAAGGTGCGAGGTTGGCCATGGAAACATTGGAGAAATTGAGTCTAGAGGTATAAAGAGGTGGATGAGGGTTTCAGGAGAGGGTTTAGGCATGTAGATGGGAGATGTTATGGAGATGGAAGTATGTATTCTTGATGTTGAAGCAGCTCTCCGAGTCCCATGGCTCAACTACAGGTCTACACCATTCAGCTGTCAGATTCTTTTACCTGGTTTACTGCCATTGTGTTCAGGACAAATATGTTCAGTGTTGATTGTTGAGCATGACTTCTCTAGCACGGATTGCTGGTTGGCAACACGCAATGATTTCCTTCGAGTAGGCTTCTGAAGTTCCTGAGGAAGGCAAATGAGTGGGTTAGATCTAGAACAGAAGTTCAGGAATCAAAACGGTTGCTAAGTACAGTTAAGGGAGAGAAAGATAGTCAACTACAGACATTGGAAACAAAGATCCAACAGCTTTGTCCTGGCAACAATTGAAGGAGAAATTGAGGGTAAAAACAGAAGAGTAAGAAGAAAAAAAATCGGATGGGTGGATGACATTGAGACACAGACTGAGGGAGGCTTGAAGAAAGCCAGAGAAGAAGCAAGATGATGCCAACAGCCCCACTAAGGTTATGACGACAACGAATGAAGAAATAGTAAATGAACATTGCTGAAAAGACATGTTGTCAGAGCTTTTCATCTAGCACTCATCAGGCCAGATTCGCAAGAATATCAAATGTAAAGGGAACAACAATTTATATTGCATGACAAGAGAGCGATCTGTCAATAGGTTCTTTACTACTGTCTACTGCAAGCCTACCTTCACTGGTCAATATACACATCGGAATTCCTACAGTCCCATGCGCTATAAAATTGGCCTGATCAGCAACATTTGCAAAAAGGGTCTGAGACATTTGCTCACAGTGCAGGCTTGATGCCGAAATAGGGTGTATCAAAGCCATCCTTTGTGATAATGACTCCCCGATCAGATCATTGTTCGCTATATAATTGCGTAAACTCATGAATGGGCCTAAGGCTGCCACTTCTGGTCCTGAAAAGTGCCCAATCCACCTCGGATTACCCCGAAGGTGTCTCAAAAATTTGAGCAACAGGTGAAGCTAGCTGTTTGACGCTGCTATGAAGCAGCGACACGAATGGTATTTGCCACTAATGGGATACTGCCATAAAGACTTTCTATCACACAAATGAGTAATATGATATATGAATTTCAGTGCCGGTGTGATGCCAGGTATGTAGGTTGTATAGCCCAACGACTGGCGGATCATAACCCTTCAACTGTTTGCGACAGGCAAAGTACTGAGCGCACCCAAACAGCCTTTGCTTGCAAAATTCAAGACAAAAATGTGATTCTGTAATTGTACAGCACTTGCTAAACAATCCTGACTGTGCCAAGAATTACATGGACAACCAATTTAAGTTTATCAGTCGGGCTCACAGCGCGGCTCACTTACGCGTACTAGAAGTTACACATACACAAGACTCTGTCCTTTTCAGACAGAAGAAGCATAACCGCATATTGTGCCTTTACCAACTAAAAAAAAAATCTTTGGGGGCAGCCATTCCCTGGTTCATTCTCCAGGGCATTGCCTTGGCCAGAGTCAAGAAGCTTGGTAGTTAACTATACCCTGGTGCACTCTCCATGGCAACGCCTTCACCAGAATACACTTGCCAGCCGATCAGCACTCTCTTCTTATGCAATATAAATGGTTGTTCCCTTTACAATTGGTTTTCTTGCGGATCTGTCCTGATGCGTGCAAGACAAAACGTTTCGACAGCTCATCTCTTTCTTCAGCAACACTCAAACAGTAAATTAGGATATGCCAGTCATTTTTTTGGTAGCTGCTATCAATCTGTATTTATATCATTTTTGTAATTCGATCTCCAAATCTATGAATGTACAGTAGCCAAATGTGGGTTTGAATCTTAAGTGTTCCCCGCCTGGAAAGAACATGACCTTATCTCCCTGTCTCCCCGAGACCAGCTAAGAATAGCCTAGACCAGTGTCTCTGATCAGGCTTCAAGCCACTTGATTCAAAGAATAATGCAGGTTTTAGCAGCTAAAGCACAATTTTTTTATTTTCTGGGATCAGGATCAGTTACCATGTGCAGAGGCGAAGAATTAGTTGATTTTACATGGAAATTATTATCTCTATACTTTTATTACTACCATAACATCTCCGAATCAGTCAGAATCAATGACAATAAAGCACAGCAAGTGGTCTTTTGGCCCATCCTGCCTCTGCTGGCTTTCTGGTAGGTTAATTTCATGCATTCCCTGCCCTTTTTCCCTGGCTCTGTAAAATTTTCCCTTCGCCTACTCACCCTATTCCTTTTTGGGAGTTACCATTGAATCTGCTTCTATTTTCTTATTCATTTATGGCATGTCAACTTTGCTAACAAGCTCAGCATTTATTGCCCATCCATAACGTCCCTCAAGATGGTGGTGAGCCATCTTCCTATACCACTACACTCACTGTGATCTGTATGGCTTTCACCGTCCTTTCAGGCAGTGTATTCCAGATCGCAACAACTCACCTGTGGTTCTTGATAGATCAAATCTGCGTCCTCTAGTTACCAAGACGCCTCCCATCGAAAATACAGTTTTGCTATATTTACTCGTCAAAGCCATTCATTATTTTGAACATCTCAATCAAACTCCTCTTAACCTTCTCTGCTTTGAGTCCTCATGGCACACATGCCCTTGAGGACAAGACAGGACCTCTGGCCCTATTCCCTACACATATAACTTAAACGCTGAAGCATCAGCAAACACAAGGGATATAGCTGCTTCGGAAGAATTACCTCTGTCCTTTCCGGCTCTATACCTGGTGCTTCAATTTGCTGTACGAGTGAGTTTTCTTCATTTGCGTTGCATTTTACATCCGCATCTTGCTTGCCTTTGGCTTTTGTATCCAGCTTCCCTTTGACCTTTGTATCCAGCTTCCCTTCAAGGTATTAACCAGAAAAAAGTAAACAAAATAACTTAAAAGTTGAACAATCTCCAATTAAGTATATCAAAATATTGGTAGCTTTGGTGTAATGAGCTCAGACTATTACTTCAAGCAAACTGGAAAAAAAGGAGAAATGGAGATAAGGAGACCACAGAGTCTTAACAGCACAGGGGGAGGCTATTTGGCCCATCTTGTCTGCACCAGCTCTCCAAATGAGCATCCTGAACTTGTGCCATTGCCCTGCCCTTTACCCGTACCCTTGCACATTGGTCTATCAAGTCTGCACCAGCTCTGTCAAAGAATAATCCAGTACTATAAAAAAAACTTTCACCGTTACTGAGACTAGTTTTCAATTCCAGATTTATGAATTAAATTTAAATTCTACTAGCTGCCTTGGCGGGATTCCAACCTGGTGTTCCCAGCCTGGCCCCTGGGTTACATTGTCACTACGCCATCGTGTCCCCCTGGTTAGTCCCACTCTCTCTTGTTAACCCTGCAATTTTTTCTCCTTCCAAGTATTTATTCAATTCTCTTTTGAAAGCTGCTATTGAGACTGTGTTCACTAACCCATCAGGCAGTGCATTCCAAATCCTAGCTACACATCGTGCAAAAAAAAAGTTCTGCCTCATGTCGCCTCAGAGAACATTGATCCAAATAAATGAGAAGTCAATTTATTACAAATGGCAGACAGGCTTGCACTTATAAGAACATAAGAAATACAAGTAGACCACACGGCCCATCGTGCCCGCTGCACCATTCAGTTAATCATGGCTGATCTTGACCTTCAGCTCTACTTTCCTGCCCACTCCCCATATCCCTTGATTCCCTGAGACACCAAAAATCTGTCTACTCCAGCCTTAAACGTATTCAACGATGGAGAATCCACAATCCTCTGGGTAGAGAATTTGAAAGATTCACAACCCTCTAAGTGAAGTAATTTCTCCTCACCTCAGTCCTAAGTGATTGGCCTGAGACTGTGCCCCCGTGTTTTAGATTCCCCGACCAGCGGAAACAATCTCTCAGCGTCCAACCGAACAAGCCCCTTCAAAATTTTGTAGGTTTCAATGAGATCACCTCTTATTCTTCTAAATTCCAGAGAATATAAGACAAGTTACTCAGCCTCTCATCATAGGACAACCTTCTCATCCCAGGTGCCAATTAATTGAACTTTCACTGCACTGCCTCCAACGCAAGTATATCCTTTCTTAAATGTGGAGGCGAAAGCTGTACATACTACTCCAGATGCAGTCTCACCAAAACCCTGTACAACTGTAGCAAGGCTTCTTTATTCTTGGACTCCAATCCCCTTGCAATTAAGGCCAACACGCATTTGCCCTCCTAATTGGTCACTGCACCTGCATGCTAACTTTCTGCATTCCTTGTACCTTTCACGACCACACACTGTGCAGCGAAAGTTCTTTACAGCCAATGAAAAACTTGAAGTGTAGTCACTGTTGTGACATAGGATCAGGAAGAATTTATTAGAATCATAGAATGGTTACAGCACAGACAGAAGTCATTCAGCCCATCAAGTCCCTGCTGGCTCTCTGCAAGAGCAATTCACCTAGTCCCACTCCCCCATCCTTTCCCTGGAGCCCTGCTTTACCTCCAGGTGCTTTCCTTTGGAAAGCCACAAATGAAACTACTGCCATCACTCTTTCATTATGTACCCCCTAAAACTAATTTTATTTATTCAGTATTGAAGAGTATTGCAGATATAAAGGTTAGGCCATTTAGTAATAGGAGGTATGGGGTATGAAATTGAGTGGCTGTGAAGAACTGAATGTTCTGGACCTTGCTGGGACAATAACAGCATGTAAAGCTTCCTAGGACTTTTTTTCCCCTAACTCAGTATCACATCAGACTGTGCCAAGCAAAATGCTTGGCAATTGCACAGGAAGAACTGATCAGCTGTGGTTGAAGGAACAAGCAGAGTTATTCAAAGTGCTGCTGCGTTAGGTTTTCAAATTGTAAGGCATCATAAAATAAAGAGGCATTTTGGGCTGGCTCTAATATAAACAATGTGCTGGAATGGAGAAAGCACAGGCAAGCAAGCTTTAAACAAATATTTCTCTCAAACTTAGATCTCAGCAGCCAAATCAACATGGGTCACTCCGTCATACCTTCCAATATAGAACAATAGAAGACTATAAGACAGCCCAATCCCCTACTTTATAAAACTCAAATACTATGGAAATGGTTAAGAATTCAATGAACTCAACCTGACAACATATAAGGAGACCTGCATTTACAATATGTTAGAATTATTTGAATGCTGATATGACCATAATTATGCAATCTTTTTATTATTTTATACTTTATTTTTATTTTATTAACTGCCCGTAACTTTAACATAAATTATGATCATTGGCTTTATTTGCATATCAGAATTCGGTACCTGACACCACCACCACCACGATGATAATGTTTCAGTAAACCAATTACGTGTCTAACATTAGTAAGCAGGTCGTTTACACCAAATTGTGGGGATGGGGTGAGAAGGAGTAGACAAGAAGAGAATCTGTGTGAATTTTATATTCATAAAGGCCATTAACAACTGGGGAAATACATGGTGCTTCAGTTTACACATCACATACAATCATCACCTCTCTCAAGGGTGGGTCTACCATGCAGAGTTACACCACTGTTAAAATATACCTCAGCAATACCCTAGATGCTCCCTACTGGATCATTGAGACATCTTCCTATTTATGAAAGGCAACTGGCTAAATACTTGAAGGGGAAACACTTACAAGGAGAAAAAGGGGAGGGGAATTAATTGCACAGGTATCCAGGCTTGGGCTGACAATGACAAGTAACATCCGCGCCACACAAGTGCCAGACGATGACCATCTCCAAAAAGACAGAATCTAACCATCACCCCATGGCATTCAATGGCATTATCACTGCTGAATCCTCAACATTCTGGGGGTTACCATTGACCAGAAACTGAACTGGACTAACAATATAAATACTGCAGCTACAAGAATAGGTCAGAGGCTCTGAATCGTGCAATGAGTAACTCATCTCCTAACTCCCCGAAGCCTGTCCACCATCTACTCCCCAAAGCCTGTCCACCATCTACAAGGCACAAGTCAGGAGTGTGATGGAATACTTTCAACTTGCCTGGATGAGTGCAGGTCCAACAACACTCAAGAAGGTTGACACAATCCAGGGCAAAGCAGCCCGCTTGGTTGGCCCCATCCACAAACATTCACTCCGTCCAATACTGACGCAGAGTGGCAGCAGTATGTACCATCTACAAGATGCACTGCAGGAATTCACCATGCCTCATTCGACAGTACCTTCCAAACTCATGACCCATTACCATCTTGAAGGACAACAGCAGCAGACAAATGGGAACAACACCACCTGGAAGTTCCCCTCCAAGCCACTCACCATCCTGACTTGGAAATATATCCCCGTTCCTTCACTGTCACTGGGTCAAAATCCTGGAACTTCCTCACTAACAGCACTGTGGTGTACCAATACCACATGGCCTGCAGCGGTTAAAGAAGGCAGCTCACCACCACCTTCTCAAGGGAAATTAGGGTTACGAAATAAAGGCCAACCTAGCCAGCCACATTCCAAGATGAATTTTTTTTTAAATCTTTCAAAGAGCCAGTACAGGCACGATGGACCGAATAGACTCTCCCTGCACTGTATTTTTCTATGGTTATTATATCAGCCCTCCTGTGCCCGGCCTCTCTGAGCGAGATTACCAATTAGTGCTGAATTACAGCCAGCTTTGTGCTGTGAGCCAATGTTCACGACGAACCAGATTAAGACTACCCCAAATGCAAATCGGGCAAGGCCCTTCCAGCCAGCAGACAAGAGGCAGCTTGTCAGGGCGGGCTGGATTGCAGTTGAAGCAAAAGGCCAGCATCTAACTCAATGCCACCACTTTTTGTTGGCCAGACGCTCTAAGCTTTGAGCCTTCAGTTACCCCATCACAACTCCACCCTTTCCCAAAGTCCCTCACCAGAGTTAACCCTCGGCAACCAGTGGCCAAAGCGGTCTCTTTTCTGTGGCGATTTCTGTGTTCCTCTGACAAGTTGTGGTTTCCTCGAAGTTGCCTTCTCTGCCTCCTAAAAAAAAAAATAGCCAATTAAAAAGAATTTGTATTTCTTCCAGTTAACAGGCTCAGCGTAATCTTATTTTCTAATTTATGCACTTTAATGGAAGCTGCTGTTCACCCTGGTGTGGGATGTTAGAGGTTGGAGAATTCCTCACTTCTGGCATCCAGTGCTGGCAGCAAGCATTCAGAGATCTAAATTTTTTTTAAAAAACTCTCTACTCTCCTGCAGTGATCCATCTTCACACTCACCTCAGCAAAGCTCCCAGTGTGTTATACTCCCTCTGCACTGCAATAAGGAGGTCCTCAGTTTCCAGCTATTTCCACGTGAATACCTCTCAACTGGAGACTTAAAAACAATTCACTCTCAGGATGTGGGTGCCACTGGCAGGACTGGCGTCCGTCACTGGTTTGATACAACAATGAGACCCGCGAGGCCACTTCAGGGAACAGTCAAGGGTCAGCCATGTTGGCGCGGGACTGGAGTGTAAGTGACACCCAGTGAAGGCGGCGAGTTTCCTTCCTTAAACGGTACGAGTGAACCAGTTGGGGGTTTTTAAACAATGACCTGACAGCCTCACGGTCACTTTTACTGGTACCAGCACTTCATTCCCCTAACTGCTGTGGTGGGATTTGACCTCCAGCTTTCTGGATTATTAGTCCAGACCTCATGGTTGAAAATGACACCAAAAAAAAGCAACAAAAGTTGAAATAGGCAACACAAGATTATGGATCCTGCAGCAATTGACAAACTGCTTGTTGTATGAATATATTTAAACCAAATCCAGAGTTTTGGGCCATTTAATATAGCTGGTTTGATACCAGTACCCTTGAACACGGTTATCCCATGGGCCACTGAATGGGCCAGTTGGTAAATTCATTACATGGTGTAGTGTGAATAATGAGGAGAAATGATATAAAGGATAAATTCTTAAGTGGTTACAGGAGCAGAGACCTGGGGTATATTTGCACATGTCATTGAAAGTGACAAGATAGGTTGAGAAAGCATTTAAAAGGCATTTGGGATCCTGGGCTTTGTAAAGAGAGGCAGAGCATACAAAAGCTGGGAAATAATGTCAAACCTTTACAAAGCACTGGTTTGCGCTCAAATGTCCAATTCTGGGTACCAGAAGGTAGGTAGGATGTGTAGGCCTGAGAGAGAGTGTGGAAAAGATTTACAAGAATGGTTGCAGGAATGAGGAACGTCAGATAGGTGGATAGATGGGAGAAGCAGGGGCTTATCCTCTTCAGAGGAAGAGACGGCTGAGAGGGGATTTTCATAATCATGAGAGGTCAGGGCAGAGTTGATAGGGGGAAACTTGTTTCCATTGGCAGAAGGATAAGGAAGCAGAGGACACCCATTTAAGATGATTGGTACAAGAACCAAAGGCTACATGATGAAGACTTATTTTACACAGCGAGTGATTAGGATCTGGAATGCACTGCCTGCGTGTGCGATGGATGCAGATTCAATCTTGGCTTTCAAAAGGAGATTGGATAACTATCTGGAGAGAGAAAAATTGCAGGGCTACAGCAAAAAGGCAGGGGAGTGGGACAAGGTGAGATACTCTTGGAGAGAGGTGGCATGGACACGATGGGCCGAATGGCCTCCTTCTGGTCTGTAACTGTTCTATGAATTTTTGATTACGAGATTACTAGTTTAGAATTTTGAGAATCTCTCAACCTAAAAATTTAGTATGAAAGAAGAAACTGGCATTTATATACCACCTTTCATGTCCTTGGGTGTCCCAAAGAGATTTGCGGTCAAGGAATTACTTTTGGAGGTATGTAGGCAACTACAACAACCCATTTCCCACAGAGCAATGCCACACAAAACAGCAATGAGGAAATGACCAGTTAATCTATTTTTGGCACCCTTGGTTGAGGGCTAAATATTAGCCAGGAAACCAAGGAGAACTCTACTGCTCTTCTCCAAACAGTGCCATGGAATCTCTTACATCCACTGGAAAGGTCAGAGGGGATCTCAGTTTAACGACTCATCTGAAAGACAGTGCAGCACTCCCCCGGGACTGCACTGGGAGTGCCATCCTGGATTGTGTGTTCAAGCTGTTAGGAGAGGGGCTTGAACCGTGACCTTCTGACTCCGAGGCAAAAGTGGACTTAGACGATGATGGCCCACAGAGACCTTCATGCCTTCAGTCTGGGCTTGGTCAGGGGCAGTCGTAGTAGTATAGCATGTGGGTGTCAACAGCCGCCTATATAACTATTGTCTTGGTTACAAGGCAGCAAACAGACAAAGCATAAAAGCCACATCAAACACAAGGGAAATTTCTGCAGAAGTTCACACTCACAAAAACATATTTCTGAAAAAAGAATGACAGGCAAAGAGAAAGGCTAGAAAGCTGGATTAAAATGTCTTCCTATATCACCATTCTCTGTCCCCCCCGAAGTCTACCACACCTTTTAAATAGGCTAAGCATTTTTAAAGTTTAAAAGGGGGCTTGACAGGATGGATGCTGAGAGGGTGTTTCCCCTTGAGGAAGATTCTAGAACTTGGGGAGGGGCGGACACAGTTTAAAAATAAGAAGTCTCCCGTTTAAGACAGAGACGAGGAGGAATTTATTCTTTCAGAGGAACATGAGTGTTTGGACTTCTCTTCCCCAGAAAGCAGTGAAGACTGGGTCATTCAATTGGGTACTGAAGGCTGAGTTAGACAGATTTTTGAACTACAAGGAAGTCAAGGGTTTGAGGGCGGGGGAGCAGGCAGTAAAGTGGACTTGAAGCCACAATCGGATCAGCCATGATCTTACTGAATGGCAGAGCAGGCTCAAGGGGCTGAATGGCCTACTCCTATTTCTTCTGATCTTAGGATTTTATATTTGCGCTTAGAAGCATTATGCACAAATCCTTCAAAACGTTTCCTCAATATGTACATTTTAAAGTCAATTTACAGTCCTATTAATGTTATAATACTTAGCATAAATCCAAGGAAGCAATAGCATTCAAATGGATGAAGACGGCTTGGATACATTACCCTCACTTTTTCCGATTCGGTTCCTGTGGCTTCAGTGCACCTCATCTGGGGCAGTTCTTCATTTTCTTTTGGTTCAGAGTTTCCACCCTCAAACTCATCTCGAAAGACAGAACAGTTCAGCTTGAGTAAGGTTAGCAGGGAATATAGCAACAGGAGGAAGCCAATTACCCCCTCCAGCCTATTTTGTCATTCAATTAACTCATGGCTAATCTATACCTTGGCTCCATTTCCCTACTTTCGTCCCCTAGCCCTCAATATCCTTGCCCAACACAAACTTATCAATCCCAGTACTGAAATGGTCAACTGAACACCCCTCCCCTAAACCTCCCACCTAGCCTCAGTTTTTTGGTGGGGGAAAGTTTTCCAGATTTCCACTCGTGTGTGTGTGTGTGTGTGAAGAAGTGCTTCCTGACATTGTCCCTGAAAAGCCTGGCTCTAAAACCCCGCCTTGTTCTGAATTCCCTCTCCACCAGAGGAAATGGCTTCTCCTTATCTCTTAATGTTGTAATCCAGCCACAAATACATGCTCTAGTTGTACATGAGAGCAGCTGTTACTAACTGGGGAAAGGTTCGGGCATTATTCTTAAGTATATATAAGAGCTGGTTTTCACCTGTTGGGAGAAGTGGAAAAGGGAGCCTGTGCGTATGCGAATAAACCGGTGTTAAGCAAAGACTTGCTCCAGATTCCTCCTTTGCTCAGTGAATATGCAGTGAATTATTATACTATCAACTCACTTGATCATTTGAAACACCTCTGTCACTGCTTTTTTTTAAGAATCTAACCAAATTGATTCACTGGTGGCACAGGTTAAATTGCTAGAAGACAGATCCTCAATGAATACGTTTGTAAAATTGTAAAAAAAAATTACATATGCAATAGAGCCATGGCCCAAACTATTAAAAAGAAACATTTGCATTTTCATAATACCTTTCATGACCACAGGATATCGCAAAGCACTTTATAGCCAATGAAGTATACTTGAAGTGTAATCACTGTATTACTTTACATGAATTGGGATAATAGGACAACGGGACAAAAATTTCAATTTGTGAAAGGTATTAGGAAAAACTTCTTTACACAGGCTAAATAACAGAAATTTAAAAAAAAATCCAGGGTGAGGTGATTTGCCAGAAGGTTCAGTACTAAATGGGTGAACTTTTCAATTGAGGCCTTTTATAACCTTAGGGCTCAACAATGATTTCAATATCTCCAGATCAGAACCACTGCCCCCATTTTATCAGACCACGGGTGCTCATAACAACCCATCTCTCGTCCTATTACCATTGCCTTTTGCATCGCACAATCACTGCTTTTTGTTATTTTTTAAATTTATTTTGTCATGGAATGTGGGCATCACTAGCAATGCCAGCATTTATTGCCCATCCCTAATTGCCCTTGAACTGAAGTGGCTTGCTATTTTCAGGGGGCAGTTAAGAGTCAACCACATTGCTGTGGATCTGGAGTCACATGTAGGCTAGACCAAGTAAGGGTGGCAAGTTTCCTTCCCTAAAGGAACATTAGCAAACCAGAGAGGTTTTTTACAACAATTGACAATGGCTTTGTGGTCACTATCACCAAGACTAGCTTTTAATTCCAGGTTTTAAGTGAATTCAACTTCCACCACGTCTCGGGATAGGATTTGAACCCATATCCCCAGAGCATTAGCCTGGGCCTCTAGATTACTAGTCCAGTGACATTACCACTACACCACCGTCTCCCCTTTAATTGCTCCTGCCTTCCATCCAACCACAGACCTTCCTTTTTCTTCTTTCCCACTGTCGCCTGCCTTTCTCTACTTCTGTACTTGCTTAAATCCTGCCACATTCCTAACATTTTCCAGTGGCAAAATGCTCTGTCCTTCAAGGACGCAATATGCAAAGACATTGTTAATTTCTTGCCTCCCTCTCTGATAATTATGAATCAATGACTCCTCAAGCAAAAAAAAAAGTCTCTCAATATTCAACTCGGAAATATCCATTAATTTTAAAAACAGTTGTTTGGTAGTACAGAACTTGAATACTGCAGCACAGAGAGGCATGTTTCCAAAGCTTTTCATCTTGCACTCTTGACAAGCACAAGAATGCCAAATTTCAAACAAGCACAACAATTTATACTACCAAGAAAAGGATGCTGACTGGTTCGTAAGTCAACTCTGACTGGTTCGTAAGTCAACTCTGATTGGCCATGAAAAAAGCAACAGGAGCTCCTCAAGCTCTGGCAACATGTCTCTCTTTTCTGCAATATTCAATTTTGAACATCTTGATTGAATCTCTTGGCTTTCTCTGTTCCACTAGCAATAATTCCAATATCTCAAGCTTCTTCTAAGTGCTTTCCCACCTTGAACATCATTTTGTTGACCTTAGCTTCAATTATTTCCCTATAATGGAGATGTTCAAGACTGCACCCAGTGCACTGTGGCCTAACCAACGTTGTGCATAAATTCAATACTACTACTTTTGTATATCCCTACTGATAAAATCCCAATTTTCTTTCTAAGCATTTTTATCTCCCTGGATTCTCACTTTCATAGGATTTATATATTTGAACCTCAAAGTCAAACACTCCCAAGGTCAGGTAATGCCACAGATTAGAAACAGACCAAAATTCTCTCTGCACCGCATCAACAATGTTCCTCAGCCCCAATTCAAGCGTTTTCCCTAATTGTATCAATGACCCATTTTATCCCCCTTTTTTCCCCCACTGTGGGTGAGGTTATCAGTTTGGCAATCTGCAGTAAATTTGAAGCAGTGCTGTTGGTTCACGCTCATCAGGAATTAGATTGTGACTGCTCCGAACTCATTTTGCACAAGACCCTTAGAGACCAAACACAAGGGGACCCTGCATTCTGCTGGTGCGAGCCTGAATGCAAGTTCTACCTCTAACATAGGAACAGGAGAAAGCCATACAGCCCCTTGAGCCTGTTCTGCTATTCAATTATTTAGAGTCTTCGTAAGACCACACCTGGAATATTGTGTACAGTTTTGTTCTCCTCACCTAAGGAAGGATATACTTGCCTTAAAGGGGGCAAACAAAGGTTCACAAGACTAATTTCCTGGGTTGAGGGATTGTTTTGAGCAGACTTAAGATTATGGTTCCTAGAGTTTAGGAGAATGAGAGGTTACCTTATCGAGACATATAAATAGTTACGGAGGGTTATGCTTAGACGATGCTTCCTCGGTTGGGGAATTTAGAACCAGGGTCAGAGTCTCAGGATAAGGGGTTGGCTATTTAGGACTGAGATGAGGAGAATATTTTTCACTCAAGAGTTGTGGATCTTTGGAGCTCTCTATCTGAGAGAGCTGTGGATGCTCAGTTGTCGGGTATATTCAAGATTGAGATCAACAGGTTTTTGGATACTTAGGGTTAAGGGTTAAGTGAGAGGGGGTTGGGGGGGAGAGAAGGTGGAGTTGAGGTAGCTCAGCCATGATTGTACTGAATGGCTCAAGGGGCCATTTTCTATGTTCATGGCTGATCCATATCTTAACTTTATCCACCTGCATTGGTTCTGTAAACCATGGCCCATTTCACTGCCAGACAGGTCACCCCCAGATCCCCAGAATACAAAAAGGGGGGAAAAATGCAGTTTTGATTGCAACTTCCACACATTTTCCCAAGAAGTTGTCACCATTTGTTGGCTGCACCCTCAATGCCTCCAGTTATGGCCTTTTATAATACCAGCAGAGTCCTTACCATTCTGAGAGGGCTTTTCGCAAGGGGCAGTTGACATTTGCCAGAGGTCATTTTGCGGTGATTTCTGTGTAGCACTGACACCCGATGAACTCCTTGGAGATTTTTCCGCTGACATCTAAAAAGTCAATTAATAAAAAAAAGTGTCTCTTCTGACAAAATAAAAATGGAACCACAATTCTAATTTTCCAATTTATGTATTTCAATTGATGTTCTTATTTTTGACCCACCCACTTAAGAATATAAACTGAAGGTCAGCCATTGCTCAGTGGGTAGCGTGTTCGTCTGAGTCAGAAAGTTGTGGGCTCCAGACACACTCCCAGAAAGTTGAGCATAAAAATCCAAGCTGACATTTCCATTGCCAAGGGAGTGGCGCAGGGTCAGAGATGCTGTCTTTCAGGTGAGACATTACCCTCCCAGGCAGGCATAAAAGATCCCATGCGCATTATGCTGAAAAAGCACAGGGGAATTCTCCCCAGTTTCCAGGTCAATAATTACTCCTCAATCAACATCAGAAAAAGAACACAGATGAGCTAATCATTACCACATTGCTGTTTGTGGGAGCTTGCAGTGCACAATTGACTGCCACATTTCCTACAGCGGTGACAACGCTTCAAATGTAATTAATCGCTATGAAATTCTTTGGCATGAGCTGAGGTCAGCAAAGGTGCCATATAGATCCAAGTTCTCTCCATCTTACCATTAGCACTTCAGTGCATGCACCAGTACGTCCAAAGGAACAGTGTACACAAGCACGGGGAAAATGTATTTTTGGCTTGCTAGCTTACAATTAACCCTACAACCCTCGGTGCAGCTTCCCCATCAACATTACCTTGCTGTTTTCACAGAGTGGAATGTTAACGAGTCTCCGACGAAGCTGTCTTCTACATGTCTGGAAGATCACAAAGACATGATAAACATGTTCAAAATCTTTCAATGGCGAACTTGCAACCTATCCTGCTTTTCTGCCCTCCTCTGCTGAAGGCTCTGAATCTTGCTCCAGAACCACTCCGTGGGCACTGGCTACTCCACAGTGTCCAGAGTGGCCGGCTGCTAATCATTCCATTTGCCTAAGCAGTGATTGCCGGCGGGTCATTCAACCATGGAGTGCGTAACAGCCTCACCACACAAACACTTGCCTGATGGACTCACTGGGGAATGGATAAAAGAGAGCAGCGGAGACACAGAAGAAAAGAGCGCGAAGAGAGCGGCGGAGACACAGGAGAAAAGAGCGCAGAGAGCGGCGGAGACACAGGAGAAAAGAGCGCGAAGAGAGCGGCGGAGTCACAGGAGAAAAGAGCGTGGCAGAGACACAGGAGAAAAGAGCGCGAAGAGAGCGGCGGAGTCACAGGAGAAACCAGCGTGGCAGAGACATAGGAGAAAAGAGCGCGAAGAGAGCGGCGGAGTCACAGGAGAAAAGAGCGCAAAGAGAGTGGCGGAGACACAGGAGAAGAGCGCGAAGAGAGCGGCGGAGACACAGGAGAAAAGAGCGTGGCAGAGACACAGGAGAAAAGAGCGCGAAGAGAGCGGCGGAGACACAGGAGAAAAGAGTGTGGCAGAGACACAGGAGAAAAGAGCGCAAAGAGAGCGGCGGAGTCACAGGAGAAGAGCGCGAAGAGAGCGGCGGAGACACAGGAGAAAAGAGCATGGCAGAGACACAGGAGAAAAGAGCGCGAAGAGAGCAGCGGAGTCACAGGAGAAAAGAGCACGAAGAGAGCGGCGGAGACACAGGAGAAAAGAGCGCGAAGAGAGCGGCGGAGACACAGGAGAAGAGCACGAAGAGAGCGGCGGAGACACAGGAGAAGAGCACGAAGAGAGCGGCGGAGACACAGGAGAAAAGAGCGTGGCAGAGACACAGGAGAAAAGAGCGCCAAGAGAGCGGCGGAGACACAGGAGAAAAGAGCACGAAGAGAGCGTGCGGAGACACAGCAAAGAACGCGAAGAGAGTGGTGGAGACACAGGAGAAAAGAGCGCGAAGAGAGTGGCGGAGACACAGGAGAAAAAAGCGCGGCAGAGACACAGGAGAAAAGAGCGCGAAGAGAGCGGCGGAGTCACAGGAGAAGAACGCGAAGAGAGTGGCGGAGACATAGGAGAAAAGAGCGCGAAGAGAGCAGTGGAGACACAGGAGGAAAGAGTGCGAAGGAATCAGAGACACAGGAGAAAAGAGCACGAGGAGAGTGGAGACACAGGAGAAAAGAGTGCGAGGAGGGTGGAGACACAGGAGAAAAGAGCGCAAGTAGAATGGAGGCACAGGAGAAAAGAGCGCAAGGAGAGTGGAGACACAGGCGAAAAGAGCATGAAGGGAGCAGAGATACAGGGTAAAGAGCGCAAGGAGAGTGGAGGCACAGGATAAAAGATCGCAAGGAGAGCAGAGACAGGGGATAAAAGAGTGCAAAGACATACCTTGCAGTTATGAAGCATATAACCTCAGTTGTCAGTGGTACTAGCATTCAATAAAGGCAGTAAATTGTAGCATACATAGGAAGAAAGTAATTAAAGTGTAAATAACATAAGTTAGAATTGCGGGACAGGTGTTATATTGCAGCTGTGAGATGTGGGAGCTTTTGGGCGCCAAGGCAATCCATGACAAACAAACCTGCAGGAAACGTAAGCAGCTTGAGGATCAGGATTATTGATCTGGAAGCCGAAATGCCGGTACTGTGCAACATAAGGGAGGGAGAGAAATATCTGGGTACTTTGTTCCAGAAGACAGTCACATCTGTTTTGGTCAGCAGTGAGGGACAGGAGGATGTGACTGTCAATGAGGCAGGTAATGGGACCAAGCAGACAATAGTGGAGGAGCCTCAGACTTTGCAATTGTCAAACAGGTTTGAGGTGTTCACAGCCTGTGTGGAAGAAAGCAAAGTCTTCAAGGTAGATGAGCTGGCTGGCAACGGCACTGTGGTATAGGAAGCCACTCAAGTGAGGGGAGCAAAAAGAAATGTAGTGGTAGTAGGGAATAGTAGGGGGATTGACACTGTTCTCTGCAGCAAACAGCTATGTTGCCTGCCCAGCTCTAAAGTTCAGGATATCTGCTCAGGGCTGGAGAGGAACTTGCAGTGAGAGGTGGAAGATCCGGTTGTCGTGGTCCATCCAGGTACCAATGACATAGGTAGAACTAGTAAAGAGGTTCTGCAAAGTTAGTATGAGGAGCTAGGCACCAAATTAAATCATCTCTGGATTATTACCTGAGCCACGTGCAAATTGGCATAGGGCAAATAAGATTAGAGAGGCAAATGCGTGGCTTAAAGACTGGTGTGGGAGAAGTGGGTTCCAGTTTGTGGAGCACTGGCATCAGTACTGGGGAAAGTGGGGGCTGTGCCGTTTACACCTGAACCATGCTGGGATGAGTGTCCTCACAAATCACATAGCTAGGGAAGTAGAGGGCTTTAAACTGAGCAACAGGGGTGAGGGATCAAGTTTGGGTAGAGGTAGCAATTCAGGGTGTAGAGTCAAGACAGGACAGCAAAATAGTAATATGAGAAATGAGAGTTAGAGAATGGCAGGAAGGGACAGAGAGAAAAAAAACTAAGAATACATCAACAGTCAAGACTAGATGTTACAAAGGTAACAAAAAGACAAAACTGAAGGCTCTCTACCTGAACGCACGTAGCATTCATAACACAATTAATGAATTGATGGCGCACATTGAAGTAAATAAATATGATCTGATAGCAATTATGGAGACGTGGCTGCAGGGTGACAAAGATTGGGTCCTTAATATTGAAGGGTACATGACATTCAAGGAGAATAGGAAGCTAGGTAAAGGTGGAGGGGTGGCACTGTTAATCAAAGAGAGCATCGGTGCAATAGTTAGAGATGAACTTGGTTCAGGAGATCAGGATGTAGAATCGGTTTGGGTGGAGATGAGGAATAGTAGGGGAGAAAAGTCATTAGTGGGAATGGTCTGCTGGCCCCCTAACAGTAGCCACAGTGTAGGGCAAAGCATTCAAGAGAAAATATTGGGTGCTTGTAATAAAGGGACAGCAATAATCATGGGTGATTTTAATCTACACAAACTGGAAAAATCAGATTGGCAGTAGTAGCCTGGATGAGGAGTTCTTAGGATGCTTTCCAGATAGTTTCTTAAAGCAGCATGTTCTGGAACTAACCAGAGAGCAGGTTATTTTAGACTTGGTATTGTGTAACGTGACAGGATTAATGAATGACATCAGAGTAAAGGCACCCTTAGGTAGCAGCAACACAATACGATTGAATTTTACATTCAGTTTGAAAGGGAGAAGAGCAGGTCTAAGACTAGTACCCTAAACTTAAATAAAGGCAAATATGTGGGGATGAAAGCCAAGCTAGCTGAAGTGAACAGGATAGGCTAGAGCATAGATCAATAAAGAAGTGGTGGCAGACATTTAAGGGGATATTTCAAAATATTCAGAATAAGTACATTCCACTTTAAAGAACAATTCTAAGGGGAGGACCCACCATCTGTAGTTAACTAACGATGTTAAAGAAAGCATCAAACTTAAGGAAAAAGCTTACAATTCTGCAAAGATAAGCGGCAGGACGGATGATTGGACAGAATATAAAGAATGGCAGAGAATGACTAAAATGTTAATCAGGAGAAAGAAATTAGAGTGTGAGAGGAAGTTAGCTAGAAACGTAAAAACAGATACTAAAAGTTTCTACAGGTACTTAAAAAGGAAGAGAGTAAGTAAAGTGAGCGTTGGTCCTCTAGAGAGTGACAATGGGGAGTTAACAGTAGGTAATAAGGAAATGACAGAAGAAATCAACAAATATTTTGCTTCTGTGTTTGCTATAGAGCATATAAAAATCATTCCAATAATAGCTGCAAATCATGAGGTGAACAGGAGAAAGGTGAAATTGAAATCACTAGGGAAATGGTACTGAGTAAATTGATGGGGTTGCAGGCTGGCAAGTCTCTGGGCCCCAATGGACCACATCCTAGGTTCTTAAAAGAGGTGGCTGAGGGAGTTGATGTGGTGTTAATTTTCCAAAATTCGCCAGATTCTGGAAAGTTTCCATCAGAATGGAAAGTAGCGAATATAACCCCTCTATTCAAGAAGGGAGAGAGGCAGAAAACAGGAAAATATGCCAGTTAGCTTGACGTCTGTCGTGGGGAGCTTATTAGAAACGAACATTAAGGAGGTTATAGCAAGGCACTTAGGAGAACTCAAGGCAATAGGGAAGGGTCAGCTTGGTTTTGTGAAAGGAAAATTTAACTAATTTATTGGAGTTTTTTGAAGGAGTAACACGCGCAGTGGATAAAGGGGAGCCTGCAGATGTACTGGACGTGATTTCCAGAAGGCATTTGATAAGGTGCCACATTAAAGATTATGGAAAATAAAAGCACATGGTATAGTGGTTAACATATTAGCATGGATAGAAGATTGGCTGGCTGGCAGAAAGCAGAGAATATGCTTAAATGGGTCTTTTTCTGATTGGCATGTGACGAGTGGAGTCCCACGGGGTTGTACGGGGCCTCAACTTTTACATCAATGACTTAGAAAAGGAGAGCGAAGACATGGTAGCTAAATTTGCAGATGACACTAAGATAGGTAAGAAAGTATATTGTGAAGAGGACATGAGGAGGTTGCAGATGGATATAGATAGGTTGAGTGAGTGAGCAAAACTCTGGCAAATGGAGTTTAATGTGGGAAAATGTGAAGTTGTTCACTTTGGCAGGAAGAACAAATAAGCAGACTGTTACTTAAATGGAGAACAGCTGTCTAATTTTGAGGTGCAGAGGGATCTAGGAGTTCTAGTACATGAGTCACAAAAAGTTAGTATGCGGGTACAGCAAGTAATGAAGAAGGCTAATGGAATGCTATCCTTTATTACGAGAGATTGAACGTAAAAATAAGGATGTTGTGCTTTAGTTATACAGGGCATTGGTGAGACTGCACCTCGAATACTGTGTGCAGTTTTGGACTTATTTAAGGAAGGATGTAAATGCATTGGAGGCGGTTCAAAGGAGGTTTACTAAATTGATTGTTGAAATGAGTGGGCTGTCTTATGAGGAAAGGTTGGACAGACTGGGCTTGTTTCCACTGAATTCAGAAGAGTGAGGGGTGATTTGATTGAAGTATACAAAATCCTGAACGGCCTTGATAAGGTGGAAGTCAAAAGGATATTTCCTCTTGTGGGTGAGTTCAGAACTAGGGGGCACTGTTTTAAAATTAGGGGACGCCCTTTTAGGAGAGATGAGGAGAAATTTTTTTCTAAGAGAGGGTTGTGCAACTTTGGAACTCTCTGCCTCAGAAGGTGATGGAGGCGGGGTCATTGAATATTTTTAAAGGAGGAGGTAGATAGAATGTATCTATCTGCAGGGGGTAGATGCTTGTTAGGCAAGGGAACCAAAGGTTATCGAGGTTAGATGGGAATGTGGAAATCGAAACACAAGGTGATCAGTCATGATTTTATTGAATGGCGGAGCAGGCTTGAGGGACCAAATGGTCTACTCCTGTGCTGATTTGTCGTGTTCTTATCTAATGATGGTAATCCGGAATAACTCCTGGCTGACTTTTCCTTTCCTAATCCACGAGTGCTAAAGCCTTCATTAATGAACACCCCACTCCACTACTGCCAATCTGGTCAACTCAGAACACAGAAAAGAGCGCAAAAAACCTGGGGTCTTAAGGTCTCCACGTCACTTCCTCACCCCATTGTAGCCACTGAAACACTGAGATCTCTGCTGAATTCTGAGAATGTTACAGCAATGCAATAAGTTTCCTCAGCCCAACCATACCTCTTGAATTTCCACAAATGATGGCATCGTTGGAGCTCCATTACTGCATCCAGATGGTTGGCTGGGCGTCTGAAAACAGAAAAGGAACTATTCATTGGGATTAAATATCTGTCAATAAACGAGTAGGAAACTATCACAATATTTCATAATATTCGCTCTCTCCATCACCAGTATACAGCGGACGCAGTGCCTACACTCCACAGAATGCACCAAGGCTTCTTCAACAGCGCCTCCCAAACTTGCATCCTCTACCATCTAGAAGACAAGGGCAGCAGAAGCATGGGAGCACCAATCCCTGAAGTTACCCTTCGAGCCACGCACCATCCTGACCTGGAACTATATCACAGTTCCCTCACTGTCACTGGGTCAAAATCCTGGAACTCTCTTCCTAACAGCATGGTGGATGTACCTACACCACACCGGTTGCAACGATCTCTTACCGCCACCTTCTCAAGAGCAACACATTCTGGCCTCACCAGTGATGGCCACATCCCGTGAATATTACATTAACCAAATGTTGTAGGTGCTGCAATTTTGCAATAACAGCACTGGAACTGTTTCCTAACGGACTTGTGCAAGAATGAATCACTTGCTTTACTCATCGTTCAGTCTCCACACCAAACTTACAATATCCAGCAACAAAGGTAGTTACAGTATTTATATTCAGTGGTGAATTTTGTTCCTGGTTTGTGCTGACCTTAGCTAGGGTAGTAATAGGGAGGCTGTGGGCGCAGAGGAACATTCACCCAGGGTTCCTTCCTCCTATCACCATTCAGGGGCCACAAGCTGCCGGGTGAGGACAAGGTCGAGTTCACCACAAACAAGTAGCCTCTTGACACTCGCTGCCTGGTCTCAGGTGAGGAACGACACTTGAATGCGGCATTGGGGGACATACACTGACACTGACTGAAATCCCTGCAAGAGTCAGCAAATTGAGGAAAGGGATAAGAGGGGAACTTTCCTTCTTAAAGGTAAGGGAGCGATGGTTGGTCTGCAAGGAAGGAAGAAATAACGGATGATGAAGTCCGAGAAGCCTATCCCTCTAGTTCATTCCACCCAACAGGCCAACCACTCCAACACATCTTGAACCTACCTCCACCCAAGACTTCATTCCACCATCTTACCTGGCTAATCCCAAGAATTAGCAGTCTTTCAAAAAAAATAAACTCTCACACGTCAGTTTTAAATATATAAATTGATGCTCTGCTTCCTAATGGCTTAACTTGGCTTACAGCAATATTCCAGATCTAGCTAAAACGATTTAATGTCAGTTGTGGCTCAGTGGGTACCATCTCGCCTCTGAGTCACGGTTCCAAGTTCAAGCCCCACTGCAGGACTTGATCACAAAATTAAAGCTAATACTGAGGGAGTGCTGCTCTATCGCACTGGAGTGTCGGAGATGCCTTCTTCCAGATTAAATGTTAACCAAGGCCCATCTATCTTCAGCGCACTATTTCAAAGAAGACCAGGGGAATTACCCACGGTGTCCTGGCCAATATATATCCCTCAATCAACATTACAAAAACAGATTATCTAACTGGTCATTATCACATTGCTGTTTGCTGCACGAAAATTGGCTGCCACGTTTCCTACAGCACAACAGTGGCTACACTTCAAAAAGTACTTCATTGGCTGCAAACCACTTTGAGGTGTCCAGTGGTCAAGAAAAGTATTATATAAATGCATTTCTTATTATTCCATTTGGCCCTCCTAACCACTTTCTCTCAAGGCTGTAAAGTTTAGGCTTCTCTAGACTCTCAGAGATTACGTTTACAAGAAGGTACATCGGAAATTACATTTACAATTGGGACCATACTTGTTCTTTGCAACACTCTCATCTATGACTGCGTAGGGGCCACAGAGTGAGCTCTGACCAAAGCACCGTAAATCCTCGACAAACTTACACACCACTTTTTCAAGCTGTGTCTCTCCAATATTGTATTTACCACTCTGCACCAATTAAAATGGTAAGTCCGCAACTCCTAGGTTACCTGTGCT
This sequence comes from Carcharodon carcharias, assembly GCF_017639515.1. NCBI lineage: Eukaryota > Metazoa > Chordata > Chondrichthyes > Lamniformes > Lamnidae > Carcharodon > Carcharodon carcharias. Next base: position 12,667,639 of record NC_054499.1, on the reverse strand, counting down.
GACTCCGTTCCCCTCACCACACGCTTACGTCACACTCCCCGTTAATAAATACCTTGCATCTATCAGTCTCCCTTCTATGTTTCCAATTGTGGAGGGGGCCAAAACTATAATTCGTAATTATATATCACCAATAACTCCAATCAGGAATTCAGGGGAAACCTCTTCACCCAGAGAGTGGTGAGAATGCGAAACTCACTAACACAGGGAGTAGTAATTTCACTGGGCTAATAACCCAGAGTCTCAGGCTAATGCTTTCAGGGCATGGGTTCAAATCCCACCACAGCAGCTGGTGGAATTTAAACTCAATTAATAAAAAGCAAAATCTGGAATTGAAAACTAGTCTCAGTAATGGTGACCACAAAACTATCATTGATTGTCATAAAAACCCAACTGGTTCACTAACATGGTTTAGGGAAGGAAATCTACCATCCTTACCCGGTCTGGCCTACATGTGATTCCAGACCCACAGCAATGTGGTTGACTCTTAAATGCCCTCTGGAATGGCCATGCAAGCCACTCAGTCTATGGGCAATTAGGAATGGTCAACAAATGTGGACTTTGCCCATATCCCATGAACGAATAACTTTTAAAACTTGAGGCTAATAGTGTAGATGTAGTTAAGGGGAAGCTAGACAGTACATGAGGTAGAAGGGAAGAGAAGATAGGTTGATGGGGTAAGAAGGAGTATTGTGGGAAGAGGCTGCAATGGAGCATAAACATCAACATGGAGCAGCTGGGCTGAACGCCAGTTTCTTTAAGAAGGGAATCACGAGTTCAATAGGCAACTTACCTCTGCCACTTTCTTAGATGTGCTCCTCGTAAATCGAATACGTTGCAAGGGATCAATGGGAGGCTGAAAATAAATCACATCTTGGGTAACTACAAGGCACACAACATATTTCTCTCCCACCATCCCCTCTAACAACTTATCAACTTAGTAACAGGACTAGGCCACTCAGCCCATCAAGCCTGCTCCACCATTCAAACAGGTCATGGCTGATCATCTCCCTCAATGCCATATCCCTTGATGTCATTAGTATCCAGAAATCTATTGATTTCTGTCTTGAATATGCTCTGAGGAAGCCCTCTGAGGGAGAGAATTCCAAAAATTCACCATCCTCTGTGAAGAAATTCCTCCTTATCGCAGTCTTAAATGGCCTACCCCTTATTCTGAGACTGCGTCCCCTGGGTCCAGACCCACCACTCGGGGAAACACCCTATCCACATCTACCTTCTCATTCCCTGTAAGTTTTCAATGAGATTACTTCATATTCTGCAAAAGCTCCAGTTTCCTCAATCATCCTCAAGACAATGGCCCTGTCCCATGGATTAGTCTGATGAATTCTCTCTATGGCATGTACATTCTTCCTTCAATAATGATTCCAAACCTGTGCACATTACTGCAGGTGTGGTTTCACCAAGGCTATATGCAATTGCAGCAAAACGTCTTTACTCCTGGACTCAAATTTCCTTGCGATGAAGGCCAACATACTTTTTGTCTTCCTATTTGCTTGCTGCACCTGCATGCTGGCTTTTAGTAATTCATGAACAAGGACACCCAGGTCCCTTTGGACATCAACACTTCCCAAACTCTCCTCATTGAAGAAACACTCTGCTTTTCTGTCTTTTCTACTAAGGTGGATAACTTCACACTTATTCACATTATATTCCACCTGCTGTGTACTTGCCCACTCAATTAGCCTGTTCAAATCCCCTTGAAGCCTCCTTAAATCCTCCTCACAACTTACATTTCCGCCCAGTTTTGTGTGATCAGCAAATTTGTAAATAATACATTTGATTCCCCACATCCAAATCATTTAAATAGACTGTGAACAGCTGTGGCCCCAGCACTGGTCCTTGTGGTACCCCACTAGTCACAGCCTGCCAACCTGAGAGTGACCTGTTTATTCCTACTCTGTTTCCTGTCTGTTAACCAATTCTCAATCCCTATCAGTATATGACCCCAATCCCATGCACCCAAATTTTGTGTCACTATCCTCCTATGTAGAGTCTTATCAAAAGCTTTCTGAAAATCCAAATACACCACATCCACTGGTTCTCCTTTATTTATGCTACAAGTAACATTCTCAAAAAACCCCAACAAATTTGGCAACCATGATTTCCCTTTCATCAATCCAAGACCCTGCCCAATTTTACCATTCCTTTATAAAAGTCCAGTTATCAAATCCTTTTAATAGATTCTAACATTTCCCCTGCTATTAATGTCAAACTAACAGGTCTGTAGTTCACTTTTCTCCCTTCCTCCTTAAAAAGTGGGGTTACATTTGTTACTTTCTAGTCTGCAGGAACCTTTCCAGAATCGATAGAATTTTGAAAGGTAACCACCAATGCATCCACTATCTCTACAGTCACCTTCTTCAACACTCTAGGATGAAGCTCATAAATTTACTCCCCTACATACTTGTAGCATAGATAAAGTTCTCCTAAAGCACCAACTCTTCTTAGGATACATCACATGGATGCTGGCAACTCTCAGTGCCTTGCCCGAAAGGGCTATTATTATTCACATGCAAGCCTAAGCAGTGCATGACTGCTCTTCGACTGTGGCAGGCACCACAGGCAAGCTTGGGCCTATTGTAACCTGACCCTCGTGTTCACGCACACCAATCAGATAGGGTCAGTGAAAAACAATGTAGGAATGCCAAGCCGGGTTAAATTCTCTCCTGCTTAACCCAGGGGCACGAAGACCGAATGTGGTTGGGGGGGGAGAGAGGGTCAGCATCTACATTACTGGATGAGCAACCCAGAGTCTTGAATTTAAATTCAGTTGAAAAAATAAAGCTGGAATATAAAGCTAGTATCAGTAGCGGTGTCCGTTAAAATATTGGATGGATATAATAACCCATCTGGTTCACTAAGAGCCTTCAGGGAAGGAACTCTGCTACGCTTATCCAGTCTGGCCTACATCTGATCCACTGCAAAGTGACTGACCCTTAACTGCCCTCTGACTAGCCCAGCAAGCCACTCACTTTAGGGCTATTAGAGATAGGATATAATGCTGGCCTTGATAGTGACACCCACATCTCAGGAATTAATTGAACAAAAATTTCAGTGCTAACTGCACAAAGGCTGAAACCAGCCGCTCTGGCTGAAGCCATGGCCTTCCCTCCACCAGAGGCCTTCAGGGACCTGCATAAATAGCAGAGCCCCCTCAAATGAAGGGATCAAGGGCACCTTCTTCATTTCTTTGCCCGAAGGTGGTCTGACCCACCGCACCACGATCTCTCCACAGGTAGGGCAAGGAGACAGGTCCCGAATCCACCCCAGCCAGAACAGGAATCAGACCCAGTGCTGCTGGCACCAATTTGATCCACACTGGCCATACAACTCAGCCAAACAGTCCTCCCCTGCAAGGATCTACAGGTTGATACTCAACCTGTTTGGCCATGTTATCAACACAGTATCCTTGGCCTTCAAGTCTTGGGGTGGGACTTGAACCTGGAGCTTCTGGCTCAGAGGCAGGGACGCTATCCACTGCAACTCTTATAATCAGGACATCTTGTGTTTCAGAAGTTAGGAAGTGGCGCAGTGACCTAGCTGCAGAGTTTGCTACCTTTAACATGCTGGACCCTCATGGCAATTCCCCCATGAGAGTTCTCAATCTCAGCCATCCGGGGGCTGATCCATTTAGCAGCATTTATACATCATGAAAATAAGAGAGTCACTAATACATCCCATCAGGAAATTCAGGAGAAACTTTTTTACTCAGAGTGCTGAGAACGTGGAACATGCTACCATAGGGAGTGGTTGAGGTGAAAGGTGTAGATACACTTAAGGGGAAGCTGGATAAACACACCAGGGACAAAGGAATAGACGGTTACGTTGTTCGGAGAAGATGGAGTTCGTGGGGAGCATCGAAAACAGCACAAAACCAGTGTTGCCAGTTTCTGTGTTGTACACGGGGTGTCATTTTTTAAAATGGGAGAATAGTGACCATTACATGGTGTGATGACAAGGGTGCTGAGAAATGGAGGTGGATAGAAGTTGAACCTGGGTTAGTGACTTTAACTGTATTTTAGGCTTCTCGTCCAGCTGTGCCTCCCCCTCCGGTGGGCAAACAGAACCCTTGCAGTGCAGAGTCTGGCTCTTGCTGGCCTACACAGAAATTCAGCGAGTTTACTTTCAAACGCAGCAATGATTCTGGAGAAGCGAAATTCAAATTTGGCTTAGAGTCTAATCTGTCTTCCGACTAAAGGAGGTGACACACTTTATAACAACTACTTATATTTATATAGTGCAGTATTATAAAACAAAGTATGATACCAAGACATGAAGGAACATAGGACTTAGGAGCAGGAGGGAAGTGAGAGTGGAAATTACAGAGGCATTAGTGCCACTCTTCCAGTCTTCTTTAGACACAGGGGAGGTGCCAGAGAGCTGAAGACCTACGAATGTTACACCCTTGTTCAAAAAAGAGTGCAAGGATAAAGTTGGCAACTACAGGCCAATCAGTTTGACCTCAGTGGTGGGGAAACTTCTAGAAACTGGTACGGGATAAAATCAATAATCACACAGTATTGTGGAGATGGAGAAACATGGAGACCAAAACTACACACAGTATTCCAGGTTTGGTCTCACCAAAGTTCCGTATTACTGCAGCAAGACTTCTTTATTCCTGTACTCCAATCCCCTTGCAATAAAGGCCAACATGCCCTTTGTTTTCCGAATTGCTTGCTGCACCTGCATGCTAAATGTATTTTTGCACGGACACCCAAGTCTCTCTGAAAATCCACCATTTAAAAATTTCACACTTCTTTAAAAAAAATCCTGCTTTGCTATTATTAAGACCAGAGCGAATAACCTCTCACTTCCCCACCTTATACTCCATCTGCCACCTCGTTCCCCACTCACTTAACCTGTCTATCTCTCTTTGCATCCTCCTCACAGCTTGCGTTCCCACCCAGCTCTGTATCATCAAAAAACTTACAAGAAGAGACAGAGAGTAATGTATCTAGGACATTTAGATTGAAAATAGTGAAGGCCCCAGCACTGATCCTTGCAGCACTCCACGAGACACAGCCTGCCAACTTCAAAACGCACCATTTATCTCTACCCACTCTGTTTCCATCTGTTAACCAACCCTGTATATATGCTTATGTATCACCCCCAACTCCATGAACCTTTATCTTGCTTTTGTAACCTCTTTTGTGGCACCTTATCAAATGCATTTTGGAAATCTAGTGTGATACATCTACCTGTTCCCCATTATCTCCCCTTCCCCTAACAAATTTGTCAAACAAGATTTCCTTTCTGTAAAAAAAACTGACTTGTTCCAATTTTCTAAGTGCATTGTTATGACTTCTTTAATACTAGATTCCAGCACCTACCCAATGTCAGGCTAACTGACCTGTAATTCTCCTGTTTTTTTCTGCATCCTTTCTTGAGTAGCAGTGTTACATTCTGGCCTGCAAGTTCACTCCCCTCAAGCTGCTCTGCATTGCCAGCATCTTCTGGGCTGCACCCTCAGTTGTCTCGCACTGGCAGGCTTCCTTTGATGTCAGCTACGGCTCAGTGCATAGGATCAAGCCAGCAGGTCGTGGGTTTGAGCCTCACTCCAGAGCCTTGGAGCACCATAATCCAGGCTGACACTACCGGACTACCGGTGCAGTACCGAGTGAGCGCAACACTGAAGGCGGTGCCTTCTTGTGGGTGAGATTTGAAAACAGAGGTACCACTTGCTCTCTGGGGTGGACATTAGAGACCCCACAGCCGCTGCTGGAAGAGGTGGGGCGTGGGTGGGGTGCCAAAAGGCATTTGATAAGGTGCCACAGAAGAGGTTCATACACAAGATAAAGACTTGTGGAGTTGCGGGGCGGTGATGAATAAGTGTGAGGTTATCCATTTTGGTCGGAAGAATAAAAAGGCAACTTATTATTTAAATGGAGAGAAACTTCAGAATGCTTCAGTGCAGAGGGACCTGGATGTCCTCGTGCATGAATCTTGAACCCACCTCCACCCAAGACTTCATTCCACCATTTTACCCGGCCAATCCCAAGGAATTAGCAGTCTTTGAAAAAAATAAACTCTCATGTCTCAGTTTTAAATATATAAATTGATGCTCTGCTTCCTAATGGCTTAACTTGGCTTACTGCAATATGCAGGATATAGCTAAAGCGATTTCATGTCAGTTGTGGCTCAGTGGGTAGCATCACGCCTCTGAGTCACGGTTCCGGGTTCAAGCCCCACTCCAGGACTTGATCACAAAATGAAAGCTGATACTGAGGGAGGGCTGCACTACCACACTAGAGTGTTGGAGATGCCTTCTTCCAGATTAAATGTTAACCAAGGCCCCATCTACCTTCAGGAACATAAAAGATCCCAGGGCACTATTTCAAAAAAGAGCAGGGGAATTACCCACGGTGTCCTGGCCAATATATATCCCTCAATCAACATCACAAAAACAGATTATCTAACTGGTCATTATCACATTGCTGTTTGCTGCACGGAAATTGGCTGCCACGTTTCCTACAGCACAACAGTGACTACACTTCAAAAAGTACTTCATTGGCTGCAAACCACTTTGAGGTGTCCAGTGGTCAAGAAAAGCATTATATAAATGTATTTCTAATTATTCCATTTGGCCCTCCTAACCACTTACTCTCAAGGCTGTAAAGTTTAGGCTTCTCTAATCTCTCAGAGATTACATTTACAAGAAGGAACATCGGAAATTACATTTACATTTAGGACCACTCTTGTTCTTTGCAACAATCTCAACTATGACTCCTTTTGAAGCGTGGCGACCACAGAGTGAGCACTTATCAATGCACTGTAAATCCTCGACAAACTTACACACCACTTTTTTAAAGCTGTGTCTCTCCAATATTGTATTTACCATTTTGATTGATGCAGAGTGGTAAGTCCTCAACTCCTAGGTTCCCTGTGCTGACTCCGTTCCCTTCACTACACACTTACATCACCCTCCCCATTAATAAATACTTTGCACCTGTCAGTCTCCCTTCTAAAGTGAAAGCGTGCCTACTCTGTACTTATTGCAACAACAAGGTTATGCTTTGTGCCTCTCCTCACAATAGATCAGTGTGAGGCTGTACTTTTTGTTAGCAAGCATAAGGGGGCCACATACTCCTTGGAAAATAATTCTCTCAGTGGGATAGAGGTGCAGTAGGATCTGGGGCACAAATACAGAAATCACTAAATGTCAATCTAATCATAAGAGAAAACAAAACACTGCGGCTCATAACTAGAGAACTGAAAAGCAGAAAAGTTCTGTTAAACTTGTACAAAACTTTGATTAGGCCACACTGTGAAGAGCTCTGGTCTCCAGATTACAAGTAGTATATAGAAAGTCCAAAAAAAAGTTTACTCAAATGATATAAGAAGAGAGAGGTTATACCCATCGGGAGCTGTTGAACAGTCCGGATCTCTTTTCGCCAGAAAAGAGACGAAAGGGTGACCTGACAAAGGTCTTTAATGTTATAAAGGGGTTTGATAGGGCAGATGTACAGAAGTTGTTTCCAATTGTGGAGGGGGCCAAAACTATAATTCATAATTTTATATCACCAATAACTCCAATCAGGAATTCAGGGGAAACCTCTTCACCCAGAGAGTGGTGAGAATGCGAAACTCACTAACACAGGGAGTAGTAATTTCACTGGGCTAATAACCCAGAGTCTCAGGCTAATGCTTTCAGGGCATGGGTTCAAATTCCACCACAGCAGCTGGTGGAATTTAAACTCAATTAATAAAAAGCAAAATCTGGAATTGAAAACTAGTCTCAGTAATGGTGACCACAAAACTATCATTGATTGTCATAAAAACCCAACTGGTTCACTAACATGGTTTAGGGAAGGAAATCTACCATCCTTACCCGGTCTGGCCTACATGTGATTCCAGACCCACAGCAATGTGGTTGACTCTTAAATGCCCTCTGGAATGGCCATGCAAGCCACTCAGTCTATGGGCAATTAGGAATGGTCAACAAATGTGGACTTTGCCCATATCCCATGAACGAATAACTTTTAAAACTTGAGGCTAATAGTGTAGATGTGGTTAAGGGGAAGCTAGACAATACATGAGGTAGAAGGGAATAGAAGGATAGGTTGATGGGCTGAGAAGGAGCATTGTGGAAAGAGGCTGCTGTGGAGCATAAAGATCAACATGGAGCAGCTGGGCTGAACGACCAGTTTCTTTAAGAAGGGAGTCACGAGTTCAATAGGCAACTTACCTCTGCCACTTTCTTAGATGTGCTCCTCGTAAATCGAATACGTTGCAAGGGATCAATGGGAGGCTGAAAATAAATCACATCTTGGGTAACTACAAGGCACACAACATATTTCTCTCCCACCATCCCCTCTAGCAATTTAGGAACATAGAAACAGGACTAGGCCATTCCGCCCATCAAGCCTGCTCCACATTCAAACAGATCATGGCTGATCATCTCCCTCAATGCCATATCCCTTGATGTCATTAGTATCCAGAAATCTACTGATTTCTGTCTTGAATATGCTAAGTGATTGAGATTCCACAGCCCTCTGAGGAAGAGAATTCCAAAAATTCACCATCCTCTGTGAAGAAATTCCTCCTCATCTCAGTCTTAAATGGCCTACCCCTTATTCTGAGACTGCATCCCCTGGGTCCAGACCCACCACTCAGGGGAAACACCCTATTCACATCTACCTTGTCATTCCCTGTAAGTTTTCAATGAGATTACTTCATATTCTGCAAAAGCTCCAGTTTCCTCAGTCTACCCTCAAGACAATCCCGCTGTACCATGGATTAGGCTGATGAATTCTCTCTATGGCATGTACATTCTTCCTTCAATAAGGATTCCAAACCTGTGCACATTACTGCAGGTGTGGTATCATCAAGGCTCTATGCAATTGCAGCAAAACGTCTTTACTCCTGGACTCAAATTTCCTTGCGATGAAGGCCAACATACTTTTTGTCTTCCTATTTGCTTGCTGCACCTGCATGCTGGCTTTTAGTAATTCATGAACAAGGACACCCAGGTCCCTTTGGACATCAACACTTCCCAAACTCTCCTCATTGAAGAAACACTCTGCTTTTCTGTTTTTTCTATCAAGGTGGATAACTTCACACTTATTCACATTATATTCCACCTGCTGTGTACTTGCCCACTCAATTAGCCTGTTCAAATCCCCTTGAAGCCTCCTTAAATCCTCCTCACAACTTACATTTCCGCCCAGTTTTGTGTGATCAGCAAATTTGTAAATAATACATTTGATTCCCCACATCCAAATTATTTATATAGACTGTGAACAGCTGTGGGCCCAGCACTGGTCCTTGTGGTACCCCACTAGTCACAGCCTGCCAACCTGAGAATGACCCATTTATTCCTACTCTGTTTCCTGTTTGTTAACCAATTCTCAATCCCTATCAGTATATGACCCCAATCCCATGCACCCAAATTTTGTGTCACTATCCTCCTATGTAGAGTCTTATCAAAAGCTTTCTGAAAATCCAAATACACCACATCCACTGGTTCTCCTTTATTTATGCTACAAGTAACATTCTCAAAAAACCCCAACAAATTTGGCAACCATGATTTCCCTTTCATAAATCCATGTTGACCCTGTCCAATTTTACCATTCCTTTATAAAAGTCCAGTTATCAAATCCTTTTAATAGATTCTAACATTTTTCCCTGCTACTGATGTCAAACTAACAGGTCTGTAGTTATTTTTTCTCCCTACATCCTTAAATAGTGGGGTTACATTTGTTACTTTCTACTCTGCAGGAACCTTTCCAGAATCGATAGAATTTTGAAAGGTAACCACCAATGCATCCACTATCTCTACAGTCACCTTCTTCAACACTCTAGGATAAAGCTCGTAAATTTACTCCCCTACATACTTGTAGCATAGATAAAGTTCTCCTAAAGCACCAACTCTTCTTCGGATAGATCGCATGGATGTTGGTAAACCTCAGTGCCTTGCACGAGAGGGCTATTATTATGCACATGCAAGCCTAAGCAGTGCATGACTGCTCTTCGACTGTGGCAGGCAGCACAGGCAAGCTTGGGCCTATTGTAACCTGACGCCCGTGTTCACGCACACCTATCAGATAGGGTCAGTGAAAAACAATGTAGGAATGCCAAGCCGGGTTAAATTCTCTCCTGCTGAACCCAGGGGCACTAGGACCGAATGTGGGGGGTGCGGGGGTGGGGGAGAGAGAGGTTCAGTATCTACATTACTGGATGAGCAATCCAGAGTCTTGAATTTAAATTCAGTTGCAAAAATAAAGCTGGAATATAAAGCTAGTATCAGTAGCGGTGTCCATTAAATTATTGGATGGACATATTCACCCATCTCGTTCACTAAGAGCCTTCAGGGATGGGACTCTGCTACGCTTATCCTGTCTGGCCTACACTGCAATATGACTGACCCTTAACTGCCCTCTGACTAGCCCAGCAAGCCACTCACTTTCAGGCTTTTAGAGATCGGATATAATGCTGGCCTTGCCAGTGACACTCACAACCCAGGAATTAGTTAAACAAAAATTTCAGTGCTAACTGCACAAAGGCTGAAAACAGCCCCTCTCGCTGAAGCCATGGCCTTCCCTCCACAAGGGGTCTTCAGGGACCTGCATAAATAGTGGAGCCCCCTCAAATGAAGGGATCAAGGGCACCTTCTTCATTTCTCTGCCCGAAGGCGGTCTGACCCACCGCACCACGATCTCTCCACAGGTAGGGCAAGGAGACAGGTCCTGAATCCACGCCAGCCAGAACAGGGATCAGACCAAGTACTGCTGGCACCAATTTGATCCACACTGGCCATACAACTCAGCCAAACAGTCCTCCCCTGCAAGGATCTACAGGTTGATACTCAACCTGTTTGGCCATGTTATCAACACAGTATCCTTGGCCTTCAAGTCTTGGGGTGGGACTTGAACCTGGAGCTTCTGGCTCAGAGGCAGGGACGCTACCCACTGCAACTCTTATAATCAGGACATCTTGTGTTTCAGAAGTTAGGAAGTGGCGCAGTGACCGAGCTGCAGAGTTTGCTACCTTTAACATGCAGGACCCTCATGGCAAATCCCCCATGAGAATTCTCAACCTCAGCCATCCGGGCTGATCCATTCAGCAGCATTTATACATCATGAAAATAAGCAAGTCACTAATACATGCAATCGGGAAATTCAGGAGAAACTTCTTTACTCAGAGTACTGAGAACATGGAACATGCTACCATAGGGAGTGGTTGAGGTGAATGGTGTAGATACGTTTAAGAGGAAGCTGGATAAACACACTAGGGACAAAAGAATAGACGGTTACGTTGTTCGGACAAGGTGGAGCTAGTGGGGAGCATCGAAAACAGCACAAAACCAGTGTTGCCAGTTTCTGTGTTGTACATGGTGTGTCATTTTATAAAATGGGAGAATAGTGACCATTACATGATGTGGTGACAAGGGTGCTGAGAAATGGAGGTGGATAGAAGTTGAATCGGGTTTAGGGACTTTACCTGTTTTTTAGGCTTCTCGTTCAGCTGTGCCTCCCCCTCCGGTGGGCAATCAGAAACCTTGCAGTGCAGAGTCTCCCTCTCGCTATCCTACACAGAAATTGAGAGTTTACTTTCAAACGCAGCAATAATTCTGCAGAAGTGAAATTCAAATTCGGCTTAGAGTCTAATCTCTCTTCCGACTGAAGGAGGTGACACACTTTATAACAACTACTTATATTGAAATAGCGCAGTATTTCAAGGTGCTTCACAGAAGCATTATAAAACAAAGTATGACACCAAGCCATGGAGGAACATAGGATTTATGAGCAGGAGAGAAGTGAGAATGGAAATTACAGAGGCACTAGTGATACTCTTCCAGTCTTCCTTAGACACAGGGGAGGTGCCAGAGGGCTGGAGACCTGCGAATGTTACACCCTTGTACAAAAAGGGATGTAAGGATAATGTTGGCAACTACAGGCCAATCAGTTTGACCTCAGTGGCCAATTCTCAATCCCTATGAGTACATGACCCCAATTCCATGCGCCCGAATTTTGTTTTACTAACCTTCTATGTAGAGACTTATCAAAAGCTTTCTGAAAATCAAAATACACCACATCCACTGGTTCTCCTTTATTTATGCTACAAGTAACATTCTCAAAAAGCCCCAACAAATTTGGCAACCATGATTTCCCTTTCATAAATCCATGTTGACCCTGCCCCAATTTTACCATTCCTTTATAGAAGTCCAGTTACCACATCCTTTTAATAGATTCTAACATTTTCCCCTGCTATTGATGTCAAACTAACAGATCTGTAGTTCTCTTTTCTCCCTTCCTCCTTAAATAGTGGGGTTACATTTGCAACTTTCTAGTCTGCAGGAACCACCAAAGCATCCACTATCTATTCAATCACCTTCTTCAAACTCTAGGACGAAGCTCATGAATTTACTCCCCTACATACTTGTAGCATAGATAAAGTTCTCCTAAAGCATCAACTCTTCTTAGGATACATCACATGGATGTTGGCAACCCCCAGTGCCTTGCCCGAGAGGGCTGTTATTATTCACATGCAAGCCTAAGCAGTGCATGACTACTCTTCGACTGTGGCAGGCACCACAGGCAAGCTTGGGCCTATTGTAACCTGATGGCCGTGTTCACGCACACCTATCAGATAGGGTCAGTGAAAAACAATGTAGGAACACTGATTAAATTCTCTCCTGCTGAACCCACGGGCACTAGGACCGAATGTGGGGGTGTGCGGGGGTGGGGGAGAGAGAGGTTCAGTATCTACATTACTGGATGAGCAATCCAGAGTCTTGAATTTAAATTCAGTTGCAAAAATAAAGCTGGAATATAAAGCTAATATCAGTAGCGGTGTCCATTAAACTATTGTATGAACACAATAACCTATCTCGTTCACTAAGAGCCTTCAGGGATGGGACTCTGCTACGCTTATCCAGTCTGGCCTACATGTGATCCACTGCAATGTGACTGACCCTTAACTGCCCTCTGACTAGCCCGGCAAGCCACTCACTTTAGGGCTATTAGAGAGCGGATATAATGCCGGCCTTGCCAGTGACACCCACATCCCAGGAATCAGTTAAACAAAAATTTCAGTGCTAACTGCACAAAGGCTGTACCAGCCCCTCTCGCTGAAGCCATGGCCTTCCCTTCACCAGGGGTCTTCAGGGACCTGCATAAATAGTGGAGCCCCCTCAAATGAAGGGATCAAGGGCACCTTCTTCATTTCTCTGCCCGAAGGCAGTCGAACCCACAGCACCACGATCTCACCACAGGTAGGGCAAAGAGACAGGTCCTGAATCCACGCCAGCCAGAACAGGGATCAGACCCAGTAGTGCTGGCACCAATTTGATCCACACTGGCCATAAAACCGAGCCAACCAGTCCTCCCCTGCAAGGATCTACAGGTTGATACTCAACCTGTTTGGCCATGTTATCAACACAGTATCCTTGGCCTTCAAGTCTTAGGGTGGGACTTGAACCTGGAGCTTCTGGCTCAGAGGCAGGGATGCTACCCACTGCAACTCTTATAATCAGGACATCTTGTGTTTTAGAAGTTAGGAAGTGGCGCAGTGACCTAGCTGCAGAGTTTGCTACCTTTAACATGCAGGACCCTCACGGCAATTCCCCCATGAGAATTCTCAACCTCAGCCATCCGGGGGCTGATCCCTTCAGCAGCATTTATACATCATGAGAATAAGACAGTCACTAATACATGCAATCGGGAAATTCAGGAGAAACTTCTTTACTCAGAATGCCGAGAACGTGGAACATGCTACCATAGGGAGTGGTTGAGGTGAACGATGTAGATACATTTAAGGGGAAGCTGGATAAACACACCAGGGAGAAAGGAATAGAGGGTTACGTTGTTCGGACAAGATGGAGCTCGTGGCGAGCATCGAAAACAGCACAAAACCAGTCTTGCCAGTTTTTGTGTTGTAAACAATGTGTCATTTTATAAAATGGGAGAATAGGGACCATTACATGGTGTGGTGACAAGGGTGCTGAGAAATGGAGGTGGATAGAAGTTGAACCTGCGTTAGTGACTTTACCTCTATTTTAGGCTTCTCTTCCAGCTGTGCCTCCCCCTCCGGTGGGCAATCAGAAACCTTGCAGTGCAGAGTCTCCCTCTCGCTGGCCTACAAAGAGAGTTTACTTTCAAACGCAGCAATAATTCTGCAGAAGTGAAATTCAAATGAGGCTTAGAGTCTAATCGCTCTTCCAACTGAAGGAGGTGACACACTTTGTAACAACTACTTATATTTATATAGCGCAGAATTTCAAGGTGCTTCACAGAAGCATTATATAACAAAGTGTGACACCAAGCCACAGAGGAACATAGGACTTAGGAGCAGGAGGGAAGTGAGAGTGGAAATTACAGAGGCACTAGTGACACTTTTCCAGTCTTCCTTAGACACAGGGGAGGTGCCAGAGGGCTGGAGACCTGTGAATGTTACACTTTTGTTCAAATAGGGGTGTAAGGATAAAGTTGGCAACCACAGGCCAATCAGTTTGACCTCAGTGGCCAATTCTCAATCCCTATCAGTATATGACCCCAATCCCATGTGCCCAAATTTTGTTTTACTAACCTCCTATGTAGAGTCTTATCAAAAGCTTTCTGAAAATCCAAATACACCACATCCACAGGTTCTCCTTTATTTATGCTACAAGTAACATTCTCAAAAAACCCCAACAAATTTGGCAACCACGATTTACCTTTCATAAATCCATGTTGACTCTGCCCAATTTTACCATTCCTTTATAAAAGTCCAGTTATCAAATCCTTTTAATAGATTCTAACATTTTTCCCTGCTATTGACGTCAAACTAACAGGTCTGTAGCTCTTTTTGCTCCCTTCCTCCTTAAATAGTGGGGTTAGAGTTGTAACTTTCTAGTCTGCAGGAACCTTTCCAGAATCTATAGAATTTTGAAAGGTAACCACCAATGCATCCACTATCTCTACAGTCACCTTCTTCAACACCCTAGGATGAAGCTCATAAATTTACTCCCCTACATACCTGTAGCATAGATAAAGTTCTCCTAAAGCACCAACTCTTCTTAGGATACATCACATGGATGCTGGCAACCCCCTGTGCCTTGCCCAAGATGGCTATTATTATTCACATGCAAGCCTAAGCAGTGCATGACTGCTCTTCGACTGTGGCAGGCACCACAGGCAAGCTTGGGCCTATTGTAACCTGACGCCCGTGTTCGCGCACACCTATCAGATAGGGTCAGTGAAAAACAATATAGGAACCCTGATTAAATTCTCTCCTGCTGAACCCAGGGGCACTAGGACCGAATGTGGGGGGGTGCGGGGGTGGGGGAGAGAGAGGTTCAGTATCTACATTACTGGATGAGCAATCCAGAGTCTTGAATTTAAATTCAGTTGCAAAAATAAAGCTGGAATATAAAGCTAATATCAGTAGCGGTGTCCATTAAACTATTGGATGGACATAATAACTCATCTGGTTCACTAATAGCCTTCAGGGAAGGGACTCTGCTACGCTTATCCAGTCTGGCCTACGTGTGGTCCACTGCAATGTGACTGACCCTTAACTGCCCTCTGACTAGCCCAGCAAGCCACTCACTTTAGGGCTATTAGAGATAGGATATAATGCCGGCCTTGCCAGTGACACCCACATCCCAGGAATTAGTTAAACAAAAATTTCAGTGCTAACTGCACAAAGGCTGAAAACAGCCCCTCTCGCTGAAGCCATGGCCTTCCCTTCACCAGGGGTCTTCAGGGACCTGCATAAATAGTGGAGCCCCCTCAAATGAAGGGATCAAGGGTACCTTCTTCATTTCTCTGCCCGAAGGCGGTCGTACCCACAGCACCACGATCTCACCACATGTAGGGCAAGGAGACAGGTCCCGAATCCACCCCAGCCAGAACAGGGATCGGACCCAGTACTGCTGGCACCAATTTGATCCACACTGGCCATACAACCAAGCCAACCAGACCTCCCCCTGCAAGGATCTACAGGTTGACACTCAATCTGTTTGGCCATGTTATGAACACAGCATCCTTGGCCTTCAAGTCTTTAGGTGGGACTTGAAACTGGAGCTTCTGGCTCAGAGGCAGGGATGCTACCCACTGCAACTTTAGAATCAGGACATCTTGTGTTTTAGAAGTTATTAGGAAGTGGCGCAGTGACCTAGCTGCAGAGTTTGCTACCTTTAACATGCAGGACCCTCATCGCAATTCCCCCATGAGAATTCTCAACCTCAGCCATCCGGGGGGCTGATCCAATCAGCAGCATTTATACATCATGAAAATAAAACAGTCACTAATACATGCAATCGGGAAATTCAGGAGAAACTTCTTTACTCAGAGTACTGAGAACATGGAACATGCTACCATAGGGAGTGGTTGAGGAGAACGATGTAGATACGTTTAAGGGGAAGCTGGATAAACACACCAGGGAGAAAGGAATAGAGGGTTACGTTGTTCGGACAAGATGGAGCTCGTGGGGAGCATCGAAAACAGCACAAAACCAGTCTTGCCAGTTTTTGTGTTGTAAACAATGTGTCATTTTATAAAATGGGAGAATAGTGACCATTACATGGTGTGGTGACAAGGGTGCTGAGAAATGGAGGTGGATAGAAGTTGAACCTGGGTTAGTGCCTTTACCTGTATTTTTGGCTTCTCGTCCAGCTGTGCCTCCCCCTCCAGTGGGCAATCAGAATCCTTGCAGTGCAGAGTCTCCCTCTTGCTGGCCTACACAGAAATTCAGAGAGTTTACTTTCAAACGCAGCAATGATTCTGGAGAAGTGAAACTCAAATTCGGCTCAGAGTCTAATCTCTCTTCTGACTAAAGGAGGTGACACACTTTGCAACAACTACTTATACTTATATAGCACAGTACTTCAAGGTGCTTCACAGAAGCATTATATAACAAAGTATGACACCAAGCCATGGAGGAACGTAGGACTTAGGAGCAGGAGGGAAGTGAGAGTGGAAATTACAGAGGCACTAGTGACACTCTTCCAGTCTTCCTTAGACACAGGGGAGGTGCCAGAGGGCTGGAGACATGCGAATGTTACACCCTTGTTCTAAAAGGAGTGCAAGGATAAAGTTGGCAACTACAGGCCAATCAGTTTGACCTCAGTGGTGGGGAAACTTCTAGAAACTAGTACAGGATAAAATCAATAATCACACAGTATTGTGGAGATGGAGAAACATGGAGACCAAAACTACACACAGTATTCCAGTGTGGCATCACCAAAGCTCCATACTACTGCAGCAAGACTTCTTTATTCCTGTACTCCAATCCCCTTGCAATAAAGGCCAACATGCCCTTTGTTTTCCGAATTGCTTGCTGCACCTGCATGCCAAATGTATTTTTGCACGGACACCCAAGTCTCTCTGAACATCCACCATTTAAAAATTTCACACTTCTTTAAAAAAAATCCTGCTTTTCTGTTCTTAAGACCAAAGTGAATAACCTCTCACTTCCCCACCTTATACTCCATCTACCAACTCGTTCTCCCTCACTTAACCTGTCTATCTCTCTTTGCATCCTTCTCACAGCTTGCGTTCCCACCTAGCTCTGTATCATCAAAAAAGTTAGAGGATGAGACAGAAAGTAATGTATCTAGGACATTTAGATTGAAAATAGTGAAGGCCCCAGCACTGATCCTTGCAGCACTCCACGAGACACAGCCTGCCAACTTCAAAATGCCCCATTTATCTCTACCCACTCTGTTTCCATCTGTTAACCAACCCTGTATATATGCTTATGTATCACCCCCAACTCCATGAGCCTTTATCTTGCTTTTTTAACCTCTTTTTTGGCACCTTATCAAATGCATTTTGGAAATCTAGTGTGATACATCTACCTGTTCCTCATTATCTACCCTTCTAACAAATTTGTCAAACAAGATTTCCTTTCTGTAAAAAAACTGACTTGTTCCAATTTTCTAAGTGCATTGTTATGACTTCTTTAATACTAGATTCCAGCACCTACTCAATGTCAGGCTAACTGACCTATAATTCTCCTGTTTTTTTCTGCATCCTTTCTTGAGTAGCAGTGTTACATTCTGGCCTGCAAGTTCACTCCCCTCAAGTTGCTCTGAGTTGCCAGCATCTTCTGGGCTGCACCCTCAGTTGTCTCGCACTGGCAGGCTTCCTTTGATGTCAGCCACGGCTCAGTGCATAGGATCAAGCCAGCAGGTCATGGGTTTGAGCCTCACTCCAGAACCTTGGAGCACCATAATCCAGGCTGACACCCCCGGCGCAGTACCAAGGGAGCGCAACACTGAAGGCGGTGGGCGAGATTTGAAAACAGAGGTACCACTTGCTCTCTGGGGTGGACATTAGAGACCCCACAGCCGCTGCTGGAAGAGGTGGGGCGTGGGTGAGGTGCCAAAAGGCATTTGATAAGGTGCCACAGAAGAGGTTCATACACAAGATAAAGACTTGTGGAGTTGCAGGGCGGTGATGAATAAGTGTGAGGTTATCCATTTTGGTCGGAAGAATAAAAAGGCAACTTATTATTTAAATGGAGAGAAACTTCAGAATGCTTCAGTGCAGAGGGACCTGGATGTCCTCGTGCATGAATCTTGGACCCACCTCCACCCAAGACGTCATTCCACCATTTTACCCGGCCAATCCCAAGGAATTAGCAGTCTTTGAAAAACATAAACTCTCGTGTCTCAGTTTTAAATATATAAATTGATGCTCTGCTTCCTAATGGCTTAACTTGGCTTACTGCAATATGCAGGATATAGCTAAAGCGATTTCATGTCAGTTGTGGCTCAGTGGGTAGCATCTCGCCTCTGAGTCACGGTTCCGGGTTCAAGCCCCACTCCAGGACTTGATCACAAAATGAAAGCTGATACTGAGGGAGGGCTGCACTACCACACTAGAATGTTGGAGATGCCTGCTGCCAGGTGAAATGTTAACCAAGGCCCCATCTACCTTTAGGGATATAAAAGATCCCAGGGCACTATTTCAAAAAAGAGCAGGGGAATTACCCTCGGTGTCCTGGCCAATATATATCCCTCAATCAACATTACAAAAACAGATTATCTAACTGGTCATTATCACATTGCTGTTTGCTGCACGGAAATTGGCTGCCACGTTTCCTACAGCACAACAGTGACTACACTTCAAAAAGTACTTCATTGGCTGCAAACCACTTTGAGGTGTCCAGTGGTCAAGAAAAGCATTATATAAATGTATTTCTAATTATTCCATTTGGCCCTCCTAACCACTTACTCTCAAGGCTGTAAGGTTTAGGCTTCTCTAATCTCTCAGAGATTACATTTACAAGAAGGAACATCGGAAATTACATTTACATTTGGGACCACTCTTGTTCTTTGCAACAATCTCAACTATGACTCCTTTTGAAGAGTGGCGACCACAGAGTGAGCACTTATCAGTGCAATGTAAATCCTCGACAAACTTACGTACCACTTTTTTTAAGCTGTGTCTCTCCAATATTGTATTTACCATTTTGATTGGTGCAGAGTGGTAAATCCGCAACTCCTAGGTTACCTGTTCTCACTCCGTTCCCTTCACTACACACTTACATCACCCTCCCCATTAATAAATACTTTGCACCTGTCAGTCTCCCTTCTAAAGTGAAAGCATGCCTACTCTGTACTTATTGCAACATCAAGGTCATGCTTTGTGCCTCTCCTCGCAATAGATCAGCGCGAGGCTGTACATTTTGTTAGCAAGGATAAGGGGGCCACATACTCCTTGGAAAATAATTCTCTCAGTGGGATAGAGGTGCAGAAGGATCTGGGGCTCAAATACTGAAATCACTAAATGTCAATCTAATCATAATAGAAAACAAAACACTGCGGCTCATAACTAGAGAACTGAAAAGCAGAAAAGTTCTGTTAAACTTGTACAAAACTTTGATTAGGGCACACTGTGAAGAGCTCTGGTCTCCAGATTACAGGTAGTATATAGAAAGTCCAAAAAAAAGTTTACTCGAATGATATAAGAAGAGAGAGGTTATACCCATCAGGAGCTGATGAACAGTCTGCATCTCTTTTCGCCAGAAAAGAGACGGAAGGGCGACCTGACAAAGGTCTTTAATGTTATAAAGGGGTTTGATAGGGCAGATGCAGAGAAAATGTTTCCAATTGTGGAGGGGACCAGAACTATAATTCATAATTATTTCTGTCACCAATAACTCCAATCACGAATTCAGGAGAAACCTCTTCACCCAGAGAGTGGTGAGAATGCGAAACTCACTAACACAGGGAGTAGTAATGTCACTGGGCTAATAACCCAGAGTCCCAGGCTAATGCTCTCAGGGCATGGGTTCAAATCCCTCCACAGCAGCTGGTGGAATTTAAACTCAATTAATAAAAAGCAAAATCTGGAATTGAAAACTAATCTCAGTAATGGTGACCACGAAACTATCATTGATTGTCATAAAAACCCAACTGGTTCACTAATATCATTTAGGGAAGGAAATCTGCCATTTTTATCCGATCTGGCCTACATGTGATTCCAGACCCACAGCAATGTGGTTGACTCTTAAATGCCCTCTGGAATGGCCATGCAAGCCACTCAGTCTAAGGGCAATGAGGAATGGTCAACAAACATGAGCTTTGCCCATATCCCATGAATGAATAAATTTTAAAAATTGAGGCGAATAATGTAGATGTAGTTAAGGGGAAGCTAGACAGTACATTAGGTAGAAGGGAATAGAAGGATAGGCTGATGGGGTGAGAAGGAGTATTGTGGGAAGAGGCTGCAATGGAGCATAAACATCAACATGGAGCAGCTGGGCCGAACGGCCGGTTTCTTTAAGAAGGGAGATGTGTTCAATAGACACCTTACCTCTTCTGCTTTCTTAGATGTACTCCTCGTAAATCGAATACGTTGCAAGGCATCAGTGGGAGGCTGAAAATAAATCAGATCTTGGTTAACTACAAGGCACACAACATATTTCTCTCCCACCATCCCCTCTAGCAATTTAGGAACACAGAAACAGGATTAGGCCATTCAGCCCAACGAGCCCGCTCCACCATTTAAACAGATCTTGGCCGATCATCTACCTCTTTGCTATTTTTCCCCGCTATCCCCATATCCCTTGATGTCATTAGTATCCAGACATCTATTGATCTCTGTTTTCAATATGCTCAGTGACTGAGATTCTTTGAGGAAGAGAATTCCAAAGATTCACCATCCTCTGTGAAGAAATTCCTCCTCATCGCAGTCTTAAATGGCCTACCCCTTATTCTGAGCCTTCGTACCCTGGTTTTAGACCACCACTGAGGGGTAACACCCTATCCACATCTACCTTGTCATGCCCTGTAATTTTTCAATGAGATTACTTCTTATTTTTCAAATCTCCAGTTTCCTCAGTCTCTCCTCCAGACAATCCCGCTGTACCATGGATTAGTCTGAAGAATTCTCTCTATGGCAAGTATATCCTTCCTTCGATAAGGAGTCCAAACCTGTGCACATTACTGCAGGTGTGGTATCATCAAGGCTCTATGCAATTGCAGCAAAACGTCTTTACTCCTGGACTCAAATCTCCTTGCGATGAAGGCCAATATACCTTTTGTCTTCCTATTTGCTTGCTGCACCTGCATGCTGGCTTTTAGTAATTCATGAACAAGGACACCCAGGTCCCTTTGGACATCAACATTTCCCAAACTCTCATCATTGAAGAAACACTCTGCTTTTCTGCTTTTTCTACTAAGGTGGATAACTTCACACTTATTCACATTATATTCCACCTGCTGTGTACTTGCCCACTCAATTAGCCTGTTCAAATCCCCTTGAATCATCCTCACAACTTACGTTTCCGCCTAGTTTAGTGTTATCAGCAAATTTGTAAATAATACATTTGATTCCCCACATCCAAATCATTTAAATAGACTGTGAACAGCTGTGGGCCCAGCACTGGTCCTTGTGGTACCCCACTAGTCACAGCTTGCCAACCTGAGAGTGACCTGTTTATTCCTACTCTGTTTCCTGTCTGTTAACCAATTCTCAATCCCTATCAGTATATGACCCCAATCCCATGCGCTCTGATTTTGTTTTACTAACCTCCTATGTAGAATCTTATCAAAAGCTTTCTGAAAATCCAAATACACCACATCCACTGGTTCTCCTTTATTTATGCTACAAGTAACATTCTCAAAAAACCCCAACAAATTTGGCAACCATGATTTCCCTTTCATAAATCCATGCTGACCCTGCCCAATTTTACCATTCCTTTATAAAAGTCCAGCTTTTACATCTTTTTAATAGATTCTAACATTTTCCCTGCTACTGATGTCAAACTAACAGGAATGTAGTTCTCTTTTCTCCCTACCTCCTTAAATAGTGAGGTCACATTTGTTACTTTCTAGTCTGCAGGAATCTTTCCAGAATCTATAGAATTTTGAAAGGTAACCACCAATGCATCCACTATCTCTACAGTCACCTTCTTCAACACTCTAGGACAAAGTTCATAAATTTACTCCCCTGCATACTTGTAGCATAGATAAAAGTTCTCCTAAAGCACCAACTCTTCTTAGGATACATCACATGGATGCTGGCAACCCCCAGTGCCTTGCACGAGAGGGCTATTATTATTCACATGCAAGCCTAAGCAGTGCATGACTGCTCTTCGACTGTGGCAGGCACCACAGGCAAGCTTGGGCCTATTGTAACCTGACCCTCGTGTTCACGCACACCAATCAGATAGGGTCAGTGAAAATCAATGCAGGAATACCAACTCTGGTTAAATTTTCTCCTGCTTAACCCAGGGGCACTAGGACCGAATGTGGCATACATACCGCAGCTAAGCTCTGGGCAGACAGGTGGTAGTGACTCTGGGGTGGTCTGGTCTTTCAGCAGTGTGCACAGCAGACATTGTGTCACAGCATGGCCAAACTCATCTCTTACACTGGGAGTGGGGGGGAGCAGAGGGCGAGGGGACGGTGGGGGAGAGGTTCAGTATGTACATTACTGGATGAACAATCCAGCGTGCTGAATTTAAATTCAGTTGAAAAAATAAAGCTGGAATTTTAAGCTAATATCAGTAGCGGTGTCCATTAAAATATTGGATGGACATAATAACCCATCTGGTTCACTAATAGCCTTCAGGGAAGGGACTCTGCTACGCTTATCCAGTCTGGCCTACATGTGGTCCACTGCAATATGACTGACCCTTAACTGCCCTCTGACTAGCCTAGCAAGCCACTCACTTTAGGGCTATTAGAGAGCGGATATAATGCTGGCCTTGCCAGTGACACTCACATCCCAGGAATTAGTTAAACAAATATTTCAGTGCTAACTGCACAAAGGCTGAAACCAGCCCCTCTCGCTGAAGCCATGGCCTTCCCTCCACCAGGGGTCTTCAGGGACCTGCATAAATAGTGGAGCCCCCTCAAATGAAGGGATCAAGGGCACCTTCATCATTTATCTGCCCGAAGGCGGTCTGACCCACCGCACCACGATCTCACCACAGGTAGGGCAAGAAGACAGGTCCCGAATCCACCCCAGCCAAAACAGGGATCGAAACCAGTGCTGCTGGCACCAATTTGATCCACACTGGCCATACAACCGAGCCAACCAGTCCTCCCCCTGCAAGGATCTACAGGTTGATACTCAGCCTGCTTTGCCATGTTATGGACACACCTTCCTTGGCCTTCAAGTCTTTGGGTGGATCTTGAACCTAGAGCTTCTGGCTCAGAGGCAGAGATGCTACCCACTGCAACTCAAGACCTCTTATAATCAGGACGTCTTGTGTTTTAGAAGTTAGGAAGCAGCGCAGTGACCTAGCTGCAGAGTTTGCTACCTTTAACATGCAGGACCCTCATGGCAATTCCCCCATGAGTTCTCAATCTCAGCCATCCGGGGGCTGATCCATTTAGCAGCATTCATCCATCATAAATATAAGAGAGTCACTAATACATGCAATCGGGAAATTCAGGAGAAAATTCTTTACTCAGAGTGCTGAGAACGTGGAACATGCTACAACTGGAATGGTTGAGGTGAATGGTGTAGATACATTTAAGGGGAAGCTGGATAAACACACCAGGGAGAAAGAAATAGAGGGTTATGTTGTTCGGACAAGATGGAGCTCGTGGGGAGCATCAAAAACAGCACAAAACCAGTCATGCCAGTTTCTGTGTTGTAAACAATGTGTCATTTTATAAAATGGGAGAATAGTGACCATTACATGGTGTGGTGACAAGGGTGCTGAGAAATGGAGGTCGATAGAAGTTGAACCTGGGTTAGTGACTTTACCTGTGTTTTAGGCTTCTTGTCCAGCTGTGCCTCCCCCTCCGGTGGGCAAACAGAAACCTTGCAGCGGAGAGTCTGCCTCCTGCTGGCCTACACAGAAATTCAGAGAGCTTTATTTTCAAACACAGCAATGATTCTGGAGAAGTGAAACTCAAATTCGGCTTAGAGTCTAATTTCTATTCCAACTAAAGGAGGTGACACACTTCACAACAACTACTTATATTTATATAGTGCAGTATTTCAAGGTGCTTCACAGAAGCATTATAAAACAACGTATGACACCAAGCCACGGAGTAACATAGGACTTAGGAGCAAGAGGGAAGTCAGAGTGGAAATTACAGAGGCACTAGTGCCACTCTTCCAGTCTTCCTTAGACACAGGGGAGTTGCCAGAGGGCTGGAGACCTGCGAATGTTACACCTTTGTTCAAAAAGGGGTGCAAGGATAAAGTTAGCAACTATAGGCCAGTCAGCTTGATCTCTGTGGTGGGGAATCTTCTAGAAACTAGTACGGGACAAAATCAATAACTTAGACAAGTGCAGGATAATTAAGGAAAGCCAGTGTGGATTCATCAAGGGAAAATCACTATCTTGCTGCTGTTTTTTTGAGGTAACAGAGAAGGTTGATAAAGAAAACGCTGTTGATGTGGTGTATATGGATTTTCAAAAGGCATTTGATACAGTGCTGCACAACAGACTTGTGAGCAAAATTCTAGGTCATGAAATAAAAGGAAAAGTAAGCAGTTGGATAAGACACATGCTGAGTGACAGGAAACAGAGTAGTGATTAATGGTTGTTTTTCAGATTGGAGGAAGGTTTGTAGTGGAGTTCCTCAGGGGTTCAGTGTTGGGACCCTTGTTGTTCCTGATATATATTAATGACCTAGACTGTGGCGTGCAGGGCATGATTTCAAAATTTGCCAACGATACGAAGATTGGAAATGTTGTCAACTGTGATGGGGGTAGTCTTGAGTTTCAAAACTACATTGGCATGTTGGTGGATTGGGCAGACGAGGTTCAATGCAGAGAATTGTGAACGTAATTTGTTTCGGCAGAAAGGATATGGTGAGGCAATATAAAATAAAGGGGGTGCAGGAACAGAGGAACTTCAGTGTATATGTACAACGGTCACTGAAGATGCAGGGCATGTTGAGAGAGCAGTTAATAAAGGATATATTACCTTAGGCTTTATTAACACTGGTATTAAGCACAAGAGTAAGGAAGTCATGTTGAACTTGTATAAGACACTAGTTAGGTCTCACTTGGAGTACTGGGTCCAGTTCTGGGCACCATACTTGAGGAGGGATGTGAAGGCATTAGGGAGAGTACAGAGGAGATTCACAAGAATGATTCCTGGGATGAAGAACTGTAGTGATGAGGATAGATTGAAGAGGTTGGGACTCTTTTCCTTGGAGAAAGGAAGACTGAGAGGAGCTTGAGGTACTCAACAGGGTAAATATTGAGAAACTCTTCCCACTCATGAGAACATCAAGAACTAGAGGGCACAGGTTCAAAATAATTGGCAAAAGGAGTAAATGTGATGTGAGGAAAAGTTTTTTCACCCAGAGGGTGGCTGGAGTCTGGAACAAACTTCCTGAAAGGGTTGTGGAGGCAGGTTTGATGGAGGTATTCAAAAGGGAATTGGATTGCTACCTGAAAAGAGAGATATACAAGGTTACGAGGAAAAGACAGGAGAGTGGGACTAGGTAGAATACTCTTTCAGAGAGCCAGTGCAGACTCAATGGGCCAAATGGCCTCCTTTTGTACTGTAAAGATCCTGTGATACTGAGAGTAGGCCATTCAGCCCCTTGCGCCTGCTCCAGCATTCGATAAGATCATGGCTGATCGGATTGTGGTCTCAACTCCACCTTCCTGCTTGTCCCCCACAACCTTCAACTCCCTTGTTGATCAAAAATCTTATCTAACTTATCCAATGACCCAGCCTCCACTGCTCACTGTAGAAGTGAATTCCACAAACTAATGACTCTCAGAGAAAAACTTTCTCATCTCCACCCCAAAAGAGTCCTCTTATTCTTAAACTGTGTTCCCTCATTCTCGTCTCCATCACAAGAGGAAATAATCCTCCTGGTACCCACCCTATTGAGTCCCCTCAGGATCAAATATGTTTCAATAAGATCACCTCTCATTCTTCTGTACTCCAATGGGTATAGACCCAACCTGTATAACCTTTCTTCGTAAGATAACCCCTTCACACCAGGAATGAGTTGAGTGAACCTTCTCTGAACTGCTTATAACGCAATTATATCCTTTTTCAAATAAGGAGGCCAAAACTGCACACAATATTCCAGATGTGATCTCACCAAGGCCCCGAATGGATACAGTAAAACTTCCCTACTTTTATATTCCATTCCCCTTGCAATAAATAAAGAGATATTAGGTCAGGTTACCAAAAGCTTGGTCAAAGAGATCGGCTTTAAGGAAGAAAGCAAAGTGGAGAGGCATAGGGAGGATATTCCAGAGTTTAGAGCCCAGGCAGCTAAAGTGCCTTTAGCTTTTAGCCGAGCCGGCCTCCAATGGTGCAGTGATTAAAATCGGGAAAGCTTAAGTAGCCAAAATTAGAGGGGCACATAGATCTGAGAGGGTTATGGGAGTGGAGGAGACTACAGACCCAAAACGTTAACTCTGCTTCTCTCTGCTGAGTTGCTGAGTATTTTTAGCAATTTCTGCTTTTATTTGGCTTTTGTATCAAGATAAGGATCAGAGGCAGATAAACAAAGTAGAATTATCAAAACAAAAACAGAATTACCTGGAAAAACTCAGCAGGTCTGGCAGCATCGGCGGAGAAGAAAAGAGTTGATGTTTCGAGTCCTCATGACCATTCAACAGAACACATGCTGCCAGACCTGCTGAGTTTTTCCAGGTAATTCTGTTTTTATTTTGGATTTCCAGCATCCGCAATTTTTTGTTTTTATTAAAGCAGAATTACCAATGGGCCTTGATCTAATCTTACTATCTAGGTTCTCCTGAAGCTCGTCTATAAAATTCGTCTCAACCGTCTCTGTGCCGTGGTGGCAAGTTTCTCATTCTCATCACTCTCTGGCTAAACAAGTTTTTCTTCGGAATTCCTATTGTTTTTTTTTAAACGCAGCATGTTTAGTTAGGATCTGCCTGAGAACGTGCTGTTGGCATGCTCAATCGTGGCTTCACAAAAAGGAGAGAATAACAAAAAATATTTGTCGGGCTACGGAGAAAAGGTGGGCAGTTTGACCAGCTGAGTTGCTCTTGCAGAGGGTCAGCAGATATAGGAAGGACCAAATGGTGCAACTGTATTACAATGAAGTGTAGTTGTCCTTTACTAACTGGGGAAAGGTTATGGCAAACCAATTTCCACCTGTGGAGGGGGAAAGAAAAGGGAGTCTGTGCTCTCTGAGTTATGTGAATAAACCTCTTAAGAATGGCTCAAGATTCCTCCTCTGCTCAGTGAATGATAGCAATGGTTTCCTTGCTGTAACCATTCTATGATTCTATAATGGCAGGGCAAGTTTGAGAAGCTGAATGACCCATACCTGTTGGTAGGGACTATATTTCCAATTTGAATAAAAAAGATTATTGAGAGATAAACGATGTTCATTTATCTCACACCTTTAATGCAAAGCTTGGCCAAAGAGATTTTAAGGACTGACTGAAATGAAGAGGGAGAGTCGGGAGATTTAGAGGGGGAGCTCCAACATACGGGGGCCTAGATGGCTGGCTTTAGAAGATCGCATCGCACTTATTCCAAGGGTAGGTGTTCTGACCAATAATAATAATAACGGAAAATGCTGGAAATACTCAGCAGGTCTGGCAGCATCTGCAGAGGGAGAAACAGAGTTAACATTTCGAGACCCGTCTATCCCAGCCTTAAATATATTCAGTGATGGAGCATCCACAATCTTCAGGGGTTGAGCATTCCAAAGATTCACAATCATCTGAGTGAAGAAATTCCTCATCTCAGTCCTAAATGATCACCCCCCCTTATCCTGAGACTGTGACCCTTTGTTCTAAATTCCCCAGGCAAAGAAAACATCATCTCAGCAACTACCCTGTCAAGCCCCTTCATGATCTTGAATGTTTCAATGAGATCATCTCTCATCCTTCTAAGCTTTAGAGAACGTAGGCCCAATTTACTCAGACTCTCACCATAGGACAACCTTCTCACCTTCAGGGACCAATATTGTGAACCTTTGCTGCAACATCCTCTGTACAAGCATAGCCTTTCTTAAACATGGAGACCAAAACTACACAAAGTATTCCAGGTGTGTTCTCACCAAAGCTCCGTACTACTGCAGCAAGACTTCTTTATTCCTGTACTCTAATCCCCTTGCAATAAAGGCCAACATGCCGTTTGTTTTCCGAATTGCTTGCTGCACCTGCATGCTAAATGTATTTTTGCACGGACACCCAAGTCTCTCTGAACATCCACCATTTAAAAATTTCACACTTCTTAAAGAAAAAATTCTGCTTTTCTATTCTTAAGACCAAAGTGAATAACCTCTCACTTCCCCATCTTATACTCCATCTGCCACCTCGTTCCCCACTCACTTAACCTGTCTATCTCTCTTTGCATCCTTCTCACAGCTTGCGTTCCCACCTAGCTCTGTATCATCAAAAAACTTAGATGAAGAGACAGAGAGTAATGTATCTAGGACATTAGTAGATTGAAAATAGTGAAGGCCCCAGCACTGATCCTTGCAGCACTCCACGAGACACAGCCTGCCAACTTCAAAACGCCCCATTTATCTCTACCCACTCTGCTTCCCAACTGTTAACCAATCCTGTATATATGCTTATGTATCACCCCCAACTCCATGAACCTTTATCTTGCTTTTGTAACCTCTTCTGTGACACCTTATCAAATGCCTTTTGGAAATCCAAGTGTAATACATCTACCTGCTCCACATTATCTACCCTTCTAACAAATTTGTCAAACAAGATTTCCTTTCTGTAAAAAAAAAACTGAGTTGTTCCAATTTTCTAAGTGCATTGTTATGATTTATTTAATACTAGATTCCAGCACCTACCCAATGTCAGGCTAACTGACCTGTAATTGTTTTTTTTTCTGCATCCTTTCTTGAGTAGCAGTGTTACATTTCAGCCTGCAAGTTCACTCCCCTCAAGCTGCTCTGCACTGCCAGCATCTTCTGGGTTGCACCCTCAGTTGTCTTGGACTGGCTGGCTTCCTTTGATGTCAGCCACGGCTCAGTACATAGGATCAAGCCAGAAGGTCGTGGGTTTGAGCCTGAGCACCATAATCCAGGCTGACATTCCCAGTGCAGTACCAAGGGAGCGCAACACTGATGGCGGTGCCTTCTTGAGGGCGAGATTTGAAAAGCGAGGCCCCACTTGCTCTCTGGGGTGGACATTAGAGACCCCACAGCCGCTGCTGGAAGAGGTGGGACATGGGTGGGGTGCCAAAAGGTATTTGATAAGGTGCCACAGAAGAGGTTCATACACAAGATAAAGACTTGTGGAGTTGGGGGGGCGGTGATGGATAAGTATGAGGTATTCCATTTTGGTTGGAAGAGTAAAAAGGCAACTTATTATTTAAATGGAGAGAAACTTCAGAATGCTTCAGTGCAGAGGGATCTAGGTGTCCTCGTGCATGAATCACTAGTATGCAGGTACAGCAGGTTAAAAGGAAGGTAAATGGAATTTTGGCATTTATTGCTAAAGGATTAGAGTATAAAAATAGGGAAGTGGTGTTGCAACTGTACAAGGCATTGGTGAGACCGCACCTGGAGTACTGTGCAGTTTTGGTCTCCTTACTTGAGGAAGGGTGTAGTTGCACTGGAGGTGGTTCACAAGATTGATTCCAGAGATGCGGGGCTTGTCTTATGACGAGAGATGGAGTGGTTTAGGCCTATACTCGCTAGAGTTTATAAGGACAAGAGGAGATCTAATTGAGGTATGTAAGATGCTAAAGGCGTTAGACAAAGAAGGCGTGGAGCAGATGATTCCCCTTGTAGGGCATTCTAGAATGAGAGGCCATCGTTTTAGGCTAAGGGGTGGTAGATTTAAATCAGAGATGAGGAGGAATTACTTTTCTCGAAGTGTAGTGGATACCGGGACGCTGAATAAATTTGAGGAGGAGATCGTCAGATTTTTAATTAGTAACGGCTTGAAAGGTTATGGGGAGAGGGATGGCGGGGCAGGCTCGAGGGGCTGAATTGCCTACTTTTGCTCCTCGTTCTTATGTTCCTATGTTATGTTCTTATAGATAGGCACGGATACCAGATAGGGTGACGGATGAGAAGCAGGGCAGATAGAGATGAAAGGGGCATTTTCAAGTTGGCGGGCTATGACTCCTGGAGCGCTGCAAGGATCAGTGCTAGGACCTTAACCATTCTCAATCCATAGTAATGCCTTGGATACCTTACTCTCTGTCCCTTCACCTAAGTTTTTTTTTGATGATCTGATCTCCCGGCCAATACTCATCCCTCAATGAACATTGCTTTTTTTTTTAAAAAAGAGAAGAATCATGCATTGTGGGATCTTGCTGTGCGCCTCCTGCTTTGCAGCAAGTGGCTGCATTTCAAAGGAGCGAATGAAAAAAATTTTATTGCTGGCGAGAAGTCCTGGAGCCTGACCTGAGGCTAAATCAATGCAAATTCCTTCCCTGCGGCGACGAGGACGAGGAGCTCACTCACATGGCGAGTTGGTGGGGCAAAATGATTATTCTCGCCATCGACTCGGTGTTTTCCCCCGCCCCGTGCAAATGTTTTATATATATTTTTTTTTTAAAAAAGCAAACGACCAAGGTGTTAAAGGCAGCACGAACCCGAAACCCAACAGAAACCCCCCTTCCGGTCAACTCACCATTTTCTTCAACCCTGCCTGGCTCGCGCCGAATCCAAAGTTCGAGGGGGTGGGACGAGGGGGGGGAGGAGCGGGGTCAAGGGTTAGAGGCGGGTGGGCGGGGTCACGGGCTGCCGCCATTTTATTTTCCGGCGCCCAATCGTTCCGGCGTCGCATCGTGCAAGGGGTGGGTGGGGGTGGTGGTGAGGCAGGCGCCATGTTTGTTAGGGGCAAACTGCGGAGGAGGAGTGGGTCCCTCACAGGCGCCTGCCGCCATTTTCTTTTCGGGCACAGCGCCAGGCGCGGCGCCATATTTATTGGGGGCAAATGATTCTCAGGCCGCTGCCCTGGATTGCTTTGTGTACCGAGTGTCGTCGGGAGGTGGTGCGGTAGGTTTGTTTTCAGTTCCTCTGTTTTCTTTTGTAATGCTGTATAAACTATATATATATATATATATATATATATAGTTTTTTCTGGCCAAAGCCGAAGATAAGGTGGCGCCCTCTGCTGTTGGAGGCTCAAAATGTCCTTTTCTTCACCCCTCCCCCTCAAAAAAATTATTTCAAAGGGGCACAGGCACACACAAGCGCCAAAACAAACATATAAGAAAGGAAAACTTATGAACTTGAAATCATAAGGTGGTTGCTGCTGTACCCACTGTGCTCGTTGCCATTCCCCGGTGAGTTGGACCAGCCATGGAGAGGTGCCAATGGGCACCATGAGTTTGCCGGCCTGACCACTCCAAGGGTTGCCAACCCTGGCAGGATGTATTCCTGGAGTTCATTCGCGCTCCCACCTTCAACCACCCTGCCCCAGGCAGTCTAGCAACCCATCTCCAACATTTTTGCAATGGATTAACAAAGATGCTCAAAGAAAAAAAAAGAAAAAAAAAAACACGTTCTTTTAATACCTCTACGATTTTGTTCACCCGGAGTTGCTTAGAGAATAATAATTAATTTGGGAGATTAATCATTAATTCCTGGGGACTCCCAGGAGGGTTGGCATGGGTTGCCTGGGTGACTGCCATCCTGGGGGCCACCATTGACCAGACTGCAGGAGCCATATAAATACCGGTGACTACAAGAGCAGGTCAGAGGCTGGGAATTCTGCGGAGAGTAATTCGCCTCCCGACTCCCCAAAATCTGTCCACCATTTACAAGGTACAAGTCAGGAGTGTGATGGAATACTCTCCACTTGTCTGTATGAATGCAGCTCCAACAATCCTCAAGGATCGCGACACCATCCAGCACAAAGCAACCCACTTGACCAGCACCCCATCCACCACCTTAAACATTAATTTCCTCCACCTCTGACGCATAGTGACAATGGGGCTGTCAACCCTCCTGATTTCGCTGGGAGTCTATCGAAATGGGCATCTACCCATTGAATGCAATCTGGGAGGCTTTTAAAACAATGTTTTAAGCTGGAGTTGCCAACCCTAAGTGGCACCATGTGTACCAGATATAAAATGCATTGTTTCCAAGCCTCCTTTGGCAGCATCTTTCGAGCCCATGACCCACCACTTCGAACATCAAGGGTAGCAGACGTATGGGAACAGCAATACCTGCAAGTTCCCTTCCAAGTCACACACCATTCTGACTTGGAAACGATATCGCCATTCCTTCACTGTCGCTGGGTCGGAAATACGAAACTCCCTCCCTAACAGGATGCTGGGTGAACCAACACCAGATGGACTACAGCGGTTCAAGAGGCTCCACCATCACCTTCTCAAGGGTAATTAGGGATGAGCAACAAATGTTGGCCTAGCCAGCGATGTTCACAACCCAAGAAACAATTTTTAAAACCCGCGATCGTACAGTAGCAGATAGGAGTGAATCATTCCCTCTTACTCACCCTGTGTTGTACATTCACAGGAGCTGACACTGAAATGCAGATTTGGCCATTCATCAAGTGTGGGTCTAGACAGTCAATGTCAGCAAACTACTTGATCAAATAGTCGTCACAGCCTGTCCTCACCCGCATCCACTGCTGTGTATTTAGGTTTGAGGCCTGTTGTAGTGTCCCAACTGATGCCCGGGAGGCAATCAATTTATTGGTAGCTGTAGTTCAGTTGGTAGCACTCTTGTCTCTTGAGTCACAAGGTCTCAGGTTCAAATGCCATTCCAGCACAGAAATCAAGGCTGGCACTGCAGTGCAGCGCTGAGGGAGTGCTGCACTGTTGGAGTTACTGTCTTAGAATGAAGCATTAAACAGAGGCCCCATTTGCCTACTCGGTTGGATGTTAAAGATCCCGTGGTGCTATTGCGAAGAAGAGCAGGGGAGTTCTCCCCGGTGTCCTGGCCAATGTTTATCCTTTAACCGTCATCACAAAAGATTAACTGGTCATTATCACTGCTGTTTGTGGCAGCTTGGCTGCTACATTTCCAACATTATACAACAGTGGCTACATTTCAAAAACACTCCTTTGGCTGTAAAATGCTTTGAGATGTCTGGCAGTTGTGAAAACCGCAAGTCATGTTTTTACTTTGAGCGACTGCATCAGTAAAATGGACATTTCGATTGAGCTTTAAGTGATTTCAAAGTCTGATGATTTGTCCTGTAGGGGGTGCTGTTGGCAGTTTTATAAATCTTGCCATAGAGAATTGTCTGAATGCATTTTTTGACCCTCTATATTAATATTGAATTCATTAATATGAAATGCCAGTGTTATATAACAGGCTGGCAATTTGCATTGCTGCTCTGCTTCGTTCCCCGGACTTGGGATATTGTTCAATTCTGGACTTTTTCAATGGACACACAATTGCCGACTTAACTATTTGCCACATGCAAGCTGCGCTGGCACCAAAGAAAGACAACCATTTGAATGTTTACTTTGTTGGTGTCGGTTAACCTTTTTCTGCTTTGTTTCACTTTTGCCAGGTGTCGGTCTCGGCTCAGTGCAGTGATTAATTGTCCCACACCTGAGTCACGGGGTTGTGGATTCAAGTTCCCACTCCAGAGACCTCAGCACAAAATCTAGGTTAATACTAACAGTGCCAGTGATGCACTGTCAGAGGTGCCATCTTTCAGATCAGATTTTAACAAAAGATCCCGTCTATCCCATGGCACCATTGTCCCTCTGGTATCCAGGCCAATGTTCATCGTTCAGCCGGCCGGCATCAAAAACTGGCCATTAATTTCATCATTTTGCCTGGGACCTTGAGGATGCGAAAGGCTCTATGTAAATGCAAATTGCTCATCTGCAGCCTCTGCCAATGTCTGAGTAACTCACCCTCAGATTTCTAAATAATACGTAGCGCCAATCATGTTGCAGTGTTTCAAAATGTTTCCCCCCACAGTGTATGGTGTCACATGGTTTTCATGTAAGCAGTCACAAAAAAACAGTAAGACAGGTGACTAGTTAGCCTGCTTTTTTGTGGGTGCTGCTTCAGAGAGGAATGCTGACCAGGATCTCCCTGTTCCTCTACAAGCAGTGCTGTGGAATCTTTTCCTCGGCCTTGGTTGATCTAAAGAACGACACCTCTGGCAATGTAGCACCCACTCAGTGCCGCATTAAATTGTCAGCCAAGATTACCTGTTCGAGTCTTGGTCGGTGGCTAACACTGAGGGGGGCGGTCAGGTGGGGGCAGAGTACCACCCACTGACATATTCAGTGCACTTGCACGCTGAGCTACAGCTCAGAGGTCACTCCGTAGCAAATGGCAGATGTTAACCTGCATCTGGAACTTTGCTCTCAGATGTGCTCACTGACTCTTTTGACTCCCAGTGAAACAATACCTCAGTTTTAAATTTTCATCCTTGTTTTCAAATCGTTCCATGGCCTCAACCTTCCCTATCTATGTAATCTTCTCCAGCCCCACAACCCTCCAAGACTTCTGTGCTCTTCTAATTCTGGACTCTGCATCCCCGGTTTTAATTCCCCGCTTCTGATGGCTGAGTTTTGGGTTGACTAGGCCCTAACCTCTGGAAGTGCTTTCCTAAATCTCTACCTTTCTTTCTTCTTTTAAGGTGCTCCTTGAATCCTACTGCTTTGACCAAGCTTTTGTCCATTTGCCCTACTGTCGTCGATGGCTATCCCTCGATTTGAGAATGACATCTACTCAGGGTCAGATCTTTGGGCACAGGGGGGCAGGATGTCCCACAAGTTAGTGGGATCTGGAGTGCAGGATTTGCTTCCTTCTCTTTCCTTCTCTGTTGCCACTCCATCATTGAGACGTTTGGACTCAGCCTGATGTAGCTTGATGGAGTTGTACCGTTTTGAATGATAAGTAGCGAGCTCCCCCCAGTCTTCTTATCGTGTCCACGGACAGTCTATACATGGCCCAGCCAGAACTGGACACATTTTTGCGCCTTGTTGTTGAATTCGGCAAGATCTGCAACAGTGCAGGGTTCCTCTAGCGATAGGCATTGCAGGAGATGTTGCATAGTCTGTGGCTCAGTTCCACATTCAAAAGTTGTCGCGCTGGTTGTATATCCCCATTTGCTTAGTGACAGCTTTGAACGACCTACACCAGTACTCACTGTGTTAAGGCACTTGCAGGTTGCCCAGTTGCAATTAGCTCCTGGGGGAAGGCTTTCATCCAGTAGAATTTCCATCGCTGGGGGTTGTTCGAGACTGGCGAGCCGGTCTTTCCACAAGGTGATGCGGGCTTCAGATGGGGTTGATTGTAATGGAACAACACTGTTCACGAAGCTTTTCCTTTACCTTAAGGGGCTGGGTGTAGGTGTATGACCATGTAGAGGGTGCCTCTCATCTGATGTTTGACGGAGTCACTCTTTCTTGCTGGCTTCTGTTCTCCTTACATCAGGGGAGCGATACCCACCAGGATATATAGGCTGTTGGTGTTTGTGGTTTTAAACAACCTGTGATAAGTCAGCAGCTTACATTCAGAACAGCATCCATCTTCTTAACATGAGTAGATCTTTCCCATGCAGGGCAGGCGTATTCAGCAGTGGAATAGCAAAGAGCAAGTGCACTGGTTCGCAATGTTTTCAAACTTGCTCCCCATTTTATGTTAGTGAGCTTATTCAGGATGTTGTTTCGTGTGCTCACTTTTGCCTTTGTCTTTTCGATGTGGTTCTTGAAGGTGAGGCATCTGTCAAGGGTGATTCCTAAGTAGATAGGGTGCTCGCAATGCGTCAGTGTGCTCCACACCAGGTTACTTTAAGCTGCTGTTTGGCTTCACGGTTTCTGAGGTGGAATGCACAAACTTGCGGCTTTGATGGGTTTGCGCGAAGGTAATTTTCTTCATAGTCCAGTGTTCCTCCACGGCCTCAGAAAGCGTTTTCTCCACGGTGTTACAATCAGTGCTTTGGGCAGTGATACATAAGTCATCAGCATATCTAAAACAGTGTGTGACACCTTCTGTAGGTTGGTCTTTCATGTAGATGTTGTACAGCAGCGGTGCAAGCACGCTTCCCTGAGGAAAACCATTCTTCTGAATATGCCACCTGCTGCGCTTCCCACCTAGTTCAACCTAGAACCAGCGATTCTGAAGCATGCTTTCTAACAGCTCTGCTAAGTGAATATCTTTTGTCATCTCTAGGATCTTGCAGAGGAGACGTCTATGGTTCACTGTATCATATGCTGCTGACAGGTCTACAAAAACAGCACCTGTTATGATCCCTTGCTCAAAACCATCTTCGATATGTTGTGTGGGTTGAGCAGTTGACTTGTTGTTGATTTGCCAGGGCAGAAACCTGCTTGCTCTGGAATGATCTTCTCATCTACAGTTGGTGCTATCCTATTGAGTATCAGGCATTCAAACAGCTTATTGCTGTGGCAGAGCATGAAATTGTCCGAAAACTCTTAGGATCTGAGGGATCTTTTCCGGGCTTTAATAGTGCTATTACATGTCAAATATTCTGCCAAATATTATTCCAAAAATTAATCCCCAGTCATTAATGTGAATGCTGCCACGCTTCAAGGAGAGCTTCAGAATGTCTTTGTAGCATTTTCTTTGTTCTCCCCTGGAACCCTAGCCATTTGAGAGTTCAGAAAACAGGACCCGGTGGGGGAGATGCCTATCAGCTGTCCAGTCCATCATAGTTGCCCTAACATCTCCTTATGTGACTCAGTGTATTATTTGTTTTATAATGCTCTTGTGAAGTGCTTTGGAATGTTTTATTCTGTTAAAGGCACTATATAAATATAAGTTATTGTTGTTCCACTTAATACCTATTTTTCTTAAGGTAGTTATACTAACAGATCGTAAGATCATGATGTTAAGGCTTATCTACCAATAAGGCAACAGCAGTTCTAAGAAGACACCTTCCCAAACCTCCTTTCCATCATCTACAAGGTACAGATCAGAAGTGTGATGGAATGCTCCTCACTTACCTGGATAAGTGCAGCACTCAAGAAGTCGACACCATCCAGGATAAAGCAGTCCCTCTTGATTGGAACCCCATCCACCACCTTCAATATTCACTCCTTCCACCACCGACGCACAGCGGCAGCAGTGTGTACCATCTACATGATGCACTGCAGCAACTCATCAGGGCTCCTGAGACAGCACCTTCCAAACTTGTGACCTCTACCACCTAGAAGGACAAGTGCGGCAGACGCATGGGAATGCCACAACCTGCAAGTTCCCCTTCAAGTCACACACCATCCTAACTTGGAACTATATCGCCGTTCCTTCACTGTCTCTGGGTCAAAATCCTGGAACTCTCTAACAACACTGTAGCTGTAACTAGACCACTTGGACTAGCGGTACAAGAAGGTGCCTCACCACCTTGTTCAGGGCAATTAGGGATGGGTGATAAACGCTGGCCTTGCCAACAATGCTCACATCCCATGAATGAATAAAAAAAACCCCACTAATTACAAACAGGGAAATCACCAGTGAAGCAACATAAATACAAATAGATCTGAATTTCCACATGATCAGTCGGTTGTAGTTTGAAAACCCTCGATATCTGTGTTTAACTTTTAGTCCAAATATTTAAAACAAATTTGCTGACTATCCTTATCTTTTATGTGTTTGGTCCGATTCCGCCCCCGGCCGCATTTCACTTCATCATTTTCTGACATCCATAACAAACCGTAAGCAGCGGCTTCATTTCTAGTAAAATGTAGTGATTGGTTCATCTTTTATTTACAGTGAAGGGCTAAAACAGTCTTACTAGCTGTCCAGTCACAGGCCCACGTACAGGAGTTTTGCAACAATATCATTTCACACCGAGGTTTGCAAACTGATGAAGGTGACCTCAGTCTGTAGCACAAAATGTTCCAATGGGACTCCGTAGGACATGGGTCTATGATCTCCGCTCCTGAGTTGCAGAGATCAGCAAAAGGGGAAATGGACAATGTGTACTGGGGCTTTCCCACAAGGAGGTAAGGTCATCCATATGCTACTGGCACAGCGGGCAGTTCAGAGTCACACTTGGTTATGGTCAAGTCATGGAGATCAGCACTGCTGGGGTTGTGGAAAATCTTGTATGTTACCCAAACTTCATCGCCCTTGAGAAGGTGGTGGCGTGCCGCCTTCTTGAACCGCTGCAGTCCATGTGGTGTAGGTACACCCACAGTGCTGTCAGGGAGGGAGTTCCAGGATTTTGACCCAGCATTAAGGAATCATATGATCATAAGAAATAGGAGCAGGAGTAGGCCTGGTGAGCATCCCCAGTTTTTAGTTCAGATTTCCTACAACCGCAGCATTTTGCTTTTGCATAAGTATAAACAGAACTAAATTGCATGGAATTTCTGTCAGATTGTTAAAACTCAGAGAATACACAGTCCACAGGTCATAGATTTTAAGTATTTAATGATCTGGCACAACAAGCACTAACCAGGGATTTAATTCCTGGTAAAATATAGCAAGTGGCTAATCTTTCATTTATAGCCGGGGCTAAATGGTTTCACATCTTCTTGGAAACAGCCCAAAAACATCCTCGGGAACTTTGAAGTGTTATCCGTAAATGGTGGTTTGCTGATTAACATGACCTCAGTCAGTAGCATTGAAGGAACAAAGTGTTACAGCATAGAATAGTACCATATAGGACATGGGTCTGTATTTATGATTCCCACTCTCGGAATACAGAGATCAGCAACGGGGGAATTCCAGTAAATATGAAGTTTTCTACAAGGAGAGAAAGTTATCACTGGGTTACTGTCACCAGCCTTTCAGTGGACATCTCAAAGCCGCACTTAGTTATGAACATAAGAACTAGGAGCAGGAGTAGGCAATTCAGCCCCTCGAGCCTGCCCAGCCATTCAATACGATCATAGCTGATCTCATTTCGGCCTCAACTCCAATTTCCCACCCTGTCCCCATAACCTTTACTAATTAAAAATCTGTCCATCTCGTCCTTAAATTTATTCAGCATCCTGGCATCCACTGCACTCTGAGGTAGTGAGTTCCACAGATTCGCGACCTTTGAGAAAAGTAATTCCTCCTCATCTCTGATTTAAATCTACCACCCCTTAGCCTAAAACTATGGCCTCTCATTCTAGAATGCCCCACAAGGGGAAACATCCGCTCCACGTTTACTTTGTCTCTTCCCTTTAGCATCTTATATACCTCAATTAGATCTCCTCTCATCCTTCTAAACTCTAGGGAATATTGGCCTAAACTGCTCAAATTCTCCTCATAAGACAAGCCCCTTGAAGAGGAGTGGTATTCTTGGAGTTGCATATGGTGCACACTGTCTTCTCCACAAACCGTACTTCCTGTTGTCACAATCTTTGCTCACTTATTTTTGTCAAGATTTCCGTTGTAGGTTGTTTCCCAATCAATTTTGTTGTGTCCACTGTCACAGTGTAGGTGCAAACTCTGGCCATGAGATAGCCCTGTGGAGAGATTATCTCTCTTAACTCCATCACCAATTTATATCTAACGAAACTTATATTTGTCGATTGACCATGGCAAATGGTGCAGGAAAATAACTAACATATACTTCTTTCAATCACCAAATACTCATTTACTGCTGGTAATCAATGCTATTCATGAAAATTGCACTCTCTCACTTAATATTTTTATCCCTATCTTGAAAGGATAGGATATAGTTAGCAGGGAGATCTTGTGTGCAGCGGGTATAGAGTCCCTGCCTCTGAACCAGTTTCCATTCAAATCCCACTTCAGGACTTGATGGCCAAGGAAGTTGTTTTCATAACACGGCCAAACGGTTTGATTAGCAATATATGCCAAGGCGGAGAGATTCCTGGTCAGCCATGTGATGGAAAGAAAATTGGAGCCTCTACCATCACTATTCATAGCTTTGGACTACAACATGCATGTAAAAGTGCATGTTGCCATAGCAGTTTAGACTCTTTAGGGACTGGTTGTCTCAGTTGGCCAGATGGCCAGTGTGAATCAGACAAATCTATGATTTACCCCATGAGAGATATGAGCAGAGAAATGATCGAGGACAGTCATTTTGTTTATCCTAGCTCATCACTACAGTTTCCCCATTGCAGACTCCTCTGTCACTTAATTTATGCCAGTGTTTTTGCCTCCACTGCCTCGGCTGGAATCCATTCCACGTGTTGATCCTCTTTTGTCGAAAGAACCAGTTTGCCTTTCAGTAGTTTGAACCAGTGATCCCACCTCACACTCACTATGGTTTAAGCTGTAATAGTTTGTCAAGTTACCTTTCCTGCATCATTTGCAATATTCAGTATCCCTATGGGGTTCCCTGCCTGTTGTTGCATTATTGCTCAGAATTGCACCATGATCATATCCTCTTCTGAGATTCCCAAGGCCACAAACACATCAGTTTTATTTTATTTGTTCTTGAGCGTCACTGGCAGGGATTTCTTGCCCATCAATTGCTCGGCCATTTCAGAGGGCAGTTAAGGATCAACCACGTTGCTGGGTCTGGAGTCACATGTAGGCCAGACTGGGTAAGTACAGCAGATTTCCTTCCCTAAAGGACATTAGTGAATTAGATGGGTTTTTAAACAACAATTCAGTGGTTTTGTGATTAGTACTAACATGACCAGCATTTTATTCCAGATTTGTTCATTGAATTTAAATTCTCCCAGATGCTTTGGTGGGATTTGAACTCAAGTCGCTGAAACATCGGTCCAGTCTTCTGGATTACTCGGCCAGTAACATTACCATTATGCTGCTGTTCCCCTAATCAGTTCCCAGATCTCTAATTGTAACTGGCTTCCAGGAAGAGTGCGCATGAGAGTAGATGTGTGATGATTCCTCTTCTGAATCAGCAACTCACCCATGGCAGAACCACCTACCATTATCCAATTGCTGACGGCCCCTTTGCCTCATCCTCTTTCTGGGCTCAGTTGGGTGTCTAGCTCATTGTGGTTGCTCAGGGCCAATTAAATAGAGGTATGCGTTGTGCACGACTCCCTATTGACGGGTTGTGGAACCCAGCAAAGTTGAGCCCTGGATACCATCAGTTTTCCTCCTTTGGAGTGTTAGATGGTGTCATTGAGATCATGACAGGGCCATCCCCTTCTAAAGAAAAAGCACCAGCTGCAATATCAGCTGAACCCATGAGGGAAGTAGCAAACCATGGATATTTTGTCAGTGCTTTGAAGCAATCCTTTGAATACCAAGGCTCCAGATTACACTTGAATTGAAATTAGAATAAAGCTGACAAACTGAGCAAATATTGGCAGTTCTACAAGGACCCAATGTGGAAAGGTCACAATTGGCTGACCATTGTATAAAAGGACACAGGGTCAAAACTATTCTGAGATGGATTTACATTTATTTATTTGTGCTTGAAAGCATTTTGAATTGGTGTTGGATTGGTATTTCAGTGCTAGAGTGTGCCAGTTTGCCATGCTATGGATCCTTAAAGTATTCGAGTAGTGGGTGCAGCTTAAAAGTTCAGGTATTTTGCTGCAGGAAAGGCAAAGCACCTGGGATCAAAAAATAATGAAGAAAGTGAGGTGGCAGAATTAGGGGTAAAGCTCGCTGGGGTAATTTTGACTCGACAGGTGTAAAATGTGTGATGTTGGCAGCACCACTTCTCTCACTTGGCACAGTTCCACGAACAGTGAGTGCTCTGTGATACCTTTCCCAAGAGGACATTGGTGAGTTCTGACAGGGGCAGCAGTATATCGACTGTGGCTAAAATCCCAACTCTGTCCTACCCCAGAATCTATACTTGTATATGTTGGGAGTCACTGTATGCCAATTGGAACCAGAAGTCTGAACCCTTCTCTTGTAACATTTCCAAGACTGCCCAGGTAACAATCAATCTGTTGAACCTGGAGCCTTCCTACCCTGTAACACTGAAGAGAGAAGACGCTTGCCTTATGAACATACATATATACGAATTAAGAGCATGAGTAAGCCATTCGGCATCTCAAGCCTGCTCTGCCATTTGCTAAGAAATGAGTCAAGATGACAGCGAAAACTCTATGATTCTGAATGAGCAGAGCATGGTCACTGATAAGAATTATTCTCAGAATCATAGAACAGTTACAGCACAGCAGGAGGCCATTTGGCATGTTGTGTCTGTGCTGGCTTTCCACAAGAGCAATTCACCTGGTGCCACTCCCCCACC
Source organism: Carcharodon carcharias (assembly GCF_017639515.1). Classification (NCBI taxonomy): domain Eukaryota; kingdom Metazoa; phylum Chordata; class Chondrichthyes; order Lamniformes; family Lamnidae; genus Carcharodon; species Carcharodon carcharias. Next base: position 12,625,235 of record NC_054499.1, on the reverse strand, counting down.
TTTTCACTGTACCCTGAATTTTTCTCTTTTTCAGTTACATTTCCAATTCTCTTTTGAAAGCCATGATTTCATCTGCCTCCG